>NC_141196.1:24122075-24722075 GCF_054491065.1 Syngnathus leptorhynchus
ACTCCCTAGCCCCCAACAGCCTTTTTTTTCATAACACTTTAACCAGAGTGACGGGAGAGCGGCATTTCAGAAAACGTGCTTATCTCGGCGAGAAAAAGCGATTTCGGCAATAAAATTTAAAACGCGTGTAAAACATAAACCAAACGATGAAATTGGTTATTTCTTCATGTATAATGATCAACTCGATACTCCCTAGCCCCCAACAGCCTTTTTTTTCATAACACTTTAACCAGAGTGACGGGAGAGCGGCATTTCAGAAAACGTGCTTATCTCGGCGAGAAAAAGCGATTTCGGCAATAAAATTTAAAACGCGTGTAAAACATAAACCAAACGATGAAATTGGTTATTTCTTCATGTATAATGATCAACTCGATACTCCCTAGCCCCCAACAGCCTTTTTTTTCATAACACTTTAACCAGAGTGACGGGAGAGCGGCATTTCAGAAAACGTGCTTATCTCGGCGAGAAAAAGCGATTTCGGCAATAAAATTTAAAACGCGTGTAAAACATAAACCAAACGATGAAATTGGTTATTTCTTCATGTATAATGATCAACTCGATACTCCCTAGCCCCCAACAGCCTTTTTTTTCATAACACTTTAACCAGAGTGACGGGAGAGCGGCATTTCAGAAAACGTGCTTATCTCGGCGAGAAAAAGCGATTTCGGCAATAAAATTTAAAACGCGTGTAAAACATAAACCAAACGATGAAATTGGTTATTTCTTCATGTATAATGATCAACTCGATACTCCCTAGCCCCCAACAGCCTTTTTTTTCATAACACTTTAACCAGAGTGACGGGAGAGCGGCATTTCAGAAAACGTGCTTATCTCGGCGAGAAAAAGCGATTTCGGCAATAAAATTTAAAACGCGTGTAAAACATAAACCAAACGATGAAATTGGTTATTTCTTCATGTATAATGATCAACTCGATACTCCCTAGCCCCCAACAGCCTTTTTTTTCATAACACTTTAACCAGAGTGACGGGAGAGCGGCATTTCAGAAAACGTGCTTATCTCGGCGAGAAAAAGCGATTTCGGCAATAAAATTTAAAACGCGTGTAAAACATAAACCAAACGATGAAATTGGTTATTTCTTCATGTATAATGATCAACTCGATACTCCCTAGCCCCCAACAGCCTTTTTTTTCATAACACTTTAACCAGAGTGACGGGAGAGCGGCATTTCAGAAAACGTGCTTATCTCGGCGAGAAAAAGCGATTTCGGCAATAAAATTTAAAACGCGTGTAAAACATAAACCAAACGATGAAATTGGTTATTTCTTCATGTATAATGATCAACTCGATACTCCCTAGCCCCCAACAGCCTTTTTTTTCATAACACTTTAACCAGAGTGACGGGAGAGCGGCATTTCAGAAAACGTGCTTATCTCGGCGAGAAAAAGCGATTTCGGCAATAAAATTTAAAACGCGTGTAAAACATAAACCAAACGATGAAATTGGTTATTTCTTCATGTATAATGATCAACTCGATACTCCCTAGCCCCCAACAGCCTTTTTTTTCATAACACTTTAACCAGAGTGACGGGAGAGCGGCATTTCAGAAAACGTGCTTATCTCGGCGAGAAAAAGCGATTTCGGCAATAAAATTTAAAACGCGTGTAAAACATAAACCAAACGATGAAATTGGTTATTTCTTCATGTATAATGATCAACTCGATACTCCCTAGCCCCCAACAGCCTTTTTTTTCATAACACTTTAACCAGAGTGACGGGAGAGCGGCATTTCAGAAAACGTGCTTATCTCGGCGAGAAAAAGCGATTTCGGCAATAAAATTTAAAACGCGTGTAAAACATAAACCAAACGATGAAATTGGTTATTTCTTCATGTATAATGATCAACTCGATACTCCCTAGCCCCCAACAGCCTTTTTTTTCATAACACTTTAACCAGAGTGACGGGAGAGCGGCATTTCAGAAAACGTGCTTATCTCGGCGAGAAAAAGCGATTTCGGCAATAAAATTTAAAACGCGTGTAAAACATAAACCAAACGATGAAATTGGTTATTTCTTCATGTATAATGATCAACTCGATACTCCCTAGCCCCCAACAGCCTTTTTTTTCATAACACTTTAACCAGAGTGACGGGAGAGCGGCATTTCAGAAAACGTGCTTATCTCGGCGAGAAAAAGCGATTTCGGCAATAAAATTTAAAACGCGTGTAAAACATAAACCAAACGATGAAATTGGTTATTTCTTCATGTATAATGATCAACTCGATACTCCCTAGCCCCCAACAGCCTTTTTTTTCATAACACTTTAACCAGAGTGACGGGAGAGCGGCATTTCAGAAAACGTGCTTATCTCGGCGAGAAAAAGCGATTTCGGCAATAAAATTTAAAACGCGTGTAAAACATAAACCAAACGATGAAATTGGTTATTTCTTCATGTATAATGATCAACTCGATACTCCCTAGCCCCCAACAGCCTTTTTTTTCATAACACTTTAACCAGAGTGACGGGAGAGCGGCATTTCAGAAAACGTGCTTATCTCGGCGAGAAAAAGCGATTTCGGCAATAAAATTTAAAACGCGTGTAAAACATAAACCAAACGATGAAATTGGTTATTTCTTCATGTATAATGATCAACTCGATACTCCCTAGCCCCCAACAGCCTTTTTTTTCATAACACTTTAACCAGAGTGACGGGAGAGCGGCATTTCAGAAAACGTGCTTATCTCGGCGAGAAAAAGCGATTTCGGCAATAAAATTTAAAACGCGTGTAAAACATAAACCAAACGATGAAATTGGTTATTTCTTCATGTATAATGATCAACTCGATACTCCCTAGCCCCCAACAGCCTTTTTTTTCATAACACTTTAACCAGAGTGACGGGAGAGCGGCATTTCAGAAAACGTGCTTATCTCGGCGAGAAAAAGCGATTTCGGCAATAAAATTTAAAACGCGTGTAAAACATAAACCAAACGATGAAATTGGTTATTTCTTCATGTATAATGATCAACTCGATACTCCCTAGCCCCCAACAGCCTTTTTTTTCATAACACTTTAACCAGAGTGACGGGAGAGCGGCATTTCAGAAAACGTGCTTATCTCGGCGAGAAAAAGCGATTTCGGCAATAAAATTTAAAACGCGTGTAAAACATAAACCAAACGATGAAATTGGTTATTTCTTCATGTATAATGATCAACTCGATACTCCCTAGCCCCCAACAGCCTTTTTTTTCATAACACTTTAACCAGAGTGACGGGAGAGCGGCATTTCAGAAAACGTGCTTATCTCGGCGAGAAAAAGCGATTTCGGCAATAAAATTTAAAACGCGTGTAAAACATAAACCAAACGATGAAATTGGTTATTTCTTCATGTATAATGATCAACTCGATACTCCCTAGCCCCCAACAGCCTTTTTTTTCATAACACTTTAACCAGAGTGACGGGAGAGCGGCATTTCAGAAAACGTGCTTATCTCGGCGAGAAAAAGCGATTTCGGCAATAAAATTTAAAACGCGTGTAAAACATAAACCAAACGATGAAATTGGTTATTTCTTCATGTATAATGATCAACTCGATACTCCCTAGCCCCCAACAGCCTTTTTTTTCATAACACTTTAACCAGAGTGACGGGAGAGCGGCATTTCAGAAAACGTGCTTATCTCGGCGAGAAAAAGCGATTTCGGCAATAAAATTTAAAACGCGTGTAAAACATAAACCAAACGATGAAATTGGTTATTTCTTCATGTATAATGATCAACTCGATACTCCCTAGCCCCCAACAGCCTTTTTTTTCATAACACTTTAACCAGAGTGACGGGAGAGCGGCATTTCAGAAAACGTGCTTATCTCGGCGAGAAAAAGCGATTTCGGCAATAAAATTTAAAACGCGTGTAAAACATAAACCAAACGATGAAATTGGTTATTTCTTCATGTATAATGATCAACTCGATACTCCCTAGCCCCCAACAGCCTTTTTTTTCATAACACTTTAACCAGAGTGACGGGAGAGCGGCATTTCAGAAAACGTGCTTATCTCGGCGAGAAAAAGCGATTTCGGCAATAAAATTTAAAACGCGTGTAAAACATAAACCAAACGATGAAATTGGTTATTTCTTCATGTATAATGATCAACTCGATACTCCCTAGCCCCCAACAGCCTTTTTTTTCATAACACTTTAACCAGAGTGACGGGAGAGCGGCATTTCAGAAAACGTGCTTATCTCGGCGAGAAAAAGCGATTTCGGCAATAAAATTTAAAACGCGTGTAAAACATAAACCAAACGATGAAATTGGTTATTTCTTCATGTATAATGATCAACTCGATACTCCCTAGCCCCCAACAGCCTTTTTTTTCATAACACTTTAACCAGAGTGACGGGAGAGCGGCATTTCAGAAAACGTGCTTATCTCGGCGAGAAAAAGCGATTTCGGCAATAAAATTTAAAACGCGTGTAAAACATAAACCAAACGATGAAATTGGTTATTTCTTCATGTATAATGATCAACTCGATACTCCCTAGCCCCCAACAGCCTTTTTTTTCATAACACTTTAACCAGAGTGACGGGAGAGCGGCATTTCAGAAAACGTGCTTATCTCGGCGAGAAAAAGCGATTTCGGCAATAAAATTTAAAACGCGTGTAAAACATAAACCAAACGATGAAATTGGTTATTTCTTCATGTATAATGATCAACTCGATACTCCCTAGCCCCCAACAGCCTTTTTTTTCATAACACTTTAACCAGAGTGACGGGAGAGCGGCATTTCAGAAAACGTGCTTATCTCGGCGAGAAAAAGCGATTTCGGCAATAAAATTTAAAACGCGTGTAAAACATAAACCAAACGATGAAATTGGTTATTTCTTCATGTATAATGATCAACTCGATACTCCCTAGCCCCCAACAGCCTTTTTTTTCATAACACTTTAACCAGAGTGACGGGAGAGCGGCATTTCAGAAAACGTGCTTATCTCGGCGAGAAAAAGCGATTTCGGCAATAAAATTTAAAACGCGTGTAAAACATAAACCAAACGATGAAATTGGTTATTTCTTCATGTATAATGATCAACTCGATACTCCCTAGCCCCCAACAGCCTTTTTTTTCATAACACTTTAACCAGAGTGACGGGAGAGCGGCATTTCAGAAAACGTGCTTATCTCGGCGAGAAAAAGCGATTTCGGCAATAAAATTTAAAACGCGTGTAAAACATAAACCAAACGATGAAATTGGTTATTTCTTCATGTATAATGATCAACTCGATACTCCCTAGCCCCCAACAGCCTTTTTTTTCATAACACTTTAACCAGAGTGACGGGAGAGCGGCATTTCAGAAAACGTGCTTATCTCGGCGAGAAAAAGCGATTTCGGCAATAAAATTTAAAACGCGTGTAAAACATAAACCAAACGATGAAATTGGTTATTTCTTCATGTATAATGATCAACTCGATACTCCCTAGCCCCCAACAGCCTTTTTTTTCATAACACTTTAACCAGAGTGACGGGAGAGCGGCATTTCAGAAAACGTGCTTATCTCGGCGAGAAAAAGCGATTTCGGCAATAAAATTTAAAACGCGTGTAAAACATAAACCAAACGATGAAATTGGTTATTTCTTCATGTATAATGATCAACTCGATACTCCCTAGCCCCCAACAGCCTTTTTTTTCATAACACTTTAACCAGAGTGACGGGAGAGCGGCATTTCAGAAAACGTGCTTATCTCGGCGAGAAAAAGCGATTTCGGCAATAAAATTTAAAACGCGTGTAAAACATAAACCAAACGATGAAATTGGTTATTTCTTCATGTATAATGATCAACTCGATACTCCCTAGCCCCCAACAGCCTTTTTTTTCATAACACTTTAACCAGAGTGACGGGAGAGCGGCATTTCAGAAAACGTGCTTATCTCGGCGAGAAAAAGCGATTTCGGCAATAAAATTTAAAACGCGTGTAAAACATAAACCAAACGATGAAATTGGTTATTTCTTCATGTATAATGATCAACTCGATACTCCCTAGCCCCCAACAGCCTTTTTTTTCATAACACTTTAACCAGAGTGACGGGAGAGCGGCATTTCAGAAAACGTGCTTATCTCGGCGAGAAAAAGCGATTTCGGCAATAAAATTTAAAACGCGTGTAAAACATAAACCAAACGATGAAATTGGTTATTTCTTCATGTATAATGATCAACTCGATACTCCCTAGCCCCCAACAGCCTTTTTTTTCATAACACTTTAACCAGAGTGACGGGAGAGCGGCATTTCAGAAAACGTGCTTATCTCGGCGAGAAAAAGCGATTTCGGCAATAAAATTTAAAACGCGTGTAAAACATAAACCAAACGATGAAATTGGTTATTTCTTCATGTATAATGATCAACTCGATACTCCCTAGCCCCCAACAGCCTTTTTTTTCATAACACTTTAACCAGAGTGACGGGAGAGCGGCATTTCAGAAAACGTGCTTATCTCGGCGAGAAAAAGCGATTTCGGCAATAAAATTTAAAACGCGTGTAAAACATAAACCAAACGATGAAATTGGTTATTTCTTCATGTATAATGATCAACTCGATACTCCCTAGCCCCCAACAGCCTTTTTTTTCATAACACTTTAACCAGAGTGACGGGAGAGCGGCATTTCAGAAAACGTGCTTATCTCGGCGAGAAAAAGCGATTTCGGCAATAAAATTTAAAACGCGTGTAAAACATAAACCAAACGATGAAATTGGTTATTTCTTCATGTATAATGATCAACTCGATACTCCCTAGCCCCCAACAGCCTTTTTTTTCATAACACTTTAACCAGAGTGACGGGAGAGCGGCATTTCAGAAAACGTGCTTATCTCGGCGAGAAAAAGCGATTTCGGCAATAAAATTTAAAACGCGTGTAAAACATAAACCAAACGATGAAATTGGTTATTTCTTCATGTATAATGATCAACTCGATACTCCCTAGCCCCCAACAGCCTTTTTTTTCATAACACTTTAACCAGAGTGACGGGAGAGCGGCATTTCAGAAAACGTGCTTATCTCGGCGAGAAAAAGCGATTTCGGCAATAAAATTTAAAACGCGTGTAAAACATAAACCAAACGATGAAATTGGTTATTTCTTCATGTATAATGATCAACTCGATACTCCCTAGCCCCCAACAGCCTTTTTTTTCATAACACTTTAACCAGAGTGACGGGAGAGCGGCATTTCAGAAAACGTGCTTATCTCGGCGAGAAAAAGCGATTTCGGCAATAAAATTTAAAACGCGTGTAAAACATAAACCAAACGATGAAATTGGTTATTTCTTCATGTATAATGATCAACTCGATACTCCCTAGCCCCCAACAGCCTTTTTTTTCATAACACTTTAACCAGAGTGACGGGAGAGCGGCATTTCAGAAAACGTGCTTATCTCGGCGAGAAAAAGCGATTTCGGCAATAAAATTTAAAACGCGTGTAAAACATAAACCAAACGATGAAATTGGTTATTTCTTCATGTATAATGATCAACTCGATACTCCCTAGCCCCCAACAGCCTTTTTTTTCATAACACTTTAACCAGAGTGACGGGACGAGCGGCATTTCAGAAAACGTGCTTATCTCGGCGAGAAAAAGCGATTTCGGCAATAAAATTTAAAACGCGTGTAAAACATAAACCAAACGATGAAATTGGTTATTTCTTCATGTATAATGATCAACTCGATACTCCCTAGCCCCCAACAGCCTTTTTTTTCATAACACTTTAACCAGAGTGACGGGAGAGCGGCATTTCAGAAAACGTGCTTATCTCGGCGAGAAAAAGCGATTTCGGCAATAAAATTTAAAACGCGTGTAAAACATAAACCAAACGATGAAATTGGTTATTTCTTCATGTATAATGATCAACTCGATACTCCCTAGCCCCCAACAGCCTTTTTTTTCATAACACTTTAACCAGAGTGACGGGAGAGCGGCATTTCAGAAAACGTGCTTATCTCGGCGAGAAAAAGCGATTTCGGCAATAAAATTTAAAACGCGTGTAAAACATAAACCAAACGATGAAATTGGTTATTTCTTCATGTATAATGATCAACTCGATACTCCCTAGCCCCCAACAGCCTTTTTTTTCATAACACTTTAACCAGAGTGACGGGAGAGCGGCATTTCAGAAAACGTGCTTATCTCGGCGAGAAAAAGCGATTTCGGCAATAAAATTTAAAACGCGTGTAAAACATAAACCAAACGATGAAATTGGTTATTTCTTCATGTATAATGATCAACTCGATACTCCCTAGCCCCCAACAGCCTTTTTTTTCATAACACTTTAACCAGAGTGACGGGAGAGCGGCATTTCAGAAAACGTGCTTATCTCGGCGAGAAAAAGCGATTTCGGCAATAAAATTTAAAACGCGTGTAAAACATAAACCAAACGATGAAATTGGTTATTTCTTCATGTATAATGATCAACTCGATACTCCCTAGCCCCCAACAGCCTTTTTTTTCATAACACTTTAACCAGAGTGACGGGAGAGCGGCATTTCAGAAAACGTGCTTATCTCGGCGAGAAAAAGCGATTTCGGCAATAAAATTTAAAACGCGTGTAAAACATAAACCAAACGATGAAATTGGTTATTTCTTCATGTATAATGATCAACTCGATACTCCCTAGCCCCCAACAGCCTTTTTTTTCATAACACTTTAACCAGAGTGACGGGAGAGCGGCATTTCAGAAAACGTGCTTATCTCGGCGAGAAAAAGCGATTTCGGCAATAAAATTTAAAACGCGTGTAAAACATAAACCAAACGATGAAATTGGTTATTTCTTCATGTATAATGATCAACTCGATACTCCCTAGCCCCCAACAGCCTTTTTTTTCATAACACTTTAACCAGAGTGACGGGAGAGCGGCATTTCAGAAAACGTGCTTATCTCGGCGAGAAAAAGCGATTTCGGCAATAAAATTTAAAACGCGTGTAAAACATAAACCAAACGATGAAATTGGTTATTTCTTCATGTATAATGATCAACTCGATACTCCCTAGCCCCCAACAGCCTTTTTTTTCATAACACTTTAACCAGAGTGACGGGAGAGCGGCATTTCAGAAAACGTGCTTATCTCGGCGAGAAAAAGCGATTTCGGCAATAAAATTTAAAACGCGTGTAAAACATAAACCAAACGATGAAATTGGTTATTTCTTCATGTATAATGATCAACTCGATACTCCCTAGCCCCCAACAGCCTTTTTTTTCATAACACTTTAACCAGAGTGACGGGAGAGCGGCATTTCAGAAAACGTGCTTATCTCGGCGAGAAAAAGCGATTTCGGCAATAAAATTTAAAACGCGTGTAAAACATAAACCAAACGATGAAATTGGTTATTTCTTCATGTATAATGATCAACTCGATACTCCCTAGCCCCCAACAGCCTTTTTTTTCATAACACTTTAACCAGAGTGACGGGAGAGCGGCATTTCAGAAAACGTGCTTATCTCGGCGAGAAAAAGCGATTTCGGCAATAAAATTTAAAACGCGTGTAAAACATAAACCAAACGATGAAATTGGTTATTTCTTCATGTATAATGATCAACTCGATACTCCCTAGCCCCCAACAGCCTTTTTTTTCATAACACTTTAACCAGAGTGACGGGAGAGCGGCATTTCAGAAAACGTGCTTATCTCGGCGAGAAAAAGCGATTTCGGCAATAAAATTTAAAACGCGTGTAAAACATAAACCAAACGATGAAATTGGTTATTTCTTCATGTATAATGATCAACTCGATACTCCCTAGCCCCCAACAGCCTTTTTTTTCATAACACTTTAACCAGAGTGACGGGAGAGCGGCATTTCAGAAAACGTGCTTATCTCGGCGAGAAAAAGCGATTTCGGCAATAAAATTTAAAACGCGTGTAAAACATAAACCAAACGATGAAATTGGTTATTTCTTCATGTATAATGATCAACTCGATACTCCCTAGCCCCCAACAGCCTTTTTTTTCATAACACTTTAACCAGAGTGACGGGAGAGCGGCATTTCAGAAAACGTGCTTATCTCGGCGAGAAAAAGCGATTTCGGCAATAAAATTTAAAACGCGTGTAAAACATAAACCAAACGATGAAATTGGTTATTTCTTCATGTATAATGATCAACTCGATACTCCCTAGCCCCCAACAGCCTTTTTTTTCATAACACTTTAACCAGAGTGACGGGAGAGCGGCATTTCAGAAAACGTGCTTATCTCGGCGAGAAAAAGCGATTTCGGCAATAAAATTTAAAACGCGTGTAAAACATAAACCAAACGATGAAATTGGTTATTTCTTCATGTATAATGATCAACTCGATACTCCCTAGCCCCCAACAGCCTTTTTTTTCATAACACTTTAACCAGAGTGACGGGAGAGCGGCATTTCAGAAAACGTGCTTATCTCGGCGAGAAAAAGCGATTTCGGCAATAAAATTTAAAACGCGTGTAAAACATAAACCAAACGATGAAATTGGTTATTTCTTCATGTATAATGATCAACTCGATACTCCCTAGCCCCCAACAGCCTTTTTTTTCATAACACTTTAACCAGAGTGACGGGAGAGCGGCATTTCAGAAAACGTGCTTATCTCGGCGAGAAAAAGCGATTTCGGCAATAAAATTTAAAACGCGTGTAAAACATAAACCAAACGATGAAATTGGTTATTTCTTCATGTATAATGATCAACTCGATACTCCCTAGCCCCCAACAGCCTTTTTTTTCATAACACTTTAACCAGAGTGACGGGAGAGCGGCATTTCAGAAAACGTGCTTATCTCGGCGAGAAAAAGCGATTTCGGCAATAAAATTTAAAACGCGTGTAAAACATAAACCAAACGATGAAATTGGTTATTTCTTCATGTATAATGATCAACTCGATACTCCCTAGCCCCCAACAGCCTTTTTTTTCATAACACTTTAACCAGAGTGACGGGAGAGCGGCATTTCAGAAAACGTGCTTATCTCGGCGAGAAAAAGCGATTTCGGCAATAAAATTTAAAACGCGTGTAAAACATAAACCAAACGATGAAATTGGTTATTTCTTCATGTATAATGATCAACTCGATACTCCCTAGCCCCCAACAGCCTTTTTTTTCATAACACTTTAACCAGAGTGACGGGAGAGCGGCATTTCAGAAAACGTGCTTATCTCGGCGAGAAAAAGCGATTTCGGCAATAAAATTTAAAACGCGTGTAAAACATAAACCAAACGATGAAATTGGTTATTTCTTCATGTATAATGATCAACTCGATACTCCCTAGCCCCCAACAGCCTTTTTTTTCATAACACTTTAACCAGAGTGACGGGAGAGCGGCATTTCAGAAAACGTGCTTATCTCGGCGAGAAAAAGCGATTTCGGCAATAAAATTTAAAACGCGTGTAAAACATAAACCAAACGATGAAATTGGTTATTTCTTCATGTATAATGATCAACTCGATACTCCCTAGCCCCCAACAGCCTTTTTTTTCATAACACTTTAACCAGAGTGACGGGAGAGCGGCATTTCAGAAAACGTGCTTATCTCGGCGAGAAAAAGCGATTTCGGCAATAAAATTTAAAACGCGTGTAAAACATAAACCAAACGATGAAATTGGTTATTTCTTCATGTATAATGATCAACTCGATACTCCCTAGCCCCCAACAGCCTTTTTTTTCATAACACTTTAACCAGAGTGACGGGAGAGCGGCATTTCAGAAAACGTGCTTATCTCGGCGAGAAAAAGCGATTTCGGCAATAAAATTTAAAACGCGTGTAAAACATAAACCAAACGATGAAATTGGTTATTTCTTCATGTATAATGATCAACTCGATACTCCCTAGCCCCCAACAGCCTTTTTTTTCATAACACTTTAACCAGAGTGACGGGAGAGCGGCATTTCAGAAAACGTGCTTATCTCGGCGAGAAAAAGCGATTTCGGCAATAAAATTTAAAACGCGTGTAAAACATAAACCAAACGATGAAATTGGTTATTTCTTCATGTATAATGATCAACTCGATACTCCCTAGCCCCCAACAGCCTTTTTTTTCATAACACTTTAACCAGAGTGACGGGAGAGCGGCATTTCAGAAAACGTGCTTATCTCGGCGAGAAAAAGCGATTTCGGCAATAAAATTTAAAACGCGTGTAAAACATAAACCAAACGATGAAATTGGTTATTTCTTCATGTATAATGATCAACTCGATACTCCCTAGCCCCCAACAGCCTTTTTTTTCATAACACTTTAACCAGAGTGACGGGAGAGCGGCATTTCAGAAAACGTGCTTATCTCGGCGAGAAAAAGCGATTTCGGCAATAAAATTTAAAACGCGTGTAAAACATAAACCAAACGATGAAATTGGTTATTTCTTCATGTATAATGATCAACTCGATACTCCCTAGCCCCCAACAGCCTTTTTTTTCATAACACTTTAACCAGAGTGACGGGAGAGCGGCATTTCAGAAAACGTGCTTATCTCGGCGAGAAAAAGCGATTTCGGCAATAAAATTTAAAACGCGTGTAAAACATAAACCAAACGATGAAATTGGTTATTTCTTCATGTATAATGATCAACTCGATACTCCCTAGCCCCCAACAGCCTTTTTTTTCATAACACTTTAACCAGAGTGACGGGAGAGCGGCATTTCAGAAAACGTGCTTATCTCGGCGAGAAAAAGCGATTTCGGCAATAAAATTTAAAACGCGTGTAAAACATAAACCAAACGATGAAATTGGTTATTTCTTCATGTATAATGATCAACTCGATACTCCCTAGCCCCCAACAGCCTTTTTTTTCATAACACTTTAACCAGAGTGACGGGAGAGCGGCATTTCAGAAAACGTGCTTATCTCGGCGAGAAAAAGCGATTTCGGCAATAAAATTTAAAACGCGTGTAAAACATAAACCAAACGATGAAATTGGTTATTTCTTCATGTATAATGATCAACTCGATACTCCCTAGCCCCCAACAGCCTTTTTTTTCATAACACTTTAACCAGAGTGACGGGAGAGCGGCATTTCAGAAAACGTGCTTATCTCGGCGAGAAAAAGCGATTTCGGCAATAAAATTTAAAACGCGTGTAAAACATAAACCAAACGATGAAATTGGTTATTTCTTCATGTATAATGATCAACTCGATACTCCCTAGCCCCCAACAGCCTTTTTTTTCATAACACTTTAACCAGAGTGACGGGAGAGCGGCATTTCAGAAAACGTGCTTATCTCGGCGAGAAAAAGCGATTTCGGCAATAAAATTTAAAACGCGTGTAAAACATAAACCAAACGATGAAATTGGTTATTTCTTCATGTATAATGATCAACTCGATACTCCCTAGCCCCCAACAGCCTTTTTTTTCATAACACTTTAACCAGAGTGACGGGAGAGCGGCATTTCAGAAAACGTGCTTATCTCGGCGAGAAAAAGCGATTTCGGCAATAAAATTTAAAACGCGTGTAAAACATAAACCAAACGATGAAATTGGTTATTTCTTCATGTATAATGATCAACTCGATACTCCCTAGCCCCCAACAGCCTTTTTTTTCATAACACTTTAACCAGAGTGACGGGAGAGCGGCATTTCAGAAAACGTGCTTATCTCGGCGAGAAAAAGCGATTTCGGCAATAAAATTTAAAACGCGTGTAAAACATAAACCAAACGATGAAATTGGTTATTTCTTCATGTATAATGATCAACTCGATACTCCCTAGCCCCCAACAGCCTTTTTTTTCATAACACTTTAACCAGAGTGACGGGAGAGCGGCATTTCAGAAAACGTGCTTATCTCGGCGAGAAAAAGCGATTTCGGCAATAAAATTTAAAACGCGTGTAAAACATAAACCAAACGATGAAATTGGTTATTTCTTCATGTATAATGATCAACTCGATACTCCCTAGCCCCCAACAGCCTTTTTTTTCATAACACTTTAACCAGAGTGACGGGAGAGCGGCATTTCAGAAAACGTGCTTATCTCGGCGAGAAAAAGCGATTTCGGCAATAAAATTTAAAACGCGTGTAAAACATAAACCAAACGATGAAATTGGTTATTTCTTCATGTATAATGATCAACTCGATACTCCCTAGCCCCCAACAGCCTTTTTTTTCATAACACTTTAACCAGAGTGACGGGAGAGCGGCATTTCAGAAAACGTGCTTATCTCGGCGAGAAAAAGCGATTTCGGCAATAAAATTTAAAACGCGTGTAAAACATAAACCAAACGATGAAATTGGTTATTTCTTCATGTATAATGATCAACTCGATACTCCCTAGCCCCCAACAGCCTTTTTTTTCATAACACTTTAACCAGAGTGACGGGAGAGCGGCATTTCAGAAAACGTGCTTATCTCGGCGAGAAAAAGCGATTTCGGCAATAAAATTTAAAACGCGTGTAAAACATAAACCAAACGATGAAATTGGTTATTTCTTCATGTATAATGATCAACTCGATACTCCCTAGCCCCCAACAGCCTTTTTTTTCATAACACTTTAACCAGAGTGACGGGAGAGCGGCATTTCAGAAAACGTGCTTATCTCGGCGAGAAAAAGCGATTTCGGCAATAAAATTTAAAACGCGTGTAAAACATAAACCAAACGATGAAATTGGTTATTTCTTCATGTATAATGATCAACTCGATACTCCCTAGCCCCCAACAGCCTTTTTTTTCATAACACTTTAACCAGAGTGACGGGAGAGCGGCATTTCAGAAAACGTGCTTATCTCGGCGAGAAAAAGCGATTTCGGCAATAAAATTTAAAACGCGTGTAAAACATAAACCAAACGATGAAATTGGTTATTTCTTCATGTATAATGATCAACTCGATACTCCCTAGCCCCCAACAGCCTTTTTTTTCATAACACTTTAACCAGAGTGACGGGAGAGCGGCATTTCAGAAAACGTGCTTATCTCGGCGAGAAAAAGCGATTTCGGCAATAAAATTTAAAACGCGTGTAAAACATAAACCAAACGATGAAATTGGTTATTTCTTCATGTATAATGATCAACTCGATACTCCCTAGCCCCCAACAGCCTTTTTTTTCATAACACTTTAACCAGAGTGACGGGAGAGCGGCATTTCAGAAAACGTGCTTATCTCGGCGAGAAAAAGCGATTTCGGCAATAAAATTTAAAACGCGTGTAAAACATAAACCAAACGATGAAATTGGTTATTTCTTCATGTATAATGATCAACTCGATACTCCCTAGCCCCCAACAGCCTTTTTTTTCATAACACTTTAACCAGAGTGACGGGAGAGCGGCATTTCAGAAAACGTGCTTATCTCGGCGAGAAAAAGCGATTTCGGCAATAAAATTTAAAACGCGTGTAAAACATAAACCAAACGATGAAATTGGTTATTTCTTCATGTATAATGATCAACTCGATACTCCCTAGCCCCCAACAGCCTTTTTTTTCATAACACTTTAACCAGAGTGACGGGAGAGCGGCATTTCAGAAAACGTGCTTATCTCGGCGAGAAAAAGCGATTTCGGCAATAAAATTTAAAACGCGTGTAAAACATAAACCAAACGATGAAATTGGTTATTTCTTCATGTATAATGATCAACTCGATACTCCCTAGCCCCCAACAGCCTTTTTTTTCATAACACTTTAACCAGAGTGACGGGAGAGCGGCATTTCAGAAAACGTGCTTATCTCGGCGAGAAAAAGCGATTTCGGCAATAAAATTTAAAACGCGTGTAAAACATAAACCAAACGATGAAATTGGTTATTTCTTCATGTATAATGATCAACTCGATACTCCCTAGCCCCCAACAGCCTTTTTTTTCATAACACTTTAACCAGAGTGACGGGAGAGCGGCATTTCAGAAAACGTGCTTATCTCGGCGAGAAAAAGCGATTTCGGCAATAAAATTTAAAACGCGTGTAAAACATAAACCAAACGATGAAATTGGTTATTTCTTCATGTATAATGATCAACTCGATACTCCCTAGCCCCCAACAGCCTTTTTTTTCATAACACTTTAACCAGAGTGACGGGAGAGCGGCATTTCAGAAAACGTGCTTATCTCGGCGAGAAAAAGCGATTTCGGCAATAAAATTTAAAACGCGTGTAAAACATAAACCAAACGATGAAATTGGTTATTTCTTCATGTATAATGATCAACTCGATACTCCCTAGCCCCCAACAGCCTTTTTTTTCATAACACTTTAACCAGAGTGACGGGAGAGCGGCATTTCAGAAAACGTGCTTATCTCGGCGAGAAAAAGCGATTTCGGCAATAAAATTTAAAACGCGTGTAAAACATAAACCAAACGATGAAATTGGTTATTTCTTCATGTATAATGATCAACTCGATACTCCCTAGCCCCCAACAGCCTTTTTTTTCATAACACTTTAACCAGAGTGACGGGAGAGCGGCATTTCAGAAAACGTGCTTATCTCGGCGAGAAAAAGCGATTTCGGCAATAAAATTTAAAACGCGTGTAAAACATAAACCAAACGATGAAATTGGTTATTTCTTCATGTATAATGATCAACTCGATACTCCCTAGCCCCCAACAGCCTTTTTTTTCATAACACTTTAACCAGAGTGACGGGAGAGCGGCATTTCAGAAAACGTGCTTATCTCGGCGAGAAAAAGCGATTTCGGCAATAAAATTTAAAACGCGTGTAAAACATAAACCAAACGATGAAATTGGTTATTTCTTCATGTATAATGATCAACTCGATACTCCCTAGCCCCCAACAGCCTTTTTTTTCATAACACTTTAACCAGAGTGACGGGAGAGCGGCATTTCAGAAAACGTGCTTATCTCGGCGAGAAAAAGCGATTTCGGCAATAAAATTTAAAACGCGTGTAAAACATAAACCAAACGATGAAATTGGTTATTTCTTCATGTATAATGATCAACTCGATACTCCCTAGCCCCCAACAGCCTTTTTTTTCATAACACTTTAACCAGAGTGACGGGAGAGCGGCATTTCAGAAAACGTGCTTATCTCGGCGAGAAAAAGCGATTTCGGCAATAAAATTTAAAACGCGTGTAAAACATAAACCAAACGATGAAATTGGTTATTTCTTCATGTATAATGATCAACTCGATACTCCCTAGCCCCCAACAGCCTTTTTTTTCATAACACTTTAACCAGAGTGACGGGAGAGCGGCATTTCAGAAAACGTGCTTATCTCGGCGAGAAAAAGCGATTTCGGCAATAAAATTTAAAACGCGTGTAAAACATAAACCAAACGATGAAATTGGTTATTTCTTCATGTATAATGATCAACTCGATACTCCCTAGCCCCCAACAGCCTTTTTTTTCATAACACTTTAACCAGAGTGACGGGAGAGCGGCATTTCAGAAAACGTGCTTATCTCGGCGAGAAAAAGCGATTTCGGCAATAAAATTTAAAACGCGTGTAAAACATAAACCAAACGATGAAATTGGTTATTTCTTCATGTATAATGATCAACTCGATACTCCCTAGCCCCCAACAGCCTTTTTTTTCATAACACTTTAACCAGAGTGACGGGAGAGCGGCATTTCAGAAAACGTGCTTATCTCGGCGAGAAAAAGCGATTTCGGCAATAAAATTTAAAACGCGTGTAAAACATAAACCAAACGATGAAATTGGTTATTTCTTCATGTATAATGATCAACTCGATACTCCCTAGCCCCCAACAGCCTTTTTTTTCATAACACTTTAACCAGAGTGACGGGAGAGCGGCATTTCAGAAAACGTGCTTATCTCGGCGAGAAAAAGCGATTTCGGCAATAAAATTTAAAACGCGTGTAAAACATAAACCAAACGATGAAATTGGTTATTTCTTCATGTATAATGATCAACTCGATACTCCCTAGCCCCCAACAGCCTTTTTTTTCATAACACTTTAACCAGAGTGACGGGAGAGCGGCATTTCAGAAAACGTGCTTATCTCGGCGAGAAAAAGCGATTTCGGCAATAAAATTTAAAACGCGTGTAAAACATAAACCAAACGATGAAATTGGTTATTTCTTCATGTATAATGATCAACTCGATACTCCCTAGCCCCCAACAGCCTTTTTTTTCATAACACTTTAACCAGAGTGACGGGAGAGCGGCATTTCAGAAAACGTGCTTATCTCGGCGAGAAAAAGCGATTTCGGCAATAAAATTTAAAACGCGTGTAAAACATAAACCAAACGATGAAATTGGTTATTTCTTCATGTATAATGATCAACTCGATACTCCCTAGCCCCCAACAGCCTTTTTTTTCATAACACTTTAACCAGAGTGACGGGAGAGCGGCATTTCAGAAAACGTGCTTATCTCGGCGAGAAAAAGCGATTTCGGCAATAAAATTTAAAACGCGTGTAAAACATAAACCAAACGATGAAATTGGTTATTTCTTCATGTATAATGATCAACTCGATACTCCCTAGCCCCCAACAGCCTTTTTTTTCATAACACTTTAACCAGAGTGACGGGAGAGCGGCATTTCAGAAAACGTGCTTATCTCGGCGAGAAAAAGCGATTTCGGCAATAAAATTTAAAACGCGTGTAAAACATAAACCAAACGATGAAATTGGTTATTTCTTCATGTATAATGATCAACTCGATACTCCCTAGCCCCCAACAGCCTTTTTTTTCATAACACTTTAACCAGAGTGACGGGAGAGCGGCATTTCAGAAAACGTGCTTATCTCGGCGAGAAAAAGCGATTTCGGCAATAAAATTTAAAACGCGTGTAAAACATAAACCAAACGATGAAATTGGTTATTTCTTCATGTATAATGATCAACTCGATACTCCCTAGCCCCCAACAGCCTTTTTTTTCATAACACTTTAACCAGAGTGACGGGAGAGCGGCATTTCAGAAAACGTGCTTATCTCGGCGAGAAAAAGCGATTTCGGCAATAAAATTTAAAACGCGTGTAAAACATAAACCAAACGATGAAATTGGTTATTTCTTCATGTATAATGATCAACTCGATACTCCCTAGCCCCCAACAGCCTTTTTTTTCATAACACTTTAACCAGAGTGACGGGAGAGCGGCATTTCAGAAAACGTGCTTATCTCGGCGAGAAAAAGCGATTTCGGCAATAAAATTTAAAACGCGTGTAAAACATAAACCAAACGATGAAATTGGTTATTTCTTCATGTATAATGATCAACTCGATACTCCCTAGCCCCCAACAGCCTTTTTTTTCATAACACTTTAACCAGAGTGACGGGAGAGCGGCATTTCAGAAAACGTGCTTATCTCGGCGAGAAAAAGCGATTTCGGCAATAAAATTTAAAACGCGTGTAAAACATAAACCAAACGATGAAATTGGTTATTTCTTCATGTATAATGATCAACTCGATACTCCCTAGCCCCCAACAGCCTTTTTTTTCATAACACTTTAACCAGAGTGACGGGAGAGCGGCATTTCAGAAAACGTGCTTATCTCGGCGAGAAAAAGCGATTTCGGCAATAAAATTTAAAACGCGTGTAAAACATAAACCAAACGATGAAATTGGTTATTTCTTCATGTATAATGATCAACTCGATACTCCCTAGCCCCCAACAGCCTTTTTTTTCATAACACTTTAACCAGAGTGACGGGAGAGCGGCATTTCAGAAAACGTGCTTATCTCGGCGAGAAAAAGCGATTTCGGCAATAAAATTTAAAACGCGTGTAAAACATAAACCAAACGATGAAATTGGTTATTTCTTCATGTATAATGATCAACTCGATACTCCCTAGCCCCCAACAGCCTTTTTTTTCATAACACTTTAACCAGAGTGACGGGAGAGCGGCATTTCAGAAAACGTGCTTATCTCGGCGAGAAAAAGCGATTTCGGCAATAAAATTTAAAACGCGTGTAAAACATAAACCAAACGATGAAATTGGTTATTTCTTCATGTATAATGATCAACTCGATACTCCCTAGCCCCCAACAGCCTTTTTTTTCATAACACTTTAACCAGAGTGACGGGAGAGCGGCATTTCAGAAAACGTGCTTATCTCGGCGAGAAAAAGCGATTTCGGCAATAAAATTTAAAACGCGTGTAAAACATAAACCAAACGATGAAATTGGTTATTTCTTCATGTATAATGATCAACTCGATACTCCCTAGCCCCCAACAGCCTTTTTTTTCATAACACTTTAACCAGAGTGACGGGAGAGCGGCATTTCAGAAAACGTGCTTATCTCGGCGAGAAAAAGCGATTTCGGCAATAAAATTTAAAACGCGTGTAAAACATAAACCAAACGATGAAATTGGTTATTTCTTCATGTATAATGATCAACTCGATACTCCCTAGCCCCCAACAGCCTTTTTTTTCATAACACTTTAACCAGAGTGACGGGAGAGCGGCATTTCAGAAAACGTGCTTATCTCGGCGAGAAAAAGCGATTTCGGCAATAAAATTTAAAACGCGTGTAAAACATAAACCAAACGATGAAATTGGTTATTTCTTCATGTATAATGATCAACTCGATACTCCCTAGCCCCCAACAGCCTTTTTTTTCATAACACTTTAACCAGAGTGACGGGAGAGCGGCATTTCAGAAAACGTGCTTATCTCGGCGAGAAAAAGCGATTTCGGCAATAAAATTTAAAACGCGTGTAAAACATAAACCAAACGATGAAATTGGTTATTTCTTCATGTATAATGATCAACTCGATACTCCCTAGCCCCCAACAGCCTTTTTTTTCATAACACTTTAACCAGAGTGACGGGAGAGCGGCATTTCAGAAAACGTGCTTATCTCGGCGAGAAAAAGCGATTTCGGCAATAAAATTTAAAACGCGTGTAAAACATAAACCAAACGATGAAATTGGTTATTTCTTCATGTATAATGATCAACTCGATACTCCCTAGCCCCCAACAGCCTTTTTTTTCATAACACTTTAACCAGAGTGACGGGAGAGCGGCATTTCAGAAAACGTGCTTATCTCGGCGAGAAAAAGCGATTTCGGCAATAAAATTTAAAACGCGTGTAAAACATAAACCAAACGATGAAATTGGTTATTTCTTCATGTATAATGATCAACTCGATACTCCCTAGCCCCCAACAGCCTTTTTTTTCATAACACTTTAACCAGAGTGACGGGAGAGCGGCATTTCAGAAAACGTGCTTATCTCGGCGAGAAAAAGCGATTTCGGCAATAAAATTTAAAACGCGTGTAAAACATAAACCAAACGATGAAATTGGTTATTTCTTCATGTATAATGATCAACTCGATACTCCCTAGCCCCCAACAGCCTTTTTTTTCATAACACTTTAACCAGAGTGACGGGAGAGCGGCATTTCAGAAAACGTGCTTATCTCGGCGAGAAAAAGCGATTTCGGCAATAAAATTTAAAACGCGTGTAAAACATAAACCAAACGATGAAATTGGTTATTTCTTCATGTATAATGATCAACTCGATACTCCCTAGCCCCCAACAGCCTTTTTTTTCATAACACTTTAACCAGAGTGACGGGAGAGCGGCATTTCAGAAAACGTGCTTATCTCGGCGAGAAAAAGCGATTTCGGCAATAAAATTTAAAACGCGTGTAAAACATAAACCAAACGATGAAATTGGTTATTTCTTCATGTATAATGATCAACTCGATACTCCCTAGCCCCCAACAGCCTTTTTTTTCATAACACTTTAACCAGAGTGACGGGAGAGCGGCATTTCAGAAAACGTGCTTATCTCGGCGAGAAAAAGCGATTTCGGCAATAAAATTTAAAACGCGTGTAAAACATAAACCAAACGATGAAATTGGTTATTTCTTCATGTATAATGATCAACTCGATACTCCCTAGCCCCCAACAGCCTTTTTTTTCATAACACTTTAACCAGAGTGACGGGAGAGCGGCATTTCAGAAAACGTGCTTATCTCGGCGAGAAAAAGCGATTTCGGCAATAAAATTTAAAACGCGTGTAAAACATAAACCAAACGATGAAATTGGTTATTTCTTCATGTATAATGATCAACTCGATACTCCCTAGCCCCCAACAGCCTTTTTTTTCATAACACTTTAACCAGAGTGACGGGAGAGCGGCATTTCAGAAAACGTGCTTATCTCGGCGAGAAAAAGCGATTTCGGCAATAAAATTTAAAACGCGTGTAAAACATAAACCAAACGATGAAATTGGTTATTTCTTCATGTATAATGATCAACTCGATACTCCCTAGCCCCCAACAGCCTTTTTTTTCATAACACTTTAACCAGAGTGACGGGAGAGCGGCATTTCAGAAAACGTGCTTATCTCGGCGAGAAAAAGCGATTTCGGCAATAAAATTTAAAACGCGTGTAAAACATAAACCAAACGATGAAATTGGTTATTTCTTCATGTATAATGATCAACTCGATACTCCCTAGCCCCCAACAGCCTTTTTTTTCATAACACTTTAACCAGAGTGACGGGAGAGCGGCATTTCAGAAAACGTGCTTATCTCGGCGAGAAAAAGCGATTTCGGCAATAAAATTTAAAACGCGTGTAAAACATAAACCAAACGATGAAATTGGTTATTTCTTCATGTATAATGATCAACTCGATACTCCCTAGCCCCCAACAGCCTTTTTTTTCATAACACTTTAACCAGAGTGACGGGAGAGCGGCATTTCAGAAAACGTGCTTATCTCGGCGAGAAAAAGCGATTTCGGCAATAAAATTTAAAACGCGTGTAAAACATAAACCAAACGATGAAATTGGTTATTTCTTCATGTATAATGATCAACTCGATACTCCCTAGCCCCCAACAGCCTTTTTTTTCATAACACTTTAACCAGAGTGACGGGAGAGCGGCATTTCAGAAAACGTGCTTATCTCGGCGAGAAAAAGCGATTTCGGCAATAAAATTTAAAACGCGTGTAAAACATAAACCAAACGATGAAATTGGTTATTTCTTCATGTATAATGATCAACTCGATACTCCCTAGCCCCCAACAGCCTTTTTTTTCATAACACTTTAACCAGAGTGACGGGAGAGCGGCATTTCAGAAAACGTGCTTATCTCGGCGAGAAAAAGCGATTTCGGCAATAAAATTTAAAACGCGTGTAAAACATAAACCAAACGATGAAATTGGTTATTTCTTCATGTATAATGATCAACTCGATACTCCCTAGCCCCCAACAGCCTTTTTTTTCATAACACTTTAACCAGAGTGACGGGAGAGCGGCATTTCAGAAAACGTGCTTATCTCGGCGAGAAAAAGCGATTTCGGCAATAAAATTTAAAACGCGTGTAAAACATAAACCAAACGATGAAATTGGTTATTTCTTCATGTATAATGATCAACTCGATACTCCCTAGCCCCCAACAGCCTTTTTTTTCATAACACTTTAACCAGAGTGACGGGAGAGCGGCATTTCAGAAAACGTGCTTATCTCGGCGAGAAAAAGCGATTTCGGCAATAAAATTTAAAACGCGTGTAAAACATAAACCAAACGATGAAATTGGTTATTTCTTCATGTATAATGATCAACTCGATACTCCCTAGCCCCCAACAGCCTTTTTTTTCATAACACTTTAACCAGAGTGACGGGAGAGCGGCATTTCAGAAAACGTGCTTATCTCGGCGAGAAAAAGCGATTTCGGCAATAAAATTTAAAACGCGTGTAAAACATAAACCAAACGATGAAATTGGTTATTTCTTCATGTATAATGATCAACTCGATACTCCCTAGCCCCCAACAGCCTTTTTTTTCATAACACTTTAACCAGAGTGACGGGAGAGCGGCATTTCAGAAAACGTGCTTATCTCGGCGAGAAAAAGCGATTTCGGCAATAAAATTTAAAACGCGTGTAAAACATAAACCAAACGATGAAATTGGTTATTTCTTCATGTATAATGATCAACTCGATACTCCCTAGCCCCCAACAGCCTTTTTTTTCATAACACTTTAACCAGAGTGACGGGAGAGCGGCATTTCAGAAAACGTGCTTATCTCGGCGAGAAAAAGCGATTTCGGCAATAAAATTTAAAACGCGTGTAAAACATAAACCAAACGATGAAATTGGTTATTTCTTCATGTATAATGATCAACTCGATACTCCCTAGCCCCCAACAGCCTTTTTTTTCATAACACTTTAACCAGAGTGACGGGAGAGCGGCATTTCAGAAAACGTGCTTATCTCGGCGAGAAAAAGCGATTTCGGCAATAAAATTTAAAACGCGTGTAAAACATAAACCAAACGATGAAATTGGTTATTTCTTCATGTATAATGATCAACTCGATACTCCCTAGCCCCCAACAGCCTTTTTTTTCATAACACTTTAACCAGAGTGACGGGAGAGCGGCATTTCAGAAAACGTGCTTATCTCGGCGAGAAAAAGCGATTTCGGCAATAAAATTTAAAACGCGTGTAAAACATAAACCAAACGATGAAATTGGTTATTTCTTCATGTATAATGATCAACTCGATACTCCCTAGCCCCCAACAGCCTTTTTTTTCATAACACTTTAACCAGAGTGACGGGAGAGCGGCATTTCAGAAAACGTGCTTATCTCGGCGAGAAAAAGCGATTTCGGCAATAAAATTTAAAACGCGTGTAAAACATAAACCAAACGATGAAATTGGTTA
Source organism: Syngnathus leptorhynchus (assembly GCF_054491065.1). Classification (NCBI taxonomy): domain Eukaryota; kingdom Metazoa; phylum Chordata; class Actinopteri; order Syngnathiformes; family Syngnathidae; genus Syngnathus; species Syngnathus leptorhynchus. Next base: position 24,146,546 of record NC_141196.1, read on the forward strand.
TTTCTTCATGTATAATGATCAACTCGATACTCCCTAGCCCCCAACAGCCTTTTTTTTCATAACACTTTAACCAGAGTGACGGGAGAGCGGCATTTCAGAAAACGTGCTTATCTCGGCGAGAAAAAGCGATTTCGGCAATAAAATTTAAAACGCGTGTAAAACATAAACCAAACGATGAAATTGGTTATTTCTTCATGTATAATGATCAACTCGATACTCCCTAGCCCCCAACAGCCTTTTTTTTCATAACACTTTAACCAGAGTGACGGGAGAGCGGCATTTCAGAAAACGTGCTTATCTCGGCGAGAAAAAGCGATTTCGGCAATAAAATTTAAAACGCGTGTAAAACATAAACCAAACGATGAAATTGGTTATTTCTTCATGTATAATGATCAACTCGATACTCCCTAGCCCCCAACAGCCTTTTTTTTCATAACACTTTAACCAGAGTGACGGGAGAGCGGCATTTCAGAAAACGTGCTTATCTCGGCGAGAAAAAGCGATTTCGGCAATAAAATTTAAAACGCGTGTAAAACATAAACCAAACGATGAAATTGGTTATTTCTTCATGTATAATGATCAACTCGATACTCCCTAGCCCCCAACAGCCTTTTTTTTCATAACACTTTAACCAGAGTGACGGGAGAGCGGCATTTCAGAAAACGTGCTTATCTCGGCGAGAAAAAGCGATTTCGGCAATAAAATTTAAAACGCGTGTAAAACATAAACCAAACGATGAAATTGGTTATTTCTTCATGTATAATGATCAACTCGATACTCCCTAGCCCCCAACAGCCTTTTTTTTCATAACACTTTAACCAGAGTGACGGGAGAGCGGCATTTCAGAAAACGTGCTTATCTCGGCGAGAAAAAGCGATTTCGGCAATAAAATTTAAAACGCGTGTAAAACATAAACCAAACGATGAAATTGGTTATTTCTTCATGTATAATGATCAACTCGATACTCCCTAGCCCCCAACAGCCTTTTTTTTCATAACACTTTAACCAGAGTGACGGGAGAGCGGCATTTCAGAAAACGTGCTTATCTCGGCGAGAAAAAGCGATTTCGGCAATAAAATTTAAAACGCGTGTAAAACATAAACCAAACGATGAAATTGGTTATTTCTTCATGTATAATGATCAACTCGATACTCCCTAGCCCCCAACAGCCTTTTTTTTCATAACACTTTAACCAGAGTGACGGGAGAGCGGCATTTCAGAAAACGTGCTTATCTCGGCGAGAAAAAGCGATTTCGGCAATAAAATTTAAAACGCGTGTAAAACATAAACCAAACGATGAAATTGGTTATTTCTTCATGTATAATGATCAACTCGATACTCCCTAGCCCCCAACAGCCTTTTTTTTCATAACACTTTAACCAGAGTGACGGGAGAGCGGCATTTCAGAAAACGTGCTTATCTCGGCGAGAAAAAGCGATTTCGGCAATAAAATTTAAAACGCGTGTAAAACATAAACCAAACGATGAAATTGGTTATTTCTTCATGTATAATGATCAACTCGATACTCCCTAGCCCCCAACAGCCTTTTTTTTCATAACACTTTAACCAGAGTGACGGGAGAGCGGCATTTCAGAAAACGTGCTTATCTCGGCGAGAAAAAGCGATTTCGGCAATAAAATTTAAAACGCGTGTAAAACATAAACCAAACGATGAAATTGGTTATTTCTTCATGTATAATGATCAACTCGATACTCCCTAGCCCCCAACAGCCTTTTTTTTCATAACACTTTAACCAGAGTGACGGGAGAGCGGCATTTCAGAAAACGTGCTTATCTCGGCGAGAAAAAGCGATTTCGGCAATAAAATTTAAAACGCGTGTAAAACATAAACCAAACGATGAAATTGGTTATTTCTTCATGTATAATGATCAACTCGATACTCCCTAGCCCCCAACAGCCTTTTTTTTCATAACACTTTAACCAGAGTGACGGGAGAGCGGCATTTCAGAAAACGTGCTTATCTCGGCGAGAAAAAGCGATTTCGGCAATAAAATTTAAAACGCGTGTAAAACATAAACCAAACGATGAAATTGGTTATTTCTTCATGTATAATGATCAACTCGATACTCCCTAGCCCCCAACAGCCTTTTTTTTCATAACACTTTAACCAGAGTGACGGGAGAGCGGCATTTCAGAAAACGTGCTTATCTCGGCGAGAAAAAGCGATTTCGGCAATAAAATTTAAAACGCGTGTAAAACATAAACCAAACGATGAAATTGGTTATTTCTTCATGTATAATGATCAACTCGATACTCCCTAGCCCCCAACAGCCTTTTTTTTCATAACACTTTAACCAGAGTGACGGGAGAGCGGCATTTCAGAAAACGTGCTTATCTCGGCGAGAAAAAGCGATTTCGGCAATAAAATTTAAAACGCGTGTAAAACATAAACCAAACGATGAAATTGGTTATTTCTTCATGTATAATGATCAACTCGATACTCCCTAGCCCCCAACAGCCTTTTTTTTCATAACACTTTAACCAGAGTGACGGGAGAGCGGCATTTCAGAAAACGTGCTTATCTCGGCGAGAAAAAGCGATTTCGGCAATAAAATTTAAAACGCGTGTAAAACATAAACCAAACGATGAAATTGGTTATTTCTTCATGTATAATGATCAACTCGATACTCCCTAGCCCCCAACAGCCTTTTTTTTCATAACACTTTAACCAGAGTGACGGGAGAGCGGCATTTCAGAAAACGTGCTTATCTCGGCGAGAAAAAGCGATTTCGGCAATAAAATTTAAAACGCGTGTAAAACATAAACCAAACGATGAAATTGGTTATTTCTTCATGTATAATCGATCAACTCGATACTCCCTAGCCCCCAACAGCCTTTTTTTTCATAACACTTTAACCAGAGTGACGGGAGAGCGGCATTTCAGAAAACGTGCTTATCTCGGCGAGAAAAAGCGATTTCGGCAATAAAATTTAAAACGCGTGTAAAACATAAACCAAACGATGAAATTGGTTATTTCTTCATGTATAATGATCAACTCGATACTCCCTAGCCCCCAACAGCCTTTTTTTTCATAACACTTTAACCAGAGTGACGGGAGAGCGGCATTTCAGAAAACGTGCTTATCTCGGCGAGAAAAAGCGATTTCGGCAATAAAATTTAAAACGCGTGTAAAACATAAACCAAACGATGAAATTGGTTATTTCTTCATGTATAATGATCAACTCGATACTCCCTAGCCCCCAACAGCCTTTTTTTTCATAACACTTTAACCAGAGTGACGGGAGAGCGGCATTTCAGAAAACGTGCTTATCTCGGCGAGAAAAAGCGATTTCGGCAATAAAATTTAAAACGCGTGTAAAACATAAACCAAACGATGAAATTGGTTATTTCTTCATGTATAATGATCAACTCGATACTCCCTAGCCCCCAACAGCCTTTTTTTTCATAACACTTTAACCAGAGTGACGGGAGAGCGGCATTTCAGAAAACGTGCTTATCTCGGCGAGAAAAAGCGATTTCGGCAATAAAATTTAAAACGCGTGTAAAACATAAACCAAACGATGAAATTGGTTATTTCTTCATGTATAATGATCAACTCGATACTCCCTAGCCCCCAACAGCCTTTTTTTTCATAACACTTTAACCAGAGTGACGGGAGAGCGGCATTTCAGAAAACGTGCTTATCTCGGCGAGAAAAAGCGATTTCGGCAATAAAATTTAAAACGCGTGTAAAACATAAACCAAACGATGAAATTGGTTATTTCTTCATGTATAATGATCAACTCGATACTCCCTAGCCCCCAACAGCCTTTTTTTTCATAACACTTTAACCAGAGTGACGGGAGAGCGGCATTTCAGAAAACGTGCTTATCTCGGCGAGAAAAAGCGATTTCGGCAATAAAATTTAAAACGCGTGTAAAACATAAACCAAACGATGAAATTGGTTATTTCTTCATGTATAATGATCAACTCGATACTCCCTAGCCCCCAACAGCCTTTTTTTTCATAACACTTTAACCAGAGTGACGGGAGAGCGGCATTTCAGAAAACGTGCTTATCTCGGCGAGAAAAAGCGATTTCGGCAATAAAATTTAAAACGCGTGTAAAACATAAACCAAACGATGAAATTGGTTATTTCTTCATGTATAATGATCAACTCGATACTCCCTAGCCCCCAACAGCCTTTTTTTTCATAACACTTTAACCAGAGTGACGGGAGAGCGGCATTTCAGAAAACGTGCTTATCTCGGCGAGAAAAAGCGATTTCGGCAATAAAATTTAAAACGCGTGTAAAACATAAACCAAACGATGAAATTGGTTATTTCTTCATGTATAATGATCAACTCGATACTCCCTAGCCCCCAACAGCCTTTTTTTTCATAACACTTTAACCAGAGTGACGGGAGAGCGGCATTTCAGAAAACGTGCTTATCTCGGCGAGAAAAAGCGATTTCGGCAATAAAATTTAAAACGCGTGTAAAACATAAACCAAACGATGAAATTGGTTATTTCTTCATGTATAATGATCAACTCGATACTCCCTAGCCCCCAACAGCCTTTTTTTTCATAACACTTTAACCAGAGTGACGGGAGAGCGGCATTTCAGAAAACGTGCTTATCTCGGCGAGAAAAAGCGATTTCGGCAATAAAATTTAAAACGCGTGTAAAACATAAACCAAACGATGAAATTGGTTATTTCTTCATGTATAATGATCAACTCGATACTCCCTAGCCCCCAACAGCCTTTTTTTTCATAACACTTTAACCAGAGTGACGGGAGAGCGGCATTTCAGAAAACGTGCTTATCTCGGCGAGAAAAAGCGATTTCGGCAATAAAATTTAAAACGCGTGTAAAACATAAACCAAACGATGAAATTGGTTATTTCTTCATGTATAATGATCAACTCGATACTCCCTAGCCCCCAACAGCCTTTTTTTTCATAACACTTTAACCAGAGTGACGGGAGAGCGGCATTTCAGAAAACGTGCTTATCTCGGCGAGAAAAAGCGATTTCGGCAATAAAATTTAAAACGCGTGTAAAACATAAACCAAACGATGAAATTGGTTATTTCTTCATGTATAATGATCAACTCGATACTCCCTAGCCCCCAACAGCCTTTTTTTTCATAACACTTTAACCAGAGTGACGGGAGAGCGGCATTTCAGAAAACGTGCTTATCTCGGCGAGAAAAAGCGATTTCGGCAATAAAATTTAAAACGCGTGTAAAACATAAACCAAACGATGAAATTGGTTATTTCTTCATGTATAATGATCAACTCGATACTCCCTAGCCCCCAACAGCCTTTTTTTTCATAACACTTTAACCAGAGTGACGGGAGAGCGGCATTTCAGAAAACGTGCTTATCTCGGCGAGAAAAAGCGATTTCGGCAATAAAATTTAAAACGCGTGTAAAACATAAACCAAACGATGAAATTGGTTATTTCTTCATGTATAATGATCAACTCGATACTCCCTAGCCCCCAACAGCCTTTTTTTTCATAACACTTTAACCAGAGTGACGGGAGAGCGGCATTTCAGAAAACGTGCTTATCTCGGCGAGAAAAAGCGATTTCGGCAATAAAATTTAAAACGCGTGTAAAACATAAACCAAACGATGAAATTGGTTATTTCTTCATGTATAATGATCAACTCGATACTCCCTAGCCCCCAACAGCCTTTTTTTTCATAACACTTTAACCAGAGTGACGGGAGAGCGGCATTTCAGAAAACGTGCTTATCTCGGCGAGAAAAAGCGATTCAATAAAATTTAAAACGCGTGTAAAACATAAACCAAACGATGAAATTGGTTATTTCTTCATGTATAATGATCAACTCGATACTCCCTAGCCCCCAACAGCCTTTTTTTTCATAACACTTTAACCAGAGTGACGGGAGAGCGGCATTTCAGAAAACGTGCTTATCTCGGCGAGAAAAAGCGATTTCGGCAATAAAATTTAAAACGCGTGTAAAACATAAACCAAACGATGAAATTGCTTATTTCTTCATGTATAATGATCAACTCGATACTCCCTAGCCCCCAACAGCCTTTTTTTTTCATAACACTTTAACCAGAGTGACGGGAGAGCGGCATTTCAGAAAACGTGCTTATCTCGGCGAGAAAAAGCGATTTCGGCAATAAAATTTAAAACGCGTGTAAAACATAAACCAAACGATGAAATTGCTTATTTCTTCATGTATAATGATCAACTCGATACTCCCTAGCCCCCAACAGCCTTTTTTTTCATAACACTTTAACCAGAGTGACGGGAGAGCGGCATTTCAGAAACGTGCTTATCTCGGCGAGAAAAAGCGATTTCGGCAATAAAATTTAAAACGCGTGTAAAACATAAACCAAACGATGAAATTGGTTATTTCTTCATGTATAATGATCAACTCGATACTCCCTAGCCCCCAACAGCCTTTTTTTTCATAACACTTTAACCAGAGTGACGGGAGAGCGGCATTTCAGAAAACGTGCTTATCTCGGCGAGAAAAAGCGATTTCGGCAATAAAATTTAAAACGCGTGTAAAACATAAACCAAACGATGAAATTGGTTATTTCTTCATGTATAATGATCAACTCGATACTCCCTAGCCCCCAACAGCCTTTTTTTTCATAACACTTTAACCAGAGTGACGGGAGAGCGGCATTTCAGAAAACGTGCTTATCTCGGCGAGAAAAAGCGATTTCGGCAATAAAATTTAAAACGCGTGTAAAACATAAACCAAACGATGAAATTGGTTATTTCTTCATGTATAATGATCAACTCGATACTCCCTAGCCCCCAACAGCCTTTTTTTTCATAACACTTTAACCAGAGTGACGGGAGAGCGGCATTTCAGAAAACGTGCTTATCTCGGCGAGAAAAAGCGATTTCGGCAATAAAATTTAAAACGCGTGTAAAACATAAACCAAACGATGAAATTGGTTATTTCTTCATGTATAATGATCAACTCGATACTCCCTAGCCCCCAACAGCCTTTTTTTTCATAACACTTTAACCAGAGTGACGGGAGAGCGGCATTTCAGAAAACGTGCTTATCTCGGCGAGAAAAAGCGATTTCGGCAATAAAATTTAAAACGCGTGTAAAACATAAACCAAACGATGGAAATTGGTTATTTCTTCATGTATAATGATCAACTCGATACTCCCTAGCCCCAACAGCCTTTTTTTTCATAACACTTTAACCAGAGTGACGGGAGAGCGGCATTTCAGAAAACGTGCTTATCTCGGCGAGAAAAAGCGATTTCGGCAATAAAATTTAAAACGCGTGTAAAACATAAACCAAACGATGAAATTGGTTATTTCTTCATGTATAATGATCAACTCGATACTCCCTAGCCCCCAACAGCCTTTTTTTTCATAACACTTTAACCAGAGTGACGGGAGAGCGGCATTTCAGAAAACGTGCTTATCTCGGCGAGAAAAAGCGATTTCGGCAATAAAATTTAAAACGCGTGTAAAACATAAACCAAACGATGAAATTGGTTATTTCTTCATGTATAATGATCAACTCGATACTCCCTAGCCCCCAACAGCCTTTTTTTTCATAACACTTTAACCAGAGTGACGGGAGAGCGGCATTTCAGAAAACGTGCTTATCTCGGCGAGAAAAAGCGATTTCGGCAATAAAATTTAAAACGCGTGTAAAACATAAACCAAACGATGAAATTGCTTATTTCTTCATGTATAATGATCAACTCGATACTCCCTAGCCCCCAACAGCCTTTTTTTCATAACACTTTAACCAGAGTGACGGGAGAGCGGCATTTCAGAAAACGTGCTTATCTCGGCGAGAAAAAGCGATTTCGGCAATAAAATTTAAAACGCGTGTAAAACATAAACCAAACGATGAAATTGCTTATTTCTTCATGTATAATGATCAACTCGATACTCCCTAGCCCCCAACAGCCTTTTTTTTCATAACACTTTAACCAGAGTGACGGGAGAGCGGCATTTCAGAAAACGTGCTTATCTCGGCGAGAAAAAGCGATTTCGGCAATAAAATTTAAAACGCGTGTAAAACATAAACCAAACGATGAAATTGGTTATTTCTTCATGTATAATGATCAACTCGATACTCCCTAGCCCCCAACAGCCTTTTTTTTCATAACACTTTAACCAGAGTGACGGGAGAGCGGCATTTCAGAAAACGTGCTTATCTCGGCGAGAAAAAGCGATTTCGGCAATAAAATTTAAAACGCGTGTAAAACATAAACCAAACGATGAAATTGGTTATTTCTTCATGTATAATGATCAACTCGATACTCCCTAGCCCCCCAACAGCCTTTTTTTTCATAACACTTTAACCAGAGTGACGGGAGAGCGGCATTTCAGAAAACGTGCTTATCTCGGCGAGAAAAAGTGATTTCGGCAATAAAATTTAAAACGCGTGTAAAACATAAACCAAACGATGAAATTGCTTATTTCTTCATGTATAATGATCAACTCGATACTCCCTAGCCCCCAACAGCCTTTTTTTTCATAACACTTTAACCAGAGTGACGGGAGAGCGGCATTTCAGAAAACGTGCTTATCTCGGCGAGAAAAAGCGATTTCGGCAATAAAATTTAAAACGCGTGTAAAACATAAACCAAACGATGAAATTGGTTATTTCTTCATGTATAATGATCAACTCGATACTCCCTAGCCCCCAACAGCCTTTTTTTTCATAACACTTTAACCAGAGTGACGGGAGAGCGGCATTTCAGAAAACGTGCTTATCTCGGCGAGAAAAGCGATTTCGGCAATAAAATTTAAAACGCGTGTAAAACATAAACCAAACGATGAAATTGCTTATTTCTTCATGTATAATGATCAACTCGATACTCCCTAGCCCCCAACAGCCTTTTTTTTCATAACACTTTAACCAGAGTGACGGAGAGCGGCATTTCAGAAAACGTGCTTATCTCGGCGAGAAAAAGCGATTTCGGCAATAAAATTTAAAACGCGTGTAAAACATAAACCAAACGATGAAATTGGTTATTTCTTCATGTATAATGATCAACTCGATACTCCCTAGCCCCCAACAGCCTTTTTTTTCATAACACTTTAACCAGAGTGACGGGAGAGCGGCATTTCAGAAAACGTGCTTATCTCGGCGAGAAAAAGCGATTTCGGCAATAAAATTTAAAACGCGTGTAAAACATTAACCAAACGATGAAATTGGTTATTTCTTCATGTATAATGATCAACTCGATACTCCCTAGCCCCAACAGCCTTTTTTTTCATAACACTTTAACCAGAGTGACGGGAGAGCGGCATTTCAGAAAACGTGCTTATCTCGGCGAGAAAAAGCGATTTCGGCAATAAAATTTAAAACGCGTGTAAAACATAAACCAAACGATGAAATTGGTTATTTCTTCATGTATAATGATCAACTCGATACTCCCTAGCCCCCAACAGCCTTTTTTTTCATAACACTTTAACCAGAGTGACGGGAGAGCGGCATTTCAGAAAACGTGCTTATCTCGGCGAGAAAAAGCGATTTCGGCAATAAAATTTAAAACGCGTGTAAAACATAAACCAAACGATGAAATTGCTTATTTCTTCATGTATAATGATCAACTCGATACTCCCTAGCCCCCAACAGCCTTTTTTTTCATAACACTTTAACCAGAGTGACGGGAGAGCGGCATTTCAGAAAACGTGCTTATCTCGGCGAGAAAAAGCGATTTCGGCAATAAAATTTAAAACGCGTGTAAAACATAAACCAAACGATGAAATTGCTTATTTCTTCATGTATAATGATCAACTCGATACTCCCTAGCCCCCAACAGCCTTTTTTTTCATAACACTTTAACCAGAGTGACGGGAGAGCGGCATTTCAGAAAACGTGCTTATCTCGGCGAGAAAAAGCGATTTCGGCAATAAAATTTAAAACGCGTGTAAAACATAAACCAAACGATGAAATTGCTTATTTCTTCATGTATAATGATCAACTCGATACTCCCTAGCCCCCAACAGCCTTTTTTTTCATAACACTTTAACCAGAGTGACGGGAGAGCGGCATTTCAGAAAACGTGCTTATCTCGGCGAGAAAAAGCGATTTCGGCAATAAAATTTAAAACGCGTGTAAAACATAAACCAAACGATGAAATTGGTTATTTCTTCATGTATAATGATCAACTCGATACTCCCTAGCCCCCAACAGCCTCTTTTTTCATAACACTTTAACCAGAGTGACGGGAGAGCGGCATTTCAGAAAACGTGCTTATCTCGGCGAGAAAAAGCGATTTCGGCAATAAAATTTAAAACGCGTGTAAAACATAAACCAAACGATGAAATTGCTTATTTCTTCATGTATAATGATCAACTCGATACTCCCTAGCCCCCAACAGCCTTTTTTTTTCATAACACTTTAACCAGAGTGACGGGAGAGCGGCATTTCAGAAAACGTGCTTATCTCGGCGAGAAAAAGCGATTTCGGCAATAAAATTTAAAACGCGTGTAAAACATAAACCAAACGATGAAATTGGTTATTTCTTCATGTATAATGATCAACTCGATACTCCCTAGCCCCCAACAGCCTTTTTTTTCATAACACTTTAACCAGAGTGACGGGAGAGCGGCATTTCAGAAAACGTGCTTATCTCGGCGAGAAAAAGCGATTTCGGCAATAAAATTTAAAACGCGTGTAAAACATAAACCAAACGATGAAATTGCTTATTTCTTCATGTATAATGATCAACTCGATACTCCCTAGCCCCCAACAGCCTTTTTTTTCATAACACTTTAACCAGAGTGACGGGAGAGCGGCATTTCAGAAAACGTGCTTATCTCGGCGAGAAAAAGCGATTTCGGCAATAAAATTTAAAACGCGTGTAAAACATAAACCAAACGATGAAATTGCTTATTTCTTCATGTATAATGATCAACTCGATACTCCCTAGCCCCCAACAGCCTTTTTTTTCATAACACTTTAACCAGAGTGACGGGAGAGCGGCATTTCAGAAAACGTGCTTATCTCGGCGAGAAAAAGCGATTTCGGCAATAAAATTTAAAACGCGTGTAAAACATAAACCAAACGATGAATTGCTTATTTCTTCATGTATAATGATCAACTCGATACTCCCTAGCCCCCAACAGCCTTTTTTTTCATAACACTTTAACCAGAGTGACGGGAGAGCGGCATTTCAGAAAACGTGCTTATCTCGGCGAGAAAAAGCGATTTCGGCAATAAAATTTAAAACGCGTGTAAAACATAAACCAAACGATGAAATTGCTTATTTCTTCATGTATAATGATCAACTCGATACTCCCTAGCCCCCAACAGCCTTTTTTTTCATAACACTTTAACCAGAGTGACGGGAGAGCGGCATTTCAGAAAACGTGCTTATCTCGGCGAGAAAAAGCGATTTCGGCAATAAAATTTAAAACGCGTGTAAAACATAAACCAAACGATGAAATTGGTTATTTCTTCATGTATAATGATCAACTCGATACTCCCTAGCCCCCAACAGCCTTTTTTTTCATAACACTTTAACCAGAGTGACGGGAGAGCGGCATTTCAGAAAACGTGCTTATCTCGGCGAGAAAAAGCGATTTCGGCAATAAAATTTAAAACGCGTGTAAAACATAAACCGAACGATGAAATTGCTTATTTCTTCATGTATAATGATCAACTCGATACTCCCTAGCCCCCAACAGCCTTTTTTTTCATAACACTTTAACCAGAGTGACGGGAGAGCGGCATTTCAGAAAACGTGCTTATCTCGGCGAGAAAAAGCGATTTCGGCAATAAAATTTAAAACGCGTGTAAAACATAAACCAAACGATGAAATTGCTTATTTCTTCATGTATAATGATCAACTCGATACTCCCTAGCCCCCAACAGCCTTTTTTTCAAAACACTTTAACCAGAGTGACGGGAGAGCGGCATTTCAGAAAACGTGCTTATCTCGGCGAGAAAAAGCGATTTCGGCAATAAAATTTAAAAACGCGTGTAAAACATAAACCAAACGATGAAATTGGTTATTTCTTCATGTATAATGATCAACTCGATACTCCCTAGCCCCCAACAGCCTTTTTTTTCATAACACTTTAACCAGAGTGACGGGAGAGCGGCATTTCAGAAAACGTGCTTATCTCGGCGAGAAAAGCGATTTCGGCAATAAAATTTAAAACGCGTGTAAAACATAAACCAAACGATGAAATTGCTTATTTCTTCATGTATAATGATCAACTCGATACTCCCTAGCCCCCAACAGCCTTTTTTTTCATAACACTTTAACCAGAGTGACGGGAGAGCGGCATTTCAGAAAACGTGCTTATCTCGGCGAGAAAAAGCGATTTCGGCAATAAAATTTAAAACGCGTGTAAAACATAAACCAAACGATGAAATTGGTTATTTCTTCATGTATAATGATCAACTCGATACTCCCTAGCCCCCAACAGCCTTTTTTTTCATAACACTTTAACCAGAGTGACGGGAGAGCGGCATTTCAGAAAACGTGCTTATCTCGGCGAGAAAAAGCGATTTCGGCAATAAAATTTAAAACGCGTGTAAAACATAAACCAAACGATGAAATTGGTTATTTCTTCATGTATAATGATCAACTCGATACTCCCTAGCCCCCAACAGCCTTTTTTTTCATAACACTTTAACCAGAGTGACGGGAGAGCGGCATTTCAGAAAACGTGCTTATCTCGGCGAGAAAAAGCGATTTCGGCAATAAAATTTAAAACGCGTGTAAAACATAAACCAAACGATGAAATTGGTTATTTCTTCATGTATAATGATCAACTCGATACTCCCTAGCCCCCAACAGCCTTTTTTTTCATAACACTTTAACCAGAGTGACGGGAGAGCGGCATTTCAGAAAACGTGCTTATCTCGGCGAGAAAAAGCGATTTCGGCAATAAAATTTAAAACGCGTGTAAAACATAAACCAAACGATGAAATTGCTTATTTCTTCATGTATAATGATCAACTCGATACTCCCTAGCCCCCAACAGCCTTTTTTTTCATAACACTTTAACCAGAGTGACGGGAGAGCGGCATTTCAGAAAACGTGCTTATCTCGGCGAGAAAAAGCGATTTCGGCAATAAAATTTAAAACGCGTGTAAAACATAAACCAAACGATAAAATTGGTTATTTCTTCATGTATAATGATCAACTCGATACTCCCTAGCCCCCAACAGCCTTTTTTTTCATAACACTTTAACCAGAGTGACGGGAGAGCGGCATTTCAGAAAACGTTCTTATCTCGGCGAGAAAAAGCGATTTCGGCAATAAAATTTAAAACGCGTGTAAAACATAAACCAAACGATGAAATTGCTTATTTCTTCATGTATAATGATCAACTCGATACTCCCTAGCCCCCAACAGCCTTTTTTTTCATAACACTTTAACCAGAGTGACGGGAGAGCGGCATTTCAGAAAACGTGCTTATCTCGGCGAGAAAAAGCGATTTCGGCAATAAAATTTAAAACGCGTGTAAAACATAAACCAAACGATGAAATTGGTTATTTCTTCATGTATAATGATCAACTCAATACTCCCTAGCCCCCAAAAGCCTTTTTTTTCATAACACTTTAACCAGAGTGACGGGAGAGCGGCATTTCAGAAAACGTGCTTATCTCGGCGAGAAAAAGCGATTTCGGCAATAAAATTTAAAACGCGTGTAAAACATAAACCAAACGATGAAATTGGTTATTTCTTCATGTATAATGATCAACTCGATACTCCCTAGCCCCCAACAGCCTTTTTTTTCATAACACTTTAACCAGAGTGACGGGAGAGCGGCATTTCAGAAAACGTGCTTATCTCGGCGAGAAAAAGCGATTTCGGCAATAAAATTTAAAACGCGTGTAAAACATAAACCAAACGATGAAATTGCTTATTTCTTCATGTATAATGATCAACTCGATACTCCCTAGCCCCCAACAGCCTTTTTTTTTCATAACACTTTAACCAGAGTGACGGGAGAGCGGCATTTCAGAAAACGTGCTTATCTCGGCGAGAAAAAGCGATTTCGGCAATAAAATTTAAAACGCGTGTAAAACATAAACCAAACGATGAAATTGGTTATTTCTTCATGTATAATGATCAACTCGATACTCCCTAGCCCCCAACAGCCTTTTTTTTCATAACACTTTAACCAGAGTGACGGGAGAGCGGCATTTCAGAAAACGTGCTTATCTCGGCGAGAAAAAGCGATTTCGGCAATAAAATTTAAAACGCGTGTAAAACATAAACCAAACGATGAAATTGCTTATTTCTTCATGTATAATGATCAACTCGATACTCCCTAGCCCCCAACAGCCTTTTTTTTCATAACACTTTAACCAGAGTGACGGGAGAGCGGCATTTCAGAAAACGTGCTTATCTCGGCGAGAAAAAGCGATTTCGGCAATAAAATTTAAAACGCGTGTAAAACATAAACCAAACGATGAAATTGCTTATTTCTTTATGTATAATGATCAACTCGATACTCCCTAGCCCCCAACAGCCTTTTTTTTCATAACACTTTAACCAGAGTGACGGGAGAGCGGCATTTCAGAAAACGTGCTTATCTCGGCGAGAAAAAGCGATTTCGGCAATAAAATTTAAAACGCGTGTAAAACATAAACCAAACGATGAAATTGGTTATTTCTTCATGTATAATGATCAACTCGATACTCCCTAGCCCCCAACAGCCTTTTTTTTCATAACACTTTAACCAGAGTGACGGGAGAGCGGCATTTCAGAAAACGTGCTTATCTCGGCGAGAAAAAGCGATTTCGGCAATAAAATTTAAAACGCGTGTTAAACATAAACCGAACGATGAAATTGCTTATTTCTTCATGTATAATGATCAACTCGATACTCCCTAGCCCCCAACAGCCTTTTTTTTCATAACACTTTAACCAGAGTGACGGGAGAGCGGCATTTCAGAAAACGTGCTTATCTCGGCGAGAAAAAGCGATTTCGGCAATAAAATTTAAAACGCGTGTAAAACATAAACCAAACGATGAAATTGGTTATTTCTTCATGTATAATGATCAACTCGATACTCCCTAGCCCCCAACAGCCTTTTTTTTCATAACACTTTAACCAGAGTGACGGGAGAGCGGCATTTCAGAAAACGTGCTTATCTCGGCGAGAAAAAGCGATTTCGGCAATAAAATTTAAAACGCGTGTAAAACATAAACCAAACGATGAAATTGGTTATTTCTTCATGTATAATGATCAACTCGATACTCCCTAGCCCCCAACAGCCTTTTTTTTCATAACACTTTAACCAGAGTGACGGGAGAGCGGCATTTCAGAAAACGTGCTTATCTCGGCGAGAAAAAGCGATTTCGGCAATAAAATTTAAAACGCGTGTAAAACATAAACCAAACGATGAAATTGGTTATTTCTTCATGTATAATGATCAACTCGATACTCCCTAGCCCCCAACAGCCTTTTTTTTCATAACACTTTAACCAGAGTGACGGGAGAGCGGCATTTCAGAAAACGTGCTTATCTCGGCGAGAAAAAGCGATTTCGGCAATAAAATTTAAAACGCGTGTAAAACATAAACCAAACGATGAAATTGCTTATTTCTTCATGTATAATGATCAACTCGATACTCCCTAGCCCCCAACAGCCTTTTTTTTCATAACACTTTAACCAGAGTGACGGAAGAGCGGCATTTCAGAAAACGTGCTTATCTCGGCGAGAAAAAGCGATTTCGGCAATAAAATTTAAAACGCGTGTAAAACATAAACCAAACGATGAAATTGCTTATTTCTTCATGTATAATGATCAACTCGATACTCCCTAGCCCCCAACAGCCTTTTTTTTCATAACACTTTAACCAGAGTGACGGGAGAGCGGCATTTCAGAAAACGTGCTTATCTCGGCGAGAAAAAGCGATTTCGGCAATAAAATTTAAAACGCGTGTAAAACATAAACCAAACGATAAAATTGGTTATTTCTTCATGTATAATGATCAACTCGATACTCCCTAGCCCCCAACAGCCTTTTTTTTCATAACACTTTAACCAGAGTGACGGGAGAGCGGCATTTCAGAAAACGTTCTTATCTCGGCGAGAAAAAGCGATTTCGGCAATAAAATTTAAAACGCGTGTAAAACATAAACCAAACGATGAAATTGCTTATTTCTTCATGTATAATGATCAACTCGATACTCCCTAGCCCCCAACAGCCTTTTTTTTCATAACACTTTAACCAGAGTGACGGGAGAGCGGCATTTCAGAAAACGTGCTTATCTCGGCGAGAAAAAGCGATTTCGGCAATAAAATTTAAAACGCGTGTAAAACATAAACCAAACGATGAAATTGGTTATTTCTTCATGTATAATGATCAACTCAATACTCCCTAGCCCCCAAAAGCCTTTTTTTTCATAACACTTTAACCAGAGTGACGGGAGAGCGGCATTTCAGAAAACGTGCTTATCTCGGCGAGAAAAAGCGATTTCGGCAATAAAATTTAAAACGCGTGTAAAACATAAACCAAACGATGAAATTGGTTATTTCTTCATGTATAATGATCAACTCGATACTCCCTAGCCCCCAACAGCCTTTTTTTTCATAACACTTTAACCAGAGTGACGGGAGAGCGGCATTTCAGAAAACGTGCTTATCTCGGCGAGAAAAAGCGATTTCGGCAATAAAATTTAAAACGCGTGTAAAACATAAACCAAACGATGAAATTGCTTATTTCTTCATGTATAATGATCAACTCGATACTCCCTAGCCCCCAACAGCCTTTTTTTTTCATAACACTTTAACCAGAGTGACGGGAGAGCGGCATTTCAGAAAACGTGCTTATCTCGGCGAGAAAAAGCGATTTCGGCAATAAAATTTAAAACGCGTGTAAAACATAAACCAAACGATGAAATTGGTTATTTCTTCATGTATAATGATCAACTCGATACTCCCTAGCCCCCAACAGCCTTTTTTTTCATAACACTTTAACCAGAGTGACGGGAGAGCGGCATTTCAGAAAACGTGCTTATCTCGGCGAGAAAAAGCGATTTCGGCAATAAAATTTAAAACGCGTGTAAAACATAAACCAAACGATGAAATTGGTTATTTCTTCATGTATAATGATCAACTCGATACTCCCTAGCCCCCAACAGCCTTTTTTTTCATAACACTTTAACCAGAGTGACGGGAGAGCGGCATTTCAGAAAACGTGCTTATCTCGGCGAGAAAAAGCGATTTCGGCAATAAAATTTTAAACGCGTGTAAAACATAAACCAAACGATGAAATTGGTTATTTCTTCGTGTATAATGATCAACTCGATACTCCCTAGCCCCCAACAGCCTTTTTTTTCATAACACTTTAACCAGAGTGACGGGAGAGCGGCATTTCAGAAAACGTGCTTATCTCGGCGAGAAAAAGCGATTTCGGCAATAAAATTTAAAACGCGTGTAAAACATAAACCAAACGATGAAATTGCTTATTTCTTCATGTATAATGATCAACTCGATACTCCCTAGCCCCCAACAGCCTTTTTTTTCATAACACTTTAACCAGAGTGACGGGAGAGCGGCATTTCAGAAAACGTGCTTATCTCGGCGAGAAAAAGCGATTTCGGCAATAAAATTTAAAACGCGTGTAAAACATAAACCAAACGATGAAATTGGTTATTTCTTCATGTATAATGATCAACTCGATACTCCCTAGCCCCCAACAGCCTTTTTTTTCATAACACTTTAACCAGAGTGACGGGAGAGCGGCATTTCAGAAAACGTTCTTATCTCGGCGAGAAAAAGCGATTTCGGCAATAAAATTTAAAACGCGTGTAAAACATAAACCAAACGATGAAATTGCTTATTTCTTCATGTATAATGATCAACTCGATACTCCCTAGCCCCCAACAGCCTTTTTTTTCATAACACTTTAACCAGAGTGACGGGAGAGCGGCATTTCAGAAAACGTGCTTATCTCGGCGAGAAAAAGCGATTTCGGCAATAAAATTTAAAACGCGTGTAAAACATAAACCAAACGATGAAATTGGTTATTTCTTCATGTATAATGATCAACTCGATACTCCCTAGCCCCCAAAAGCCTTTTTTTTCATAACACTTTAACCAGAGTGACGGGAGAGCGGCATTTCAGAAAACGTGCTTATCTCGGCGAGAAAAAGCGATTTCGGCAATAAAATTTAAAACGCGTGTAAAACATGAACCAAACGATGAAATTGGTTATTTCTTCATGTATAATGATCAACTCGATACTCCCTAGCCCCCAACAGCCTTTTTTTTCATAACACTTTAACCAGAGTGACGGGAGAGCGGCATTTCAGAAAACGTGCTTATCTCGGCGAGAAAAAGCGATTTCGGCAATAAAATTTAAAACGCGTGTAAAACATAAACCAAACGATGAAATTGCTTATTTCTTCATGTATAATGATCAACTCGATACTCCCTAGCCCCCAACAGCCTTTTTTTTCATAACACTTTAACCAGAGTGACGGGAGAGCGGCATTTCAGAAAACGTGCTTATCTCGGCGAGAAAAAGCGATTTCGGCAATAAAATTTAAAACGCGTGTAAAACATAAACCAAACGATGAAATTGGTTATTTCTTCATGTATAATGATCAACTCGATACTCCCTAGCCCCCAACAGCCTTTTTTTTCATAACACTTTAACCAGAGTGACGGGAGAGCGGCATTTCAGAAAACGTGCTTATCTCGGCGAGAAAAAGCGATTTCGGCAATAAAATTTAAAACGCGTGTAAAACATAAACCAAACGATGAAATTGCTTATTTCTTCATGTATAATGATCAACTCGATACTCCCTAGCCCCCAACAGCCTTTTTTTTCATAACACTTTAACCAGAGTGACGGGAGAGCGGCATTTCAGAAAACGTGCTTATCTCGGCGAGAAAAAGCGATTTCGGCAATAAAATTTAAAACGCGTGTAAAACATAAACCAAACGATGAAATTGCTTATTTCTTTATGTATAATGATCAACTCGATACTCCTTAGCCCCCAACAGCCTTTTTTTTCATAACACTTTAACCAGAGTGACGGGAGAGCGGCATTTCAGAAAACGTGCTTATCTCGGCGAGAAAAAGCGATTTCGGCAATAAAATTTAAAACGCGTGTAAAACATAAACCAAACGATGAAATTGGTTATTTCTTCATGTATAATGATCAACTCGATACTCCCTAGCCCCCAACAGCCTTTTTTTTCATAACACTTTAACCAGAGTGACGGGAGAGCGGCATTTCAGAAAACGTGCTTATCTCGGCGAGAAAAAGCGATTTCGGCAATAAAATTTAAAACGCGTGTAAAACATAAACCAAACGATGAAATTGCTTATTTCTTCATGTATAATGATCAACTCGATACTCCCTAGCCCCCAACAGCCTTTTTTTTCATAACACTTTAACCAGAGTGACGGGAGAGCGGCATTTCAGAAAACGTGCTTATCTCGGCGAGAAAAAGCGATTTCGGCAATAAAATTTAAAACGCGTGTAAAACATAAACCAAACGATGAAATTGGTTATTTCTTCATGTATAATGATCAACTCGATACTCCCTAGCCCCCAACAGCCTTTTTTTTCATAACACTTTAACCAGAGTGACGGGAGAGCGGCATTTCAGAAAACGTGCTTATCTCGGCGAGAAAAAGCGATTTCGGCAATAAAATTTAAAACGCGTGTAAAACATAAACCAAACGATGAAATTGGTTATTTCTTCATGTATAATGATCAACTCGATACTCCCTAGCCCCCAACAGCCTTTTTTTTCATAACACTTTAACCAGAGTGACGGGAGAGCGGCATTTCAGAAAACGTGCTTATCTCGGCGAGAAAAAGCGATTTCGGCAATAAAATTTAAAACGCGTGTAAAACATAAACCAAACGATGAAATTGGTTATTTCTTCATGTATAATGATCAACTCGATACTCCCTAGCCCCCAACAGCCTTTTTTTTCATAACACTTTAACCAGAGTGACGGGAGAGCGGCATTTCAGAAAACGTGCTTATCTCGGCGAGAAAAAGCGATTTCGGCAATAAAATTTAAAACGCGTGTAAAACATAAACCAAACGATGAAATTGCTTATTTCTTCATGTATAATGATCAACTCGATACTCCCTAGCCCCCAACAGCCTTTTTTTTCATAACACTTTAACCAGAGTGACGGGAGAGCGGCATTTCAGAAAACGTGCTTATCTCGGCGAGAAAAAGCGATTTCGGCAATAAAATTTTAAACGCGTGTAAAACATAAACCAAACGATGAAATTGGTTATTTCTTCGTGTATAATGATCAACTCGATACTCCCTAGCCCCCAACAGCCTTTTTTTTCATAACACTTTAACCAGAGTGACGGGAGAGCGGCATTTCAGAAAACGTGCTTATCTCGGCGAGAAAAAGCGATTTCGGCAATAAAATTTAAAACGCGTGTAAAACATAAACCAAACGATGAAATTGCTTATTTCTTCATGTATAATGATCAACTCGATACTCCCTAGCCCCCAACAGCCTTTTTTTTCATAACACTTTAACCAGAGTGACGGGAGAGCGGCATTTCAGAAAACGTGCTTATCTCGGCGAGAAAAAGCGATTTCGGCAATAAAATTTAAAACGCGTGTAAAACATAAACCAAACGATGAAATTGGTTATTTCTTCATGTATAATGATCAACTCGATACTCCCTAGCCCCCAACAGCCTTTTTTTTCATAACACTTTAACCAGAGTGACGGGAGAGCGGCATTTCAGAAAACGTTCTTATCTCGGCGAGAAAAAGCGATTTCGGCAATAAAATTTAAAACGCGTGTAAAACATAAACCAAACGATGAAATTGCTTATTTCTTCATGTATAATGATCAACTCGATACTCCCTAGCCCCCAACAGCCTTTTTTTTCATAACACTTTAACCAGAGTGACGGGAGAGCGGCATTTCAGAAAACGTGCTTATCTCGGCGAGAAAAAGCGATTTCGGCAATAAAATTTAAAACGCGTGTAAAACATAAACCAAACGATGAAATTGGTTATTTCTTCATGTATAATGATCAACTCGATACTCCCTAGCCCCCAAAAGCCTTTTTTTTCATAACACTTTAACCAGAGTGACGGGAGAGCGGCATTTCAGAAAACGTGCTTATCTCGGCGAGAAAAAGCGATTTCGGCAATAAAATTTAAAACGCGTGTAAAACATGAACCAAACGATGAAATTGGTTATTTCTTCATGTATAATGATCAACTCGATACTCCCTAGCCCCCAACAGCCTTTTTTTTCATAACACTTTAACCAGAGTGACGGGAGAGCGGCATTTCAGAAAACGTGCTTATCTCGGCGAGAAAAAGCGATTTCGGCAATAAAATTTAAAACGCGTGTAAAACATAAACCAAACGATGAAATTGCTTATTTCTTCATGTATAATGATCAACTCGATACTCCCTAGCCCCCAACAGCCTTTTTTTTCATAACACTTTAACCAGAGTGACGGGAGAGCGGCATTTCAGAAAACGTGCTTATCTCGGCGAGAAAAAGCGATTTCGGCAATAAAATTTAAAACGCGTGTAAAACATAAACCAAACGATGAAATTGGTTATTTCTTCATGTATAATGATCAACTCGATACTCCCTAGCCCCCAACAGCCTTTTTTTTCATAACACTTTAACCAGAGTGACGGGAGAGCGGCATTTCAGAAAACGTGCTTATCTCGGCGAGAAAAAGCGATTTCGGCAATAAAATTTAAAACGCGTGTAAAACATAAACCAAACGATGAAATTGCTTATTTCTTCATGTATAATGATCAACTCGATACTCCCTAGCCCCCAACAGCCTTTTTTTTCATAACACTTTAACCAGAGTGACGGGAGAGCGGCATTTCAGAAAACGTGCTTATCTCGGCGAGAAAAAGCGATTTCGGCAATAAAATTTAAAACGCGTGTAAAACATAAACCAAACGATGAAATTGCTTATTTCTTTATGTATAATGATCAACTCGATACTCCTTAGCCCCCAACAGCCTTTTTTTTCATAACACTTTAACCAGAGTGACGGGAGAGCGGCATTTCAGAAAACGTGCTTATCTCGGCGAGAAAAAGCGATTTCGGCAATAAAATTTAAAACGCGTGTAAAACATAAACCAAACGATGAAATTGGTTATTTCTTCATGTATAATGATCAACTCGATACTCCCTAGCCCCCAACAGCCTTTTTTTTCATAACACTTTAACCAGAGTGACGGGAGAGCGGCATTTCAGAAAACGTGCTTATCTCGGCGAGAAAAAGCGATTTCGGCAATAAAATTTAAAACGCGTGTAAAACATAAACCAAACGATGAAATTGCTTATTTCTTCATGTATAATGATCAACTCGATACTCCCTAGCCCCCAACAGCCTTTTTTTTCATAACACTTTAACCAGAGTGACGGGAGAGCGGCATTTCAGAAAACGTGCTTATCTCGGCGAGAAAAAGCGATTTCGGCAATAAAATTTAAAACGCGTGTAAAACATAAACCAAACGATGAAATTGGTTATTTCTTCATGTATAATGATCAACTCGATACTCCCTAGCCCCCAACAGCCTTTTTTTTTCATAACACTTTAACCAGAGTGACGGGAGAGCGGCATTTCAGAAAACGTGCTTATCTCGGCGAGAAAAAGCGATTTCGGCAATAAAATTTAAAACGCGTGTAAAACATAAACCAAACGATGAAATTGGTTATTTCTTCATGTATAATGATCAACTCGATACTCCCTAGCCCCCAACAGCCTTTTTTTTCATAACACTTTAACCAGAGTGACGGGAGAGCGGCATTTCAGAAAACGTGCTTATCTCGGCGAGAAAAAGCGATTTCGGCAATAAAATTTAAAACGCGTGTAAAACATAAACCAAACGATGAAATTGGTTATTTCTTCATGTATAATGATCAACTCGATACTCCCTAGCCCCCAACAGCCTTTTTTTTCATAACACTTTAACCAGAGTGACGGGAGAGCGGCATTTCAGAAAACGTGCTTATCTCGGCGAGAAAAAGCGATTTCGGCAATAAAATTTAAAACGCGTGTAAAACATAAACCAAACGATGAAATTGCTTATTTCTTCATGTATAATGATCAACTCGATACTCACTAGCCCCCAACAGCCTTTTTTTTCATAACACTTTAACCAGAGTGACGGGAGAGCGGCATTTCAGAAAACGTGCTTATCTCGGCGAGAAAAAGCGATTTCGGCAATAAAATTTAAAACGCGTGTAAAACATAAACCAAACGATGAAATTGGTTATTTCTTCATGTATAATGATCAACTCGATACTCCCTAGCCCCCAACAGCCTTTTTTTTCATAACACTTTAACCAGAGTGACGGGAGAGCGGCATTTCAGAAAACGTGCTTATCTCGGCGAGAAAAAGCGATTTCGGCAATAAAATTTAAAACGCGTGTAAAACATAAACCAAACGATGAAATTGGTTATTTCTTCATGTATAATGATCAACTCGATACTCCCTAGCCCCCAACAGCCTTTTTTTTCATAACACTTTAACCAGAGTGACGGGAGAGCGGCATTTCAGAAAACGTGCTTATCTCGGCGAGAAAAAGCGATTTCGGCAATAAAATTTAAAACGCGTGTAAAACATAAACCAAACGATGAAATTGGTTATTTCTTCATGTATAATGATCAACTCGATACTCCCTAGCCCCCAACAGCCTTTTTTTTCATAACACTTTAACCAGAGTGACGGGAGAGCGGCATTTCAGAAAACGTGCTTATCTCGGCGAGAAAAAGCGATTTCGGCAATAAAATTTAAAACGCGTGTAAAACATAAACCAAACGATGAAATTGGTTATTTCTTCATGTATAATGATCAACTCGATACTCCCTAGCCCCCAACAGCCTTTTTTTTCATAACACTTTAACCAGAGTGACGGGAGAGCGGCATTTCAGAAAACGTGCTCATCTCGGCGAGAAAAAGCGATTTCGGCAATAAAATTTAAAACGCGTGTAAAACATAAACCAAACGATGAAATTGCTTATTTCTTCATGTATAATGATCAACTCGATACTCCCTAGCCCCCAACAGCCTTTTTTTTCATAACACTTTAACCAGAGTGACGGGAGAGCGGCATTTCAGAAAACGTGCTTATCTCGGCGAGAAAAAGCGATTTCGGCAATAAAATTTAAAACGCGTGTAAAACATAAACCAAACGATGAAATTGGTTATTTCTTCATGTATAATGATCAACTCGATACTCCCTAGCCCCCAACAGCCTTTTTTTTCATAACACTTTAACCAGAGTGACGGGAGAGCGGCATTTCAGAAAACGTGCTTATCTCGGCGAGAAAAAGCGATTTCGGCAATAAAATTTAAAACGCGTGTAAAACATAAACCAAACGATGAAATTGGTTATTTCTTCATGTATAATGATCAACTCGATACTCCCTAGCCCCCAACAGCCTTTTTTTTCATAACACTTTAACCAGAGTGACGGGAGAGCGGCATTTCAGAAAACGTGCTTATCTCGGCGAGAAAAAGCGATTTCGGCAATAAAATTTAAAACGCGTGTAAAACATAAACCAAACGATGAAATTGGTTATTTCTTCATGTATAATGATCAACTCGATACTCCCTAGCCCCCAACAGCCTTTTTTTTCATAACACTTTAACCAGAGTGACGGGAGAGCGGCATTTCAGAAAACGTGCCTATCTCGGCGAGAAAAAGCGATTTCGGCAATAAAATTTAAAACGCGTGTAAAACATAAACCAAACGATGGAATTGGTTATTTCTTCATGTATAATGTTCAACTCGATACTCCCTAGCCCCCAACAGACTTTTTTTTCATAACACTTTAACCAGAGTGACGGGAGAGCGGCATTTCAGAAAACGTGCTTATCTCGGCGAGAAAAAGCGATTTCGGCAATAAAATTTAAAACGCGTGTAAAACATAAACCAAACGATGAAATTGGTTATTTCTTCATGTATAATGATCAACTCGATACTCCCTAGCCCCCAACAGCCTTTTTTTCCATAACACTTTAACCAGAGTGACGGGAGAGCGGCATTTCAGAAAACGTGCTTATCTCGGCGAGAAAAAGCGAGTTCGGCAATAAAATTT
Organism: Syngnathus leptorhynchus; assembly: GCF_054491065.1. Classification (NCBI taxonomy): domain Eukaryota; kingdom Metazoa; phylum Chordata; class Actinopteri; order Syngnathiformes; family Syngnathidae; genus Syngnathus; species Syngnathus leptorhynchus. Next base: position 24,171,559 of record NC_141196.1, read on the forward strand.
AAAACGCGTGTAAAACATAAACCAAACGATGAAATTGGTTATTTCTTCATGTATAATGATCAACTCGATACTCCCTAGCCCCCAACAGCCTTTTGTTTCATAACACTTTAACCAGAGTGACGGGAGAGCGGCATTTCAGAAAACGTGCTTATCTCGGCGAGAAAAAGCGATTTCGGCAATAAAATTTTAAACGCGTGTAAAACATAAACCAAACGATGAAATTGCTTATTTCTTCATGTATAATCATCAACTCGATACTCCCTAGCCCCCAACAGCCTTTTTTTTCATAACACTTTAACCAGAGTGACGGGAGAGCGGCATTTCAGAAAACGTGCTTATCTCGGCGAGAAAAAGCGATTTCGGCAATAAAATTTAAAACGCGTGTAAAACATAAACCAAACGATGAAATTGGTTATTTCTTCATGTATAATGATCAACTCGATACTCCCTAGCCCCCAACAGCCTTTTTTTTCATAACACTTTAACCAGAGTGACGGGAGAGCGGCATTTCAGAAAACGTGCTTATCTCGGCGAGAAAAAGCGATTTCGGCAATAAAATTTAAAACGCGTGTAAAACATAAACCAAACGATGAAATTGGTTATTTCTTCATGTATAATGATCAACTCGATACTCCCTAGCCCCCAACAGCCTTTTTTTTCATAACACTTTAACCAGAGTGACGGGAGAGCGGCATTTCAGAAAACGTGCTTATCTCGGCGAGAAAAAGCGATTTCGGCAATAAAATTTGAAACGCGTGTAAAACATAAACCAAACGATAAAATTGGTTATTTCTTCATGTATAATGATCAACTCGATACTCCCTAGCCCCCAACAGCCTTTTTTTTCATAACACTTTAACCAGAGTGACGGGAGAGCGGCATTTCAGAAAACGTGCTTATCTCGGCGAGAAAAAGCGATTTCGGCAATAAAATTTAAAACGCGTGTAAAACATAAACCAAACGATAAAATTGGTTATTTCTTCATGTATAATGATCAACTCGATACTCCCTAGCCCCCAACAGCCTTTTTTTTCATAACACTTTAACCAGAGTGACGGGAGAGCGGCATTTCAGAAAACGTGCTTATCTCGGCGAGAAAAAGCGATTTCGGCAATAAAATTTAAAACGCGTGTAAAACATAAACCAAACGATGAAATTGGTTATTTCTTCATGTATAATGATCAACTCGATACTCCCTAGCCCCCAACAGCCTTTTTTTTCATAACACTTTAACCAGAGTGACGGGAGAGCGGCATTTCAGAAAACGTGCTTATCTCGGCGAGAAAAAGCGATTTCGGCAATAAAATTTAAAACGCGTGTAAAACATAAACCAAACGATGAAATTGGTTATTTCTTCATGTATAATGATCAACTCGATACTCCCTAGCCCCCAACAGCCTTTTTTTTCATAACACTTTAACCAGAGTGACGGGAGAGCGGCATTTCAGAAAACGTGCTTATCTCGGCGAGAAAAAGCGATTTCGGCAATAAAATTTAAAACGCGTGTAAAACATAAACCAAACGATGAAATTGGTTATTTCTTCATGTATAATGATCAACTCGATACTCCCTAGCCCCCAACAGCCTTTTTTTTCATAACACTTTAACCAGAGTGACGGGAGAGCGGCATTTCAGAAAACGTGCTTATCTCGGCGAGAAAAAGCGATTTCGGCAATAAAATTTAAAACGCGTGTAAAACATAAACCAAACGATGAAATTGGTTATTTCTTCATGTATAATGATCAACTCGATACTCCCTAGCCCCCAACAGCCTTTTTTTTCATAACACTTTAACCAGAGTGACGGGAGAGCGGCATTTCAGAAAACGTGCTTATCTCGGCGAGAAAAAGCGATTTCGGCAATAAAATTTAAAACGCGTGTAAAACATAAACCAAACGATGAAATTGGTTATTTCTTCATGTATAATGATCAACTCGATACTCCCTAGCCCCCAACAGCCTTTTTTTTTTCATAACACTTTAACCAGAGTGACGGGAGAGCGGCATTTCAGAAAACGTGCTTATCTCGGCGAGAAAAAGCGATTTCGGCAATAAAATTTAAAACGCGTGTAAAACATAAACCAAACGATGAAATTGGTTATTTCTTCATGTATAATGATCAACTCGATACTCCCTAGCCCCCAACAGCCTTTTTTTTCATAACACTTTAACCAGAGTGACGGGAGAGCGGCATTTCAGAAAACGTGCTTATCTCGGCGAGAAAAAGCGATTTCGGCAATAAAATTTAAAACGCGTGTAAAACATAAACCAAACGATGAAATTGGTTATTTCTTCATGTATAATGATCAACTCGATACTCCCTAGCCCCCAACAGCCTTTTTTTTCATAACACTTTAACCAGAGTGACGGGAGAGCGGCATTTCAGAAAACGTGCTTATCTCGGCGAGAAAAAGCGATTTCGGCAATAAAATTTAAAACGCGTGTAAAACATAAACCAAACGATGAAATTGGTTATTTCTTCATGTATAATGATCAACTCGATACTCCCTAGCCCCCAACAGCCTTTTTTTTCATAACACTTTAACCAGAGTGACGGGAGAGCGGCATTTCAGAAAACGTGCTTATCTCGGCGAGAAATAGCGATTTCGGCAATAAAATTTAAAACGCGTGTAAAACATAAACCAAACGATGAAATTGGTTATTTCTTCATGTATAATGATCAACTCGATACTCCCTAGCCCCCAACAGCCTTTTTTTTCATAACACTTTAACCAGAGTGACGGGAGAGCGGCATTTCAGAAAACGTGCTTATCTCGGCGAGAAAAAGCGATTTCGGCAATAAAATTTAAAACGCGTGTAAAACATAAACCAAACGATGAAATTGGTTATTTCTTCATGTATAATGATCAACTCGAGTCGAGCTCCAGGGAGAGAGGCTGATTTTTCGCTTTTTAAAGCCGACCGACGAACCGGCGCGGGGCGGACTCAAAAGCTCGCAGAGCCGTAGGCACTTAAAAAGTTTCGCCTTTGGCTGTGAGCTCCAGGGGGAGAGGCTGGTTTTGCTTTATTTCAGGCCGGCTGGAGAACCGGCGCGGGTCGGACGCACAATCCCCGCAGAGCCGTGGGCACTTAGAAAATTTTCGCCAAGTTGGCTCTGAGCGCCTGGTACCTAATATGGAAGTATAGAGGCCGACTTTCGGGCAAGATCACGCCGCGTTAGGCTTCCAGGACCCCGGCTAAGCAATTTTACCGGGCCGCCCGGTTCTTTTTTTGAACCAGCCCGGTTCTTTTTACACTTCCAGCTGGAGCTCAGCAGCGGCTTTTGGCGCAAGATCACGCCGGGTTAGGCTTCCAGGACCTCGGCTAAGCAATTCTACCGGGCCGCCCGGTTCTTTTTTTGAACCAGCCCGGTTCTTTTTACACTTCCAGCTGGAGCTCACGAGCGGCTTTTGGGACAAGATCACGCCGTGTTAGGCTTCCAGAGCCCCGGCTAAGCAATTTTACCGGCCCGCCCGGTTCTTTTTTTTTTAACCAGCCCGGTTCTTTTTACACTTCCAGCTGGAGCTCAGCAGCGGCTTTTTGGACAATATCACGCCGGGTTAGGCTTCCAGGACCCCGGCTAAGCAATTTTACCGGGCCGCCCGGTTCTTTTTTTTAACCAGCCCGGTTCTTTTTACACTTCCAGCTGGAGCTCACGAGCGGCTTTTTGGACAAGATCACGCCTGGTTAGGCTTCCAGAGCCCCGGCTAAGCAATTTTAACGGGCCGCCCGGTTCTTTTTTTTAACCAGCCCGGTTCTTTTTACACTTCCAGCTGGAGCTCAGCAGCGGCTTTTTGGACAAGATCACGCCGTGTTAGGCTTCCAGAGCCCCGGCTAAGCAATTTTACCGGGTCGCCCGGTTCTTTTTTTAACCAGCCCGGTTCTTTTTACACTTCCAGCTGGAGCTCAGCAGCAGCTTTTTGCACAGTATCACGCCGGGTTAGGCTTCCAGGACCCCGGCTAGGCAATTTTACCGGGCCGCCCGGTTCTTTTTTTTAACCAGCCCGGTTCTTTTTACACTTCCAGCTGGAGCTCAGCAGCGGCTTTTTGGACAAGATCACGCCGTGTTAGGCTTCCAGAGCCCCGGCTAAGCAATTTTACCGGGTCGCCGGGTTCTTTTTTTTAACCAGCCCGGTTCTTTTTACACTTCCAGCTGTAGCTCAGCAGCGGCTTTTTGGACAAGATCACGCCGTGTTAGGCTTCCAGAGCCCCGGCTAAGCAATTTTACCGGGTCGCCCGGTTCTTTTTTTAACCAGCCCGGTTCTTTTTACACATCCAGCTGGAGCTCAGCAGTGACGGGAGAGCGGCATTTCAGAAAACGTGCTTATCTCGGCGAGAAAAAGCGATTTCGGCAATAACATTTAAAACGCGTGTAAAACATAAACCAAACGATGAAATTGGTTATTTCTTCATGTATAATGATCAACTCGATACTCCCTAGCCCCCAACAGCCTTTTTTTTCATAACACTTTAACCAGAGTGACGGGAGAGCGGCATTTCAGAAAACGTGCTTATCTCGGCGAGAAAAAGCGATTTCGGCAATAAAATTTAAAACGCGTGCAAAACATAAACGAAACGATGAAATTGGTTATTTCTTCATGTATAATGATCAACTCGATACTCCCTAGCCCCCAACAGCCTTTTTTTTCATAACACTTTAACCAGAGTGACGGGAGAGCGGCATTTCAGAAAACGTGCTTATCTCGGCGAGAAAAAGCGATTTCGGCAATAAAATTTAAAACGCGTGTAAAACATAAACCAAACGATGAAATTGGTTATTTCTTCATGTATAATGATCAACTCGATACTCCCTAGCCCCCAACAGCCTTTTTTTTCATAACACTTTAACCAGAGTGACGGGAGAGCGGCATTTCAGAAAACGTGCTTATCTCGGCGAGAAAAAGCGATTTCGGCAATAAAATTTAAAACGCGTGTAAAACATAAACCAAACGATGAAATTGGTTATTTCTTCATGTATAATGATCAACTCGATACTCCCTAGCCCCCAACAGCCTTTTTTTTCATAACACTTTAACCAGAGTGACGGGAGAGCGGCATTTCAGAAAACGTGCTTATCTCGGCGAGAAAAAGCGATTTCGGCAATAAAATTTAAAACGCGTGTAAAACATAAACCAAACGATGAAATTGGTTATTTCTTCATGTATAATGATCAACTCGATACTCCCTAGCCCCCAACAGCCTTTTTTTTCATAACACTTTAACCAGAGTGACGGGAGAGCGGCATTTCAGAAAACGTGCTTATCTCGGCGAGAAAAAGCGATTTCGGCAATAAAATTTAAAACGCGTGTAAAACATAAACCAAACGATGAAATTGGTTATTTCTTCATGTATAATGATCAACTCGACACTCCCTAGCCCCCAACAGCCTTTTTTTTCATAACACTTTAACCAGAGTGACGGGAGAGCGGCATTTCAGAAAACGTGCTTATCTCGGCGAGAAAAAGCGATTTCGGCAATAAAATTTAAAACGCGTGTAAAACATAAACCAAACGATGAAATTGGTTATTTCTTCATGTATAATGATCAACTCGAGTCGAGCTCCAGGGAGAGAGGCTGATTTTTCGCTTTTTAAAGCCGACCGACGAACCGGCGCGGGGCGGACTCAAAAGCTCGCAGAGCCGTAGGCACTTAAAAAGTTTCGCCTTTGGCTTTGAGCTCCAGGGGGAGAGGCTGGTTTTGCTTTATTTCAGGCCGGCTGGAGAACCGGCGCGGGTCGGACGCACAATCCCCGCAGAGCCGTGGGCACTTAGAAAATTTTCGCCAAGTTGGGTCTGAGCGCCTGGTACCTAATATGGAAGTATAGAGGCCGACTTTCGGGCAAGATCACGCCGCGTTAGGCTTCCAGGACCCCGGCTAAGCAATTTTACCGGGCCGCCCGGTTCTTTTTTTGAACCAGCCCGGTTCTTTTTACACTTCCAGCTGGAGCTCAGCAGCGGCTTTTGGCGCAAGATCACGCCGGGTTAGGCTTCCAGGACCTCGGCTAAGCAATTCTACCGGGCCGCCCGGTTCTTTTTTTGAACCAGCCCGGTTCTTTTTACACTTCCAGCTGGAGCTCACGAGCGGCTTTTGGGACAAGATCACGCCGTGTTAGGCTTCCAGAGCCCCGGCTAAGCAATTTTACCGGCCCGCCCGGTTCTTTTTTTTTTAACCAGCCCGGTTCTTTTTACACTTCCAGCTGGAGCTCAGCAGCGGCTTTTTGGACAATATCACGCCGGGTTAGGCTTCCAGGACCCCGGCTAAGCAATTTTACCGGGCCGCCCGGTTCTTTTTTTTAACCAGCCCGGTTCTTTTTACACTTCCAGCTGGAGCTCACGAGCGGCTTTTTGGACAAGATCACGCCTGGTTAGGCTTCCAGAGCCCCGGCTAAGCAATTTTAACGGGCCGCCCGGTTCTTTTTTTTAACCAGCCCGGTTCTTTTTACACTTCCAGCTGGAGCTCAGCAGCGGCTTTTTGGACAAGATCACGCCGTGTTAGGCTTCCAGAGCCCCGGCTAAGCAATTTTACCGGGTCGCCCGGTTCTTTTTTTAACCAGCCCGGTTCTTTTTACACTTCCAGCTGGAGCTCAGCAGCAGCTTTTTGCACAGTATCACGCCGGGTTAGGCTTCCAGGACCCCGGCTAGGCAATTTTACCGGGCCGCCCGGTTCTTTTTTTTAACCAGCCCGGTTCTTTTTACACTTCCAGCTGGAGCTCAGCAGCGGCTTTTTGGACAAGATCACGCCGTGTTAGGCTTCCAGAGCCCCGGCTAAGCAATTTTACCGGGTCGCCGGGTTCTTTTTTTTAACCAGCCCGGTTCTTTTTACACTTCCAGCTGTAGCTCAGCAGCGGCTTTTTGGACAAGATCACGCCGTGTTAGGCTTCCAGAGCCCCGGCTAAGCAATTTTACCGGGTCGCCCGGTTCTTTTTTTAACCAGCCCGGTTCTTTTTACACATCCAGCTGGAGCTCAGCAGTGACGGGAGAGCAGCATTTCAGAAAACGTGCTTATCTCGGCGAGAAAAAGCGATTTCGGCAATAAAATTTAAAACGCGTGTAAAACATAAACCAAACGATGAAATTGGTTATTTCTTCATGTATAATGATCAACTCGATACTCCCTAGCCCCCAACAGCCTTTTTTTTCATAACACTTTAACCAGAGTGACGGGAGAGCGGCATTTCAGAAAACGTGCTTATCTCGGCGAGAAAAAGCGATTTCGGCAATAAAATTTAAAACGCGTGTAAAACATAAACCAAACGATAAAATTGGTTATTTCTTCATGTATAATGATCAACTCGATACTCCCTAGCCCCCAACAGCCTTTTTTTTCATAACACTTTAACCAGAGTGACGGGAGAGCGGCATTTCAGAAAACGTGCTTATCTCGGCGAGAAAAAGCGATTTCGGCAATAAAATTTAAAACGCGTGTAAAACATAAACCAAACGATGAAATTGGTTATTTCTTCATGTATAATGATCAACTCGATACTCCCTAGCCCCCAACAGCCTTTTTTTTCATAACACTTTAACCAGAGTGACGGGAGAGCGGCATTTCAGAAAACTTGCTTATCTCGGCGAGAAAAAGCGATTTCGGCAATAAAATTTAAAACGCGTGTAAAACATAAACCAAACGATGAAATTGCTTATTTCTTCATGTATAATGATCAACTCGATACTCCCTAGCCCCCAACAGCCTTTTTTTTCATAACACTTTAACCAGAGTGACGGGAGAGCGGCATTTCAGAAAACGTGCTTATCTCGGCGAGAAAAAGCGATTTCGGCAATAAAATTTAAAACGCGTGTAAAACATAAACCAAACGATGAAATTGGTTATTTCTTCATGTATAATGATCAACTCGATACTCCCTAGCCCCCAACAGCCTTTTTTTTCATAACACTTTAACCAGAGTGACGGGAGAGCGGCATTTCAGAAAACGTGGTTATCTCGGCGAGAAAAAGCGATTTCGGCAATAAAATTTAAAACGCGTGTAAAACATAAACCAAACGATGAAATTGCTTATTTCTTCATGTATAATGATCAACTCGATACTCCCTAGCCCCCAACAGCCTTTTTTTTCATAACACTTTAACCAGAGTGACGGGAGAGCGGCATTTCAGAAAACGTGCTTATCTCGGCGAGAAAAAGCGATTTCGGCAATAAAATTTAAAACGCGTGTAAAACATAAACCAAACGATGAAATTGGTTATTTCTTCATGTATAATGATCAACTCGATACTCCCTAGCCCCCAACAGCCTTTTTTTTCATAACACTTTAACCAGAGTGACGGGAGAGCGGCATTTCAGAAAACGTGCTTAGCTCGGCGAGAAAAAGCGATTTCGGCAATAAAATTTAAAACGCGTGTAAAACATAAACCAAACGATGAAATTGGTTATTTCTTCATGTATAATGATCAACTCGATACTCCCTAGCCCCCAACAGCCTTTTTTTTCATAACACTTTAACCAGAGTGACGGGAGAGCGGCATTTCAGAAAACGTGCTTATCTCGGCGAGAAAAAGCGATTTCGGCAATAAAATTTAAAACGCGTGTAAAACATAAACCAAACGATGAAATTGGTTATTTCTTCATGTATAATGATCAACTCGATACTCCCTAGCCCCCAACAGCCTTTTTTTTCATAACACTTTAACCAGAGTGACGGGAGAGCGGCATTTCAGAAAACGTGCTTATCTCGGCGAGAAAAAGCGATTTCGGCAATAAAATTTAAAACGCGTGTAAAACATAAACCAAACGATGAAATTGGTTATTTCTTCATGTATAATGATCAACTCGAGTCGAGCTCCAGGGAGAGAGGCTGATTTTTCGCTTTTTAAAGCCGACCGACGAACCGGCGCGGGGCGGACTCAAAAGCTCGCAGAGCCGTAGGCACTTAAAAAGTTTCGCCTTTGGCTGTGAGCTCCAGGGGGAGAGGCTGGTTTTGCTTTATTTCAGGCCGGCTGGAGAACCGGCGCGGGTCGGACGCACAATCCCCGCAGAGCCGTGGGCACTTAGAAAATTTTCGCCAAGTTGGCTCTGAGCGCCTGGTACCTAAAATGGAAGTATAGAGGCCGACTTTCGGGCAAGATCACGCCGCGTTAGGCTTCCAGGACCCCGGCTAAGCAATTTTACCGGGCCGCCCGGTTCTTTTTTTGAACCAGCCCGGTTCTTTTTTTGAACCAGCCCGGTTCTTTTTACACTTCCAGCTGGAGCTCAGCAGCGGCTTTTGGCGCAAGATCACGCCGGGTTAGGCTTCCAGGACCTCGGCTAAGCAATTCTACCGGGCCGCCCGGTTCTTTTTTTGAACCAGCCCGGTTCTTTTTACACTTCCAGCTGGAGCTCACGAGCGGCTTTTGGGACAAGATCACGCCGTGTTAGGCTTCCAGAGCCCCGGCTAAGCAATTTTACCGGCCCGCCCGGTTCTTTTTTTTTTAACCAGCCCGGTTCTTTTTACACTTCCAGCTGGAGCTCAGCAGCGGCTTTTTGGACAATATCACGCCGGGTTAGGCTTCCAGGACCCCGGCTAAGCAATTTTACCGGGCCGCCCGGTTCTTTTTTTTAACCAGCCCGGTTCTTTTTACACTTCCAGCTGGAGCTCACGAGCGGCTTTTTGGACAAGATCACGCCTGGTTAGGCTTCCAGAGCCCCGGCTAAGCAATTTTAACGGGCCGCCCGGTTCTTTTTTTTAACCAGCCCGGTTCTTTTTACACTTCCAGCTGGAGCTCAGCAGCGGCTTTTTGGACAAGATCACGCCGTGTTAGGCTTCCAGAGCCCCGGCTAAGCAATTTTACCGGGTCGCCCGGTTCTTTTTTTAACCAGCCCGGTTCTTTTTACACTTCCAGCTGGAGCTCAGCAGCAGCTTTTTGCACAGTATCACGCCGGGTTAGGCTTCCAGGACCCCGGCTAGGCAATTTTACCGGGCCGCCCGGTTCTTTTTTTTAACCAGCCCGGTTCTTTTTACACTTCCAGCTGGAGCTCAGCAGCGGCTTTTTGGACAAGATCACGCCGTGTTAGGCTTCCAGAGCCCCGGCTAAGCAATTTTACCGGGTCGCCGGGTTCTTTTTTTTAACCAGCCCGGTTCTTTTTACACTTCCAGCTGTAGCTCAGCAGCGGCTTTTTGGACAAGATCACGCCGTGTTAGGCTTCCAGAGCCCCGGCTAAGCAATTTTACCGGGTCGCCCGGTTCTTTTTTTAACCAGCCCGGTTCTTTTTACACATCCAGCTGGAGCTCAGCAGTGACGGGAGAGCAGCATTTCAGAAAACGTGCTTATCTCGGCGAGAAAAAGCGATTTCGGCAATAAAATTTAAAACGCGTGTAAAACATAAACCAAACGATGAAATTGGTTATTTCTTCATGTATAATGATCAACTCGATACTCCCTAGCCCCCAACAGCCTTTTTTTTCATAACACTTTAACCAGAGTGACGGGAGAGCGGCATTTCAGAAAACGTGCTTATCTCGGCGAGAAAAAGCGATTTCGGCAATAAAATTTAAAACGCGTGTAAAACATAAACCAAACGATAAAATTGGTTATTTCTTCATGTATAATGATCAACTCGATACTCCCTAGCCCCCAACAGCCTTTTTTTTCATAACACTTTAACCAGAGTGACGGGAGAGCGGCATTTCAGAAAACGTGCTTATCTCGGCGAGAAAAAGCGATTTCGGCAATAAAATTTAAAACGCGTGTAAAACATAAACCAAACGATGAAATTGGTTATTTCTTCATGTATAATGATCAACTCGATACTCCCTAGCCCCCAACAGCCTTTTTTTTCATAACACTTTAACCAGAGTGACGGGAGAGCGGCATTTCAGAAAACTTGCTTATCTCGGCGAGAAAAAGCGATTTCGGCAATAAAATTTAAAACGCGTGTAAAACATAAACCAAACGATGAAATTGCTTATTTCTTCATGTATAATGATCAACTCGATACTCCCTAGCCCCCAACAGCCTTTTTTTTCATAACACTTTAACCAGAGTGACGGGAGAGCGGCATTTCAGAAAACGTGCTTATCTCGGCGAGAAAAAGCGATTTCGGCAATAAAATTTAAAACGCGTGTAAAACATAAACCAAACGATGAAATTGGTTATTTCTTCATGTATAATGATCAACTCGATACTCCCTAGCCCCCAACAGCCTTTTTTTTCATAACACTTTAACCAGAGTGACGGGAGAGCGGCATTTCAGAAAACGTGGTTATCTCGGCGAGAAAAAGCGATTTCGGCAATAAAATTTAAAACGCGTGTAAAACATAAACCAAACGATGAAATTGCTTATTTCTTCATGTATAATGATCAACTCGATACTCCCTAGCCCCCAACAGCCTTTTTTTTCATAACACTTTAACCAGAGTGACGGGAGAGCGGCATTTCAGAAAACGTGCTTATCTCGGCGAGAAAAAGCGATTTCGGCAATAAAATTTAAAACGCGTGTAAAACATAAACCAAACGATGAAATTGCTTATTTCTTCATGTATAATGATCAACTCGATACTCCCTAGCCCCCAACAGCCTTTTTTTTCATAACACTTTAACCAGAGTGACGGGAGAGCGGCATTTCAGAAAACGTGCTTATCTCGGCGAGAAAAAGCGATTTCGGCAATAAAATTTAAAACGCGTGTAAAACATAAACCAAACGATGAAATTGCTTATTTCTTCATGTAAAATGATCAACTCGATACTCCCTAGCCCCCAACAGCCTTTTTTTTCATAACACTTTAACCAGAGTGACGGGAGAGCGGCATTTCAGAAAACGTTCTTATCTCGGCGAGAAAAAGCGATTTCGGCAATAAAATTTAAAACGCGTGTAAAACATAAACCAAACGATGAAATTGCTTATTTCTTCATGTATAATGATCAACTCGATACTCCCTAGCCCCCAACAGCCTTTTTTTTCATAACACTTTAACCAGAGTGACGGGAGAGCGGCATTTCAGAAAACGTGCTTATCTCGGCGAGAAAAAGCGATTTCGGCAATAAAATTTAAAACGCGTGTAAAACATAAACCAAACGATGAAATTGCTTATTTCTTCATGTATAATGATCAACTCGATACTCCCTAGCCCCCAACAGCCTTTTTTTTTAATAACACTTTAACCAGAGTGACGGGAGAGCGGCATTTCAGAAAACGTGCTTATCTCGGCGAGAAAAAGCGATTTCGGCAATAAAATTTAAAACGCGTGTAAAACATAAACCAAACGATGAAATTGGTTATTTCTTCATGTATAATGATCAACTCGATACTCCTTAGCCCCCAACAGCCTTTTTTTTCATAACACTTTAACCAGAGTGACGGGAGAGCGGCATTTCAGAAAACGTGCTTATCTCGGCGAGAAAAAGCGATTTCGGCAATAAAATTTAAAACGCGTGTAAAACATAAACCAAACGATGAAATTGCTTATTTCTTCATGTATAATGATCAACTCGATACTCCCTAGCCCCCAACAGCCTTTTTTTTCATAACACTTTAACCAGAGTGACGGGAGAGCGGCATTTCAGAAAACGTGCTTATCTCGGCGAGAAAAAGCGATTTCGGCAATAAAATTTAAAACGCGTGTAAAACATAAACCAAACGATGAAATTGGTTATTTCTTCATGTATAATGATCAACTCGATACTCCCTAGCCCCCAACAGCCTTTTTTTTCATAACACTTTAACCAGAGTGACGGGAGAGCGGCATTTCAGAAAACGTGCTTAGCTCGGCGAGAAAAAGCGATTTCGGCAATAAAATTTAAAACGCGTGTAAAACATAAACCAAACGATGAAATTGGTTATTTCTTCATGTATAATGATCAACTCGATACTCCCTAGCCCCCAACAGCCTTTTTTTTCATAACACTTTAACCAGAGTGACGGGAGAGCGGCATTTCAGAAAACGTGCTTATCTCGGCGAGAAAAAGCGATTTCGGCAATAAAATTTAAAACGCGTGTAAAACATAAACCAAACGATGAAATTGGTTATTTCTTCATGTATAATGATCAACTCGATACTCCCTAGCCCCCAACAGCCTTTTTTTTCATAACACTTTAACCAGAGTGACGGGAGAGCGGCATTTCAGAAAACGTGCTTATCTCGGCGAGAAAAAGCGATTTCGGCAATAAAATTTAAAACGCGTGTAAAACATAAACCAAACGATGAAATTGGTTATTTCTTCATGTATAATGATCAACTCGAGTCGAGCTCCAGGGAGAGAGGCTGATTTTTCGCTTTTTAAAGCCGACCGACGAACCGGCGCGGGGCGGACTCAAAAGCTCGCAGAGCCGTAGGCACTTAAAAAGTTTCGCCTTTGGCTGTGAGCTCCAGGGGGAGAGGCTGGTTTTGCTTTATTTCAGGCCGGCTGGAGAACCGGCGCGGGTCGGACGCACAATCCCCGCAGAGCCGTGGGCACTTAGAAAATTTTGGCCAAGTTGGCTCTGAGCGCCTGGTACCTAAAATGGAAGTATAGAGGCCGACTTTCGGGCAAGATCACGCCGCGTTAGGCTTCCAGGACCCCGGCTAAGCAATTTTACCGGGCCGCCCGGTTCTTTTTTTGAACCAGCCCGGTTCTTTTTTTGAACCAGCCCGGTTCTTTTTACACTTCCAGCTGGAGCTCAGCAGCGGCTTTTGGCGCAAGATCACGCCGGGTTAGGCTTCCAGGACCTCGGCTAAGCAATTCTACCGGGCCGCCCGGTTCTTTTTTTGAACCAGCCCGGTTCTTTTTACACTTCCAGCTGGAGCTCACGAGCGGCTTTTGGGACAAGATCACGCCGTGTTAGGCTTCCAGAGCCCCGGCTAAGCAATTTTACCGGCCCGCCCGGTTCTTTTTTTTTTAACCAGCCCGGTTCTTTTTACACTTCCAGCTGGAGCTCAGCAGCGGCTTTTTGGACAATATCACGCCGGGTTAGGCTTCCAGGACCCCGGCTAAGCAATTTTACCGGGCCGCCCGGTTCTTTTTTTTAACCAGCCCGGTTCTTTTTACACTTCCAGCTGGAGCTCACGAGCGGCTTTTTGGACAAGATCACGCCTGGTTAGGCTTCCAGAGCCCCGGCTAAGCAATTTTAACGGGCCGCCCGGTTCTTTTTTTTAACCAGCCCGGTTCTTTTTACACTTCCAGCTGGAGCTCAGCAGCGGCTTTTTGGACAAGATCACGCCGTGTTAGGCTTCCAGAGCCCTGGCTAAGCAATTTTACCGGGTCGCCCGGTTCTTTTTTTAACCAGCCCGGTTCTTTTTACACTTCCAGCTGGAGCTCAGCAGCGGCTTTTTGCACAGTATCACGCCGGGTTAGGCTTCCAGGACCCCGGCTAGGCAATTTTACCGGGCCGCCCGGTTCTTTTTTTTAACCAGCCCGGTTCTTTTTACACTTCCAGCTGGAGCTCAGCAGCGGCTTTTTGGACAAGATCACGCCGTGTTAGGCTTCCAGAGCCCCGGCTAAGCAATTTTACCGGGTCGCCCGGTTCTTTTTTTTAACCAGCCCGGTTCTTTTTACACTTCCAGCTGTAGCTCAGCAGCGGCTTTTTGGACAAGATCACGCCGTGTTAGGCTTCCAGAGCCCCGGCTAAGCAATTTTACCGGGTCGCCCGGTTCTTTTTTTAACCAGCCCGGTTCTTTTTACACATCCAGCTGGAGCTCAGCAGTGACGGGAGAGTGGCATTTCAGAAAACGTGCTTATCTCGGCGAGAAAAAGCGATTTCGGCAATAAAATTTAAAACGCGTGTAAAACATAAACCAAACGATGAAATTGGTTATTTCTTCATGTATAAGGATCAACTCGATACTCCCTAGCCCCCAACAGCCTTTTTTTTCATAACACTTTAACCAGAGTGACGGGAGAGCGGCATTTCAGAAAACGTGCTTATCTCGGCGAGAAAAAGCGATTTCGGCAATAAAATTTAAAACGCGTGTAAAACATAAACCAAACGATGAAATTAGTTATTTCTTCATGTATAATGATCAACTCGATACTCCCTAGCCCCCAACAGCCTTTTTTTTCATAACACTTTAACCAGAGTGACGGGAGAGCGGCATTTCAGAAAACGTGCTTATCTCGGCGAGAAAAAGCGATTTCGGCAATAAAATTTAAAACGCGTGTAAAACATAAACCAAACGATGAAATTGGTTATTTCTTCATGTATAATGATCAACTCGATACTCCCTAGCCCCCAACAGCCTTTTTTTTCATAACACTTTAACCAGAGTGACGGGAGAGCGGCATTTCAGAAAACGTGCTTATCTCGGCGAGAAAAAGCGATTTCGGCAATAAAATTTAAAACGCGTGTAAAACATAAACCAAACGATGAAATTGGTTATTTCTTCATGTATAATGATCAACTCGATACTCCCTAGCCCCCAACAGCCTTTTTTTTCATAACACTTTAACCAGAGTGACGGGAGAGCGGCATTTCAGAAAACGTGCTTATCTCGGCGAGAAAAAGCGATTTCGGCAATAAAATTTAAAACGCGTGTAAAACATAAACCAAACGATGAAATTGGTTATTTCTTCATGTATAATGATCAACTCGAGTCGAGCTCCAGGGAGAGAGGCTGATTTTTCGCTTTTTAAACCGACCGACGAACCGGCGCGGGGCGGACTCAAAAGCTCGCAGAGCCGTAGGCACTTAAAAAGTTTCGCCTTTGGCTGTGAGCTCCAGGGGGAGAGGCTGGTTTTGCTTTATTTCAGGCCGGCTGGAGAACCGGCGCGGGTCGGACGCACAATCCCCGCAGAGCCGTGGGCACTTAGAAAATGTTCGCCAAGTTGGCTCTGAGCGCCTGGTACCTAATATGGAAGTATAGAGGCCGACTTTCGGGCAAGATCACGCCGCGTTAGGCTTCCAGGACCCCGGCTAAGCAATTTTACCGGGCCGCCCGGTTCTTTTTTTGAACCAGCCCGGTTCTTTTTACACTTCCAGCTGGAGCTCAGCAGCGGCTTTTGGCGCAAGATCACGCCGGGTTAGGCTTCCAGGACCTCGGCTAAGCAATTCTACCGGGCCGCCCGGTTCTTTTTTTGAACCAGCCCGGTTCTTTTTACACTTCCAGCTGGAGCTCACGAGCGGCTTTTGGGACAAGATCACGCCGTGTTAGGCTTCCAGAGCCCCGGCTAAGCAATTTTACCGGCCCGCCCGATCTTTTTTTTTTAACCAGCCCGGTTCTTTTTACACTTCCAGCTGGAGCTCAGCAGCGGCTTTTTGGACAATATCACGCCGGGTTAGGCTTCCAGGACCCCGGCTAAGCAATTTTACCGGGCCGCCCGGTTCTTTTTTTTAACCAGCCCGGTTCTTTTTACACTTCCAGCTGGAGCTCACGAGCGGCTTTTTGGACAAGATCACGCCTGGTTAGGCTTCCAGAGCCCCGGCTAAGCAATTTTAACGGGCCGCCCGGTTCTTTTTTTTTAACCAGCCCGGTTCTTTTTACACTTCCAGCTGGAGCTCAGCAGCGGCTTTTTGGACAAGATCACGCCGTGTTAGGCTTCCAGAGCCCCGGCTAAGCAATTTTACCGGGTCGCCCGGTTCTTTTTTTAACCAGCCCGGTTCTTTTTACACTTCCAGCTGGAGCTCAGCAGCAGCTTTTTGCACAGTATCACGCCGGGTTAGGCTTCCAGGACCCCGGCTAGGCAATTTTACCGGGCCGCCCGGTTCTTTTTTTTAACCAGCCCGGTTCTTTTTACACTTCCAGCTGGAGCTCAGCAGCGGCTTTTTGGACAAGATCACGCCGTGTTAGGCTTCCAGAGCCCCGGCTAAGCAATTTTACCGGGTCGCCGGGTTCTTTTTTTTAACCAGCCCGGTTCTTTTTACACTTCCAGCTGTAGCTCAGCAGCGGCTTTTTGGACAAGATCACGCCGTGTTAGGCTTCCAGAGCCCCGGCTAAGCAATTTTACCGGGTCGCCCGGTTCTTTTTTTAACCAGCCCGGTTCTTTTTACACATCCAGCTGGAGCTCAGCAGTGACGGGAGAGCAGCATTTCAGAAAACGTGCTTATCTCGGCGAGAAAAAGCGATTTCGGCAATAAAATTTAAAACGCGTGTAAAACATAAACCAAACGATGAAATTGGTTATTTCTTCATGTATAATGATCAACTCGATACTCCCTAGCCCCCAACAGCCTTTTTTTTCATAACACTTTAACCAGAGTGACGGGAGAGCGGCATTTCAGAAAACGTGCTTATCTCGGCGAGAAAAAGCGATTTCGGCAATAAAATTTAAAACGCGTGTAAAACATAAACCAAACGATAAAATTGGTTATTTCTTCATGTATAATGATCAACTCGATACTCCCTAGCCCCCAACAGCCTTTTTTTTCATAACACTTTAACCAGAGTGACGGGAGAGCGGCATTTCAGAAAACGTGCTTATCTCGGCGAGAAAAAGCGATTTCGGCAATAAAATTTAAAACGCGTGTAAAACATAAACCAAACGATGAAATTGGTTATTTCTTCATGTATAATGATCAACTCGATACTCCCTAGCCCCCAACAGCCTTTTTTTTCATAACACTTTAACCAGAGTGACGGGAGAGCGGCATTTCAGAAAACGTGCTTATCTCGGCGAGAAAAAGCGATTTCGGCAATAAAATTTAAAACGCGTGTAAAACATAAACCAAACGATGAAATTGGTTATTTCTTCATGTATAATGATCAACTCGATACTCCCTAGCCCCCAACAGCCTTTTTTTTCATAACACTTTAACCAGAGTGACGGGAGAGCGGCATTTCAGAAAACGTGCTTATCTCGGCGAGAAAAAGCGATTTCGGCAATAAAATTTAAAACGCGTGTAAAACATAAACCAAACGATGAAATTGGTTATTTCTTCATGTATAATGATCAACTCGATACTCCCTAGCCCCCAACAGCCTTTTTTTTCATAACACTTTAACCAGAGTGACGGGAGAACGGCATTTCAGAAAACGTGCTTATCTCGGCGAGAAAAAGCGATTTCGGCAATAAAATTTAAAACGCGTGTAAAACATAAACCAAACGATGAAATTGGTTATTTCTTCATGTATAATGATCAACTCGATACTCCCTAGCCCCCAACAGCCTTTTTTTTCATAACACTTTAACCAGAGTGACGGGAGAGCGGCATTTCAGAAAACGTGCTTATCTCGGCGAGAAAAAGCGATTTCGGCAATAAAATTTAAAACGCGTGTAAAACATACACCAAACGATGAAATTGGTTATTTCTTCATGTATAATGATCAACTCGATACTCCCTAGCCCCCAACAGCCTTTTTTTTTCATAACACTTTAACCAGAGTGACGGGAGAGCGGCATTTCAGAAAACGTGCTTATCTCGGCGAGAAAAAGCGATTTCGGCAATAAAATTTAAAACGCGTGTAAAACATAAACCAAACGATGAAATTGGTTATTTCTTCATGTATAATGATCAACTCGATACTCCCTAGCCCCCAACAGCCTTTTTTTTCATAACACTTTAACCAGAGTGACGGGAGAGCGG
This sequence comes from Syngnathus leptorhynchus, assembly GCF_054491065.1. Lineage (NCBI taxonomy): Eukaryota > Metazoa > Chordata > Actinopteri > Syngnathiformes > Syngnathidae > Syngnathus > Syngnathus leptorhynchus. Next base: position 24,189,984 of record NC_141196.1, read on the forward strand.
CTTTTCAGAAAACGTGCTTATCTCGGCGAGAAAAAGCGATTTCGGCAATAAAATTTAAAACGCGTGTAAAACATAAACCAAACGATGAAATTGGTTATTTCTTCATGTATAATGATCAACTCGATACTCCCTAGCCCCCAACAGCCTTTTTTTTCATAACACTTTAACCAGAGTGACGGGAGAGCGGCATTTCAGAAAACGTGCTTATCTCGGCGAGAAAAAGCGATTTCGGCAATAAAATTTAAAACGCGTGTAAAACATAAACCAAACGATGAAATTGGTTATTTCTTCATGTATAATGATCAACTCGATACTCCCTAGCCCCCAACAGCCTTTTTTTTCCATAACACTTTAACCAGAGTGACGGGAGAGCGGCATTTCAGAAAACGTGCTTATCTCGGCGAGAAAAAGCGATTTCGGCAATAAAATTTCAAACGCGTGTAAAACATAAACCAAACGATGAAATTGGTTATTTCTTCATGTATAATGATCAACTCGATACTCCTTAGCCCCCAACGGCCTTTTTTTTCATAACACTTTAACCAGAGTGACGGGAGAGCGGCATTTCAGAAAACGTGCTTATCTCGGCGAGAAAAAGCGATTTCGGCAATAAAATTTAAAACGCGTGTAAAACATAAACCAAACGATGAAATTGGTTATTTCTTCATGTATAATGATCAACTCGATACTCCCTAGCCCCCAACAGCCTTTTTTTTCATAACACTTTAACCAGAGTGACGGGAGAGCGGCATTTCAGAAAACGTGCTTATCTCGGCGAGAAAAAGCGATTTCGGCAATAAAATTTAAAACGCGTGTAAAACATAAACCAAACGATGAAATTGGTTATTTCTTCATGTATAATGATCAACTCGATACTCCCTAGCCCCCAACAGCCTTTTTTTTCATAACACTTTAACCAGAGTGACGGGAGAGCGGCATTTCAGAAAACGTGCTTATCTCGGCGAGAAAAAGCGATTTCGGCAATAAAATTTAAAACGCGTGTAAAACATAAACCAAACGATGAAATTGCTTATTTCTTCATGTATAATGATCAACTCGATACTCCCTAGCCCCCAACAGCCTTTTTTTTCATAACACTTTAACCAGAGTGACGGGAGAGCGGCATTTCAGAAAACGTGCTTATCTCGGCGAGAAAAAGCGATTTCGGCAATAAAATTTAAAACGCGTGTAAAACATAAACCAAACGATGAAATTGGTTATTTCTTCATGTATAATGATCAACTCGATACTCCCTAGCCCCCAACAGCCTTTTTTTTCATAACACTTTAACCAGAGTGACGGGAGAGCGGCATTTCAGAAAACGTGCTTATCTCGGCGAGAAAAAGCGATTTCGGCAATAAAATTTAAAACGCGTGTAAAACATAAACCAAACGATGAAATTGGTTATTTCTTCATGTATAATGATCAACTCGATACTCCCTAGCCCCCAACAGCCTTTTTTTTCATAACACTTTAACCAGAGTGACGGGAGAGCGGCATTTCAGAAAACGTGCTTATCTCGGCGAGAAAAAGCGATTTCGGCAATAAAATTTAAAACGCGTGTAAAACATAAACCAAACGATGAAATTGGTTATTTCTTCATGTATAATGATCAACTCGATACTCCCTAGCCCCCAACAGCCTTTTTTTTCATAACACTTTAACCAGAGTGACGGGAGAGCGGCATTTCAGAAAACGTGCTTATCTCGGCGAGAAAAAGCGATTTCGGCAATAAAATTTAAAACGCGTGTAAAACATAAACCAAACGATGAAATTGCTTATTTCTTCATGTATAATGATCAACTCGATACTCCCTAGCCCCCAACAGCCTTTTTTTTCATAACACTTTAACCAGAGTGACGGGAGAGCGGCATTTCAGAAAACGTGCTTATCTCGGCGAGAAAAAGCGATTTCGGCAATAAAATTTAAAACGCGTGTAAAACATAAACCAAACGATGAAATTGGTTATTTCTTCATGTATAATGATCAACTCGATACTCCCTAGCCCCCAACAGCCTTTTTTTTCATAACACTTTAACCAGAGTGACGGGAGAGCGGCATTTCAGAAAACGTGCTTATCTCGGCGAGAAAAAGCGATTTCGGCAATAAAATTTAAAACGCGTGTAAAACATAAACCAAACGATGAAATTGCTTATTTCTTCATGTATAATGATCAACTCGATACTCCCTAGCCCCCAACAGCCTTTTTTTTCATAACACTTTAACCAGAGTGACGGGAGAGCGGCATTTCAGAAAACGTGCTTATCTCGGCGAGAAAAAGCGATTTCGGCAATAAAATTTAAAACGCGTGTAAAACATAAACCAAACGATGAAATTGCTTATTTCTTCATGTATAATGATCAACTCGATACTCCCTAGCCCCCAACAGCCTTTTTTTTCATAACACTTTAACCAGAGTGACGGGAGAGCGGCATTTCAGAAAACGTGCTTATCTCGGCGAGAAAAAGCGATTTCGGCAATAAAATTTAAAACGCGTGTAAAACATAAACCAAACGATGAAATTGCTTATTTCTTCATGTATAATGATCAACTCGATACTCCCTAGCCCCCAACAGCCTTTTTTTTCATAACACTTTAACCAGAGTGACGGGAGAGCGGCATTTCAGAAAACGTGCTTAGCTCGGCGAGAAAAAGCGATTTCGGCAATAAAATTTAAAACGCGTGTAAAACATAAACCAAACGATGAAATTGCTTATTTCTTCATGTATAATGATCAACTCGATACTCCCTAGCCCCCAACAGCCTTTTTTTTCATAACACTTTAACCAGAGTGACGGGAGAGCGGCATTTCAGAAAACGTGCTTATCTCGGCGAGAAAAAGCGATTTCGGCAATAAAATTTAAAACGCGTGTAAAACATAAACCAAACGATGAAATTGGTTATTTCTTCATGTATAATGATCAACTCGATACTCCCTAGCCCCCAACAGCCTTTTTTTTCATAACACTTTAACCAGAGTGACGGGAGAGCGGCATTTCAGAAAACGTGCTTATCTCGGCGAGAAAAAGCGATTTCGGCAATAAAATTTAAAACGCGTGTAAAACATAAACCAAACGATGAAATTGGTTATTTCTTCATGTATAATGATCAACTCGATACTCCCTAGCCCCCAACAGCCTTTTTTTTCATAACACTTTAACCAGAGTGACGGGAGAGCGGCATTTCAGAAAACGTGCTTATCTCGGCGAGAAAAAGCGATTTCGGCAATAAAATTTAAAACGCGTGTAAAACATAAACCAAACGATGAAATTGGTTATTTCTTCATGTATAATGATCAACTCGATACTCCCTAGCCCCCAACAGCCTTTTTTTTCATAACACTTTAACCAGAGTGACGGGAGAGCGGCATTTCAGAAAACGTGCTTATCTCGGCGAGAAAAAGCGATTTCGGCAATAAAATTTAAAACGCGTGTAAAACATAAACCAAACGATGAAATTGCTTATTTCTTTATGTATAATGATCAACTCGATACTCCCTAGCCCCCAACAGCCTTTTTTTTTCATAACACTTTAACCAGAGTGACGGGAGAGCGGCATTTCAGAAAACGTGCTTATCTCGGCGAGAAAAAGCGATTTCGGCAATAAAATTTAAAACGCGTGTAAAACATAAACCAAACGATGAAATTGGTTATTTCTTCATGTATAATGATCAACTCGATACTCCCTAGCCCCCAACAGCCTTTTTTTTCATAACACTTTAACCAGAGTGACGGGAGAGCGGCATTTCAGAAAACGTGCTTATCTCGGCGAGAAAAAGCGATTTCGGCAATAAAATTTAAAACGCGTGTAAAACATAAACCAAACGATGAAATTGCTTATTTCTTCATGTATAATGATCAACTCGATACTCCCTAGCCCCCAACAGCCTTTTTTTTCATAACACTTTAACCAGAGTGACGGGAGAGCGGCATTTCAGAAAACGTGCTTATCTCGGCGAGAAAAAGCGATTTCGGCAATAAAATTTAAAACGCGTGTAAAACATAAACCAAACGATGAAATTGGTTATTTCTTCATGTATAATGATCAACTCGATACTCCCTAGCCCCCAACAGCCTTTTTTTTCATAACACTTTAACCAGAGTGACGGGAGAGCGGCATTTCAGAAAACGTGCTTATCTCGGCGAGAAAAAGCAATTTCGGCAATAAAATTTAAAACGCGTGTAAAACATAAACCAAACGATGAAATTGGTTATTTCTTCATGTATAATGATCAACTCGATACTCCCTAGCCCCCAACAGCCTTTTTTTTCATAACACTTTAACCAGAGTGACGGGAGAGCGGCATTTCAGAAAACGTGCTTATCTCGGCGAGAAAAAGCGATTTCGGCAATAAAATTTAAAACGCGTGTAAAACATAAACCAAACGATGAAATTGCTTATTTCTTCATGTATAATGATCAACTCGATACTCCCTAGCCCCCAACAGCCTTTTTTTTCATAACACTTTAACCAGAGTGACGGGAGAGCGGCATTTCAGAAAACGTGCTTATCTCGGCGAGAAAAAGCGATTTCGGCAATAAAATTTAAAACGCGTGTAAAACATAAACCAAACGATGAAATTGCTTATTTCTTTATGTATAATGATCAACTCGATACTCCTTAGCCCCCAACAGCCTTTTTTTTCATAACACTTTAACCAGAGTGACGGGAGAGCGGCATTTCAGAAAACGTGCTTATCTCGGCGAGAAAAAGCGATTTCGGCAATAAAATTTAAAACGCGTGTAAAACATAAACCAAACGATGAAATTGGTTATTTCTTCATGTATAATGATCAACTCGATACTCCCTAGCCCCCAACAGCCTTTTTTTTCATAACACTTTAACCAGAGTGACGGGAGAGCGGCATTTCAGAAAACGTGCTTATCTCGGCGAGAAAAAGCGATTTCGGCAATAAAATTTAAAACGCGTGTGAAACATAAACCAAACGATGAAATTGCTTATTTCTTCATGTATAATGATCAACTCGATACTCCCTAGCCCCCAACAGCCTTTTTTTTCATAACACTTTAACCAGAGTGACGGGAGAGCGGCATTTCAGAAAACGTGCTTATCTCGGCGAGAAAAAGCGATTTCGGCAATAAAATTTAAAACGGGTGTAAAACATAAACCAAACGATGAAATTGGTTATTTCTTCATGTATAATGATCAACTCGATACTCCCTAGCCCCCAACAGCCTTTTTTTTCATAACACTTTAACCAGAGTGACGGGAGAGCGGCATTTCAGAAAACGTGCTTATCTCGGCGAGAAAAAGCGATTTCGGCAATAAAATTTAAAACGCGTGTAAAACATAAACCAAACGATGAAATTGGTTATTTCTTCATGTATAATGATCAACTCGATACTCCCTAGCCCCCAACAGCCTTTTTTTTCATAACACTTTAACCAGAGTGACGGGAGAGCGGCATTTCAGAAAACGTGCTTATCTCGGCGAGAAAAAGCGATTTCGGCAATAAAATTTAAAACGCGTGTAAAACATAAACCAAACGATGAAATTGGTTATTTCTTCATGTATAATGATCAACTCGATACTCCCTAGCCCCCAACAGCCTTTTTTTTCATAACACTTTAACCAGAGTGACGGGAGAGCGGCATTTCAGAAAACGTGCTTATCTCGGCGAGAAAAAGCGATTTCGGCAATAAAATTTAAAACGCGTGTAAAACATAAACCAAACGATGAAATTGGTTATTTCTTCATGTATAATGATCAACTCGATACTCCCTAGCCCCCAACAGCCTTTTTTTTCATAACACTTTAACCAGAGTGACGGGAGAGCGGCATTTCAGAAAACGTGCTTATCTCGGCGAGAAAAAGCGATTTCGGCAATAAAATTTAAAACGCGTGTAAAACATAAACCAAACGATGAAATTGGTTATTTCTTCATGTATAATGATCAACTCGATACTCCCTAGCCCCCAACAGCCTTTTTTTCATAACACTTTAACCAGAGTGACGGGAGAGCGGCATTTCAGAAAACGTGCTTATCTCGGCGAGAAAAAGCGATTTCGGCAATAAAATTTAAAACGCGTGTAAAACATAAACCAAACGATGAAATTGGTTATTTCTTCATGTATAATGATCAACTCGATACTCCCTAGCCCCCAACAGCCTTTTTTTTCATAACACTTTAACCAGAGTGACGGGAGAGCGGCATTTCAGAAAACGTGCTTATCTCGGCGAGAAAAAGCGATTTCGGCAATAAAATTTAAAACGCGTGTAAAACATAAACCAAACGATGAAATTGGTTATTTCTTCATGTATAATGATCAACTCGATACTCCCTAGCCCCCAACAGCCTTTTTTTTCATAACACTTTAACCAGAGTGACGGGAGAGCGGCATTTCAGAAAACGTGCTTATCTCGGCGAGAAAAAGCGATTTCGGCAATAAAATTTAAAACGCGTGTAAAACATAAACCAAACGATGAAATTGGTTATTTCTTCATGTATAATGATCAACTCGAGTCGAGCTCCAGGGAGAGAGGCTGATTTTTCGCTTTTTAAAGCCGACCGACGAACCGGCGCGGGGCGGACTCAAAAGCTCGCAGAGCCGTAGGCACTTAAAAAGTTTCGCCTTTGGCTGTGAGCTCCAGGGGGAGAGGCTGGTTTTGCTTTATTTCAGGCCGGCTGGAGAACCGGCGCGGGTCGGACGCACAATCCCCGCAGAGCCGTGGGCACTTAGAAAATTTTCGCCAAGTTGGCTCTGAGCGCCTGGTACCTAATATGGAAGTATAGAGGCCGACCTTCGGGCAAGATCACGCCGCGTTAGGCTTCCAGGACCCCGGCTAAGCAATTTTACCGGGCCGCCCGGTTCTTTTTTTGAACCAGCCCGGTTCTTTTTACACTTCCAGCTGGAGCTCAGCAGCGGCTTTTGGCGCAAGATCACGCCGGGTTAGGCTTCCAGGACCTCGGCTAAGCAATTCTACCGGGCCGCCCGGTTCTTTTTTTGAACCAGCCCGGTTCTTTTTACACTTCCAGCTGGAGCTCACGAGCGGCTTTTGGGACAAGATCACGCCGTGTTAGGCTTCCAGAGCCCCGGCTAAGCAATTTTACCGGCCCGCCCGGTTCTTTTTTTTTTAACCAGCCCGGTTCTTTTTACACTTCCAGCTGGAGCTCAGCAGCGGCTTTTTGGACAATATCACGCCGGATTAGGCTTCCAGGACCCCGGCTAAGCAATTTTACCGGGCCGCCCGGTTCTTTTTTTTAACCAGCCCGGTTCTTTTTACACTTCCAGCTGGAGCTCACGAGCGGCTTTTTGGACAAGATCACGCCTGGTTAGGCTTCCAGAGCCCCGGCTAAGCAATTTTAACGGGCCGCCCGGTTCTTTTTTTTAACCAGCTCGGTTCTTTTTACACTTCCAGCTGGAGCTCAGCAGCGGCTTTTTGGACAAGATCACGCCGTGTTAGGCTTCCAGAGCCCCGGCTAAGCAATTTTACCGGGTCGCCCGGTTCTTTTTTTAACCAGCCCGGTTCTTTTTACACTTCCAGCTGGAGCTCAGCAGCAGCTTTTTGCACAGTATCACGCCGGGTTAGGCTTCCAGGACCCCGGCTAGGCAATTTTACCGGGCCGCCCGGTTCTTTTTTTTAACCAGCCCGGTTCTTTTTACACTTCCAGCTGGAGCTCAGCAGCGGCTTTTTGGACAAGATCACGCCGTGTTAGGCTTCCAGAGCCCCGGCTAAGCAATTTTACCGGGTCGCCGGGTTCTTTTTTTTAACCAGCCCGGTTCTTTTTACACTTCCAGCTGTAGCTCAGCAGCGGCTTTTTGGACAAGATCACGCCGTGTTAGGCTTCCAGAGCCCCGGCTAAGCAATTTTACCGGGTCGCCCGGTTCTTTTTTTAACCAGCCCGGTTCTTTTTACACATCCAGCTGGAGCTCAGCAGTGACGGGAGAGCGGCATTTCAGAAAACGTGCTTATCTCGGCGAGAAAAAGCGATTTCGGCAATAAAATTTAAAACGCGTGTAAAACATAAACCAAACGATGAAATTGGTTATTTCTTCATGTATAATGATCAACTCGATACTCCCTAGCCCCCAACAGCCTTTTTTTTCATAACACTTTAACCAGAGTGACGGGAGAGCGGCATTTCAGAAAACGTGCTTATCTCGGCGAGAAAAAGCGATTTCGGCAATAAAATTTAAAACGCGTGTAAAACATAAACCAAACGATAAAATTGGTTATTTCTTCATGTATAATGATCAACTCGATACTCCCTAGCCCCCAACAGCCTTTTTTTTTCATAACACTTTAACCAGAGTGACGGGAGAGCGGCATTTCAGAAAACGTGCTTATCTCGGCGAGAAAAAGCGATTTCGGCAATAAAATTTAAAACGCGTGTAAAACATAAACCAAACGATAAAATTGGTTATTTCTTCATGTATAATGATCAACTCGATACTCCCTAGCCCCCAACAGCCTTTTTTTTCATAACACTTTAACCAGAGTGACGGGAGAGCGGCATTTCAGAAAACGTGCTTATCTCGGCGAGAAAAAGCGATTTCGGCAATAAAATTTAAAACGCGTGTAAAACATAAACCAAACGATGAAATTGGTTATTTCTTCATGTATAATGATCAACTCGATACTCCCTAGCCCCCAACAGCCTTTTTTTTCATAACACTTTAACCAGAGTGACGGGAGAGCGGCATTTCAGAAAACGTGCTTATCTCGGCGAGAAAAAGCGATTTCGGCAATAAAATTTAAAACGCGTGTAAAACATAAACCAAACGATGAAATTGGTTATTTCTTCATGTATAATGATCAACTCGAGTCGAGCTCCAGGGAGAGAGGCTGATTTTTCGCTTTTTAAAGCCGACCGACGAACCGGCGCGGGGCGGACTCAAAAGCTCGCAGAGCCGTAGGCACTTAAAAAGTTTCGCCTTTGGCTGTGAGCTCCAGGGGGAGAGGCTGGTTTTGCTTTATTTCAGGCCGGCTGGAGAACCGGCGCGGGTCGGACGCACAATCCCCGCAGAGCCGTGGGCACTTAGAAAATTTTCGCCAAGTTGGCTCTGAGCGCCTGGTACCTAAAATGGAAGTATAGAGGCCGACTTTCGGGCAAGATCACGCCGCGTTAGGCTTCCAGGACCCCGGCTAAGCAATTTTACCGGGCCGCCCGGTTCTTTTTTTGAACCAGCCCGGTTCTTTTTACACTTCCAGCTGGAGCTCAGCAGCGGCTTTTGGCGCAAGATCACGCCGGGTTAGGCTTCCAGGACCTCGGCTAAGCAATTCTACCGGGCCGCCCGGTTCTTTTTTTGAACCAGCCCGGTTCTTTTTACACTTCCAGCTGGAGCTCACGAGCGGCTTTTGGGACAAGATCACGCCGTGTTAGGCTTCCAGAGCCCCGGCTAAGCAATTTTACCGGCCCGCCCGGTTCTTTTTTTTTTAACCAGCCCGGTTCTTTTTACACTTCCAGCTGGAGCTCACGAGCGGCTTTTTGGACAAGATCACGCCTGGTTAGGCTTCCAGAGCCCCGGCTAAGCAATTTTAACGGGCCGCCCGGTTCTTTTTTTTAACCAGCCCGGTTCTTTTTACACTTCCAGCTGGAGCTCAGCAGCGGCTTTTTGGACAAGATCACGCCGTGTTAGGCTTCCAGAGCCCTGGCTAAGCAATTTTACCGGGTCGCCCGGTTCTTTTTTTAACCAGCCCGGTTCTTTTTACACTTCCAGCTGGAGCTCAGCAGCGGCTTTTTGCACAGTATCACGCCGGGTTAGGCTTCCAGGACCCCGGCTAGGCAATTTTACCGGGCCGCCCGGTTCTTTTTTTTAACCAGCCCGGTTCTTTTCACACTTCCAGCTGGAGCTCAGCAGCGGCTTTTTGGACAATATCACGCCGGGTTAGGCTTCCAGGACCCCGGCTAAGCAATTTTACCGGGCCGCCCGGTTCTTTTTTTTAACCAGCCCGGTTCTTTTTACACTTCCAGCTGGAGCTCACGAGCGGCTTTTTGGACAAGATCACGCCTGGTTAGGCTTCCAGAGCCCCGGCTAAGCAATTTTAACGGGCCGCCCGGTTCTTCTTTTTTAACCAGCCCGGTTCTTTTTACACTTCCAGCTGGAGCTCAGCAGCGGCTTTTTGGACAATATCACGCCGGGTTAGGCTTCCAGGACCCCGGCTAAGCAATTTTACCGGGCCGCCCGGTTCTTTTTTTTAACCAGCCCGGTTCTTTTTACACTTCCAGCTGGAGCTCACGAGCGGCTTTTTGGACAAGATCACGCCTGGTTAGGCTTCCAGAGCCCCGGCTAAGCAATTTTAACGGGCCGCCCGGTTCTTCTTTTTTAACCAGCCCGGTTCTTTTTACACTTCCAGCTGGAGCTCAGCAGCGGCTTTTTGGACAAGATCACGCAGTGTTAGGCTTCCAGAGCCCCGGCTAAGCAATTTTACCGGGTCGCCCGGTTCTTTTTTTAACCAGCCCGGTTCTTTTTACACTTCCAGCTGGAGCTCAGCAGCAGCTTTTTGCACAGTATCACGCCGGGTTAGGCTTCCAGGACCCCGGCTAGGCAATTTTACCGGGCCGCCCGGTTCTTTTTTTTAACCAGCCCGGTTCTTTTTACACTTCCAGCTGGAGCTCAGCAGCGGCTTTTTGGACAAGATCACGCCGTGTTAGGCTTCCAGAGCCCCGGCTAAGCAATTTTACCGGGTCGCCGGGTTCTTTTTTTTAACCAGCCCGGTTCTTTTTACACTTCCAGCTGTAGCTCAGCAGCGGCTTTTTGGACAAGATCACGCCGTGTTAGGCTTCCAGAGCCCCGGCTAAGCAATTTTACCGGGTCGCCCGGTTCTTTTTTTAACCAGCCCGGTTCTTTTTACACATCCAGCTGGAGCTCAGCAGTGACGGGAGAGCGGCATTTCAGAAAACGTGCTTATCTCGGCGAGAAAAAGCGATTTCGGCAATAAAATTTAAAACGCGTGTAAAACATAAACCAAACGATGAAATTGGTTATTTCTTCATGTATAATGATCAACTCGATACTCCCTAGCCCCCAACAGCCTTTTTTTTCATAACACTTTAACCAGAGTGACGGGAGAGCGGCATTTCAGAAAACGTGCTTATCTCGGCGAGAAAAAGCGATTTCGGCAATAAAATTTAAAACGCGTGTAAAACATAAACCAAACGATGAAATTGGTTATTTCTTCATGTATAATGATCAACTCGATACTCCCTAGCCCCCAACAGCCTTTTTTTCATAACACTTTAACCAGAGTGACGGGAGAGCGGCATTTCAGAAAACGTGCTTATCTCGGCGAGAAAAAGCGATTTCGGCAATAAAATTTAAAACGCGTGTAAAACATAAACCAAACGATGAAATTGGTTATTTCTTCATGTATAATGATCAACTCGATACTCCCTAGCCCCCAACAGCCTTTTTTTTCATAACACTTTAACCAGAGTGACGGGAGAGCGGCATTTCAGAAAACGTGCTTATCTCGGCGAGAAAAAGCGATTTCGGCAATAAAATTTAAAACGCGTGTAAAACATAAACCAAACGATGAAATTGGTTATTTCTTCATGTATAATGATCAACTCGATACTCCCTAGCCCCCAACAGCCTTTTTTTTCATAACACTTTAACCAGAGTGACGGGAGAGCGGCATTTCAGAAAACGTGCTTATCTCGGCGAGAAAAAGCGATTTCGGCAATAAAATTTAAAACGCGTGTAAAACATAAACCAAACGATGAAATTGGTTATTTCTTCATGTATAATGATCAACTCGATACTCCCTAGCCCCCAACAGCCTTTTTTTTCATAACACTTTAACCAGAGTGACGGGAGAGCGGCATTTCAGAAAACGTGCTTATCTCGGCGAGAAAAAGCGATTTCGGCAATAAAATTTAAAACGCGTGTAAAACATAAACCAAACGATGAAATTGGTTATTTCTTCATGTATAATGATCAACTCGATACTCCCTAGCCCCCAACAGCCTTTTTTTTCATAACACTTTAACCAGAGTGACGGGAGAGCGGCATTTCAGAAAACGTGCTTATCTCGGCGAGAAAAAGCGATTTCGGCAATAAAATTTAAAACGCGTGTAAAACATAAACCAAACGATGAAATTGGTTATTTCTTCATGTATAATGATCAACTCGATACTCCCTAGCCCCCAACAGCCTTTTTTTTTCATAACACTTTAACCAGAGTGACGGGAGAGCGGCATTTCAGAAAACGTGCTTATCTCGGCGAGAAAAAGCGATTTCGGCAATAAAATTTAAAACGCGTGTAAAACATAAACCAAACGATGAAATTGGTTATTTCTTCATGTATAATGATCAACTCGATACTCCCTAGCCCCCAACAGCCTTTTTTTTCATAACACTTTAACCAGAGTGACGGGAGAGCGGCATTTCAGAAAACGTGCTTATCTCGGCGAGAAAAAGCGATTTCGGCAATAAAATTTAAAACGCGTGTAAAACATAAACCAAACGATGAAATTGGTTATTTCTTCATGTATAATGATCAACTCGATACTCCCTAGCCCCCAACAGCCTTTTTTTTCATAACACTTTAACCAGAGTGACGGGAGAGCGGCATTTCAGAAAACGTGCTTATCTCGGCGAGAAAAAGCGATTTCGGCAATAAAATTTAAAACGCGTGTAAAACATAAACCAAACGATGAAATTGGTTATTTCTTCATGTATAATGATCAACTCGATACTCCCTAGCCCCCAACAGCCTTTTTTTTCATAACACTTTAACCAGAGTGACGGGAGAGCGGCATTTCAGAAAACGTGCTTATCTCGGCGAGAAAAAGCGATTTCGGCAATAAAAATTAAAACGCGTGTAAAACATAAACCAAACGATGAAATTGGTTATTTCTTCATGTATAATGATCAACTCGATACTCCCTAGCCCCCAACAGCCTTTTTTTTCATAACACTTTAACCAGAGTGACGGGAGAGCGGCATTTCAGAAAACGTGCTTATCTCGGCGAGAAAAAGCGATTTCGGCAATAAAATTTAAAACGCGTGTAAAACATAAACCAAACGATGAAATTGGTTATTTCTTCATGTAAAATGATCAACTCGAGTCGAGCTCCAGGGAGAGAGGCTGATTTTTCGCTTTTTAAAGCCGACCGACGAACCGGCGCGGGGCGGACTCAAAAGCTCGCAGAGCCGTAGGCACTTAAAAAGTTTCGCCTTTGGCTGTGAGCTCCAGGGGGAGAGGCTGGTTTTGCTTTATTTCAGGCCGGCTGGAGAACCGGCGCAGGTCGGACGCACAATCCCCGCAGAGCCGTGGGCACTTAGAAAATTTTCGCCAAGTTGGCTCTGAGCGCCTGGTACCTAATATGGAAGTATAGAGGCCGACTTTCGGGCAAGATCACGCCGCGTTAGGCTTCCAGGACCCCGGCTAAGCCATTTTACCGGGCCGCCCGGTTCTTTTTTTGAACCAGCCCGGTTCTTTTTACACTTCCAGCTGGAGCTCAGCAGCGGCTTTTGGCGCAAGATCACGCCGGGTTAGGCTTCCAGGACCTCGGCTAAGCAATTCTACCGGGCCGCCCGGTTCTTTTTTTGAACCAGCCCGGTTCTTTTTACACTTCCAGCTGGAGCTCACGAGCGGCTTTTGGGACAAGATCACGCCGTGTTAGGCTTCCAGAGCCCCGGCTAAGCAATTTTACCGGCCCGCCCGGTTCTTTTTTTTTTAACCAGCCCGGTTCTTTTTACACTTCCAGCTGGAGCTCAGCAGCGGCTTTTTGGACAATATCACGCCGGGTTAGGCTTCCAGGACCCCGGCTAAGCAATTTTACCGGGCCGCCCGGTTCTTTTTTTTAACCAGCCCGGTTCTTTTTACACTTCCAGCTGGAGCTCACGAGCGGCTTTTTGGACAAGATCACGCCTGGTTAGGCTTCCAGAGCCCCGGCTAAGCAATTTTAACGGGCCGCCCGGTTCTTTTTTTTAACCAGCCCGGTTCTTTTTACACTTCCAGCTGGAGCTCAGCAGCGGCTTTTTGGACAAGATCACGCCGTGTTAGGCTTCCAGAGCCCCGGCTAAGCAATTTTACCGGGTCGCCCGGTTCTTTTTTTAACCAGCCCGGTTCTTTTTACACTTCCAGCTGGAGCTCAGCAGCAGCTTTTTGCACAGTATCACGCCGGGTTAGGCTTCCAGGACCCCGGCTAGGCAATTTTACCGGGCCGCCCGGTTCTTTTTTTTAACCAGCCCGGTTCTTTTTACACTTCCAGCTGGAGCTCAGCAGCGGCTTTTTGGACAAGATCACGCCGTGTTAGGCTTCCAGAGCCCCGGCTAAGCAATTTTACCGGGTCGCCGGGTTCTTTTTTTTAACCAGCCCGGTTCTTTTTACACTTCCAGCTGTAGCTCAGCAGCGGCTTTTTGGACAAGATCACGCCGTGTTAGGCTTCCAGAGCCCCGGCTAAGCAATTTTACCGGGTCGCCCGGTTCTTTTTTTAACCAGCCCGGTTCTTTTTACACATCCAGCTGGAGCTCAGCAGTGACGGGAGAGCGGCATTTCAGAAAACGTGCTTATCTCGGCGAGAAAAAGCGATTTCGGCAATAAAATTTAAAACGCGTGTAAAACATAAACCAAACGATGAAATTGGTTATTTCTTCATGTATAATGATCAACTCTATACTCCCTAGCCCCCAACAGCCTTTTTTTTCATAACACTTTAACCAGAGTGACGGGAGAGCGGCATTTCAGAAAACGTGCTTATCTCGGCGAGAAAAAGCGATTTCGGCAATAAAATTTAAAACGCGTGTAAAACATAAACCAAACGATAAAATTGGTTATTTCTTCATGTATAATGATCAACTCGATACTCCCTAGCCCCCAACAGCCTTTTTTTTTCATAACACTTTAACCAGAGTGACGGGAGAGCGGCATTTCAGAAAACGTGCTTATCTCGGCGAGAAAAAGCGATTTCGGCAATAAAATTTAAAACGCGTGTAAAACATAAACCAAACGATAAAATTGGTTATTTCTTCATGTATAATGATCAACTCGATACTCCCTAGCCCCCAACAGCCTTTTTTTTCATAACACTTTAACCAGAGTGACGGGAGAGCGGCATTTCAGAAAACGTGCTTATCTCGGCGAGAAAAAGCGATTTCGGCAATAAAATTTAAAACGCGTGTAAAACATAAACCAAACGATGAAATTGGTTATTTCTTCATGTATAATGATCAACTCGATACTCCCTAGCCCCCAACAGCCTTTTTTTTCATAACACTTTAACCAGAGTGACGGGAGAGCGGCATTTCAGAAAACGTGCTTATCTCGGCGAGAAAAAGCGATTTCGGCAATAAAATTTAAAACGCGTGTAAAACATAAACCAAACGATGAAATTGGTTATTTCTTCATGTATAATGATCAACTCGAGTCGAGCTCCAGGGAGAGAGGCTGATTTTTCGCTTTTTAAAGCCGACCGACGAACCGGCGCGGGGCGGACTCAAAAGCTCGCAGAGCCGTAGGCACTTAAAAAGTTTCGCCTTTGGCTGTGAGCTCCAGGGGGAGAGGCTGGTTTTGCTTTATTTCAGGCCGGCTGGAGAACCGGCGCGGGTCGGACGCACAATCCCCGCAGAGCCGTGGGCACTTAGAAAATTTTCGCCAAGTTGGCTCTGAGCGCCTGGTACCTAAAATGGAAGTATAGAGGCCGACTTTCGGGCAAGATCACGCCGCGTTAGGCTTCCAGGACCCCGGCTAAGCAATTTTACCGGGCCGCCCGGTTCTTTTTTTGAACCAGCCCGGTTCTTTTTACACTTCCAGCTGGAGCTCAGCAGCGGCTTTTGGCGCAAGATCACGCCGGGTTAGGCTTCCAGGACCTCGGCTAAGCAATTCTACCGGGCCGCCCGGTTCTTTTTTTGAACCAGCCCGGTTCTTTTTACACTTCCAGCTGGAGCTCACGAGCGGCTTTTGGGACAAGATCACGCCGTGTTAGGCTTCCAGAGCCCCGGCTAAGCAATTTTACCGGCCCGCCCGGTTCTTTTTTTTTTAACCAGCCCGGTTCTTTTTACACTTCCAGCTGGAGCTCACGAGCGGCTTTTTGGACAAGATCACGCCTGGTTAGGCTTCCAGAGCCCCGGCTAAGCAATTTTAACGGGCCGCCCGGTTCTTTTTTTTAACCAGCCCGGTTCTTTTTACACTTCCAGCTGGAGCTCAGCAGCGGCTTTTTGGACAAGATCACGCCGTGTTAGGCTTCCAGAGCCCTGGCTAAGCAATTTTACCGGGTCGCCCGGTTCTTTTTTTAACCAGCCCGGTTCTTTTTACACTTCCAGCTGGAGCTCAGCAGCGGCTTTTTGCACAGTATCACGCCGGGTTAGGCTTCCAGGACCCCGGCTAGGCAATTTTACCGGGCCGCCCGGTTCTTTTTTTTAACCAGCCCGGTTCTTTTTACACTTCCAGCTGGAGCTCAGCAGCGGCTTTTTGGACAATATCACGCCGGGTTAGGCTTCCAGGACCCCGGCTAAGCAATTTTACCGGGCCGCCCGGTTCTTTTTTTTAACCAGCCCGGTTCTTTTTACACTTCCAGCTGGAGCTCACGAGCGGCTTTTTGGACAAGATCACGCCTGGTTAGGCTTCCAGAGCCCCGGCTAAGCAATTTTAACGGGCCGCCCGGTTCTTCTTTTTTAACCAGCCCGGTTCTTTTTACACTTCCAGCTGGAGCTCAGCAGCGGCTTTTTGGACAAGATCACGCCGTGTTAGGCTTCCAGAGCCCCGGCTAAGCAATTTTACCGGGTCGCCCGGTTCTTTTTTTAACCAGCCCGGTTCTTTTTACACTTCCAGCTGGAGCTCAGCAGCAGCTTTTTGCACAGTATCACGCCGGGTTAGGCTTCCAGGACCCCGGCTAGGCAATTTTACCGGGCCGCCCGGTTCTTTTTTTTAACCAGCCCGGTTCTTTTTACACTTCCAGCTGGAGCTCAGCAGCGGCTTTTTGGACAAGATCACGCCGTGTTAGGCTTCCAGAGCCCCGGCTAAGCAATTTTACCGGGTCGCCGGGTTCTTTTTTTTAACCAGCCCGGTTCTTTTTACACTTCCAGCTGTAGCTCAGCAGCGGCTTTTTGGACAAGATCACGCCGTGTTAGGCTTCCAGAGCCCCGGCTAAGCAATTTTACCGGGTCGCCCGGTTCTTTTTTTAACCAGCCCGGTTCTTTTTACACATCCAGCTGGAGCTCAGCAGTGACGGGAGAGCGGCATTTCAGAAAACGTGCTTATCTCGGCGAGAAAAAGCGATTTCGGCAATAAAATTTAAAACGCGTGTAAAACATAAACCAAACGATGAAATTGGTTATTTCTTCATGTATAATGATCAACTCGATACTCCCTAGCCCCCAACAGCCTTTTTTTTCACAACACTTTAACCAGAGTGACGGGAGAGCGGCATTTCAGAAAACGTGCTTATCTCGGCGAGAAAAAGCGATTTCGGCAATAAAATTTAAAACGCGTGTAAAACATAAACCAAACGATAAAATTGGTTATTTCTTCATGTATAATGATCAACTCGATACTCCCTAGCCCCCAACAGCCTTTTTTTTTCATAACACTTTAACCAGAGTGACGGGAGAGCGGCATTTCAGAAAACGTGCTTATCTCGGCGAGAAAAAGCGATTTCGGCAATAAAATTTAAAACGCGTGTAAAACATAAACCAAACGATAAAATTGGTTATTTCTTCATGTATAATGATCAACTCGATACTCCCTAGCCCCCAACAGCCTTTTTTTTCATAACACTTTAACCAGAGTGACGGGAGAGCGGCATTTCAGAAAACGTGCTTATCTCGGCGAGAAAAAGCGATTTCGGCAATAAAATTTAAAACGCGTGTAAAACATAAACCAAACGATGAAATTGGTTATTTCTTCATGTATAATGATCAACTCGATACTCCCTAGCCCCCAACAGCCTTTTTTTTCATAACACTTTAACCAGAGTGACGGGAGAGCGGCATTTCAGAAAACGTGCTTATCTCGGCGAGAAAAAGCGATTTCGGCAATAAAATTTAAAACGCGTGTAAAACATAAACCAAACGATGAAATTAGTTATTTCTTCATGTATAATGATCAACTCGATACTCCCTAGCCCCCAACAGCCTTTTTTTTCATAACACTTTAACCAGAGTGACGGGAGAGCGGCATTTCAGAAAACGTGCTTATCTCGGCGAGAAAAAGCGATTTCGGCAATAAAATTTAAAACGCGTGTAAAACATAAACCAAACGATGAAATTGGTTATTTCTTCATGTATAAAGATCAACTCGATACTCCCTAGCCCCCAACAGCCTTTTTTTTCATAACACTTTAACCAGAGTGACGGGAGAGCGGCATTTCAGAAAACGTGCTTATCTCGGCGAGAAAAAGCGATTTCGGCAATAAAATTTAAAACGCGTGTAAAACATAAACCTAACGATGAAATTGGTTATTTCTTCATGTATAATGATCAACTCGATACTCCCTAGCCCCCAACAGCCTTTTTTTTCATAACACTTTAACCAGAGTGACGGGAGAGCGGCATTTCAGAAAACGTGCTTATCTCGGCGAGAAAAAGCGATTTCTGCAATAAAATTTAAAACGCGTGTAAAACATAAACCAAACGATGAAATTGGTTATTTCTTCATGTATAATGATCAACTCGATACTCCCTAGCCCCCAACAGCCTTTTTTTTCATAACACTTTAACCAGAGTGACGGGAGAGCGGCATTTCAGAAAACGTGCTTATCTCGGCGAGAAAAACCGATTTTGGCAATAAAATTTAAAACGCGTGCAAAACATAAACCAAACGATGAAATTGGTTATTTCTTCATGTATAATGATCAACTCGATACTCCCTAGCCCCCAACAGCCTTTTTTTTCCTAACACTTTAACCAGAGTGACGGGAGAGCGGCATTTCAGAAAACGTGCTTATCTCGGCGAGAAAAAGCGATTTCGGCAATAAAATTTAAAACGCGTGTAAAACATAAACCAAACGATGAAATTGGTTATTTCTTCATGTATAATGATCAACTCGATACTCCCTAGCCCCCAACAGCCTTTTTTTTCATAACACTTTAACCAGAGTGACGGGAGAGCGGCATTTCAGAAAACGTGCTTATCTCGGCGAGAAAAAGCGATTTCGGCAATAAAATTTAAAACGCGTGTAAAACATAAACCAAACGATGAAATTGGTTATTTCTTCATGTATAATGATCAACTCGATACTCCCTAGCCCCCAACAGCCTTTTTTTTCATAACACTTTAACCAGAGTGACGGGAGAGCGGCATTTCAGAAAACGTGCTTATCTCGGCGAGAAAAAGCGATTTCGGCAATAAAATTTAAAACGCGTGTAAAACATAAACCAAACGATGAAATTGGTTATTTCTTCATGTATAATGATCAACTCGATACTCCCTAGCCCCCAACAGCCTTTTTTTTCATAACACTTTAACCAGAGTGACGGGAGAGCGGCATTTCAGAAAACGTGCTTATCTCGGCGAGAAAAAGCGATTTCGGCAATAAAATTTAAAACGCGTGTAAAACATAAACCAAACGATGAAATTGGTTATTTCTTCATGTATAATGATCAACTCGATACTCCCTAGCCCCCAACAGCCTTTTTTTTCATAACACTTTAACCAGAGTGACGGGAGAGCGGCTTTTCAGAAAACGTGCTTATCTCGGCGAGAAAAAGCGATTTCGGCAATAAAATTTAAAACGCGTGTAAAACATAAACCAAACGATGAAATTGGTTATTTCTTCATGTATAATGATCAACTCGAGTCGAGCTCCAGGGAGAGAGGCTGATTTTTCGCTTTTTAAAGCCGACCGACGAACCGGCGCGGGGCGGACTCAAAAGCTCGCAGAGCCGTAGGCACTTAAAAAGTTTCGCCTTTGGCTGTGAGCTCCAGGGGGAGAGGCTGGTTTTGCTTTATTTCAGGCCGGCTGGAGAACCGGCGCGGGTCGGACGCACAATCCCCGCAGAGCCGTGGGCACTTAGAAAATTTTCGCCAAGTTGGCTCTGAGCGCCTGGTACCTAAAATGGAAGTATAGAGGCCGACTTTCGGGCAAGATCACGCCGCGTTAGGCTTCCAGGACCCCGGCTAAGCAATTTTACCGGGCCGCCCGGTTCTTTTTTTGAACCAGCCCGGTTCTTTTTACACTTCCAGCTGGAGCTCAGCAGCGGCTTTTGGCGCAAGATCACGCCGGGTTAGGCTTCCAGGACCTCGGCTAAGCAATTCTACCGGGCCGCCCGGTTCTTTTTTTGAACCAGCCCGGTTCTTTTTACACTTCCAGCTGGAGCTCACGAGCGGCTTTTGGGACAAGATCACGCCGTGTTAGGCTTCCAGAGCCCCGGCTAAGCAATTTTACCGGCCCGCCCGGTTCTTTTTTTTTTAACCAGCCCGGTTCTTTTTACACTTCCAGCTGGAGCTCACGAGCGGCTTTTTGGACAAGATCACGCCTGGTTAGGCTTCCAGAGCCCCGGCTAAGCAATTTTAACGGGCCGCCCGGTTCTTTTTTTTAACCAGCCCGGTTCTTTTTACACTTCCAGCTGGAGCTCAGCAGCGGCTTTTTGGACAAGATCACGCCGTGTTAGGCTTCCAGAGCCCTGGCTAAGCAATTTTACCGGGTCGCCCGGTTCTTTTTTTAACCAGCCCGGTTCTTTTTACACTTCCAGCTGGAGCTCAGCAGCGGCTTTTTGCACAGTATCACGCCGGGTTAGGCTTCCAGGACCCCGGCTAGGCAATTTTACCGGGCCGCCCGGTTCTTTTTTTTAACCAGCCCGGTTCTTTTTACACTTCCAGCTGGAGCTCAGCAGCGGCTTTTTGGACAAGATCACGCCGTGTTAGGCTTCCAGAGCCCCGGCTAAGCAATTTTACCGGGTCGCCCGGTTCTTTTTTTTAACCAGCCCGGTTCTTTTTACACTTCCAGCTGTAGCTCAGCAGCGGCTTTTTGGACAAGATCACGCCGTGTTAGGCTTCCAGAGCCCTGGCTAAGCAATTTTACCGGGTCGCCCGGTTCTTTTTTTAACCAGCCCGGTTCTTTTTACACATCCAGCTGGAGCTCAGCAGTGACGGGAGAGTGGCATTTCAGAAAACGTGCTTATCTCGGCGAGAAAAAGCGATTTCGGCAATAAAATTTAAAACGCGTGTAAAACATAAACCAAACGATGAAATTGGTTATTTCTTCATGTATAATGATCAACTCGATACTCCCTAGCCCCCAACAGCCTTTTTTTTCATAACACTTTAACCAGAGTGACGGGAGAGCGGCATTTCAGAAAACGTGCTTATCTCGGCGAGAAAAAGCGATTTCGGCAATAAAATTTAAAACGCGTGTAAAACATAAACCAAACGATGAAATTGGTTATTTCTTCATGTATAATGATCAACTCGATACTCCCTAGCCCCCAACAGCCTTTTTTTTCATAACACTTTAACCAGAGTGACGGGAGAGCGGCATTTCAGAAAACGTGCTTATCTCGGCGAGAAAAAGCGATTTCGGCAATAAAATTTAAAACGCGTGTAAAACATAAACCAAACGATGAAATTGGTTATTTCTTCATGTATAATGATCAACTCGATACTCCCTAGCCCCCAACAGCCTTTTTTTTCATAACACTTTAACCAGAGTGACGGGAGAGCGGCATTTCAGAAAACGTGCTTATCTCGGCGAGAAAAAGCGATTTCGGCAATAAAATTTAAAACGCGTGTAAAACATAAACCAAACGATGAAATTGGTTATTTCTTCATGTATAATGATCAACTCGATACTCCCTAGCCCCCAACAGCCTTTTTTTTCATAACACTTTAACCAGAGTGACGGGAGAGCGGCATTTCAGAAAACGTGCTTATCTCGGCGAGAAAAAGCGATTTCGGCAATAAAATTTAAAACGCGTGTAAAACATAAACCAAACGATGAAATTGGTTATTTCTTCATGTATAATGATCAACTCGATACTCCCTAGCCCCCAACAGCCTTTTTTTTCATAACACTTTAACCAGAGTGACGGGAGAGCGGCATTTCAGAAAACGTGCTTATCTCGGCGAGAAAAAGCGATTTCGGCAATAAAATTTAAAACGCGTGTAAAACATAAACCAAACGATGAAATTGGTTATTTCTTCATGTATAATGATCAACTCGAGTCGAGCTCCAGGGAGAGAGTCTGATTTTTCGCTTTTTAAAGCCGACCGACGAACCGGCGCGGGGCGGACTCAAAAGCTCGCAGAGCCGTAGGCACTTAAAAAGTTTCGCCTTTGGCTGTGAGCTCCAGGGGGAGAGGCTGGTTTTGCTTTATTTCAGGCCGGCTGGAGAACCGGCGCGGGTCGGACGCACAATCCCCGCAGAGCCGTGGGCACTTAGAAAATTTTCGCCAAGTTGGCTCTGAGCGCCTGGTACCTAATATGGAAGTATAGAGGCCGACTTTCGGGCAAGATCACGCCGCGTTAGGCTTCCAGGACCCCGGCTAAGCAATTTTACCGGGCCGCCCGGTTCTTTTTTTGAACCAGCCCGGTTCTTTTTACACTTCCAGCTGGAGCTCAGCAGCGGCTTTTGGCGCAAGATCACGCCGGGTTAGGCTTCCAGGACCTCGGCTAAGCAATTCTACCGGGCCGCCCGGTTCTTTTTTTGAACCAGCCCGGTTCTTTTTACACTTCCAGCTGGAGCTCACGAGCGGCTTTTGGGACAAGATCACGCCGTGTTAGGCTTCCAGAGCCCCGGCTAAGCAATTTTACCGGCCCGCCCGGTTCTTTTTTTTTTAACCAGCCCGGTTCTTTTTACACTTCCAGCTGGAGCTCAGCAGCGGCTTTTTGGACAATATCACGCCGGGTTAGGCTTCCAGGACCCCGGCTAAGCAATTTTACCGGGCCGCCCGGTTCTTTTTTTTAACCAGCCCGGTTCTTTTTACACTTCCAGCTGGAGCTCACGAGCGGCTTTTTGGACAAGATCACGCCTGGTTAGGCTTCCAGAGCCCCGGCTAAGCAATTTTAACGGGCCGCCCGGTTCTTTTTTTTAACCAGCCCGGTTCTTTTTACACTTCCAGCTGGAGCTCAGCAGCGGCTTTTTGGACAAGATCACGCCGTGTTAGGCTTCCAGAGCCCCGGCTAAGCAATTTTACCGGGTCGCCCGGTTCTTTTTTTAACCAGCCCGGTTCTTTTTACACTTCCAGCTGGAGCTCAGCAGCAGCTTTTTGCACAGTATCACGCCGGGTTAGGCTTCCAGGACCCCGGCTAGGCAATTTTACCAGGCCGCCCGGTTCTTTTTTTTAACCAGCCCGGTTCTTTTTACACTTCCAGCTGGAGCTCAGCAGCGGCTTTTTGGACAAGATCACGCCGTGTTAGGCTTCCAGAGCCCCGGCTAAGCAATTTTACCGGGTCGCCGGGTTCTTTTTTTTAACCAGCCCGGTTCTTTTTACACTTCCAGCTGTAGCTCAGCAGCGGCTTTTTGGACAAGATCACGCCGTGTTAGGCTTCCAGAGCCCCGGCTAAGCAATTTTACCGGGTCGCCCGGTTCTTTTTTTAACCAGCCCGGTTCTTTTTACACATCCAGCTGGAGCTCAGCAGTGACGGGAGAGCAGCATTTCAGAAAACGTGCTTATCTCGGCGAGAAAAAGCGATTTCGGCAATAAAATTTAAAACGCGTGTAAAACATAAACCAAACGATGAAATTGCTTATTTCTTCATGTATAATGATCAACTCGATACTCCCTAGCCCCCAACAGCCTTTTTTTTCATAACACTTTAACCAGAGTGACGGGAGAGCGGCATTTCAGAAAACGTGCTTATCTCGGCGAGAAAAAGCGATTTCGGCAATAAAATTTAAAACGCGTGTAAAACATAAACCAAACGATGAAATTGGTTATTTCTTCATGTATAATGATCAACTCGATACTCCCTAGCCCCCAACAGCCTTTTTTTTCATAACACTTTAACCAGAGTGACGGGAGAGCGGCATTTCAGAAAACGTGCTTATCTCGGCGAGAAAAAGCGATTTCGGCAATAAAATTTAAAACGCGTGTAAAACATAAACCAAACGATGAAATTGCTTATTTCTTCTTGTATAATGATCAACTCGATACTCCCTAGCCCCCAACAGCCTTTTTTTTCATAACACTTTAACCAGAGTGACGGGAGAGCGGCATTTCAGAAAACGTGCTTATCTCGGCGAGAAAAAGCGATTTCGGCAATAAAATTTAAAACGCGTGTAAAACATAAACCAAACGATGAAATTGGTTATTTCTTCATGTATAATGATCAACTCGATACTCCCTAGCCCCCAACAGCCTTTTTTTTCATAACACTTTAACCAGAGTGACGGGAGAGCGGCATTTCAGAAAACGTGCTTATCTCGGCGAGAAAAAGCGATTTCGGCAATAAAATTTAAAACGCGTGTAAAACATAAACCAAACGATGAAATTGCTTATTTCTTCATGTATAATGATCAACTCGATACTCCCTAGCCCCCAACAGCCTTTTTTTTCATAACACTTTAACCAGAGTGACGGGAGAGCGGCATTTCAGAAAACGTGCTTATCTCGGCGAGAAAAAGCGATTTCGGCAATAAAATTTAAAACGCGTGTAAAACATAAACCAAACGATGAAATTGCTTATTTCTTCATGTATAATGATCAACTCGATACTCCCTAGCCCCCAACAGCCTTTTTTTTTCATAACACTTTAACCAGAGTGACGGGAGAGCGGCATTTCAGAAAACGTGCTTATCTCGGCGAGAAAAAGCGATTTCGGCAATAAAATTTAAAACGCGTGTAAAACATAAACCAAACGATGAAATTGCTTATTTCTTCATGTATAATGATCAACTCGATACTCCCTAGCCCCCAACAGCCTTTTTTTTCATAACACTTTAACCAGAGTGACGGGAGAGCGGCATTTCAGAAAACGTTCTTATCTCGGCGAGAAAAAGCGATTTCGGCAATAAAATTTAAAACGCGTGTAAAACATAAACCAAACGATGAAATTGCTTATTTCTTCATGTATAATGATCAACTCGATACTCCCTAGCCCCCAACAGCCTTTTTTTTCATAACACTTTAACCAGAGTGACGGGAGAGCGGCATTTCAGAAAACGTGCTTATCTCGGCGAGAAAAAGTGATTTCGGCAATAAAATTTAAAACGCGTGTAAAACATAAACCAAACGATGAAATTGGTTATTTCTTCATGTATAATGATCAACTCGATACTCCCTAGCCCCCAACAGCCTTTTTTTTCATAACACTTTAACCAGAGTGACGGGAGAGCGGCATTTCAGAAAACGTGCTTATCTCGGCGAGAAAAAGCGATTTCGGCAATAAAATTTAAAACGCGTGTAAAACATAAACCAAACGATGAAATTGCTTATTTCTTCATGTATAATGATCAACTCGATACTCCCTAGCCCCCAACAGCCTTTTTTTTCATAACACTTTAACCAGAGTGACGGGAGAGCGGCATTTCAGAAAACGTGCTTATCTCGGCGAGAAAAAGCGATTTCGGCAATAAAATTTAAAACGCGTGTAAAACATAAACCAAACGATGAAATTGCTTATTTCTTCATGTATAATGATCAACTCGATACTCCCTAGCCCCCAACAGCCTTTTTTTTCATAACACTTTAACCAGAGTGACGGGAGAGCGGCATTTCAGAAAACGTGCTTATCTCGGCGAGAAAAAGCGATTTCGGCAATAAAATTTAAAACGCGTGTAAAACATAAACCAAACGATGAAATTGGTTATTTCTTCATGTATAATGATCAACTCGAGTCGAGCTCCAGGGAGAGAGGCTGATTTTTCGCTTTTTAAAGCCGACCGACGAACCGGCGCGGGGCGGACTCAAAAGCTCGCAGAGCCGTAGGCACTTAAAAAGTTTCGCCTTTGGCTGTGAGCTCCAGGGGGAGAGGCTGGTTTTGCTTTATTTCAGGCCGGCTGGAGAACCGGCGCGGGTCGGACGCACAATCCCCGCAGAGCCGTGGGCACTTAGAAAATTTTCGCCAAGTTGGCTCTGAGCGCCTGGTACCTAAAATGGAAGTATAGAGGCCGACTTTCGGGCAAGATCACGCCGCGTTAGGCTTCCAGGACCCCGGCTAAGCAATTTTACCGGGCCGCCCGGTTCTTTTTTTGAACCAGCCCGGTTCTTTTTACACTTCCAGCTGGAGCTCAGCAGCGGCTTTTGGCGCAAGATCACGCCGGGTTAGGCTTCCAGAACCTCGGCTAAGCAATTCTACCGGGCCGCCCGGTTCTTTTTTTGAACCAGCCCGGTTCTTTTTACACTTCCAGCTGGAGCTCACGAGCGGCTTTTGGGACAAGATCACGCCGTGTTAGGCTTCCAGAGCCCCGGCTAAGCAATTTTACCGGCCCGCCCGGTTCTTTTTTTTTTAACCAGCCCGGTTCTTTTTACACTTCCAGCTGGAGCTCAGCAGCGGCTTTTTGGACAATATCACGCCGGGTTAGGCTTCCAGGACCCCGGCTAAGCAATTTTACCGGGCCGCCCGGTTCTTTTTTTTAACCAGCCCGGTTCTTTTTACACTTCCAGCTGGAGCTCACGAGCGGCTTTTTGGACAAGATCACGCCTGGTTAGGCTTCCAGAGCCCCGGCTAAGCAATTTTAACGGGCCGCCCGGTTCTTTTTTTTAACCAGCCCGGTTCTTTTTACACTTCCAGCTGGAGCTCAGCAGCGGCTTTTTGGACAAGATCACGCCGTGTTAGGCTTCCAGAGCCCTGGCTAAGCAATTTTACCGGGTCGCCCGGTTCTTTTTTTAACCAGCCCGGTTCTTTTTACACTTCCAGCTGGAGCTCAGCAGCGGCTTTTTGCACAGTATCACGCCGGGTTAGGCTTCCAGGACCCCGGCTAGGCAATTTTACCGGGCCGCCCGGTTCTTTTTTTTAACCAGCCCGGTTCTTTTTACACTTCCAGCTGGAGCTCAGCAGCGGCTTTTTGGACAAGATCACGCCGTGTTAGGCTTCCAGAGCCCCGGCTAAGCAATTTTACCGGGTCGCCCGGTTCTTTTTTTTAACCAGCCCGGTTCTTTTTACACTTCCAGCTGTAGCTCAGCAGGGGCTTTTTGGACAAGATCACGCCGTGTTAGGCTTCCAGAGCCCCGGCTAAGCAATTTTACCGGGTCGCCCGGTTCTTTTTTTAACCAGCCCGGTTCTTTTTACACATCCAGCTGGAGCTCAGCAGTGACGGGAGAGTGGCATTTCAGAAAACGTGCTTATCTCGGCGAGAAAAAGCGATTTCGGCAATAAAATTTAAAACGCGTGTAAAACATAAACCAAACGATGAAATTGGTTATTTCTTCATGTATAATGATCAACTCGATACTCCCTAGCCCCCAACAGCCTTTTTTTTCATAACACTTTAACCAGAGTGACGGGAGAGCGGCATTTCAGAAAACGTGCTTATCTCGGCGAGAAAAAGCGATTTCGGCAATAAAATTTAAAACGCGTGTAAAACATAAACCAAACGATGAAATTAGTTATTTCTTCATGTATAATGATCAACTCGATACTCCCTAGCCCCCAACAGCCTTTTTTTTCATAACACTTTAACCAGAGTGACGGGAGAGCGGCATTTCAGAAAACGTGCTTATCTCGGCGAGAAAAAGCGATTTCGGCAATAAAATTTAAAACGCGTGTAAAACATAAACCAAACGATGAAATTGGTTATTTCTTCATGTATAATGATCAACTCGATACTCCCTAGCCCCCAACAGCCTTTTTTTTCATAACACTTTAACCAGAGTGACGGGAGAGCGGCATTTCAGAAAACGTGCTTATCTCGGCGAGAAAAAGCGATTTCGGCAATAAAATTTAAAACGCGTGTAAAACATAAACCTAACGATGAAATTGGTTATTTCTTCATGTATAATGATCAACTCGATACTCCCTAGCCCCCAACAGCCTTTTTTTTCATAACACTTTAACCAGAGTGACGGGAGAGCGGCATTTCAGAAAACGTGCTTATCTCGGCGAGAAAAAGCGATTTCGGCAATAAAATTTAAAACGCGTGTAAAACATAAACCAAACGATGAAATTGGTTATTTCTTCATGTATAATGATCAACTCGATACTCCCTAGCCCCCAACAGCCTTTTTTTTCATAACACTTTAACCAGAGTGACGGGAGAGCGGCATTTCAGAAAACGTGCTTATCTCGGCGAGAAAAAGCGATTTCGGCAATAAAATTTAAAACGCGTGCAAAACATAAACCAAACGATGAAATTGGTTATTTCTTCATGTATAATGATCAACTCGATACTCCCTAGCCCCCAACAGCCTTTTTTTTTCCTAACACTTTAACCAGAGTGACGGGAGAGCGGCATTTCAGAAAACGTGCTTATCTCGGCGAGAAAAAGCGATTTCGGCAATAAAATTTAAAACGCGTGTAAAACATAAACCAAACGATGAAATTGGTTATTTCTTCATGTATAATGATCAACTCGATACTCCCTAGCCCCCAACAGCCTTTTTTTTCATAACACTTTAACCAGAGTGACGGGAGAGCGGCATTTCAGAAAACGTGCTTATCTCGGCGAGAAAAAGCGATTTCGGCAATAAAATTTAAAACGCGTGTAAAACATAAACCAAACGATGAAATTGGTTATTTCTTCATGTATAATGATCAACTCGATACTCCCTAGCCCCCAACAGCCTTTTTTTTCATAACACTTTAACCAGAGTGACGGGAGAGCGGCATTTCAGAAAACGTGCTTATCTCGGCGAGAAAAAGCGATTTCGGCAATAAAATTTAAAACGCGTGTAAAACATAAACCAAACGATGAAATTGGTTATTTCTTCATGTATAATGATCAACTCGATACTCCCTAGCCCCCAACAGCCTTTTTTTTCATAACACTTTAACCAGAGTGACGGGAGAGCGGCATTTCAGAAAACGTGCTTATCTCGGCGAGAAAAAGCGATTTCGGCAATAAAATTTAAAACGCGTGTAAAACATAAACCAAACGATGAAATTGGTTATTTCTTCATGTATAATGATCAACTCGATACTCCCTAGCCCCCAACAGCCTTTTTTTTCATAACACTTTAACCAGAGTGACGGGAGAGCGGCATTTCAGAAAACGTGCTTATCTCGGCGAGAAAAAGCGATTTCGGCAATAAAATTTAAAACGCGTGTAAAACATAAACCAAACGATGAAATTGGTTATTTCTTCATGTATAATGATCAACTCGAGTCGAGCTCCAGGGAGAGAGGCTGATTTTTCGCTTTTTAAAGCCGACCGACGAACCGGCGCGGGGCGGACTCAAAAGCTCGCAGAGCCGTAGGCACTTAAAAAGTTTCGCCTTTGGCTGTGAGCTCCAGGGGGAGAGGCTGGTTTTGCTTTATTTCAGGCCGGCTGGAGAACCGGCGCGGGTCGGACGCACAATCCCCGCAGAGCCGTGGGCACTTAGAAAATTTTCGCCAAGTTGGCTCTGAGCGCCTGGTACCTAATATGGAAGTATAGAGGCCGACTTTCGGGCAAGATCACGCCGCGTTAGGCTTCCAGGACCCCGGCTAAGCAATTTTACCGGGCCGCCCGGTTCTTTTTTTGAACCAGCCCGGTTCTTTTTACACTTCCAGCTGGAGCTCAGCAGCGGCTTTTGGCGCAAGATCACGCCGGGTTAGGCTTCCAGGACCTCGGCTAAGCAATTCTACCGGGCCCCCGGTTCTTTTTTTGAACCAGCCCGGTTCTTTTTACACTTCCAGCTGGAGCTCACGAGCGGCTTTTGGGACAAGATCACGCCGTGTTAGGCTTCCAGAGCCCCGGCTAAGCAATTTTACCGGCCCGCCCGATCTTTTTTTTTTAACCAGCCCGGTTCTTTTTACACTTCCAGCTGGAGCTCAGCAGCGGCTTTTTGGACAATATCACGCCGGGTTAGGCTTCCAGGACCCCGGCTAAGCAATTTTACCGGGCCGCCCGGTTCCTTTTTTTAACCAGCCCGGTTCTTTTTACACTTCCAGCTGGAGCTCACGAGCGGCTTTTTGGACAAGATCACGCCTGGTTAGGCTTCCAGAGCCCCGGCTAAGCAATTTTAACGGGCCGCCCGGTTCTTTTTTTTAACCAGCCCGGTTCTTTTTACACTTCCAGCTGGAGCTCAGCAGCGGCTTTTTGGACAAGATCACGCCGTGTTAGGCTTCCAGAGCCCCGGCTAAGCAATTTTACCGGGTCGCCCGGTTCTTTTTTTAACCAGCCCGGTTCTTTTTACACTTCCAGCTGGAGCTCAGCAGCAGCTTTTTGCACAGTATCACGCCGGGTTAGGCTTCCAGGACCCCGGCTAGGCAATTTTACCGGGCCGCCCGGTTCTTTTTTTTAACCAGCCCGGTTCTTTTTACACTTCCAGCTGGAGCTCAGCAGCGGCTTTTTGGACAAGATCACGCCGTGTTAGGCTTCCAGAGCCCCGGCTAAGCAATTTTACCGGGTCGCCGGGTTCTTTTTTTTAACCAGCCCGGTTCTTTTTACACTTCCAGCTGTAGCTCAGCAGCGGCTTTTTGGACAAGATCACGCCGTGTTAGGCTTCCAGAGCCCCGGCTAAGCAATTTTACCGGGTCGCCCGGTTCTTTTTTTAACCAGCCCGGTTCTTTTTACACATCCAGCTGGAGCTCAGCAGTGACGGGAGAGCAGCATTTCAGAAAACGTGCTTATCTCGGCGAGAAAAAGCGATTTCGGCAATAAAATTTAAAACGCGTGTAAAACATAAACCAAACGATGAAATTGGTTATTTCTTCATGTATAATGATCAACTCGATACTCCCTAGCCCCCAACAGCCTTTTTTTTCATAACACTTTAACCAGAGTGACGGGAGAGCGGCATTTCAGAAAACGTGCTTATCTCGGCGAGAAAAAGCGATTTCGGCAATAAAATTTAAAACGCATGTAAAACATAAACCAAACGATAAAATTGGTTATTTCTTCATGTATAATGATCAACTCGATACTCCCTAGCCCCCAACAGCCTTTTTTTTCATAACACTTTAACCAGAGTGACGGGAGAGCGGCATTTCAGAAAACGTGCTTATCTCGGCGAGAAAAAGCGATTTCGGCAATAAAATTTAAAACGCGTGTAAAACATAAACCAAACGATGAAATTGGTTATTTCTTCATGTATAATGATCAACTCGATACTCCCTAGCCCCCAACAGCCTTTTTTTTCATAACACTTTAACCAGAGTGACGGGAGAGCGGCATTTCAGAAAACGTGCTTATCTCGGCGAGAAAAAGCGATTTCGGCAAAAAAATTTAAAACGCGTGTAAAACATAAACCAAACGATGAAATTGGTTATTTCTTCATGTATAATGATCAACTCGATACTCCCTAGCCCCCAACAGCCTTTTTTTTCATAACACTTTAACCAGAGTGACGGGAGAGCGGCATTTCAGAAAACGTGCTTATCTCGGCGAGAAAAAGCGATTTCGGCAATAAAATTTAAAACGCGTGTAAAACATAAACCAAACGATGAAATTGGTTATTTCTTCATGTATAATGATCAACTCGATACTCCCTAGCCCCCAACAGCCTTTTTTTTCATAACACTTTAACCAGAGTGACGGGAGAGCGGCATTTCAGAAAACGTGCTTATCTCGGCGAGAAAAAGCGATTTCGGCAATAAAATTTAAAACGCGTGTAAAACATAAACCAAACGATGAAATTGGTTATTTCTTCATGTATAATGATCAACTCGATACTCCCTAGCCCCCAACAGCCTTTTTTTTCATAACACTTTAACCAGAGTGACGGGAGAGCGGCATTTCAAAAAACGTGCTTATCTCGGCGAGAAAAAGCGATTTCGGCAATAAAATTTAAAACGCGTGTAAAACATAAACCAAACGATGAAATTGGTTATTTCTTCATGTATAATGATCAACTCGATACTCCCTAGCCCCCAACAGCCTTTTTTTTTCATAACACTTTAACCAGAGTGACGGGAGAGCGGCATTTCAGAAAACGTGCTTATCTCGGCGAGAAAAAGCGATTTCGGCAATAAAATTTAAAACGCGTGTAAAGCATAAACCAAACGATGAAATTGGTTATTTCTTCATGTATAATGATCAACTCGATACTCCCTAGCCCCCAACAGCCTTTTTTTTCATAACACTTTAACCAGAGTGACGGGAGAGCGGCTTTTCAGAAAACGTGCTTATCTCGGCGAGAAAAAGCGATTTCGGCAATAAAATTTAAAACGCGTGTAAAACATAAACCAAACGATGAAATTGGTTATTTCTTCATGTATAATGATCAACTCGATACTCCCTAGCCCCCAACAGCCTTTTTTTTCATAACACTTTAACCAGAGTGACGGGAGAGCGGCATTTCAGAAAACGTGCTTATCTCGGCGAGAAAAAGCGATTTCGGCAATAAAATTTAAAACGCGTGTAAAACATAAACCAAACGATGAAATTGGTTATTTCTTCATGTATAATGATCAACTCGATACTCCCTAGCCCCCAACAGCCTTTTTTTTCCATAACTCTTTAACCAGAGTGACGGGAGAGCGGCATTTCAGAAAACGTGCTTATCTCGGCGAGAAAAAGCGATTTCGGCAATAAAATTTCAAACGCGTGTAAAACATAAACCAAACGATGAAATTGGTTATTTCTTCATGTATAATGATCAACTCGATACTCCTTAGCCCTCAACAGCCTTTTTTTTCATAACACTTTAACCAGAGTGACGGGAGAGCGGCATTTCAGAAAACGTGCTTATCTCGGCGAGAAAAAGCGATTTCGGCAATAAAATTTAAAACGCGTGTAAAACATAAACCAAACGATGAAATTGGTTATTTCTTCATGTATAATGATCAACTCGATACTCCCTAGCCCCCAACAGCCTTTTTTTTCATAACACTTTAACCAGAGTGACGGGAGAGCGGCATTTCAGAAAACGTGCTTATCTCGGCGAGAAAAAGCGATTTCGGCAATAAAATTTAAAACGCGTGTAAAACATAAACCAAACGATGAAATTGGTTATTTCTTCATGTATAATGATCAACTCGATACTCCCTAGCCCCCAACAGCCTTTTTTTTCATAACACTTTAACCAGAGTGACGGGAGAGCGGCATTTCAGAAAACGTGCTTATCTCGGCGAGAAAAAGCGATTTCGGCAATAAAATTTAAAACGCGTGTAAAACATAAACCAAACGATGAAATTGGTTATTTCTTCATGTATAATGATCAACTCGATACTCCCTAGCCCCCAACAGCCTTTTTTTTCATAACACTTTAACCAGAGTGACGGGAGAGCGGCATTTCAGAAAACGTGCTTATCTCGGCGAGAAAAAGCGATTTCGGCAATAAAATTTAAAACGCGTGTAAAACATAAACCAAACGATGAAATTGGTTATTTCTTCATGTATAATGATCAACTCGATACTCCCTAGCCCCCAACAGCCTTTTTTTTCATAACACTTTAACCAGAGTGACGGGAGAGCGGCATTTCAGAAAACGTGCTTATCTCGGCGAGAAAAAGCGATTTCGGCAATAAAATTTAAAACGCGTGTAAAACATAAACCAAACGATGAAATTGGTTATTTCTTCATGTATAATGATCAACTCGATACTCCCTAGCCCCCAACAGCCTTTTTTTTCATAACACTTTAACCAGAGTGACGGGAGAGCGGCATTTCAGAAAACGTGCTTATCTCGGCGAGAAAAAGCGATTTCGGCAATAAAATTTAAAACGCGTGTAAAACATAAACCAAACGATGAAATTGCTTATTTCTTCATGTATAATGATCAACTCGATACTCCCTAGCCCCCAACAGCCTTTTTTTTCATAACACTTTAACCAGAGTGACGGGAGAGCGGCATTTCAGAAAACGTGCTTATCTCGGCGAGAAAAAGCGATTTCGGCAATTAAATTTAAAACGCGTGTAAAACATAAACCAAACGATGAAATTGGTTATTTCTTCATGTATAATGATCAACTCGATACTCCCTAGCCCCCAACAGCCTTTTTTTTCATAACACTTTAACCAGAGTGACGGGAGAGCGGCATTTCAGAAAACGTGCTTATCTCGGCGAGAAAAAGCGATTTCGGCAATAAAATTTAAAACGCGTGTAAAACATAAACCAAACGATGAAATTGCTTATTTCTTCATGTAGAATGATCAACTCGATACTCCCTAGCCCCCAACAGCCTTTTTTTTCATAACACTTTAACCAGAGTGACGGGAGAGCGGCATTTCAGAAAACGTGCTTATCTCGGCGAGAAAAAGCGATTTCGGCAATAAAATTTAAAACGCGTGTAAAACATAAACCAAACGATGAAATTGCTTATTTCTTCATGTATAATGATCAACTCGATACTCCCTAGCCCCCAACAGCCTTTTTTTTCATAACACTTTAACCAGAGTGACGGGAGAGCGGCATTTCAGAAAACGTGCTTATCTCGGCGAGAAAAAGCGATTTCGGCAATAAAATTTAAAACGCGTGTAAAACATAAACCAAACGATGAAATTGCTTATTTCTTCATGTATAATGATCAACTCGATACTCCCTAGCCCCCAACAGCCTTTTTTTTCATAACACTTTAACCAGAGTGACGGGAGAGCGGCATTTCAGAAAACGTGCTTATCTCGGCGAGAAAAAGCGATTTCGGCAATAAAATTTAAAACGCGTGTAAAACATAAACCAAACGATGAAATTGCTTATTTCTTCATGTATAATGATCAACTCGATACTCCCTAGCCCCCAACAGCCTTTTTTTTCATAACACTTTAACCAGAGTGACGGGAGAGCGGCATTTCAGAAAACGTGCTTATCTCGGCGAGAAAAAGCGATTTCGGCAATAAAATTTAAAACGCGTGTAAAACATAAACCAAACGATGAAATTGGTTATTTCTTCATGTATAATGATCAACTCGATACTCCCTAGCCCCCAACAGCCTTTTTTTTCATAACACTTTAACCAGAGTGACGGGAGAGCGGCATTTCAGAAAACGTGCTTATCTCGGCGAGAAAAAGCGATTTCGGCAATAAAATTTAAAACGCGTGTAAAACATAAACCAAACGATGAAATTGGTTATTTCTTCATGTATAATGATCAACTCGATACTCCCTAGCCCCCAACAGCCTTTTTTTTCATAACACTTTAACCAGAGTGACGGGAGAGCGGCATTTCAGAAAACGTGCTTATCTCGGCGAGAAAAAGCGATTTCGGCAATAAAATTTAAAACGCGTGTAAAACATAAACCAAACGATGAAATTGCTTATTTCTTCATGTATAATGATCAACTCGATACTCCCTAGCCCCCAACAGCCTTTTTTTTCATAACACTTTAACCAGAGTGACGGGAGAGCGGCATTTCAGAAAACGTGCTTATCTCGGCGAGAAAAAGCGATTTCGGCAATTAAATTTAAAACGCGTGTAAAACATAAACCAAACGATGAAATTGGTTATTTCTTCATGTATAATGATCAACTCGATACTCCCTAGCCCCCAACAGCCTTTTTTTTCATAACACTTTAACCAGAGTGACGGGAGAGCGGCATTTCAGAAAACGTGCTTATCTCGGCGAGAAAAAGCGATTTCGGCAATAAAATTTAAAACGCGTGTAAAACATAAACCAAACGATGAAATTGCTTATTTCTTCATGTAGAATGATCAACTCGATACTCCCTAGCCCCCAACAGCCTTTTTTTTCATAACACTTTAACCAGAGTGACGGGAGAGCGGCATTTCAGAAAACGTGCTTATCTCGGCGAGAAAAAGCGATTTCGGCAATAAAATTTAAAACGCGTGTAAAACATAAACCAAACGATGAAATTGCTTATTTCTTCATGTATAATGATCAACTCGATACTCCCTAGCCCCCAACAGCCTTTTTTTTCATAACACTTTAACCAGAGTGACGGGAGAGCGGCATTTCAGAAAACGTGCTTATCTCGGCGAGAAAAAGCGATTTCGGCAATAAAATTTAAAACGCGTGTAAAACATAAACCAAACGATGAAATTGCTTATTTCTTCATGTATAATGATCAACTCGATACTCCCTAGCCCCCAACAGCCTTTTTTTTCATAACACTTTAACCAGAGTGACGGGAGAGCGGCATTTCAGAAAACGTTCTTATCTCG
This sequence comes from Syngnathus leptorhynchus, assembly GCF_054491065.1. NCBI lineage: Eukaryota > Metazoa > Chordata > Actinopteri > Syngnathiformes > Syngnathidae > Syngnathus > Syngnathus leptorhynchus. Next base: position 24,225,972 of record NC_141196.1, read on the forward strand.
GCGAGAAAAAGCGATTTCGGCAATAAAATTTAAAACGCGTGTAAAACATAAACCAAACGATGAAATTGCTTATTTCTTCATGTATAATGATCAACTCGATACTCCCTAGCCCCCAACAGCCTTTTTTTTCATAACACTTTAACCAGAGTGACGGGAGAGCGGCATTTCAGAAAACGTGCTTATCTCGGCGAGAAAAAGCGATTTCGGCAATAAAATTTAAAACGCGTGTAAAACATAAACCAAACGATGAAATTGCTTATTTCTTCATGTATAATGATCAACTCGATACTCCCTAGCCCCCAACAGCCTTTTTTTTCATAACACTTTAACCAGAGTGACGGGAGAGCGGCATTTCAGAAAACGTGCTTATCTCGGCGAGAAAAAGCGATTTCGGCAATAAAATTTAAAACGCGTGTAAAACATAAACCAAACGATGAAATTGGTTATTTCTTCATGTATAATGATCAACTCGATACTCCCTAGCCCCCAACAGCCTTTTTTTTCATAACACTTTAACCAGAGTGACGGGAGAGCGGCATTTCAGAAAACGTGCTTATCTCGGCGAGAAAAAGCGATTTCGGCAATAAAATTTAAAACGCGTGTAAAACATAAACCAAACGATGAAATTGCTTATTTCTTCATGTATAATGATCAACTCGATACTCCCTAGCCCCCAACAGCCTTTTTTTTCATAACACTTTAACCAGAGTGACGGGAGAGCGGCATTTCAGAAAACGTGCTTATCTCGGCGAGAAAAAGCGATTTCGGCAATAAAATTTAAAACGCGTGTAAAACATAAACCAAACGATGAAATTGGTTATTTCTTCATGTATAATGATCAACTCGATACTCCCTAGCCCCCAACAGCCTTTTTTTTCATAACACTTTAACCAGAGTGACGGGAGAGCGGCATTTCAGAAAACGTGCTTATCTCGGCGAGAAAAAGCGATTTCGGCAATAAAATTTAAAACGCGTGTAAAACATAAACCAAACGATGAAATTGGTTATTTCTTCATGTATAATGATCAACTCGATACTCCCTAGCCCCCAACAGCCTTTTTTTTCATAACACTTTAACCAGAGTGACGGGAGAGCGGCATTTCAGAAAACGTGCTTATCTCGGCGAGAAAAAGCGATTTCGGCAATAAAATTTAAAACGCGTGTAAAACATAAACCAAACGATGAAATTGGTTATTTCTTCATGTATAATGATCAACTCGATACTCCCTAGCCCCCAACAGCCTTTTTTTTCATAACACTTTAACCAGAGTGACGGGAGAGCGGCATTTCAGAAAACGTGCTTATCTCGGCGAGAAAAAGCGATTTCGGCAATAAAATTTAAAACGCGTGTAAAACATAAACCAAACGATGAAATTGGTTATTTCTTCATGTATAATGATCAACTCGATACTCCCTAGCCCCCAACAGCCTTTTTTTTCATAACACTTTAACCAGAGTGACGGGAGAGCGGCATTTCAGAAAACGTGCTTATCTCGGCGAGAAAAAGCGATTTCGGCAATAAAATTTAAAACGCGTGTAAAACATAAACCAAACGATGAAATTGGTTATTTCTTCATGTATAATGATCAACTCGATACTCCCTAGCCCCCAACAGCCTTTTTTTTCATAACACTTTAACCAGAGTGACGGGAGAGCGGCATTTCAGAAAACGTGCTTATCTCGGCGAGAAAAAGCGATTTCGGCAATAAAATTTAAAACGCGTGTAAAACATAAACCAAACGATGAAATTGGTTATTTCTTCATGTATAATGATCAACTCGATACTCCCTAGCCCCCAACAGCCTTTTTTTTCATAACACTTTAACCAGAGTGACGGGAGAGCGGCATTTCAGAAAACGTGCTTATCTCGGCGAGAAAAAGCGATTTCGGCAATAAAATTTAAAACGCGTGTAAAACATAAACCAAACGATGAAATTGGTTATTTCTTCATGTATAATGATCAACTCGATACTCCCTAGCCCCCAACAGCCTTTTTTTTCATAACACTTTAACCAGAGTGACGGGAGAGCGGCATTTCAGAAAACGTGCTTATCTCGGCGAGAAAAAGCGATTTCGGCAATAAAATTTAAAACGCGTGTAAAACATAAACCAAACGATGAAATTGGTTATTTCTTCATGTATAATGATCAACTCGATACTCCCTAGCCCCCAACAGCCTTTTTTTTCATAACACTTTAACCAGAGTGACGGGAGAGCGGCATTTCAGAAAACGTGCTTATCTCGGCGAGAAAAAGCGATTTCGGCAATAAAATTTAAAACGCGTGTAAAACATAAACCAAACGATGAAATTGGTTATTTCTTCATGTATAATGATCAACTCGATACTCCCTAGCCCCCAACAGCCTTTTTTTTCATAACACTTTAACCAGAGTGACGGGAGAGCGGCATTTCAGAAAACGTGCTTATCTCGGCGAGAAAAAGCGATTTCGGCAATAAAATTTAAAACGCGTGTAAAACATAAACCAAACGATGAAATTGGTTATTTCTTCATGTATAATGATCAACTCGATACTCCCTAGCCCCCAACAGCCTTTTTTTTCATAACACTTTAACCAGAGTGACGGGAGAGCGGCATTTCAGAAAACGTGCTTATCTCGGCGAGAAAAAGCGATTTCGGCAATAAAATTTAAAACGCGTGTAAAACATAAACCAAACGATGAAATTGGTTATTTCTTCATGTATAATGATCAACTCGATACTCCCTAGCCCCCAACAGCCTTTTTTTTCATAACACTTTAACCAGAGTGACGGGAGAGCGGCATTTCAGAAAACGTGCTTATCTCGGCGAGAAAAAGCGATTTCGGCAATAAAATTTAAAACGCGTGTAAAACATAAACCAAACGATGAAATTGGTTATTTCTTCATGTATAATGATCAACTCGATACTCCCTAGCCCCCAACAGCCTTTTTTTTCATAACACTTTAACCAGAGTGACGGGAGAGCGGCATTTCAGAAAACGTGCTTATCTCGGCGAGAAAAAGCGATTTCGGCAATAAAATTTAAAACGCGTGTAAAACATAAACCAAACGATGAAATTGGTTATTTCTTCATGTATAATGATCAACTCGATACTCCCTAGCCCCCAACAGCCTTTTTTTTCATAACACTTTAACCAGAGTGACGGGAGAGCGGCATTTCAGAAAACGTGCTTATCTCGGCGAGAAAAAGCGATTTCGGCAATAAAATTTAAAACGCGTGTAAAACATAAACCAAACGATGAAATTGGTTATTTCTTCATGTATAATGATCAACTCGATACTCCCTAGCCCCCAACAGCCTTTTTTTTCATAACACTTTAACCAGAGTGACGGGAGAGCGGCATTTCAGAAAACGTGCTTATCTCGGCGAGAAAAAGCGATTTCGGCAATAAAATTTAAAACGCGTGTAAAACATAAACCAAACGATGAAATTGGTTATTTCTTCATGTATAATGATCAACTCGATACTCCCTAGCCCCCAACAGCCTTTTTTTTCATAACACTTTAACCAGAGTGACGGGAGAGCGGCATTTCAGAAAACGTGCTTATCTCGGCGAGAAAAAGCGATTTCGGCAATAAAATTTAAAACGCGTGTAAAACATAAACCAAACGATGAAATTGGTTATTTCTTCATGTATAATGATCAACTCGATACTCCCTAGCCCCCAACAGCCTTTTTTTTCATAACACTTTAACCAGAGTGACGGGAGAGCGGCATTTCAGAAAACGTGCTTATCTCGGCGAGAAAAAGCGATTTCGGCAATAAAATTTAAAACGCGTGTAAAACATAAACCAAACGATGAAATTGGTTATTTCTTCATGTATAATGATCAACTCGATACTCCCTAGCCCCCAACAGCCTTTTTTTTCATAACACTTTAACCAGAGTGACGGGAGAGCGGCATTTCAGAAAACGTGCTTATCTCGGCGAGAAAAAGCGATTTCGGCAATAAAATTTAAAACGCGTGTAAAACATAAACCAAACGATGAAATTGGTTATTTCTTCATGTATAATGATCAACTCGATACTCCCTAGCCCCCAACAGCCTTTTTTTTCATAACACTTTAACCAGAGTGACGGGAGAGCGGCATTTCAGAAAACGTGCTTATCTCGGCGAGAAAAAGCGATTTCGGCAATAAAATTTAAAACGCGTGTAAAACATAAACCAAACGATGAAATTGGTTATTTCTTCATGTATAATGATCAACTCGATACTCCCTAGCCCCCAACAGCCTTTTTTTTCATAACACTTTAACCAGAGTGACGGGAGAGCGGCATTTCAGAAAACGTGCTTATCTCGGCGAGAAAAAGCGATTTCGGCAATAAAATTTAAAACGCGTGTAAAACATAAACCAAACGATGAAATTGGTTATTTCTTCATGTATAATGATCAACTCGATACTCCCTAGCCCCCAACAGCCTTTTTTTTCATAACACTTTAACCAGAGTGACGGGAGAGCGGCATTTCAGAAAACGTGCTTATCTCGGCGAGAAAAAGCGATTTCGGCAATAAAATTTAAAACGCGTGTAAAACATAAACCAAACGATGAAATTGGTTATTTCTTCATGTATAATGATCAACTCGATACTCCCTAGCCCCCAACAGCCTTTTTTTTCATAACACTTTAACCAGAGTGACGGGAGAGCGGCATTTCAGAAAACGTGCTTATCTCGGCGAGAAAAAGCGATTTCGGCAATAAAATTTAAAACGCGTGTAAAACATAAACCAAACGATGAAATTGGTTATTTCTTCATGTATAATGATCAACTCGATACTCCCTAGCCCCCAACAGCCTTTTTTTTCATAACACTTTAACCAGAGTGACGGGAGAGCGGCATTTCAGAAAACGTGCTTATCTCGGCGAGAAAAAGCGATTTCGGCAATAAAATTTAAAACGCGTGTAAAACATAAACCAAACGATGAAATTGGTTATTTCTTCATGTATAATGATCAACTCGATACTCCCTAGCCCCCAACAGCCTTTTTTTTCATAACACTTTAACCAGAGTGACGGGAGAGCGGCATTTCAGAAAACGTGCTTATCTCGGCGAGAAAAAGCGATTTCGGCAATAAAATTTAAAACGCGTGTAAAACATAAACCAAACGATGAAATTGGTTATTTCTTCATGTATAATGATCAACTCGATACTCCCTAGCCCCCAACAGCCTTTTTTTTTCATAACACTTTAACCAGAGTGACGGGAGGAGCGGCATTTCAGAAAACGTGCTTATCTCGGCGAGAAAAAGCGATTTCGGCAATAAAATTTAAAACGCGTGTAAAACATAAACCAAACGATGAAATTGGTTATTTCTTCATGTATAATGATCAACTCGATACTCCCTAGCCCCCAACAGCCTTTTTTTTCATAACACTTTAACCAGAGTGACGGGAGAGCGGCATTTCAGAAAACGTGCTTATCTCGGCGAGAAAAAGCGATTTCGGCAATAAAATTTAAAACGCGTGTAAAACATAAACCAAACGATGAAATTGGTTATTTCTTCATGTATAATGATCAACTCGATACTCCCTAGCCCCCAACAGCCTTTTTTTTCATAACACTTTAACCAGAGTGACGGGAGAGCGGCATTTCAGAAAACGTGCTTATCTCGGCGAGAAAAAGCGATTTCGGCAATAAAATTTAAAACGCGTGTAAAACATAAACCAAACGATGAAATTGGTTATTTCTTCATGTATAATGATCAACTCGATACTCCCTAGCCCCCAACAGCCTTTTTTTTCATAACACTTTAACCAGAGTGACGGGAGAGCGGCATTTCAGAAAACGTGCTTATCTCGGCGAGAAAAAGCGATTTCGGCAATAAAATTTAAAACGCGTGTAAAACATAAACCAAACGATGAAATTGGTTATTTCTTCATGTATAATGATCAACTCGATACTCCCTAGCCCCCAACAGCCTTTTTTTTCATAACACTTTAACCAGAGTGACGGGAGAGCGGCATTTCAGAAAACGTGCTTATCTCGGCGAGAAAAAGCGATTTCGGCAATAAAATTTAAAACGCGTGTAAAACATAAACCAAACGATGAAATTGGTTATTTCTTCATGTATAATGATCAACTCGATACTCCCTAGCCCCCAACAGCCTTTTTTTTCATAACACTTTAACCAGAGTGACGGGAGAGCGGCATTTCAGAAAACGTGCTTATCTCGGCGAGAAAAAGCGATTTCGGCAATAAAATTTAAAACGCGTGTAAAACATAAACCAAACGATGAAATTGGTTATTTCTTCATGTATAATGATCAACTCGATACTCCCTAGCCCCCAACAGCCTTTTTTTTCATAACACTTTAACCAGAGTGACGGGAGAGCGGCATTTCAGAAAACGTGCTTATCTCGGCGAGAAAAAGCGATTTCGGCAATAAAATTTAAAACGCGTGTAAAACATAAACCAAACGATGAAATTGGTTATTTCTTCATGTATAATGATCAACTCGATACTCCCTAGCCCCCAACAGCCTTTTTTTTCATAACACTTTAACCAGAGTGACGGGAGAGCGGCATTTCAGAAAACGTGCTTATCTCGGCGAGAAAAAGCGATTTCGGCAATAAATTTAAAACGCGTGTAAAACATAAACCAAACGATGAAATTGGTTATTTCTTCATGTATAATGATCAACTCGATACTCCCTAGCCCCCAACAGCCTTTTTTTTTCATAACACTTTAACCAGAGTGGACGGAGAGCGGCATTTCAGAAAACGTGCTTATCTCGGCGAGAAAAAGCGATTTCGGCAATAAAATTTAAAACGCGTGTAAAACATAAACCAAACGATGAAATTGGTTATTTCTTCATGTATAATGATCAACTCGATACTCCCTAGCCCCCAACAGCCTTTTTTTTCATAACACTTTAACCAGAGTGACGGGAGAGCGGCATTTCAGAAAACGTGCTTATCTCGGCGAGAAAAAGCGATTTCGGCAATAAAATTTAAAACGCGTGTAAAACATAAACCAAACGATGAAATTGGTTATTTCTTCATGTATAATGATCAACTCGATACTCCCTAGCCCCCAACAGCCTTTTTTTTCATAACACTTTAACCAGAGTGACGGGAGAGCGGCATTTCAGAAAACGTGCTTATCTCGGCGAGAAAAAGCGATTTCGGCAATAAAATTTAAAACGCGTGTAAAACATAAACCAAACGATGAAATTGGTTATTTCTTCATGTATAATGATCAACTCGATACTCCCTAGCCCCCAACAGCCTTTTTTTTCATAACACTTTAACCAGAGTGACGGGAGAGCGGCATTTCAGAAAACGTGCTTATCTCGGCGAGAAAAAGCGATTTCGGCAATAAAATTTAAAACGCGTGTAAAACATAAACCAAACGATGAAATTGGTTATTTCTTCATGTATAATGATCAACTCGATACTCCCTAGCCCCCAACAGCCTTTTTTTTCATAACACTTTAACCAGAGTGACGGGAGAGCGGCATTTCAGAAAACGTGCTTATCTCGGCGAGAAAAAGCGATTTCGGCAATAAAATTTAAAACGCGTGTAAAACATAAACCAAACGATGAAATTGGTTATTTCTTCATGTATAATGATCAACTCGATACTCCCTAGCCCCCAACAGCCTTTTTTTTCATAACACTTTAACCAGAGTGACGGGAGAGCGGCATTTCAGAAAACGTGCTTATCTCGGCGAGAAAAAGCGATTTCGGCAATAAAATTTAAAACGCGTGTAAAACATAAACCAAACGATGAAATTGGTTATTTCTTCATGTATAATGATCAACTCGATACTCCCTAGCCCCCAACAGCCTTTTTTTTCATAACACTTTAACCAGAGTGACGGGAGAGCGGCATTTCAGAAAACGTGCTTATCTCGGCGAGAAAAAGCGATTTCGGCAATAAAATTTAAAACGCGTGTAAAACATAAACCAAACGATGAAATTGGTTATTTCTTCATGTATAATGATCAACTCGATACTCCCTAGCCCCCAACAGCCTTTTTTTTCATAACACTTTAACCAGAGTGACGGGAGAGCGGCATTTCAGAAAACGTGCTTATCTCGGCGAGAAAAAGCGATTTCGGCAATAAAATTTAAAACGCGTGTAAAACATAAACCAAACGATGAAATTGGTTATTTCTTCATGTATAATGATCAACTCGATACTCCCTAGCCCCCAACAGCCTTTTTTTTCATAACACTTTAACCAGAGTGACGGGAGAGCGGCATTTCAGAAAACGTGCTTATCTCGGCGAGAAAAAGCGATTTCGGCAATAAAATTTAAAACGCGTGTAAAACATAAACCAAACGATGAAATTGGTTATTTCTTCATGTATAATGATCAACTCGATACTCCCTAGCCCCCAACAGCCTTTTTTTTCATAACACTTTAACCAGAGTGACGGGAGAGCGGCATTTCAGAAAACGTGCTTATCTCGGCGAGAAAAAGCGATTTCGGCAATAAAATTTAAAACGCGTGTAAAACATAAACCAAACGATGAAATTGGTTATTTCTTCATGTATAATGATCAACTCGATACTCCCTAGCCCCCAACAGCCTTTTTTTTCATAACACTTTAACCAGAGTGACGGGAGAGCGGCATTTCAGAAAACGTGCTTATCTCGGCGAGAAAAAGCGATTTCGGCAATAAAATTTAAAACGCGTGTAAAACATAAACCAAACGATGAAATTGGTTATTTCTTCATGTATAATGATCAACTCGATACTCCCTAGCCCCCAACAGCCTTTTTTTTCATAACACTTTAACCAGAGTGACGGGGAGAGCGGCATTTCAGAAAACGTGCTTATCTCGGCGAGAAAAAGCGATTTCGGCAATAAAATTTAAAACGCGTGTAAAACATAAACCAAACGATGAAATTGGTTATTTCTTCATGTATAATGATCAACTCGATACTCCCTAGCCCCCAACAGCCTTTTTTTTCATAACACTTTAACCAGAGTGACGGGAGAGCGGCATTTCAGAAAACGTGCTTATCTCGGCGAGAAAAAGCGATTTCGGCAATAAAATTTAAAACGCGTGTAAAACATAAACCAAACGATGAAATTGCTTATTTCTTCATGTATAATGATCAACTCGATACTCCCCTAGCCCCCAACAGCCTTTTTTTCTCATAACACTTTAACCAGAGTGACGGGAGAGCGGCATTTCAGAAAACGTGCTTATCTCGGCGAGAAAAAAGCGATTTCGGCAATAAAATTTAAAACGCGTGTAAAACATAAACCAAACGATGAAATTGGTTATTTCTTCATGTATAATGATCAACTCGATACTCCCTAGCCCCCAACAGCCTTTTTTTTCATAACACTTTAACCAGAGTGACGGGAGAGCGGCATTTCAGAAAACGTGCTTATCTCGGCGAGAAAAAGCGATTTCGGCAATAAAATTTAAAATGCGTGTAAAACATAAACCAAACGATGAAATTGGTTATTTCTTCATGTATAATGATCAACTCGATACTCCCTAGCCCCCAACAGCCTTTTTTTTCATAACACTTTAACCAGAGTGACGGGAGAGCGGCATTTCAGAAAACGTGCTTATCTCGGCGAGAAAAAGCGATTTCGGCAATAAAATTTAAAACGCGTGTAAAACATAAACCAAACGATGAAATTGGTTATTTCTTCATGTATAATGATCAACTCGATACTCCCTAGCCCCCAACAGCCTTTTTTTTTCATAACACTTTAACCAGAGTGACGGGAGAGCGGCATTTCAGAAAACGTGCTTATCTCGGCGAGAAAAAGCGATTTCGGCAATAAAATTTAAAACGCGTGTAAAACATAAACCAAACGATGAAATTGGTTATTTCTTCATGTATAATGATCAACTCGATACTCCCTAGCCCCCAACAGCCTTTTTTTTCATAACACTTTAACCAGAGTGACGGGAGAGCGGCATTTCAGAAAACGTGCTTATCTCGGCGAGAAAAAGCGATTTCGGCAATAAAATTTAAAACGCGTGTAAAACATAAACCAAACGATGAAATTGCTTATTTCTTCATGTATAATGATCAACTCGATACTCCCTAGCCCCCAACAGCCTTTTTTCTCATAACACTTTAACCAGAGTGACGGGAGAGCGGCATTTCAGAAAACGTGCTTATCTCGGCGAAAAAAAGCGATTTCGGCAATAAAATTTAAAACGCGTGTAAAACATAAACCAAACGATGAAATTGGTTATTTCTTCATGTATAATGATCAACTCGATACTCCCTAGCCCCCAACAGCCTTTTTTTTCATAACACTTTAACCAGAGTGACGGGAGAGCGGCATTTCAGAAAACGTGCTTATCTCGGCGAGAAAAAGCGATTTCGGCAATAAAATTTAAAACGCGTGTAAAACATAAACCAAACGATGAAATTGGTTATTTCTTCATGTATAATGATCAACTCGATACTCCCTAGCCCCCAACAGCCTTTTTTTTCATAACACTTTAACCAGAGTGACGGGAGAGCGGCATTTCAGAAAACGTGCTTATCTCGGCGAGAAAAAGCGATTTCGGCAATAAAATTTAAAACGCGTGTAAAACATAAACCAAACGATGAAATTGGTTATTTCTTCATGTATAATGATCAACTCGATACTCCCTAGCCCCCAACAGCCTTTTTTTTCATAACACTTTAACCAGAGTGACGGGAGAGCGGCATTTCAGAAAACGTGCTTATCTCGGCGAGAAAAAGCGATTTCGGCAATAAAATTTAAAACGCGTGTAAAACATAAACCAAACGATGAAATTGGTTATTTCTTCATGTATAATGATCAACTCGATACTCCCTAGCCCCCAACAGCCTTTTTTTTCATAACACTTTAACCAGAGTGACGGGAGAGCGGCATTTCAGAAAACGTGCTTATCTCGGCGAGAAAAAGCGATTTCGGCAATAAAATTTAAAACGCGTGTAAAACATAAACCAAACGATGAAATTGGTTATTTCTTCATGTATAATGATCAACTCGATACTCCCTAGCCCCCAACAGCCTTTTTTTTCATAACACTTTAACCAGAGTGACGGGAGAGCGGCATTTCAGAAAACGTGCTTATCTCGGCGAGAAAAAGCGATTTCGGCAATAAAATTTAAAACGCGTGTAAAACATAAACCAAACGATGAAATTGGTTATTTCTTCATGTATAATGATCAACTCGATACTCCCTAGCCCCCAACAGCCTTTTTTTTCATAACACTTTAACCAGAGTGACGGGAGAGCGGCATTTCAGAAAACGTGCTTATCTCGGCGAGAAAAAGCGATTTCGGCAATAAAATTTAAAACGCGTGTAAAACATAAACCAAACGATGAAATTGCTTATTTCTTCATGTATAATGATCAACTCGATACTCCCTAGCCCCCAACAGCCTTTTTTTTCATAACACTTTAACCAGAGTGACGGGAGAGCGGCATTTCAGAAAACGTGCTTATCTCGGCGAGAAAAAGCGATTTCGGCAATAAAATTTAAAACGCGTGTAAAACATAAACCAAACGATGAAATTGGTTATTTCTTCATGTATAATGATCAACTCGATACTCCCTAGCCCCCAACAGCCTTTTTTTTCATAACACTTTAACCAGAGTGACGGGAGAGCGGCATTTCAGAAAACGTGCTTATCTCGGCGAGAAAAAGCGATTTCGGCAATAAAATTTAAAACGCGTGTAAAACATAAACCAAACGATGAAATTGGTTATTTCTTCATGTATAATGATCAACTCGATACTCCCTAGCCCCTGTTGGAATTTATCTTTCTAATTTAACTTGAACGCGAGTTACTAATCTGACTCCAATTTGAGACCTTACCCAACTGCCACTCATCCAACAATTTGCGCGCTCGTTCTGCAATAGAAAGGTATCAGGAAGCTGGCATTTTCACACACGAGTGGATTTATTCCTAACACACAAATCTAATCCATCACCTGGGTCTCGGGTCCCTCTCAATACACCTCTGTACGTCTCTGTTCCCACCAGCAGACGTACTCTACTTCCGAGTTGCCCAGCCATTAATTATACTACACAATATGCAAATGGCACATAAACAAAGGCATTCTGTCATTATTCTATTGGCTATGTGTACACTGCATTTAACTTTAGCTTGCTCTTATTGGTCTTTCTTCTTCTGCAGAATCATTTGCTCGCTCCTCCTGGTTGTAGTTTTCCATACAGGGTCCCCTAGTTGTTATCTCCCCGCTGCCCCTGGGTCATCTTGTACTCCTTGCTGCTCCTGCGTCATTGTTTAATCTGGAACATTTCATTCGTGCACATCCTTGCCCACATATCTTGTTTTGTCTCCATCGTCACACACTCAGCACTTTACAGATTCATACTCTCATACACAAGATGTCTAATGAACTACTTTAAGATCAAACTCTTATATTCCTTTAATCCCTCTCATGACCTCAGACCACTGAGGTCATCACTCACATACTCACATCCCGGAGGGCCACAGCTGTCTCCGCCTCCTGGGGGTCCTTCTGAGGGATCATCATGTACTGGCCACCCGGAGGGAGTGGCCCCAACGTGCGTTCAATTGTCTTAACAGTTAATGATCTGATACATGGAATACAGCAACATCCGCATAGCACCATAATAGCAGCAAACACAGCGATAGAAATCAGTACTGATGCAATCAAGCTTTTATATTTGCCAAAGACGTTTAACCAGTCAGAGTACCAACTGGTGTCCACACCTGAGTGCTCCTTCATTTTGTTACTTAGCGTGCGCAGACCCTCCAATGCCTTAGTGAGCCGACCGTCAGGAGACGTATTGTTGGGAATCAGAGTACAGCACTGATCCCCAAAAATACCACAGACTCCTCCTCTTTCCGCTAACACCATATCTAAACCTATTCTATTTTGGAATGCCATAAGAGACGTGGCTGCTAATTGCTCATGCACTGCCTGGAGTGCCGAGGTGGTGAAGTTCGCCAATCGTTGGACATTGTAGTGGACATAATTAATCCGGTCCACATTTTTGTTTACTGTAATGAGCAGGAAAATACTCTCCCATCCTGCCGCCACTTGATTCATCAATTTGTATTCATCAGGGACCCCTCTTGGAACTCCAATTGCATCTATGTACGTGGGGTCTCCTGCATTCAACCATTCTTGCATGTCCTTTTTCTTCCTCAAAAGGAAGGGGATTCTTCCCCACCGTCCAACGCCTTCCCAATTTATTCTGGACACGTCTAATGCTGTCACACTAATTGGCATGATCAGCGTTACTAGGGCGCACTTACCTGAGGCATTGGAGGGAAGCCTATCGTACAACACTTTTGCTCCACACCACAGCCAAACATCAGCACGAGCGAGAGGGATTCCTGCTGGCAAAGACACATTTTCATTACACCATGACTCCTGGATATTTCCAATCCCAGGGCCAGTCCCATTTAACTTTAGGCAGGTGAAATTTTGTTGTGCAACATGGGCGTCAAAAATGGGCTTTTTCTTCCCTGTGGGTGTACCAATGGCCAGTCCTGGTACCGTGGTTGATAATTGTCCAATTTATCTAACAAATCAGGCCACTGTTGAGTCCAGTTGAAAATTGTCCCCCAAGCTTTCACCTGTGACGGTTGTTTATACCTCAGATTTAGCAGTAGTTGTTGTGTCTGTGTCAGCGTCTTACCACCATCTTGCTCTGCTTCTTACCATACCGTTCCATTGCAGGACTGATACACCATCACTCGTTCTTCTTTCGCTCCATCACTTCTGAAAATAGTCAATAAAGTTAAACATTTGCATCGTCGTCGTCGTTGTTCAGACACTTTCGAGTCCGACTTGGATCCAATTCTCGCCATTGTCACATTCCCTCTCTTGACCTGCCTGTTCGGGCGGTCAACCTTTAAGCCCACCATTGGCAGGCACTGTGCCACTGTGTCCTCCAAACCTTTGTCTGCTTCCTTCGGCCCTCGATATTGAGGACGGCGGACCGGACTGGAGCAATCAACTTCCAATTGGATCGGCTGAACCGTATGACAAAAACCAACATCGAATGGACCCTGTGACCACAAGGTCTGTGGCATTTGATCCAGCATCGCCTGTGCAGACTCATGGTCCGTCTGTTCCCGCCCATGATGGCGGGCCAGGAAGACCAATTCAAGGTCTGACTCATCTACCATTTTTGCCATTATTCTGTAACTTTTGGTTGCGGCCGAATGCCACACATCTGAAATCTCAGTCATCATCCAGTCATGTTGTTGTGTTAATCGTTTCACCATGGGCCCCAATTGGCGGGGCTCATGGCCTGGCGACACAGCCAGTGACAGGCAAACCTTCCTCACTCATTTGATACCATTGCTCTTGCTTCGGCGACAACTATACATATGCTGCCACCCCCTCGGGGCCCACAAAGATGCATGGTGATTGTAATGTCCAATCATCTCCCTCAATTTCTTCAAACGCATCTCTATATATCTCATCTGATTCTCTATCATAATATAGAGTGCAATGCAATGGATCCACTGGGGGGTGGTACGGTGCCAATGCCTGGATCCATGGTTTCCACAGGAGGTACGTGGAGTAGACACCTCTCCCAAACGGAGTCTCAGGATTCAATCTCGCCTAGTAGATTCGTGCCGTTTCTGGTACTGTGGGGAGTGGTGCCATCAACCACTGACCCTGAGGTGTCACAGGCTGGGAGCATTCCAGAACCTGTCCGTCAGGAAATGTCACTGTAAGTCCCTTCTCGCCGCACAGAATCTGGGCTCTCAATGCTGACATGTCTCTGCCCATCAAGTTGATGGGTGTGTCCATTGCATGAACATATGAATGATATAGTTTCTGTCCGGTGTTTGTGATTTCCGTTTTCAATGGTCGAGTGAAGGGCAGAGTCTGAGGACGTCCCGAGAAGCCGACCAACGTTGTAACTCGTTTCGACAACGCTGTACTTGGCCGTGGCATGTTGATCGATGAATGTGTTGCTCCAGTGTCCATCAACATCTGGACCGGAGTGTCTGCCACTGTCAACCGAAGCATTGGCTCTGCCTGGCCTGTGCTTCCCGAGCTTCCCAGGCCCCACTATTCGTCCGGGCCGTACCACGGGTCGGCTTGGTAATACTGCCCATGTGGATTCGGCTGTGGCCCCGGGCGGGGCTGCTGTGGTCCACTTTGGTGTGGTGGCCCTGCTTGCTGGTTCTGCTGCTCCACCCCTGCTGGTGGTGGGTTGCCATTACAATCTCGCGCCCAGTGATCAGGGGCCCCGCAGTTGAAGCAAGTCCCTGGAGCGAACCAATTCCGCCCCAGTCCTGGGAGGGCGCCTTAACCTCGCCCTCTGTATCCACCACGGAACCCTTGGCCTCAGCCCCGTCCAGCCCCCACTGGAGTCTGATACATCTGTTTTTGTTTAACCTTTTCTTGTTTTGCCTCACCATGCAACTTTGCCAACTGTAATTTAACCAAACTAGTCGCCAGAGCGTCAGTTTCCTTTTGATCTTTATTTGCTTTTTCCATGTAGATGCGGCAATGGTGTATCAAATGCCTCTTGAATCTCGGTTCCGGACAGACCAAAATGTCCGGATCAACTCTCATAATCGCTTGCACCTCATTTGGGAGGCCGTTCAGCATCGCCGTCCTGAACATCATTTTAGCTTCAGGGTAGTTGCCTGGGTGTTTACCTGTGGTCTCAATCCACATTCATTTTAAAGATATTAATTTCATTCTTTAACATCTACATTGGTTGTTGACAAAGTACACAAATAAACAACATACTTTCTCCATGGCCAGATGCATGCAACACAGTAGCTCACCCTGCAAAGGCCAAATAGATCTTTTTAAATCAACACAATGCAGCATAATTTTGGGAGTGTTCTATATAAATTGCCAACTAATCTCTCATCTCTTCTCACAAATACCATATTGTTAAAGTTAACAAAACCGCAACCCTGATGGCCACCTAACATGCAATAACGTATTACTACATACGATTACATTATCATTTAATTTGACACATCTTTCCAAATTGCTTTTGTTTTGCGTTGCAAATCAGATAGACTACAGTCTAATAAATTCTTTTTATTTACCTATTTTAGCCAATTTCATCCTTTTAACACATAACACTGACAGCACACAGACAACACAAAAAACAGCAAAGACACAGCTCACAAACAATAAAAACAAATAATGCTGCGCTAACGTCATAGAGGATGACGTTTTGGTTATATTTTTTCATCAGTGCCTTTTATCCTTTATGCAAATGTGCATCACTCTTCTTCAAACCTTCTCTGAAAAACTCACACTTTCTCTGCCTCACCCGAGAGGGGGGACGTGGCATCAATGTTGATTGCCCACAGGCTGGCCTTTTCCTGCAACAATCATGATGCCGGCCCACCACACACACACGAGCATAGCACAGACCCATGACTACGCGCAAGCGCAGGCACGCTCCTCAATCTCACCCTCTCAAAGGGCAGGCCTACTTTACTGTTCCCCTTCATCATGTTCACATTCAACATCTTTCACTGTCTTCTACACAACATTTGTTGTCTATTATTCTCATCCTATCAGGCCACCTTTCTAGTCACTTTCTGTCACACACTTTATAGTCTCTACTGCCACACCTCGATCATCTTAGTTTCTCCAACCAACTTAAACATACTCATCGTCTACTTCTCAACTTCCCTATTATCGCTCAACAGGCTCCTGAACATTCTCCATGACTAATTTCTTCCATAGGACACACATCTCACTCACACACCCACGTATACACACACACACACACACTCATTCATGAGGATCCTGTGCGCGCACACGCACGCACACACACCCTACACACACGTTTGGCGCACAACATAAAAGACCACAAAGAGCACACTAAGAACACCTTTTTGCTCATCTTACTTGTCTGATTTATTCTCTATTTTACTTTTAGACGCTATTTGTAATTCTTTTCCTTTTATTTTGCAAATTTTAACTTCAGTGTTTCTCTCTTACTTTTTCCTTTAACGCGAATATCTCCTGTACATTTAAGATAATTTCCGTTTCTTCTTTTTTTTTTTTTTTTTTTTCTCAGCCAGGTTCCCATTCTGTTACATGGGTTTGATCCGTTTATCTAGATTTTTATTTCGATCAGGATCCTGCCTTTCACTTATTTCTTACTTTTTCTTCCATTAATTTGAAGGGACATAAAACATAAACCAAACGATGAAATTGGTTATTTCTTCATGTATAATGATCAACTCGATACTCCCTAGCCCCCAACAGCCTTTTTTTTCATAACACTTTAACCAGAGTGACGGGAGAGCGGCATTTCAGAAAACGTGCTTATCTCGGCGAGAAAAAGCGAGTTCGGCAATAAAATTTAAAACGCGTGTAAAACATAAACCAAACGATGAAATTGGTTATTTCTTCATGTATAATGATCAACTCGATACTCCCTAGCCCCCAACAGCCTTTTTTTTCATAACACTTTAACCAGAGTGACGGGAGAGCGGCATTTCAGAAAACGTGCTTATCTCGGCGAGAAAAAGCGATTTCGGCAATAAAATTTTAAACGCGTGTAAAACATAAACCAAACGATGAAATTGGTTATTTCTTCATGTATAATGATCAACTCGATACTCCCTAGCCCCCAACAGCCTTTTTTTTCATAACACTTTAACCAGAGTGACGGGAGAGCGGCATTTCAGAAAACGTGCTTATCTCGGCGAGAAAAAGCGATTTCGGCAATAAAATTTAAAACGCGTGTAAAACATAAACCAAACGATGAAATTGGTTATTTCTTCATGTATAATGATCAACTCGATACTCCCTAGCCCCCAACAGCCTTTTTTTTCATAACACTTTAACCAGAGTGACGGGAGAGCGGCATTTCAGAAAACGTGCTTATCTCGGCGAGAAAAAGCGATTTCGGCAATAAAATTTAAAACGCGTGTAAAACATAAACCAAACGATGAAATTGGTTATTTCTTCATGTATAATGATCAACTCGATACTCCCTAGCCCCCAACAGCCTTTTTTTTCATAACACTTTAACCAGAGTGACGGGAGAGCGGCATTTCAGAAAACGTGCTTATCTCGGCGAGAAAAAGCGATTTCGGCAATAAAATTTAAAACGCGTGTAAAACATAAACCAAACGATGAAATTGGTTATTTCTTCATGTATAATGATCAACTCGATACTCCCTAGCCCCCAACAGCCTTTTTTTTCATAACACTTTAACCAGAGTGACGGGAGAGCGGCATTTTAGAAAACGTGCTTATCTCGGCGAGAAAAAGCGATTTCGGCAATAAAATTTAAAACGCGTGTAAAACATAAACCAAACGATGAAATTGGTTATTTCTTCATGTATAATGATCAACTCGATACTCCCTAGCCCCCAACAGCCTTTTTTTTCATAACACTTTAACCAGAGTGACGGGAGAGCGGCATTTCAGAAAACGTGCTTATCTCGGCGAGAAAAAGCGATTTCGGCAATAAAATTTAAAACGCGTGTAAAACATAAACCAAACGATGAAATTGGTTATTTCTTCATGTATAATGATCAACTCGATACTCCCTAGCCCCCAACAGCCTTTTTTTTCATAACACTTTAACCAGAGTGACGGGAGAGCGGCATTTCAGAAAACGTGCTTATCTCGGCGAGAAAAAGCTATTTCGGCAATAAAATTTAAAACGCGTGTAAAACATAAACCAAACGATGAAATTGGTTATTTCTTCATGTATAATGATCAACTCGATACTCCCTAGCCCCCAACAGCCTTTTTTTTCATAACACTTTAACCAGAGTGACGGGAGAGCGGCATTTCAGAAAACGTGCTTATCTCGGCGAGAAAAAGCGATTTCGGCAATAAAATTTAAAACGCGTGTAAAACATAAACCAAACGATGAAATTGGTTATTTCTTCATGTATAATGATCAACTCGATACTCCCTAGCCCCCAACAGCCTTTTTTTTCATAACACTTTAACCAGAGTGACGGGAGAGCGGCATTTCAGAAAACGTGCTTATCTCGGCGAGAAAAAGCGATTTCGGCAATAAAATTTAAAACGCGTGTAAAACATAAACCAAACGATGAAATTGCTTATTTCTTCATGTATAATGATCAACTCAATACTCCCTAGCCCCCAACAGCCTTTTTTTTCATAACACTTTAACCAGAGTGACGGGAGAACGGCATTTCAGAAAACGTGCTTATCTCGGCGAGAAAAAGCGATTTCGGCAATAAAATTTAAAACGCGTGTAAAACATAAACCAAACGATGAAATTGGTTATTTCTTCATGTATAATGATCAACTCGATACTCCCTAGCCCCCAACAGCCTTTTTTTTCATAACACTTTAACCAGAGTGACGGGAGAGCGGCATTTCAGAAAACGTGCTTATCTCGGCGAGAAAAAGCGATTTCGGCAATAAAATTTAAAACGCGTGTAAAACATAAACCAAACGATGAAATTGGTTATTTCTTCATGTATAATGATCAACTCGATACTCCCTAGCCCCCAACAGCCTTTTTTTTTCATAACACTTTAACCAGAGTGACGGGAGAGCGGCATTTCAGAAAACGTGCTTATCTCGGCGAGAAAAAGCGATTTCGGCAATAAAATTTAAAACGCGTGTAAAACATAAACCAAACGATGAAATTGGTTATTTCTTCATGTATAATGATCAACTCGATACTCCCTAGCCCCCAACAGCCTTTTTTTTCATAACACTTTAACCAGAGTGACGGGAGAGCGGCATTTCAGAAAACGTGCTTATCTCGGCGAGAAAAAGCGATTTCGGCAATAAAATTTAAAACGCGTGTAAAACATAAACCAAACGATGAAATTGCTTATTTCTTCATGTATAATGATCAACTCGATACTCCCTAGCCCCCAACAGCCTTTTTTCTCATAACACTTTAACCAGAGTGACGGGAGAGCGGCATTTCAGAAAACGTGCTTATCTCGGCGAAAAAAAGCGATTTCGGCAATAAAATTTAAAACGCGTGTAAAACATAAACCAAACGATGAAATTGGTTATTTCTTCATGTATAATGATCAACTCGATACTCCCTAGCCCCCAACAGCCTTTTTTTTCATAACACTTTAACCAGAGTGACGGGAGAGCGGCATTTCAGAAAACGTGCTTATCTCGGCGAGAAAAAGCGATTTCGGCAATAAAATTTAAAACGCGTGTAAAACATAAACCAAACGATGAAATTGGTTATTTCTTCATGTATAATGATCAAGTCGATACTCCCTAGCCCCCAACAGCCTTTTTTTTCATAACACTTTAACCAGAGTGACGGGAGAGCGGCATTTCAGAAAACGTGCTTATCTCGGCGAGAAAAAGCGATTTCGGCAATAAAATTTAAAACGCGTGTAAAACATAAACCAAACGATGAAATTGCTTATTTCTTCATGTATAATGATCAACTCGATACTCCCTAGCCCCCAACAGCCTTTTTTTTTCATAACACTTTAACCAGAGTGACGGGAGAGCGGCATTTCAGAAAACGTGCTTATCTCGGCGAGAAAAAGCGATTTCGGCAATAAAATTTAAAACGCGTGTAAAACATAAACCAAACGATGAAATTGGTTATTTCTTCATGTATAATGATCAACTCGATACTCCCTAGCCCCCAACAGCCTTTTTTTTCATAACACTTTAACCAGAGTGACGGGAGAGCGGCATTTCAGAAAACGTGCTTATCTCGGCGAGAAAAAGCGATTTCGGCAATAAAATTTAAAACGCGTGTAAAACATAAACCAAACGATGAAATTGCTTATTTCTTCATGTATAATGATCAACTCGATACTCCCTAGCCCCCAACAGCCTTTTTTTTCATAACACTTTAACCAGAGTGACGGGAGAGCGGCATTTCAGAAAACGTGCTTATCTCGGCGAGAAAAAGCGATTTCGGCAATAAAATTTAAAACGCGTGTAAAACATAAACCAAACGATGAAATTGGTTATTTCTTCATGTATAATGATCAACTCGATAATCCCTAGCCCCCAACAGCCTTTTTTTTTTTTCATAACACTAAAGTGTTAGAAAAGGCATGAAAAGGCACTGTATGCAAATTAGTCGTAGACAGAGATTTGATTGGGGGAGGGGCGTACACAACAATGATTGTGCTTTTAGAAATCTACTACTACTGAACACAGTTGGCGATAGCCCTTTCAGTATTTGAAATCATTTGGTTTTTTTGCGGGTACGGGCCTGGTGGGCTGCTCATGATGATGTCATTGGGGTTGGAAAGATGAGACTTGTCCATACTTGCACCATTTAAATAAAATTTAAAACGCGTGTAAAACATAAACCAAACGATGAAATTGGTTATTTCTTCATGTATAATGATCAACTCGATACTCCCTAGCCCCCAACAGCCTTTTTTTTCATAACACTTTCACCAGAGTGACGGGAGAGCGGCATTTCAGAAAACGTGCTTATCTCGGCGAGAAAAAGCGATTTCGGCAATAAAATTTAAAACGCGTGTAAAACATAAACCAAACGATGAAATTGGTTATTTCTTCATGTATAATGATCAACTCGATACTCCCTAGCCCCCAACAGCCTTTTTTTTCATAACACTTTAACCAGAGTGACGGGAGAGCGGCATTTCAGAAAACGTGCTTATCTCGGCGAGAAAAAGCGATTTCGGCAATAAAATTTAAAACGCGTGTAAAACATAAACCAAACGATGAAATTGCTTATTTCTTCATGTATAATGATCAACTCAATACTCCCTAGCCCCCAACAGCCTTTTTTTTCATAACACTTTAACCAGAGTGACGGGAGAACGGCATTTCAGAAAACGTGCTTATCTCGGCGAGAAAAAGCGATTTCGGCAATAAAATTTAAAACGCGTGTAAAACATAAACCAAACGATGAAATTGGTTATTTCTTCATGTATAATGATCAACTCGATACTCCCTAGCCCCCAACAGCCTTTTTTTTCATAACACTTTAACCAGAGTGACGGGAGAGCGGCATTTCAGAAAACGTGCTTATCTCGGCGAGAAAAAGCGATTTCGGCAATAAAATTTAAAACGCGTGTAAAACATAAACCAAACGATGAAATTGGTTATTTCTTCATGTATAATGATCAACTCGATACTCCCTAGCCCCCAACAGCCTTTTTTTTCATAACACTTTAACCAGAGTGACGGGAGAGCGGCATTTCAGAAAACGTGCTTATCTCGGCGAGAAAAAGCGATTTCGGCAATAAAATTTAAAACGCGTATAAAACATAAACCAAACGATGAAATTGGTTATTTCTTCATGTATAATGATCAACTCGATACTCCCTAGCCCCCAACAGCCTTTTTTTTCATAACACTTTAACCAGAGTGACGGGAGAGCGGCATTTCAGAAAACGTGCTTATCTCGGCGAGAAAAAGCGATTTCGGCAATAAAATTTAAAACGCGTGTAAAACATAAACCAAACGATGAAATTGGTTATTTCTTCATGTATAATGATCAACTCGATACTCCCTAGCCCCCAACAGCCTTTTTTTTCATAACACTTTAACCAGAGTGACGGGAGAGCGGCATTTCAGAAAACGTGCTTATCTCGGCGAGAAAAAGCGATTTCGGCAATAAAATTTAAAACGCGTGTAAAACATAAACCAAACGATGAAATTGCTTATTTCTTCATGTATAATGATCAACTCGATACTCCCTAGCCCCCAACAGCCTTTTTTTTCATAACACTTTAACCAGAGTGACGGGAGAGCGGCATTTCAGAAAACGTGCTTATCTCGGCGAGAAAAAGCGATTTCGGCAATAAAATTTAAAACGCGTGTAAAACATAAACCAAACGATGAAATTGGTTATTTCTTCATGTATAATGATCAACTCGATACTCCCTAGCCCCCAACAGCCTTTTTTTTCATAACACTTTAACCAGAGTGACGGGAGAGCGGCATTTCAGAAAACGTGCTTATCTCGGCGAGAAAAAGCGATTTCGGCAATAAAATTTAAAACGCGTGCAAAACATAAACCAAACGATGAAATTGGTTATTTCTTCATGTATAATGATCAACTCGATACTCCCTATCCCCCAACAGCCTTTTTTTTCATAACACTTTAACCAGAGTGACGGGAGAGCGGCATTTCAGAAAACGTGCTTATCTCGGCGAGAAAAAGCGATTTCGGCAATAAAATTTAAAACGCGTGTAAAACATAAACCAAACGATGAAATTGGTTATTTCTTCATGTATAATGATCAACTCGATACTCCCTAGCCCCCAACAGCCTTTTTTTTCATAACACTTTAACCAGAGTGACGGGAGAGCGGCATTTCAGAAAACGTGCTTATCTCGGCGAGAAAAAGCGATTTCGGCAATAAAATTTAAAACGCGTGTAAAACATAAACCAAACGATGAAATTGGTTATTTCTTCATGTATAATGATCAACTCGATACTCCCTAGCCCCCAACAGCCTTTTTTTTCATAACACTTTAACCAGAGTGACGGGAGAGCGGCATTTCAGAAAACGTGCTTATCTCGGCGAGAAAAAGCGATTTCGGCAATAAAATTTAAAACGCGTGTAAAACATAAACCAAACGATGAAATTGGTTATTTCTTCATGTATAATGATCAACTCGATACTCCCTAGCCCCCAACAGCCTTTTTTTTCATAACACTTTAACCAGAGTGACGGGAGAGCGGCATTTCAGAAAACGTGCTTATCTCGGCGAGAAAAAGCGATTTCGGCAATAAAATTTAAAACGCGTGTAAAACATAAACCAAACGATGAAATTGGTTATTTCTTCATGTATAATGATCAACTCGATACTCCCTAGCCCCCAACAGCCTTTTTTTTCATAACACTTTAACCAGAGTGACGGGAGAGCGGCATTTCAGAAAACGTGCTTATCTCGGCGAGAAAAAGCGATTTCGGCAATAAAATTTAAAACGCGTGTAAAACATAAACCAAACGATGAAATTGCTTATTTCTTCATGTATAATGATCAACTCGATACTCCCTAGCCCCCAACAGCCTTTTTTTTCATAACACTTTAACCAGAGTGACGGGAGAGCGGCATTTCAGAAAACGTGCTTATCTCGGCGAGATAAAAAGCGATTTCGGCAATAAAATTTAAAACGCGTGTAAAACATAAACCAAACGATGAAATTGGTTATTTCTTCATGTATAATGATCAACTCGAGTCGAGCTCCAGGGAGAGAGGCTGATTTTTCGCTTTTTGAGGCCGACCGACGAACCGGCGCGGGGCGGACTCAAAAGCCCGCAGAGCCGTAGGCACTTAGAAAAGTTTCGCCTTTGGCTGTGAGCTCCAGGGGGAGAGGCTGGTTTTGCGTTATTTTAGGCCGGCTGGAGAACCGGCGCGGGTCGGACGCACAATCCCCGCAGAGCCGTGGGCACTTAGAAAATTTTTGCCAAGTTGGCTCTGATCGCCTGGTACCTAATATGGAAGTATAGAGGCCGACTTTCGGGCAAGATCACGCCGCGTTAGGCTTCCAGGACCCCGGCTAAGCAATTTTACCGGGCCGCCCGGTTCTTTTTTTGAACCAGCCCGGTTCTTTTTACACTTCCAGCTGGAGCTCAGCAGCGGCTTTTTGCGCAAGATCACGCCGGGTTAGGCTTCCAGGACCTCGGCTAAGCAATTCTACCGGGCCGCCCGGTTCTTTTTTTGAACCAGCCCGGTTCTTTTTACACTTCCAGCTGGAGCTCACGAGCGGCTTTTTGGACAAGATCACGCCGTGTTAGGCTTCCAGAGCCCCGGCTAAGCAATTTTACCGGCCCGCCCGGTTCTTTTTTTTAACCAGCCCGGTTCTTTTTACACTTCCAGCTGGAGCTCAGCAGCGGGTTTTTGGACAAGATCACGCCGTGTTAGGCTTCCAGAGCCCCGGCTAAGCAATTTTACAGGGTCGCCCGGTTCATTTTTTTAACCAGCCCGGTTTTTTTTACACTTCCAGCTGGAGCTCAGCAGCGGCTTTTTGCACAGTATCACGCCGGGTTAGGCTTCCAGAGCCCCGGCTAAGCAATTTTACCGGGCCGCCCGGTTCTTTTTTTTTAACCAGCCCGGTTCTTTTTACACTTCCAGCTGGAGCTCAGCAGCGGCTTTTTGGACAAGATCACGCCGTGTTAGGCTTCCAGAGCCCCGGCTAAGCAATTTTACCGGGTCGCCCGGTTCTTTTTTTTAACCAGCCCGGTTCTTTTTACACTTCCAGCTGGAGCTCAGCAGCGGCTTTTTGGACAAGATCACGCCGTGTTAGGCTTCCAGAGCCCCGGCTAAGCAATTTTACCGGGTCGCCCGGTTCTTTTTTTAACCAGCCCGGTTCTTTTTACACTTCCAGCTGGAGCTCAGCATCGTGTAAAACATAAACCAAACGATGAAATTGGTTATTTCTTCATGTATAATGATCAACTCGATACTCCCTAGCCCCCAACAGCCTTTTTTTTCATAACACTTTAACCAGAGTGACGGGAGAGCGGCATTTCAGAAAACGTGCTTATCTCGGCGAGAAAAAGCGATTTCGGCAATAAAATTTAAAACGCGTTAAAACATAAACCAAACGATGAAATTGGTTATTTCTTCATGTATAATGATCAACTCGATACTCCCTAGCCCCCAACAGCCTTTTTTTTCATAACACTTTAACCAGAGTGACGGGAGAGCGGCATTTCAGAAAACGTGCTTATCTCGGCGAGAAAAAGCGATTTCGGCAATAAAATTTAAAACGCGTGTAAAACATAAACCAAACGATGAAATTGGTTATTTCTTCATGTATAATGATCAACTCGATACTCCCTAGCCCCCAACAGCCTTTTTTTTCATAACACTTTAACCAGAGTGACGGGAGAGCGGCATTTCAGAAAACGTGCTTATCTCGGCGAGAAAAAGCGATTTCGGCAATAAAATTTAAAACGCGTGTAAAACATAAACCAAACGATGAAATTGGTTATTTCTTCATGTATAATGATCAACTCGATACTCCCTAGCCCCCAACAGCCTTTTTTTTCATAACACTTTCACCAGAGTGACGGGAGAGCGGCATTTCAGAAAACGTGCTTATCTCGGCGAGAAAAAGCGATTTCGGCAATAAAATTTAAAACGCGTGTAAAACATAAACCAAACGATGAAATTGGTTATTTCTTCATGTATAATGATCAACTCGAAACTCCCTAGCCCCCAACAGCCTTTTTTTTCATAACACTTTAACCAGAGTGACGGGAGAGCGGCATTTCAGAAAACGTGCTTATCTCGGCGAGAAAAAGCGATTTCGGCAATAAAATTTAAAACGCGTGTAAAACATAAACCAAACGATGAAATTGCTTATTTCTTCATGTATAATGATCAACTCAATACTCCCTAGCCCCCAACAGCCTTTTTTTTCATAACACTTTAACCAGAGTGACGGGAGAGCGGCATTTCAGAAAACGTGCTTATCTCGGCGAGAAAAAGCGATTTCGGCAATAAAATTTAAAACGCGTGTAAAACATAAACCAAACGATGAAATTGGTTATTTCTTCATGTATAATGATCAACTCGATACTCCCTAGCCCCCAACAGCCTTTTTTTTCATAACACTTTAACCAGAGTGACGGGAGAGCGGCATTTCAGAAAACGTGCTTATCTCGGCGAGAAAAAGCGATTTCGGCAATAAAATTTAAAACGCGTGTAAAACATAAACCAAACGATGAAATTGGTTATTTCTTCATGTATAATGATCAACTCGATACTCCCTAGCCCCCAACAGCCTTTTTTTTCATAACACTTTAACCAGAGTGACGGGAGAGCGGCATTTCAGAAAACGTGCTTATCTCGGCGAGAAAAAGCGATTTCGGCAATAAAATTTAAAACGCGTATAAAACATAAACCAAACGATGAAATTGGTTATTTCTTCATGTATAATGATCAACTCGATACTCCCTAGCCCCCAACAGCCTTTTTTTTCATAACACTTTAACCAGAGTGACGGGAGAGCGGCATTTCAGAAAACGTGCTTATCTCGGCGAGAAAAAGCGATTTCGGCAATAAAATTTAAAACGCGTGTAAAACATAAACCAAACGATGAAATTGGTTATTTCTTCATGTATAATGATCAACTCGATACTCCCTAGCCCCCAACAGCCTTTTTTTTCATAACACTTTAACCAGAGTGACGGGAGAGCGGCATTTCAGAAAACGTGCTTATCTCGGCGAGAAAAAGCGATTTCGGCAATAAAATTTAAAACGCGTGTAAAACATAAACCAAACGATGAAATTGGTTATTTCTTCATGTATAATGATCAACTCGATACTCCCTAGCCCCCAACAGCCTTTTTTTTTCATAACACTTTAACCAGAGTGACGGGAGAGCGGCATTTCAGAAAACGTGCTTATCTCGGCGAGAAAAAGCGATTTCGGCAATAAAATTTAAAACGCGTGTAAAACATAAACCAAACGATGAAATTGGTTATTTCTTCATGTATAATGATCAACTCGATACTCCCTAGCCCCCAACAGCCTTTTTTTTCATAACACTTTAACCAGAGTGACGGGAGAGCGGCATTTCAGAAAACGTGCTTATCTCGGCGAGAAAAAGCGATTTCGGCAATAAAATTTAAAACGCGTGCAAAACATAAACCAAACGATGAAATTGGTTATTTCTTCATGTATAATGATCAACTCGATACTCCCTAGCCCCCAACAGCCTTTTTTTTCATAACACTTTAACCAGAGTGACGGGAGAGCGGCATTTCAGAAAACGTGCTTATCTCGGCGAGAAAAAGCGATTTCGGCAATAAAATTTAAAACGCGTGTAAAACATAAACCAAACGATGAAATTGGTTATTTCTTCATGTATAATGATCAACTCGATACTCCCTAGCCCCCAACAGCCTTTTTTTTCATAACACTTTAACCAGAGTGACGGGAGAGCGGCATTTCAGAAAACGTGCTTATCTCGGCGAGAAAAAGCGATTTCGGCAATAAAATTTAAAACGCGTGTAAAACATAAACCAAACGATGAAATTGGTTATTTCTTCATGTATAATGATCAACTCGATACTCCCTAGCCCCCAACAGCCTTTTTTTTCATAACACTTTAACCAGAGTGACGGGAGAGCGGCATTTCAGAAAACGTGCTTATCTCGGCGAGAAAAAGCGATTTCGGCAATAAAATTTAAAACGCGTGTAAAACATAAACCAAACGATGAAATTGGTTATTTCTTCATGTATAATGATCAACTCGATACTCCCTAGCCCCCAACAGCCTTTTTTTTCATAACACTTTAACCAGAGTGACGGGAGAGCGGCATTTCAGAAAACGTGCTTATCTCGGCGAGAAAAAGCGATTTCGGCAATAAAATTTAAAACGCGTGTAAAACATAAACCAAACGATGAAATTGGTTATTTCTTCATGTATAATGATCAACTCGATACTCCCTAGCCCCCAACAGCCTTTTTTTTCATAACACTTTAACCAGAGTGACGGGAGAGCGGCATTTCAGAAAACGTGCTTATCTCGGCGAGAAAAAGCGATTTCGGCAATAAAATTTAAAACGCGTGTAAAACATAAACCAAACGATGAAATTGGTTATTTCTTCATGTATAATGATCAACTCGATACTCCCTAGCCCCCAACAGCCTTTTTTTTCATAACACTTTAACCAGAGTGACGGGAGAGCGGCATTTCAGAAAACGTGCTTATCTCGGCGAGAAAAAGCGATTTCGGCAATAAAATTTAAAACGCGTGTAAAACATAAACCAAACGATGAAATTGGTTATTTCTTCATGTATAATGATCAACTCGATACTCCCTAGCCCCCAACAGCCTTTTTTTTCATAACACTTTAACCAGAGTGACGGGAGAGCGGCATTTCAGAAAACGTGCTTATCTCGGCGAGAAAAAGCGATTTCGGCAATAAAATTTAAAACGCGTGTAAAACATAAACCAAACGATGAAATTGGTTATTTCTTCATGTATAATGATCAACTCGATACTCCCTAGCCCCCAACAGCCTTTTTTTTCATAACACTTTAACCAGAGTGACGGGAGAGCGGCATTTCAGAAAACGTGCTTATCTCGGCGAGAAAAAGCGATTTCGGCAATAAAATTTAAAACGCGTGTAAAACATAAACCAAACGATGAAATTGGTTATTTCTTCATGTATAATGATCAACTCGATACTCCCTAGCCCCCAACAGCCTTTTTTTTCATAACACTTTAACCAGAGTGACGGGAGAGCGGCATTTCAGAAAACGTGCTTATCTCGGCGAGAAAAAGCGATTTCGGCAATAAAATTTAAAACGCGTGCAAAACATAAACCAAACGATGAAATTGGTTATTTCTTCATGTATAATGATCAACTCGATACTCCCTAGCCCCCAACAGCCTTTTTTTTCATAACACTTTAACCAGAGTGACGGGAGAGCGGCATTTCAGAAAACGTGCTTATCTCGGCGAGAAAAAGCGATTTCGGCAATAAAATTTAAAACGCGTGTAAAACATAAACCAAACGATGAAATTGGTTATTTCTTCATGTATAATGATCAACTCGATACTCCCTAGCCCCCAACAGCCTTTTTTTTCATAACACTTTAACCAGAGTGACGGGAGAGCGGCATTTCAGAAAACGTGCTTATCTCGGCGAGAAAAAGCGATTTCGGCAATAAAATTTAAAACGCGTGTAAAACATAAACCAAACGATGAAATTGGTTATTTCTTCATGTATAATGATCAACTCGATACTCCCTAGCCCCCAACAGCCTTTTTTTTCATAACACTTTAACCAGAGTGACGGGAGAGCGGCATTTCAGAAAACGTGCTTATCTCGGCGAGAAAAAGCGATTTCGGCAATAAAATTTAAAACGCGTGTAAAACATAAACCAAACGATGAAATTGGTTATTTCTTCATGTATAATGATCAACTCGATACTCCCTAGCCCCCAACAGCCTTTTTTTTCATAACACTTTAACCAGAGTGACGGGAGAGCGGCATTTCAGAAAACGTGCTTATCTCGGCGAGAAAAAGCGATTTCGGCAATAAAATTTAAAACGCGTGTAAAACATAAACCAAACGATGAAATTGCTTATTTCTTCATGTATAATGATCAACTCGATACTCCCTAGCCCCCAACAGCCTTTTTTTTCATAACACTTTAACTAGAGTGACGGGAGAGCGGCATTTCAGAAAACGTGCTTATCTCGGCGAGAAAAAGCGATTTCGGCAATAAAATTTAAAATGCGTGTAAAACATAAACCAAACGATGAAATTGGTTATTTCTTCATGTATAATGATCAACTCGATACTCCCTAGCCCCCAACAGCCTTTTTTTTCATAACACTTTAACCAGAGTGACGGGAGAGCGGCATTTCAGAAAACGTGCTTATCTCGGCGAGAAAAAGCGATTTCGGCAATAAAATTTAAAACGCGTGTAAAACATAAACCAAACGATGAAATTGGTTATTTCTTCATGTATAATGATCAACTCGATACTCCCTAGCCCCCAACAGCCTTTTTTTTCATAACACTTTAACCAGAGTGACGGGAGAGCGGCATTTCAGAAAACGTGCTTATCTCGGCGAGAAAAAGCGATTTCGGCAATAAAATTTAAAACGCGTGTAAAACATAAACCAAACGATGAAATTGCTCATTTCTTCATGTATAATGATCAACTCGATACTCCCTAGCCCCCAACAGCCTTTTTTTTCATAACACTTTAACCAGAGTGACGGGAGAGCGGCATTTCAGAAAACGTGCTTATCTCGGCGAGAAAAAGCGATTTCGGCAATAAAATTTAAAACGCGTGTAAAACATAAACCAAACGATGAAATTGCTTATTTCTTCATGTATAATGATCAACTCGATACTCCCTAGCCCCCAACAGCCTTTTTTTCATAACACTTTAACCAGAGTGACGGGAGAGCGGCATTTCAGAAAACGTGCTTATCTCGGCGAGAAAAAGCGATTTCGGCAATAAAATTTAAAACGCGTGTAAAACATAAACCAAACGATGAAATTGGTTATTTCTTCATGTATAATGATCAACTCGATACTCCCTAGCCCCCAACAGCCTTTTTTTTCACAACACTTTAACCAGAGTGACGGGAGAGCGGCATTTCAGAAAACGTGCTTATCTCGGCGAGAAAAAGCGATTTCGGCAATAAAATTTAAAACGCGTGTAAAACATAAACCAAACGATGAAATTGGTTATTTCTTCATGTATAATGATCAACTCGATACTCCCTAGCCCCCAACAGCCTTTTTTTTCATAACACTTTAACCAGAGTGACGGGAGAGCGGCATTTCAGAAAACGTGCTTATCTCGGCGAGAAAAAGCGATTTCGGCAATAAAATTTAAAACGCGTGTAAAACATAAACCAAACGATGAAATTGCTTATTTCTTCATGTATAATGATCAACTCGATACTCCCTAGCCCCCAACAGCCTTTTTTTTTCATAACACTTTAACCAGAGTGACGGGAGAGCGGCATTTCAGAAAACGTGCTTATCTCGGCGAGAAAAAGCGATTTCGGCAATAAAATTTAAAACGCGTGTAAAACATAAACCAAACGATGAAATTGGTTATTTCTTCATGTATAATGATCAACTCGATACTCCCTAGCCCCCAACAGCCTTTTTTTTCATAACACTTTAACCAGAGTGACGGGAGAGCGGCATTTCAGAAAACGTGCTTATCTCGGCGAGAAAAAGCGATTTCGGCAATAAAATTTAAAACGCGTGTAAAACATAAACCAAACGATGAAATTGCTTATTTCTTCATGTATAATGATCAACTCGATACTCCCTAGCCCCCAACAGCCTTTTTTTTCATAACACTTTAACCAGAGTGACGGGAGAGCGGCATTTCAGAAAACGTGCTTATCTCGGCGAGAAAAAGCGATTTCGGCAATAAAATTTAAAACGCGTGTAAAACATAAACCAAACGATGAAATTGGTTATTTCTTCATGTATAATGATCAACTCGATACTCCCTAGCCCCCAACAGCCTTTTTTTTCATAACACTTTAACCAGAGTGACGGGAGAGCGGCATTTCAGAAAACGTGCTTATCTCGGCGAGAAAAAGCGATTTCGGCAATAAAATTTAAAACGCGTGTAAAACATAAACCAAACGATGAAATTGCTTATTTCTTCATGTATAATGATCAACTCGATACTCCCTAGCCCCCAACAGCCTTTTTTTTCATAACACTTTAACCAGAGTGACGGGAGAGCGGCATTTCAGAAAACGTGCTTATCTCGGCGAGAAAAAGCGATTTCGGCAATACAATTTAAAACGCGTGTAAAACATAAACCAAACGATGAAATTGGTTATTTCTTCATGTATAATGATCAACTCGATACTCCCTAGCCCCCAACAGCCTTTTTTTTCACAACACTTTAACCAGAGTGACGGGAGAGCGGCATTTCAGAAAACGTGCTTATCTCGGCGAGAAAAAGCGATTTCGGCAATAAAATTTAAAACGCGTGTAAAACATAAACCAAACGATGAAATTGGTTATTTCTTCATGTATAATGATCAACTCGATACTCCCTAGCCCCCAACAGCCTTTTTTTCATAACACTTTAACCAGAGTGACGGGAGAGCGGCATTTCAGAAAACGTGCTTATCTCGGCGAGAAAAAGCGATTTCGGCAATAAAATTTAAAACGCGTGTAAAACATAAACCAAACGATGAAATTGGTTATTTCTTCATGTATAATGATCAACTCGATACTCCCTAGCCCCCAACAGCCTTTTTTTTCATAACACTTTAACCAGAGTGACGGGAGAGCGGCATTTCAGAAAACGTGCTTATCTCGGCGAGAAAAAGCGATTTCTGCAATAAAATTTAAAACGCGTGTAAAACATAAACCAAACGATGAAATTGGTTATTTCTTCATGTATAATGATCAACTCGATACTCCCTAGCCCCCAACAGCCTTTTTTTTCATAACACTTTAACCAGAGTGACGGGAGAGCGGCATTTCAGAAAACGTGCTTATCTCGGCGAGAAAAAGCGATTTCGGCAATAAAATTTAAAACGCGTGTAAAACATAAACCAAACGATGAAATTGGTTATTTCTTCATGTATAATGATCAACTCGATACTCCCTAGCCCCCAACAGCCTTTTTTTTCATAACACTTTAACCAGAGTGACGGGAGAGCGGCATTTCAGAAAACGTGCTTATCTCGGCGAGAAAAAGCGATTTCGGCAATAAAATTTAAAACGCGTGTAAAACATAAACCAAACGATGAAATTGGTTATTTCTTCATGTATAATGATCAACTCGATACTCCCTAGCCCCCAACAGCCTTTTTTTTCATAACACTTTAACCAGAGTGACGGGAGAGCGGCATTTCAGAAAACGTGCTTATCTCGGCGAGAAAAAGCGATTTCGGCAATACAATTTAAAACGCGTGTAAAACATAAACCAAACGATGAAATTGGTTATTTCTTCATGTATAATGA
Source organism: Syngnathus leptorhynchus (assembly GCF_054491065.1). NCBI lineage: Eukaryota > Metazoa > Chordata > Actinopteri > Syngnathiformes > Syngnathidae > Syngnathus > Syngnathus leptorhynchus. Next base: position 24,259,302 of record NC_141196.1, read on the forward strand.
TCAACTCGATACTCCCTAGCCCCCAACAGCCTTTTTTTTCATAACACTTTAACCAGAGTGACGGGAGAGCGGCATTTCAGAAAACGTGCTTATCTCGGCGAGAAAAAGCGATTTCGGCAATAAAATTTAAAACGCGTGTAAAACATAAACCAAACGATGAAATTGGTTATTTCTTCATGTATAATGATCAACTCGATACTCCCTAGCTCCCAACAGCCTTTTTTTTCATAACACTTTAACCAGAGTGACGGGAGAGCGGCATTTCAGAAAACGTGCTTATCTCGGCGAGAAAAAGCGATTTCGGCAATAAAATTTAAAACGCGTGTAAAACATAAACCAAACGATGAAATTGGTTATTTCTTCATGTATAATGATCAACTCGATACTCCCTAGCCCCCAACAGCCTTTTTTTTCATAACACTTTAACCAGAGTGACGGGAGAGCGGCATTTCAGAAAACGTGCTTATCTCGGCGAGAAAAAGCGATTTCGGCAATAAAATTTAAAACGCGTGTAAAACATAAACCAAACGATGAAATTGGTTATTTCTTCATGTATAATGATCAACTCGATACTCCCTAGCCCCCAACAGCCTTTTTTTTCATAACACTTTAACCAGAGTGACGGGAGAGCGGCATTTCAGAAAACGTGCTTATCTCGGCGAGAAAAAGCGATTTCGGCAATAAAATTTAAAACGCGTGTAAAACATAAACCAAACGATGAAATTGGTTATTTCTTCATGTATAATGATCAACTCGATACTCCCTAGCCCCCAAAAGCCTTTTTTTTCATAACACTTTAACCAGAGTGACGGGAGAGCGGCATTTCAGAAAACGTGCTTATCTCGGCGAGAAAAAGCGATTTCGGCAATAAAATTTAAAACGCGTGTAAAACATAAACCAAACGATGAAATTGGTTATTTCTTCATGTATAATGATCAACTCGATACTCCCTAGCCCCCAACAGACTTTTTTTTCATAACACTTTAACCAGAGTGACGGGAGAGCGGCATTTCACAAAACGTGCTTATCTCGGCGAGAAAAAGCGATTTCGGCAATAAAATTTAAAACGCGTGTAAAACATAAACCAAACGATGAAATTGGTTATTTCTTCATGTTTAATGATCAACTCGATACTCCCTAGCCCCCAACAGCCTTTTTTTTCATAACACTTTAACCAGAGTGACGGGAGAGCGGCATTTCAGAAAACGTGCTCATCTCGGCGAGAAAAAGCGATTTCGGCAATAAAATTTAAAACGCGTGTAAAACATAAACCAAACGATGAAATTGGTTATTTCTTCATGTATAATGATCAACTCGATACTCCCTAGCCCCCAACAGCCTTTTTTTTCATAACACTTTAACCAGAGTGACGGGAGAGCGGCATTTCAGAAAACGTGCTTATCTCGGCGAGAAAAAGCGATTTCGGCAATAAAATTTAAAACGCGTGTAAAACATAAACCAAACGATGAAATTGGTTATTTCTTCATGTATAATGATCAACTCGATACTCCCTAGCCCCCAACAGCCTTTTTTTTCATAACACTTTAACCAGAGTGACGGGAGAGCGGCATTTCAGAAAACGTGCTTATCTCGGCGAGAAAAAGCGATTTCGGCAATAAAATTTAAAACGCGTGTAAAACATAAACCAAACGATGAAATTGGTTATTTCTTCATGTATAATGATCAACTCGATACTCCCTAGCCCCCAACAGCCTTTTTTTTCATAACACTTTAACCAGAGTGACGGGAGAGCGGCATTTCAGAAAACGTGCTTATCTCGGCGAGAAAAAGCGATTTCGGCAATAAAATTTAAAACGCGTGTAAAACATAAACCAAACGATGAAATTGGTTATTTCTTCATGTATAATGATCAACTCGATACTCCCTAGCCCCCAACAGCCTTTTTTTTTCATAACACTTTAACCAGAGTGACGGGAGAGCGGCATTTCAGAAAACGTGCTTATCTCGGCAAGAAAAAGCGATTTCGGCAATAAAATTTAAAACGCGTGTAAAACATAAACCAAACGATGAAATTGGTTATTTCTTCATGTATAATGATCAACTCGATACTCCCTAGCCCCCAACAGCCTTTTTTTTCATAACACTTTAACCAGAGTGACGGGAGAGCGGCATTTCAGAAAACGTGCTTATCTCGGCGAGAAAAAGCGATTTCGGCAATAAAATTTAAAACGCGTGTAAAACATAAACCAAACGATGAAATTGGTTATTTCTTCATGTATAATGATCAACTCGATACTCCCTAGCCCCCAACAGCCTTTTTTTTCATAACACTTTAACCAGAGTGACGGGAGAGCGGCATTTCAGAAAACGTGCTTATCTCGGCGAGAAAAAGCGATTTCGGCAATAAAATTTAAAACGCGTGTAAAACATAAACCAAACGATGAAATTGGTTATTTCTTCATGTATAATGATCAACTCGATACTCCCTAGCCCCCAACAGCCTTTTTTTTCATAACACTTTAATCAGAGTGACGGGAGAGCGGCATTTCAGAAAACGTGCTTATCTCGGCGAGAAAAAGCGATTTCGGCAATAAAATTTAAAACGCGTGTAAAACATAAACCAAACGATGAAATTGGTTATTTCTTCATGTATAATGATCAACTCGATACTCCCTAGCCCCCAACAGCCTTTTTTTTCATAACACTTTAACCAGAGTGACGGGAGAGCGGCATTTCAGAAAACGTGCTTATCTCGGCGAGAAAAAGCGATTTCGGCAATAAAATTTAAAACGCGTGTAAAACATAAACCAAACGATGAAATTGGTTATTTCTTCATGTATAATGATCAACTCGATACTCCCTAGCCCCCAACAGCCTTTTTTTTCATAACACTTTAACCAGAGTGACGGGAGAGCGGCATTTCAGAAAACGTGCTTATCTCGGCGAGAAAAAGCGATTTCGGCAATAAAATTTAAAACGCGTGTAAAACATAAACCAAACGATGAAATTGGTTATTTCTTCATGTATAATGATCAACTCGATACTCCCTAGCCCCCAACAGCCTTTTTTTTCATAACACTTTAACCAGAGTGACGGGAGAGCGGCATTTCAGAAAACGTGCTTATCTCGGCGAGAAAAAGCGATTTCGGCAATAAAATTTAAAACGCGTGTAAAACATAAACCAAACGATGAAATTGCTTATTTCTTCATGTATAATGATCAACTCGATACTCCCTAGCCCCCAACAGCCTTTTTTTTCATAACACTTTAACCAGAGTGACGGGAGAGCGGCATTTCAGAAAACGTGCTTATCTCGGCGAGAAAAAGCGATTTCGGCAATACAATTTAAAACGCGTGTAAAACATAAACCAAACGATGAAATTGGTTATTTCTTCATGTATAATGATCAACTCGATACTCCCTAGCCCCCAACAGCCTTTTTTTTCACAACACTTTAACCAGAGTGACGGGAGAGCGGCATTTCAGAAAACGTGCTTATCTCGGCGAGAAAAAGCGATTTCGGCAATAAAATTTAAAACGCGTGTAAAACATAAACCAAACGATGAAATTGGTTATTTCTTCATGTATAATGATCAACTCGATACTCCCTAGCCCCCAACAGCCTTTTTTTCATAACACTTTAACCAGAGTGACGGGAGAGCGGCATTTCAGAAAACGTGCTTATCTCGGCGAGAAAAAGCGATTTCGGCAATAAAATTTAAAACGCGTGTAAAACATAAACCAAACGATGAAATTGGTTATTTCTTCATGTATAATGATCAACTCGATACTCCCTAGCCCCCAACAGCCTTTTTTTTCATAACACTTTAACCAGAGTGACGGGAGAGCGGCATTTCAGAAAACGTGCTTATCTCGGCGAGAAAAAGCGATTTCTGCAATAAAATTTAAAACGCGTGTAAAACATAAACCAAACGATGAAATTGGTTATTTCTTCATGTATAATGATCAACTCGATACTCCCTAGCCCCCAACAGCCTTTTTTTTCATAACACTTTAACCAGAGTGACGGGAGAGCGGCATTTCAGAAAACGTGCTTATCTCGGCGAGAAAAAGCGATTTCGGCAATAAAATTTAAAACGCGTGTAAAACATAAACCAAACGATGAAATTGGTTATTTCTTCATGTATAATGATCAACTCGATACTCCCTAGCCCCCAACAGCCTTTTTTTTCATAACACTTTAACCAGAGTGACGGGAGAGCGGCATTTCAGAAAACGTGCTTATCTCGGCGAGAAAAAGCGATTTCGGCAATAAAATTTAAAACGCGTGTAAAACATAAACCAAACGATGAAATTGGTTATTTCTTCATGTATAATGATCAACTCGATACTCCCTAGCCCCCAACAGACTTTTTTTTCATAACACTTTAACCAGAGTGACGGGAGAGCGGCATTTCAGAAAACGTGCTTATCTCGGCGAGAAAAAGCGATTTCGGCAATACAATTTAAAACGCGTGTAAAACATAAACCAAACGATGAAATTGGTTATTTCTTCATGTATAATGATCAACTCGATACTCCCTAGCCCCCAACAGCCTTTTTTTTCATAACACTTTAACCAGAGTGACGGGAGAGCGGCATTTCAGAAAACGTGCTTATCTCGGCGAGAAAAAGCGATTTCGGCAATAAAATTTAAAACGCGTGTAAAACATAAACCAAACGATGAAATTGGTTATTTCTTCATGTATAATGATCAACTCGATACTCCCTAGCTCCCAACAGCCTTTTTTTTCATAACACTTTAACCAGAGTGACGGGAGAGCGGCATTTCAGAAAACGTGCTTATCTCGGCGAGAAAAAGCGATTTCGGCAATAAAATTTAAAACGCGTGTAAAACATAAACCAAACGATGAAATTGGTTATTTCTTCATGTATAATGATCAACTCGATACTCCCTAGCCCCCAACAGCCTTTTTTTTCATAACACTTTAACCAGAGTGACGGGAGAGCGGCATTTCAGAAAACGTGCTTATCTCGGCGAGAAAAAGCGATTTCGGCAATAAAATTTAAAACGCGTGTAAAACATAAACCAAACGATGAAATTGGTTATTTCTTCATGTATAATGATCAACTCGATACTCCCTAGCCCCCAACAGCCTTTTTTTTCATAACACTTTAACCAGAGTGACGGGAGAGCGGCATTTCAGAAAACGTGCTTATCTCGGCGAGAAAAAGCGATTTCGGCAATAAAATTTAAAACGCGTGTAAAACATAAACCAAACGATGAAATTGGTTATTTCTTCATGTATAATGATCAACTCGATACTCCCTAGCCCCCAAAAGCCTTTTTTTTCATAACACTTTAACCAGAGTGACGGGAGAGCGGCATTTCAGAAAACGTGCTTATCTCGGCGAGAAAAAGCGATTTCGGCAATAAAATTTAAAACGCGTGTAAAACATAAACCAAACGATGAAATTGGTTATTTCTTCATGTATAATGATCAACTCGATACTCCCTAGCCCCCAACAGCCTTTTTTTTCATAACACTTTAACCAGAGTGACGGGAGAGCGGCATTTCACAAAACGTGCTTATCTCGGCGAGAAAAAGCGATTTCGGCAATAAAATTTAAAACGCGTGTAAAACATAAACCAAACGATGAAATTGGTTATTTCTTCATGTTTAATGATCAACTCGATACTCCCTAGCCCCCAACAGCCTTTTTTTTCATAACACTTTAACCAGAGTGACGGGAGAGCGGCATTTCAGAAAACGTGCTCATCTCGGCGAGAAAAAGCGATTTCGGCAATAAAATTTAAAACGCGTGTAAAACATAAACCAAACGATGAAATTGGTTATTTCTTCATGTATAATGATCAACTCGATACTCCCTAGCCCCCAACAGCCTTTTTTTTCATAACACTTTAACCAGAGTGACGGGAGAGCGGCATTTCAGAAAACGTGCTTATCTCGGCGAGAAAAAGCGATTTCGGCAATAAAATTTAAAACGCGTGTAAAACATAAACCAAACGATGAAATTGGTTATTTCTTCATGTATAATGATCAACTCGATACTCCCTAGCCCCCAACAGCCTTTTTTTTCATAAAACTTTAACCAGAGTGACGGGAGAGCGGCATTTCAGAAAACGTGCTTATCTCGGCGAGAAAAAGCGATTTCGGCAATAAAATTTAAAACGCGTGTAAAACATAAACCAAACGATGAAATTGGTTATTTCTTCATGTATAATGATCAACTCGATACTCCCTAGCCCCCAACAGCCTTTTTTTTCATAACACTTTAACCAGAGTGACGGGAGAGCGGCATTTCAGAAAACGTGCTTATCTCGGCGAGAAAAAGCGATTTCGGCAATAAAATTTAAAACGCGTGTAAAACATAAACCAAACGATGAAATTGGTTATTTCTTCATGTATAATGATCAACTCGATACTCCCTAGCCCCCAACAGCCTTTTTTTTCATAACACTTTAACCAGAGTGACGGGAGAGCGGCATTTCAGAAAACGTGCTTATCTCGGCGAGAAAAAGCGATTTCGGCAATAAAATTTAAAACGCGTGTAAAACATAAACCAAACGATGAAATTGGTTATTTCTTCATGTATAATGATCAACTCGATACTCCCTAGCCCCCAACAGCCTTTTTTTTCATAACACTTTAACCAGAGTGACGGGAGAGCGGCATTTCAGAAAACGTGCTTATCTCGGCGAGAAAAAGCGATTTCGGCAATAAAATTTAAAACGCGTGTAAAACATAAACCAAACGATGAAATTGGTTATTTCTTCATGTATAATGATCAACTCGATACTCCCTAGCCCCCAACAGCCTTTTTTTTCAAAACACTTTAACCAGAGTGACGGGAGAGCGGCATTTCAGAAAACGTGCTTATCTCGGCGAGAAAAAGCGATTTCGGCAATAAAATTTAAAACGCGTGTAAAACATAAACCAAACGATGAAATTGGTTATTTCTTCATGTATAATGATCAACTCGATACTCCCTAGCCCCCAACAGCCTTTTTTTTCATAACACTTTAATCAGAGTGACGGGAGAGCGGCATTTCAGAAAACGTGCTTATCTCGGCGAGAAAAAGCGATTTCGGCAATAAAATTTAAAACGCGTGTAAAACATAAACCAAACGATGAAATTGGTTATTTCTTCATGTATAATGATCAACTCGATACTCCCTAGCCCCCAACAGCCTTTTTTTTCATAACACTTTAACCAGAGTGACGGGAGAGCGGCATTTCAGAAAACGTGCTTATCTCGGCGAGAAAAAGCGATTTCGGCAATAAAATTTAAAACGCGTGTAAAACATAAACCAAACGATGAAATTGGTTATTTCTTCATGTATAATGATCAACTCGATACTCCCTAGCCCCCAACAGCCTTTTTTTTCATAACACTTTAACCAGAGTGACGGGAGAGCGGCATTTCAGAAAACGTGCTTATCTCGGCGAGAAAAAGCGATTTCGGCAATAAAATTTAAAACGCGTGTAAAACATAAACCAAACGATGAAATTGGTTATTTCTTCATGTATAATGATCAACTCGATACTCCCTAGCCCCCAACAGCCTTTTTTTTCATAACACTTTAACCAGAGTGACGGGAGAGCGGCATTTCAGAAAACGTGCTTATCTCGGCGAGAAAAAGCGATTTCGGCAATAAAATTTAAAACGCGTGTAAAACATAAACCAAACGATGAAATTGGTTATTTCTTCATGTATAATGATCAACTCGATACTCCCTAGCCCCCAACAGCCTTTTTTTTCATAACACTTTAACCAGAGTGACGGGAGAGCGGCATTTCAGAAAACGTGCTTATCTCGGCGAGAAAAAGCGATTTCGGCAATAAAATTTAAAACGCGTGTAAAACATAAACCAAACGATGAAATTGGTTATTTCTTCATGTATAATGATCAACTCGATACTCCCTAGCCCCCAACAGCCTTTTTTTTCATAACACTTTAACCAGAGTGACGGGAGAGCGGCATTTCAGAAAACGTGCTTATCTCGGCGAGAAAAAGCGATTTCGGCAATAAAATTTAAAACGCGTGTAAAACATAAACCAAACGATGAAATTGGTTATTTCTTCATGTATAATGATCAACTCGATACTCCCTAGCCCCCAACAGCCTTTTTTTTCATAACACTTTAACCAGAGTGACGGGAGAGCGGCATTTCAGAAAACGTGCTTATCTCGGCGAGAAAAAGCGATTTCGGCAATAAAATTTAAAACGCGTGTAAAACATAAACCAAACGATGAAATTGGTTATTTCTTCATGTATAATGATCAACTCGATACTCCCTAGCCCCCAACAGCCTTTTTTTTATAACACTTAAACCAGAGTGACGGGAGAGCAGCATTTCAGAAAACGTGCTTATCTCGGCGAGAAAAAGCGATTTCGGCAATAAAATTTAAAACGCGTGTAAAACATAAACCAAACGATGAAATTGGTTATTTCTTCATGTATAATGATCAACTCGATACTCCCTAGCCCCCAACAGCCTTTTTTTTCATAACACTTTAACCAGAGTGACGGGAGAGCGGCATTTCAGAAAACGTGCTTATCTCGGCGAGAAAAAGCGATTTCGGCAATAAAATTTAAAACGCGTGTAAAACATAAACCAAACGATGAAATTGGTTATTTCTTCATGTATAATGATCAACTCGATACTCCCTAGCCCCCAACAGCCTTTTTTTTCATAACACTTTAACCAGAGTGACGGGAGAGCGGCATTTCAGAAAACGTGCTTATCTCGGCGAGAAAAAGCGATTTCGGCAATAAAATTTAAAACGCGTGTAAAACATAAACCAAACGATGAAATTGGTTATTTCTTCATGTATAATGATCAACTCGATACTCCCTAGCCCCCAAAAGCCTTTTTTTTCATAACACTTTAACCAGAGTGACGGGAGAGCGGCATTTCAGAAAACGTGCTTATCTCGGCGAGAAAAAGCGATTTCGGCAATAAAATTTAAAACGCGTGTAAAACATAAACAAAACGATGAAATTGGTTATTTCTTCATGTATAATGATCAACTCGATACTCCCTAGCCCCCAACAGCCTTTTTTTTCATAACACTTTAACCAGAGTGACGGGAGAGCGGCATTTCACAAAACGTGCTTATCTCGGCGAGAAAAAGCGATTTCGGCAATAAAATTTAAAACGCGTGTAAAACATAAACCAAACGATGAAATTGGTTATTTCTTCATGTATAATGATCAACTCGATACTCCCTAGCCCCCAACAGCCTTTTTTTTCATAACACTTTAACCAGAGTGACGGGAGAGCGGCATTTCAGAAAACGTGCTTATCTCGGCGAGAAAAAGCGATTTCGGCAATAAAATTTAAAACGCGTGTAAAACATAAACCAAACGATGAAATTGGTTATTTCTTCATGTATAATGATCAACTCGATACTCCCTAGCCCCCAACAGCCTTTTTTTTCAAAACACTTTAACCAGAGTGACGGGAGAGCGGCATTTCAGAAAACGTGCTTATCTCGGCGAGAAAAAGCGATTTCGGCAATAAAATTTAAAACGCGTGTAAAACATAAACCAAACGATGAAATTGGTTATTTCTTCATGTATAATGATCAACTCGATACTCCCTAGCCCCCAAAAGCCTTTTTTTTCATAACACTTTAACCAGAGTGACGGGAGAGCGGCATTTCAGAAAACGTGCTTATCTCGGCGAGAAAAAGCGATTTCGGCAATAAAATTTAAAACGCGTGTAAAACATAAACCAAACGATGAAATTGGTTATTTCTTCATGTATAATGATCAACTCGATACTCCCTAGCCCCCAACAGCCTTTTTTTTCACAACACTTTAACCAGAGTGACGGGAGAGCGGCATTTCAGAAAACGTGCTTATCTCGGCGAGAAAAAGCGATTTCGGCAATAAAATTTAAAACGCGTGTAAAACATAAACCAAACGATGAAATTGGTTATTTCATCATGTATAATGATCAACTCGATACGCCCTAGCCCCCAACAGCCTTTTTTTTCATAACACTTTAACCAGAGTGACGGGAGAGCGGCATTTCAGAAAACGTGCTTATCTCGGCGAGAAAAAGCGATTTCGGCAATAAAATTTAAAACGCGTGTAAAACATAAACCAAACGATGAAATTGGTTATTTCTTCATGTATAATGATCAACTCGATACTCCCTAGCCCCCAACAGCCTTTTTTTTCATAACACTTTAACCAGAGTGACGGGAGAGCAGCATTTCAGAAAACGTGCTTATCTCGGCGAGAAAAAGCGATTTCGGCAATAAAATTTAAAACGCGTGTAAAACATAAACCAAACGATGAAATTGGTTATTTCTTCATGTATAATGATCAACTCGATACTCCCTAGCCCCCAACAGCCCCTTTGTTCATAACACTTTAACCAGAGTGACGGGAGAGCGGCATTTCAGAAAACGTGCTTATCTCGGCGAGAAAAAGCGATTTCGGCAAGAAAATTTAAAACGCGTGTAAAACATAAACCAAACGATGAAATTGGTTATTTCTTCATGTATAATGATCAACTCGATACTCCCTAGCCCCCAACAGCCTTTTTTTTCATAACACTTTAACCAGAGTGACGGGAGAGCGGCATTTCAGAAAACGTGCTTATCTCTGCGAGAAAAAGCGATTTCGGCAATAAAATTTAAAACGCGTGTAAAACATAAACCAAACGATGAAATTGGTTATTTCTTCATGTATAATGATCAACTCGATACTCCCTAGCCCCCAACAGCCTTTTTTTTCATAACACTTTAACCAGAGTGACGGGAGAGCGGCATTTCAGAAAACGTGCTTATCTCGGCGAGAAAAAGCGATTTCAGCAATAAAATTTAAAACGCGTGTAAAAACATAAACCAAACGATGAAATTGGTTATTTCTTCATGTATAATGATCAACTCGATACTCCCTAGCCCCCAACAGCCTTTTTTTTCATAACACTTCAACCAGAGTGACGGGAGAGCGGCATTTCAGAAAACGTGCTTATCTCGGCGAGAAAAAGCGATTTCGGCAATAAAATTTAAAACGCGTGTAAAACATAAACCAAACGATGAAATTGGTTATTTCTTCATGTATAATGATCAACTCGATAATCCCTAGCCCCCAACAGCCTTTTTTTTCATAACACTTTAACCAGAGTGACGGGAGAGCGGCATTTCAGAAAACGTGCTTATCTCGGCGAGAAAAAGCGATTTCGGCAATATAATTTAAAACGCGTGTAAAACATAAACCAAACGATGAAATTGGTTATTTCTTCATGTATAATGATCAACTCGATACTCCCTAGCCCCCAACAGCCTTTTTTTTCATAACACTTTAACCAGAGTGACGGGAGAGCGGCATTTCAGAAAACGTGCTTATCTCGGCGAGAAAAAGCGATTTCGGCAATAAAATTTAAAACGCGTGTAAAACATAAACCAAACGATGAAATTGGTTATTTCTTCATGTATAATGATCAACTCGATACTCCCTAGCCCCCAACAGCCTTTTTTTTCATAACACTTTAACCAGAGTGACGGGAGAGCGGCATTTCAGAAAACGTGCTTATCTCGGCGAGAAAAAGCGATTTCGGCAATAAAATTTAAAACGCGTGTAAAACATAAACCAAACGATGAAATTGGTTATTTCTTCATGTATAATGATCAACTCGATACTCCCTAGCCCCCAACAGCCTTTTTTTTCATAACACTTTAACCAGAGTGACGGGAGAGCGGCATTTCAGAAAACGTGCTTATCTCGGCGAGAAAAAGCGAATTCGGCAATAAAATTTAAAACGCGTGTAAAACATTAACCAAACGATGAAATTGGTTATTTCTTCATGTATAATGATCAACTCGATACTCCCTAGCCCCCAACAGCCTTTTTTTTCATAACACTTTAACCAGAGTGACGGGAGAGCGGCATTTAAGAAAACGTGCTTATCTCGGCGAGAAAAAGCGATTTCGGCAAGAAAATTTAAAACGCGTGTAAAACATAAACCAAACGATGAAATTGGTTATTTCTTCATGTATAATGATCAACTCGATACTCCCTAGCCCCCAACAGCCTTTTTTTTCATAACACTTTAACCAGAGTGACGGGAGAGCGGCATTTCAGAAAACGTGCTTATCTCGGCGAGAAAAAGCGATTTCGGCAATAAAATTTAAAACGCGTGTAAAACATAAACCAAACGATGAAATTGGTTATTTCTTCATGTATAATGATCAACTCGATACTCCCTAGCCCCCAACAGCCTTTTTTGTTCATAACACTTTAACCAGAGTGACGGGAGAGCGGCATTTCAGAAAACGTGCTTATCTCGGCGAGAAAAAGCGATTTCGGCAATAAAATTTAAAACGCGTGTAAAACATAAACCAAACGATGAAATTGGTTATTTCTTCATGTATAATGATCAACTCGATACTCCCTAGCCCCCAACAGCCTTTTTTTTCATAACACTTTAACAGGAGTGACGGGAGAGCGACATTTCAGAAAACGTGCTTATCTCGGCGAGAAAAAGCGATTTCGGCAATAAAATTTAAATCGCGTGTAAAACATAAACCAAACGATGAAATTGGTTATTTCTTCATTTATAATGATCAACTCGATACTCCCTAGCCCCCAACAGCCTTTTTTTTCATAACACTTTAACCAGAGTGACGGGAGAGCGGCATTTCAGAAAACGTGCTTATCTCGGCGAGAAAAAGCGATTTCGGCAATAAAATTTAAAACGCGTGTAAAACATAAACCAAACGATGAAATTGGTTATTTCTTCATGTATAATGATCAACTCGATACTCCCTAGCCCCCAACAGCCTTTTTTTTCATAACACTTTAACCAGAGTGACGGGAGAGCGGAATTTCAGAAAACGTGCTTATCTCGGCGAGAAAAAGCGATTTCGGCAATAAAATTTAAAACGCGTGTAAAACATAAACCAAACGATGAAATTGGTTATTTCTTCATGTATAATGATCAACTCGATACTCCCTAGCCCCCAACAGCCTTTTTTTTCATAACACTTTAACCAGAGTGGCGGGAAAGCGGCATTTCAGAAAACGTGCTTATCTCGGCGAGAAAAAGCGATTTCGGCAATAAAATTTAAAACGCGTGTAAAACATAAACCAAACGATAAAAATGGTTATTTCTTCATGTATAATGATCAACTCGATACTCCCTAGCCCCCAACAGCCTTTTTTTTCATAACACTTTAACAGGAGTGACGGGAGAGCGGCATTTCAGAAAACGTGCTTATCTCGGCGAGAAAAAGCGATTTCGGCAATAAAATTTAAAACGCGTGTAAAACATAAACCAAACGATGAAATTGGTTATTTCTTCATGTATAATGATCAACTCGATACTCCCTAGCCCCCAACAGCCTTTTTTTTCATAACACTTTAACCAGAGTGACGGGAGAGCGGCATTTCAGAAAACGTGCTTATCTCGGCGAGAAAAAGCGATTTCGGCAATAAAATTTAAAACGCGTGTAAAACATAAACCAAACGATGAAATTGGTTATTTCTTCATGTATAATGATCAACTCGATACTCCCTAGCCCCCAACAGCCTTTTTTTTCATAACACTTTAACCAGAGTGACGGGAGAGCGGCATTTCAGAAAACGTGCTTATCTCGGCGAGAAAAAGCGATTTCGGCAATAAAATTTAAAACGCGTGTAAAACATAAACCAAACGATGAAATTGGTTATTTCTTCATGTATAATGATCAACTCGATACTCCCTAGCCCCCAACAGCCTTTTTTTTCATAACACTTTAACCAGAGTGACGGGAGAGCAGCATTTCAGAAAACGTGCTTATCTCGGCGAGAAAAAGCGATTTCGGCAATAAAATTTAAAACGCGTGTAAAACATAAACCAAACGATGAAATTGGTTATTTCTTCATGTATAATGATCAACTCGATACTCCCTAGCCCCCAACAGCCTTTTTTTTCATAACACTTTAACCAGAGTGACGGGAGAGCGGCATTTCAGAAAACGTGCTTATCTCGGCGAGAAAAAGCGATTTCGGCAATAAAATTTAAAACGCGTGTAAAACATAAACCAAACGATGAAATTGGTTATTTCTTCATGTATAATGATCAACTCGATACTCCCTAGCCCCCAAAAGCCTTTTTTTTCATAACACTTTAACCAGAGTGACGGGAGAGCGGCATTTCAGAAAACGTGCTTATCTCGGCGAGAAAAAGCGATTTCGGCAATAAAATTTAAAACGCGTGTAAAACATAAACCAAACGATGAAATTGGTTATTTCTTCATGTATAATGATCAACTCGATACTCCCTAGCCCCCAACAGCCTTTTTTTTCATAACACTTTAACCAGAGTGACGGGAGAGCAGCATTTCAGAAAACGTGCTTATCTCGGCGAGAAAAAGCGATTTCGGCAATAAAATTTAAAACGCGTGTAAAACATAAACCAAACGATGAAATTGGTTATTTCTTCATGTATAATGATCAACTCGATACTCCCTAGCCCCCAACTGCCTTTTTTTTCATAACACTTTAACCAGAGTGACGGGAGACCGGCATTTCAGAAAACGTGCTTATCTCGGCGAGAAAAAGCGATTTCGGCAATAAAATTTAAAACGCGTGTAAAACATAAACCAAACGATGAAATTGGTTATTTCTTCATGTATAATGATCAACTCGATACTCCCTAGCCCCCAACAGCCTTTTTTTTCATAACACTTTAACCAGAGTGACGGGAGAGCGGCATTTCAGAAAACGTGCTTATCTCGGCGAGAAAAAGCGATTTCGGCAATAAAATTTAAAACGCGTGTAAAACATAAACCAAACGATGAAATTGGTTATTTCTTCATGTATAATGATCAACTCGATACTCCCTAGCCCCCAACAGCCTTTTTTTTCATAACACTTTAACCAGAGTGACGGGAGAGCAGCATTTCAGAAAACGTGCTTATCTCGGCGAGAAAAAGCGATTTCGGCAATAAAATTTAAAACGCGTGTAAAACATAAACCAAACGATGAAATTGGTTATTTCTTCATGTATAATGATCAACTCGATACTCCCTAGCCCCCAACAGCCTTTTTTTTCATAACACTTTAACCAGAGTGACGGGAGAGCGGCATTTCAGAAAACGTGCTTATCTCGGCGAGAAAAAGCGATTTCGGCAATAAAATTTAAAACGCGTGTAAAACATAAACCAAACGATGAAATTGGTTATTTCTTCATGTATAATGATCAACTCGATACTCCCTAGCCCCCAAAAGCCTTTTTTTTCATAACACTTTAACCAGAGTGACGGGAGAGCGGCATTTCAGAAAACGTGCTTATCTCGGCGAGAAAAAGCGATTTCGGCAATAAAATTTAAAACGCGTGTAAAACATAAACCAAACGATGAAATTGGTTATTTCTTCATGTATAATGATCAACTCGATACTCCCTAGCCCCCAACAGCCTTTTTTTTCATAACACTTTAACCAGAGTGACGGGAGAGCAGCATTTCAGAAAACGTGCTTATCTCGGCGAGAAAAAGCGATTTCGGCAATAAAATTTAAAACGCGTGTAAAACATAAACCAAACGATGAAATTGGTTATTTCTTCATGTATAATGATCAACTCGATACTCCCTAGCCCCCAACTGCCTTTTTTTTCATAACACTTTAACCAGAGTGACGGGAGACCGGCATTTCAGAAAACGTGCTTATCTCGGCGAGAAAAAGCGATTTCGGCAATAAAATTTAAAACGCGTGTAAAACATAAACCAAACGATGAAATTGGTTATTTCTTCATGTATAATGATCAACTCGATACTCCCTAGCCCCCAACAGCCTTTTTTTTCATAACACTTTAACCAGAGTGACGGGAGAGCGGCATTTCAGAAAACGTGCTTATCTCGGCGAGAAAAAGCGATTTCGGCAATAAAATTTAAAACGCGTGTAAAACATAAACCAAACGATGAAATTGGTTATTTCTTCATGTATAATGATCAACTCGATACTCCCTAGCCCCCAACAGCCTTTTTTTTCATAACACTTTAACCAGAGTGACGGGAGAGCAGCATTTCAGAAAACGTGCTTATCTCGGCGAGAAAAAGCGATTTCGGCAATAAAATTTAAAACGCGTGTAAAACATAAACCAAACGATGAAATTGGTTATTTCTTCATGTATAATGATCAACTCGATACTCCCTAGCCCCCAACAGCCTTTTTTTTCATAACACTTTAACCAGAGTGACGGGAGAGCGGCATTTCAGAAAACGTGCTTATCTCGGCGAGAAAAAGCGATTTCGGCAATAAAATTTAAAACGCGTGTAAAACATAAACCAAACGATGAAATTGGTTATTTCTTCATGTATAATGATCAACTCGATACTCCCTAGCCCCCAACAGCCTTTTTTTTCATAACACTTTAACCAGAGTGACGGGAGAGCGGCATTTCAGAAAACGTGCTTATCTCGGCGAGAAAAAGCGATTTCGGCAATAAAATTTAAAACGCGTGTAAAACATAAACCAAACGATGAAATTGGTTATTTCTTCATGTATAATGATCAACTCGATACTCCCTAGCCCCCAACAGCCTTTTTTTTCATAACACTTTAACCAGAGTGACGGGAGAGCGGCATTTCAGAAAACGTGCTTATCTCGGCGAGAAAAAGCGATTTCGGCAATAAAATTTAAAACGCGTGTAAAACATAAACCAAACGATGAAATTGGTTATTTCTTCATGTATAATGATCAACTCGATACTCCCTAGCCCCCAAAAGCCTTTTTTTTCATAACACTTTAACCAGAGTGACGGGAGAGCGGCATTTCAGAAAACGTGCTTATCTCGGCGAGAAAAAGCGATTTCGGCAATAAAATTTAAAACGCGTGTAAAACATAAACCAAACGATGAAATTGGTTATTTCTTCATGTATAATGATCAACTCGATACTCCCTAGCCCCCAACAGCCTTTTTTTTCATAACACTTTAACCAGAGTGACGGGAGAGCGGCATTTCAGAAAACGTGCTTATCTCGGCGAGAAAAAGCGATTTCGGCAATAAAATTTAAAACGCGTGTAAAACATAAACCAAACGATGAAATTGGTTATTTCTTCATGTATAATGATCAACTCGATACTCCCTAGCCCCCAACAGCCTTTTTTTTCATAACACTTTAACCAGAGTGACGGGAGAGCGGGATTTCAGAAAACGTGCTTATCTCGGCGAGAAAAAGCGATTTCGGCAATAAAATTTAAAACGCGTGTAAAACATTAACCAAACGATGAAATTGGTTATTTCTTCATGTATAATGATCAACTCGATACTCCCTAGCCCCCAACAGCCTTTTTTTTCATAACACTTTAACCAGAGTGACGGGAGAGCGGCAGTTCAGAAAACGTGCTTATCTCGGCGAGAAAAAGCGATTTCGGCAATAAAATTTAAAACGCGTGTAAAACATAAACCAAACGATGAAATTGGTTATTTCTTCATGTATAATGATCAACTCGATACTCCCTAGCCCCCAACAGCCTTTTTTTTCATAACACTTTAACCAGAGTGACGGGAGAGCGGCATTTCAGAAAACGTGCTTATCTCGGCGAGAAAAAGCGATTTCGGCAATAAAATTTAAAACGCGTGTAAAACATAAACCAAACGATGAAATTGGTTATTTCTTCATGTATAATGATCAACTCGATACTCCCTAGCCCCCAACAGCCTTTTTTTTCATAACACTTTAACCAGAGTGACGGGAGAGCAGCATTTCAGAAAACGTGCTTATCTCGGCGAGAAAAAGCGATTTCGGCAATAAAATTTAAAATGCGTGTAAAACATAAACCAAACAATGAAATTGGTTATTTCTTCATGTATAATGATCAACTCGATACTCCCTAGCCCCCAGCAGCCTTTTTTTTCATAACACTTTAACCAGAGTGACGGGAGAGCGGCATTTCAGAAAACGTGCTTATCTCGGCGAGAAAAAGCGATTTCGGCAATAAAATTTAAAACGCGTGTAAAACATAAACCAAACGATGAAATTGGTTATTTCTTCATGTATAATGATCAACTCGATACTCCCTAGCCCCCAACAGCCTTTTTTTTCATAACACTTTAACCAGAGTGACGGGAGAGCGGCATTTCAGAAAACGTGCTTATCTCGGCGAGAAAAAGCGATTTCGGCAATAAAATTTAAAACGCGTGTAAAACATAAACCAAACGATGAAATTGGTTATTTCTTCATGTATAAAAATCAACTCGATACTCCCTAGCCCCCAACAGCCTTTTTTTTCATAACACTTTAACCAGAGTGACGGGAGAGCGGCAGTTCAGAAAACGTGCTTATCTCGGCGAGAAAAAGCGATTTCGGCAATAAAATTTAAAACGCGTGTAAAACATAAACCAAACGATGAAATTGGTTATTTCTTCATGTATAATGATCAACTCGATACTCCCTAGCCCCCAACAGCCTTTTTTTTCATAACACTTTAACCAGAGTGACGGGAGAGCGGCATTTCAGAAAACGTGCTTATCTCGGCGAGAAAAAGCGATTTCGGCAATAAAATTTAAAACGCGTGTAAAACATAAACCAAACGATGAAATTGGTTATTTCTTCATGTATAATGATCAACTCGATACTCCCTAGCCCCCAACAGCCTTTTTTTTCATAACACTTTAACCAGAGTGACGGGAGAGCGGCATTTCAAAAAACGTGCTTATCTCGGCGAGAAAAAGCGATTTTGGCAATAAAATTTAAAACGCGTGTAAAACATAAACCAAACGATGAAATTGGTTATTTCTTCATGTATAATGATCAACTCGATACTCCCTAGCCCTCAGCAGCCTTTTTTTTCATAACACTTTAACCAGAGTGACGGGAGAGCGGCATTTCAGAAAACGTGCTTATCTCGGCGAGAAAAAGCGATTTCGGCAATAAAATTTAAAACGCGTGTAAAACATAAACCAAACGATGAAATTGGTTATTTCTTCATGTATAATGATCAACTCGATACTCCCTAGCCCCCAACAGCCTTTTTTTTCATAACACTTTAACCAGAGTGACGGGAGAGCGGCATTTCAGAAAACGTGCTTATCTCGGCGAGAAAAAGCGATTTCGGCAATAAAATTTAAAACGCGTGTAAAACATAAACCAAACGATGAAATTGGTTATTTCTTCATGTATAATGATCAACTCGATACTCCCTAGCCCCCAACAGCCTTTTTTTTCATAACACTTTAACCAGAGTGACGGGAGAGCGGCATTTCAGAAAACGTGCTTATCTCGGCGAGAAAAAGCGATTTCGGCAATAAAATTTAAAACGCGTGTAAAACATTAAAAAAACGATGAAATTGGTTATTTCTTCATGTATAATGATCAACTCGATACTCCCTAGCCCCCAACAGCCTTTTTTTTCATATCACTTTAACCAGAGTGACGGGAGAGCGGCATTTAAGAAAACGTGCTTATCTCGGCGAGAAAAAGCGATTTCGGCAATAAAATTTAAAACGCGTGTAAAACATAAACCAAACGATGAAATTGGTTATTTCTTCATGTATAATGATCAACTCGATACTCCCTAGCCCCCAACAGCCTTTTTTTTCATAACACTTTAACCAGAGTGACGGGAGAGCGGCATTTCAGAAAACGTGCTTATCTCGGCGAGAAAAAGCGATTTCGGCAATAAAATTTAAAACGCGTGTAAAACATAAACCAAACGATGAAATTGGTTATTTCTTCATGTATAATGATCAACTCGATACTCCCTAGCCCCCAACAGCCTTTTTTTTCATAACACTTTAACCAGAGTGACGGGAGAGCAGCATTTCAGAAAACGTGCTTATCTCGGCGAGAAAAAGCGATTTCGGCAATAAAATTTAAAACGCGTGTAAAACATAAACCAAACGATGAAATTGGTTATTTCTTCATGTATAAGGATCAACTCGATACTCCCTAGCCCCCAACAGCCTTTTTTTTCATAACACTTTAACCAGAGTGACGGGAGAGCGGCATTTCAGAAAACGTGCTTATCTCGGCGAGAAAAAGCGATTTCGGCAATAAAATTTAAAACGCGTGTAAAACATAAACCAAACGATGAAATTGGTTATTTCTTCATGTATAATGATCAACTCGATACTCCCTAGCCCCCAACAGCCTTTTTTTTCATAACACTTTAACCAGAGTGACGGGAGAGCGGCATTTCAGAAAACGTGCTTATCTCGGCGAGAAAAAGCGATTTCGGCAATAAAATTTAAAACGCGTGTAAAACATAAACCAAACGATGAAATTGGTTATTTCTTCATGTATAATGATCAACTCGATACTCCCTAGCCCCCAACAGCCTTTTTTTTCATAACACTTTAACCAGAGTGACGGGAGAGCAGCATTTCAGAAAACGTGCTTATCTCGGCGAGAAAAAGCGATTTCGGCAATAAAATTTAAAACGCGTGTAAAACATAAACCAAACGATGAAATTGGTTATTTCTTCATGTATAATGATCAACTCGATACTCCCTAGCCCCCAACAGCCTTTTTTTTCATAACACTTTAACCAGAGTGACGGGAGAGCGGCATTTCAGAAAACGTGCTTATCTCGGCGAGAAAAAGCGATTTCGGCAATAAAATTTAAAACGCGTGTAAAACATAAACCAAACGATGAAATTGGTTATTTCTTCATGTATAATGATCAACTCGATACTCCCTAGCCCCCAACAGCCTTTATTTTCATAACACTTTAACCAGAGTGACGGGAGAGCGGCATTTCAGAAAACGTGCTTATCTCGGCGAGAAAAAGCGATTTCGGCAATAAAATTTAAAACGCGTGTAAAACATAAACCAAACGATGAAATTGGTTATTTCTTCATGTATAATGATCAACTCGATACTCCCTAGCCCCCAACAGCCTTTTTTTTCATAACACTTTAACCAGAGTGACGGGAGAGCGGCATTTCAGAAAACGTGCTTATCTCGGCGAGAAAAAGCGATTTCGGCAATAAAATTTAAAACGCGTGTAAAACATAAACCAAACGATGAAATTGGTTATTTCTTCATGTATAATGATCAACTCGATACTCCCTAGCCCCCAACAGCCTTTATTTTCATAACACTTTAACCAGAGTGACGGGAGAGCGGCATTTCAGAAAACGTGCTTATCTCGGCGAGAAAAAGCGATTTCGGCAATAAAATTTAAAACGCGTGTAAAACATAAACCAAACGATGAAATTGGTTATTTCTTCATGTATAATGATCAACTCGATACTCCCTAGCCCCCAACAGCCTTTTTTTTCATAACACTTTAACCAGAGTGACGGGAGAGCGGCATTTCAGAAAACGTGCTTATCTCGGCGAGAAAAAGCGATTTCGGCAATAAAATTTAAAACGCGTGTAAAACATAAACCAAACGATGAAATTGGTTATTTCTTCATGTATAATGATCAACTCGATACTCCCTAGCCCCCAACAGCCTTTTTTTTCATAACACTTTAACCAGAGTGACGGGAGAGCGGAATTTCAGAAAACGTGCTTATCTCGGCGAGAAAAAGCGATTTCGGCAATAAAATTTAAAACGCGTGTAAAACATAAACCAAACGATGAAATTGGTTATTTCTTCATGTATAATGATCAACTCGATACTCCCTAGCCCCCAACAGCCTTTTTTTTCATAACACTTTAACCAGAGTGGCGGGAAAGCGGCATTTCAGAAAACGTGCTTATCTCGGCGAGAAAAAGCGATTTCGGCAATAAAATTTAAAACGCGTGTAAAACATAAACCAAACGATGAAATTGGTTATTTCTTCATGTATAATGATCAACTCGATACTCCCTAGCCCCCAACAGCCTTTTTTTTCATAACACTTTAACCAGAGTGACGGGAGAGCGGCATTTCAGAAAACGTGCTTATCTCGGCGAGAAAAAGCGATTTCGGCAATAAAATTTAAAACGCGTGTAAAACATAAACCAAACGATGAAATTGGTTATTTCTTCATGTATAATGATCAACTCGATACTCCCTAGCCCCCAACAGCCTTTTTTTTCATAACACTTTAACCAGAGTGACGGGAGAGCGGCATTTCAGAAAACGTGCTTATCTCGGCGAGAAAAAGCGATTTCGGCAATAAAATTTAAAACGCGTGTAAAACATAAACCAAACGATGAAATTGGTTATTTCTTCATGTATAATGATCAACTCGATACTCCCTAGCCCCCAACAGCCTTTTTTTTCATAACACTTTAACCAGAGTGACGGGAGAGCGGCATTTCAGAAAACGTGCTTATCTCGGCGAGAAAAAGCGATTTCGGCAATAAAATTTAAAACGCGTGTAAAACATAAACCAAACGATGAAATTGGTTATTTCTTCATGTATAATGATCAACTCGATACTCCCTAGCCCCCAACAGCCTTTTTTTTCATAACACTTTAACCAGAGTGACGGGAGAGCAGCATTTCAGAAAACGTGCTTATCTCGGCGAGAAAAAGCGATTTCGGCAATAAAATTTAAAACGCGTGTAAAACATAAACCAAACGATGAAATTGGTTATTTCTTCATGTATAATGATCAACTCGATACTCCCTAGCCCCCAACAGCCTTTTTTTTCATAACACTTTAACCAGAGTGACGGGAGAGCGGCATTTCAGAAAACGTGCTTATCTCGGCGAGAAAAAGCGATTTCGGCAATAAAATTTAAAACGCGTGTAAAACATAAACCAAACGATGAAATTGGTTATTTCTTCATGTATAATGATCAACTCGATACTCCCTAGCCCCCAACAGCCTTTTTTTTCATAACACTTTAACCAGAGTGACGGGAGAGCGGCATTTCAGAAAACGTGCTTATCTCGGCGAGAAAAAGCGATTTCGGCAATAAAATTTAAAACGCGTGTAAAACATAAACCAAACGATGAAATTGGTTATTTCTTCATGTATAATGATCAACTCGATACTCCCTAGCCCCCAACAGCCTTTTTTTTCATAACACTTTAACCAGAGTGACGGGAGAGCGGCATTTCAGAAAACGTGCTTATCTCGGCGAGAAAAAGCGATTTCGGCAATAAAATTTAAAACGCGTGTAAAACATAAACCAAACGATGAAATTGGTTATTTCTTCATGTATAATGATCAACTCGATACTCCCTAGCCCCCAACAGCCTTTTTTTTCATAACACTTTAACCAGAGTGACGGGAGAGCGGCATTTCAGAAAACGTGCTTATCTCGGCGAGAAAAAGCGATTTCGGCAATAAAATTTAAAACGCGTGTAAAACATAAACCAAACGATGAAATTGGTTATTTCTTCATGTATAATGATCAACTCGATACTCCCTAGCCCCCAACAGCCTTTTTTTTCATAACACTTTAACCAGAGTGACGGGAGAGCGGCATTTCAGAAAACGTGCTTATCTCGGCGAGAAAAAGCGATTTCGGCAATAAAATTTAAAACGCGTGTAAAACATTAACCAAACGATGAAATTGGTTATTTCTTCATGTATAATGATCAACTCGATACTCCCTAGCCCCCAACAGCCTTTTTTTTCATATCACTTTAACCAGAGTGACGGGAGAGCGGCATTTAAGAAAACGTGCTTATCTCGGCGAGAAAAAGCGATTTCGGCAATAAAATTTAAAACGCGTGTAAAACATAAACCAAACGATGAAATTGGTTATTTCTTCATGTATAATGATCAACTCGATACTCCCTAGCCCCCAACAGCCTTTTTTTTCATAACACTTTAACCAGAGTGACGGGAGAGCGGCATTTCAGAAAACGTGCTTATCTCGGCGAGAAAAAGCGATTTCGGCAATAAAATTTAAAACGCGTGTAAAACATAAACCAAACGATGAAATTGGTTATTTCTTCATGTATAATGATCAACTCGATACTCCCTAGCCCCCAACAGCCTTTTTTTTCATAACACTTTAACCAGAGTGACGGGAGAGCGGAATTTCAGAAAACGTGCTTATCTCGGCGAGAAAAAGCGATTTCGGCAATAAAATTTAAAACGCGTGTAAAACATAAACCAAACGATGAAATTGGTTATTTCTTCATGTATAATGATCAACTCGATACTCCCTAGCCCCCAACAGCCTTTTTTTTCATAACACTTTAACCAGAGTGGCGGGAAAGCGGCATTTCAGAAAACGTGCTTATCTCGGCGAGAAAAAGCGATTTCGGCAATAAAATTTAAAACGCGTGTAAAACATAAACCAAACGATGAAATTGGTTATTTCTTCATGTATAATGATCAACTCGATACTCCCTAGCCCCCAACAGCCTTTTTTTTCATAACACTTTAACCAGAGTGACGGGAGAGCGGCATTTCAGAAAACGTGCTTATCTCGGCGAGAAAAAGCGATTTCGGCAATAAAATTTAAAACGCGTGTAAAACATAAACCAAACGATGAAATTGGTTATTTCTTCATGTATAATGATCGACTCGATACTCCCTAGCCCCCAACAGCCTTTTTTTTCATAACACTTTAACCAGAGTGACGGGAGAGCAGCATTTCAGAAAACGTGCTTATCTCGGCGAGAAAAAGCGATTTCGGCAATAAAATTTAAAACGCGTGTAAAACATAAACCAAACGATGAAATTGGTTATTTCTTCATGTATAATGATCAACTCGATACTCCCTAGCCCCCAACAGCCTTTTTTTTCACAACACTTTAACCAGAGTGACGGGAGAGCGGCATTTCAGAAAACGTGCTTATCTCGGCGAGAAAAAGCGATTTCGGCAATAAAATTTAAAACGCGTGTAAAACATAAACCAAACGATGAAATTGGTTATTTCTTCATGTATAATGATCAACTCGATACTCCCTAGCCCCCAACAGCCTTTTTTTTCATAACACTTTAACCAGAGTGACGGGAGAGCGGGATTTCAGAAAACGTGCTTATCTCGGCGAGAAAAAGCGATTTCGGCAATAAAATTTAAAACGCGTGTAAAACATTAACCAAACGATGAAATTGGTTATTTCTTCATGTATAATGATCAACTCGATACTCCCTAGCCCCCAACAGCCTTTTTTTTCATAACACTTTAACCAGAGTGACGGGAGAGCGGCATTTAAGAAAACGTGCTTATCTCGGCGAGAAAAAGCGATTTCGGCAATAAAATTTAAAACGCGTGTAAAACATAAACCAAACGATGAAATTGGTTATTTCTTCATGTATAATGATCAACTCGATACTCCCTAGCCCCCAACAGCCTTTTTTTTCATAACACTTTAACCAGAGTGACGGGAGAGCGGCATTTCAGAAAACGTGCTTATCTCGGCGAGAAAAAGCGATTTCGGCAATAAAATTTAAAACGCGTGTAAAACATAAACCAAACGATGAAATTGGTTATTTCTTCATGTATAATGATCAACTCGATACTCCCTAGCCCCCAACAGCCTTTTTTTTTCATAACACTTTAACCAGAGTGACGGGAGAGCAGCATTTCAGAAAACGTGCTTATCTCGGCGAGAAAAAGCGATTTCGGCAATAAAATTTAAAACGCGTGTAAAACATAAACCAAACAATGAAATTGGTTATTTCTTCATGTATAATGATCAACTCGATACTCCCTAGCCCCCAACAGCCTTTTTTTTCATAACACTTTAACCAGAGTGACGGGAGAGCGGCATTTCAGAAAACGTGCTTATCTCGGCGAGAAAAAGCGATTTCGGCAATAAAATTTAAAACGCGTGTAAAACATAAACCAAACGATGAAATTGGTTATTTCTTCATGTATAATGATCAACTCGATACTCCCTAGCCCCCAACAGCCTTTTTTTTCATAACACTTTAACCAGAGTGACGGGAGAGCGGCATTTCAGAAAACGTGCTTATCTCGGCGAGAAAAAGCAATTTCGGCAATAAAATTTAAAACGCGTGTAAAACAAAAACCAAACGATGAAATTGGTTATTTCTTCATGTATAATGATCAACTCGATACTCCCTAGCCCCCAACAGCCTTTTTTTTCATAACACTTTAACCAGAGTGACGGGAGAGCGGCATTTCAAAAAACGTGCTTATCTCGGCGAGAAAAAGCGATTTTGGCAATAAAATTTAAAACGCGTGTAAAACATAAACCAAACGATGAAATTGGTTATTTCTTCATGTATAATGATCAACTCGATACTCCCTAGCCCCCAGCAGCCTTTTTTTTCATAACACTTTAACCAGAGTGACGGGAGAGCAGCATTTCAGAAAACGTGCTTATCTCGGCGAGAAAAAGCGATTTCGGCAATAAAATTTAAAACGCGTGTAAAACATAAACCAAACGATGAAATTGGTTATTTCTTCATGTATAATGATCAACTCGATACTCCCTAGCCCCCAACAGCCTTTTTTTTCATAACACTTTAACCAGAGTGACGGGAGAGCGGCATTTCAGAAAACGTGCTTATCTCGGCGAGAAAAAGCGATTTCGGCAATAAAATTTAAAACGCGTGTAAAACATAAACCAAACGATGAAATTGGTTATTTCTTCATGTATAATGATCAACTCGATACTCCCTAGCCCCCAACAGCCTTTTTTTTCCATAACACTTTAACCAGAGTGACGGGAGAGCGGCATTTCAGAAAACGTGCTTATCTCGGCGAGAAAAAGCGATTTCGGCAATAAAATTTAAAACGCGTGTAAAACATTAACCAAACGATGAAATTGGTTATTTCTTCATGTATAATGATCAACTCGATACTCCCTAGCCCCCAACAGCCTTTTTTTTCATATCACTTTAACCAGAGTGACGGGAGAGCGGCATTTAAGAAAACGTGCTTATCTCGGCGAGAAAAAGCGATTTCGGCAATAAAATTTAAAACGCGTGTAAAACATAAACCAAACGATGAAATTGGTTATTTCTTCATGTATAATGATCAACTCGATACTCCCTAGCCCCCAACAGCCTTTTTTTTCATAACACTTTAACCAGAGTGACGGGAGAGCGGCATTTCAGAAAACGTGCTTATCTCGGCGAGAAAAAGCGATTTCGGCAATAAAATTTAAAACGCGTGTAAAACATAAACCAAACGATGAAATTGGTTATTTCTTCATGTATAATGATCAACTCGATACTCCCTAGCCCCCAACAGCCTTTTTTTTCATAACACTTTAACCAGAGTGACGGGAGAGCAGCATTTCAGAAAACGTGCTTATCTCGGCGAGAAAAAGCGATTTCGGCAATAAAATTTAAAACGCGTGTAAAACATAAACCAAACGATGAAATTGGTTATTTCTTCATGTATAAGGATCAACTCGATACTCCCTAGCCCCCAACAGCCTTTTTTTTTCATAACACTTTAACCAGAGTGACGGGAGAGCGGCATTTCAGAAAACGTGCTTATCTCGGCGAGAAAAAGCGATTTCGGCAATAAAATTTAAAACGCGTGTAAAACATAAACCAAACGATGAAATTGGTTATTTCTTCATGTATAATGATCAACTCGATACTCCCTAGCCCCCAACAGCCTTTATTTTCATAACACTTTAACCAGAGTGACGGGAGAGCGGCATTTCAGAAAACGTGCTTATCTCGGCGAGAAAAAGCGATTTCGGCAATAAAATTTAAAACGCGTGTAAAACATAAACCAAACGATGAAATTGGTTATTTCTTCATGTATAATGATCAACTCGATACTCCCTAGCCCCCAACAGCCTTTTTTTTCATAACACTTTAACCAGAGTGACGGGAGAGCGGCATTTCAAAAAACGTGCTTATCTCGGCGAGAAAAAGCGATTTCGGCAATAAAATTTAAAACGCGTGTAAAACATAAACCAAACGATGAAATTGGTTATTTCTTCATGTATAATGATCAACTCGATACTCCCTAGCCCCCAGCAGCCTTTTTTTTCATAACACTTTAACCAGAGTGACGGGAGAGCGGCATTTCAGAAAACGTGCTTATCTCGGCGAGAAAAAGCGATTTCGGCAATAAAATTTAAAACGCGTGTAAAACATTAACCAAACGATGAAATTGGTTATTTCTTCATGTATAATGATCAACTCGATACTCCCTAGCCCCCAACAGCCTTTTTTTTCATAACACTTTAACCAGAGTGACGGGAGAGCGGCATTTAAGAAAACGTGCTTATCTCGGCGAGAAAAAGCGATTTCGGCAATAAAATTTAAAACGCGTGTAAAACATAAACCAAACGATGAAATTGGTTATTTCTTCATGTATAGTGATCAACTCGATACTCCCTAGCCCCCAACAGCCTTTTTTTTCATAACACTTTAACCAGAGTGACGGGAGAGCGGCATTTCAGAAAACGTGCTTATCTCGGCGAGAAAAAGCGATTTCGGCAATAAAATTTAAAACGCGTGTAAAACATAAACCAAACGATGAAATTGGTTATTTCTTCATGTATAATGATCAACTCGATACTCCCTAGCCCCCAACAGCCTTTTTTTTCATAACACTCTAACCAGAGTGACGGGAGAGCAGCATTTCAGAAAACGTGCTTATCTCGGCGAGAAAAAGCGATTTCGGCAATAAAATTTAAAACGCGTGTAAAACATAAACCAAACGATGAAATTGGTTATTTCTTCATGTATAAGGATCAACTCGATACTCCCTAGCCCCCAACAGCCTTTTTTTTCATAACACTTTAACCAGAGTGACGGGAGAGCGGCATTTCAGAAAACGTGCTTATCTCGGCGAGAAAAAGCGATTTTGGCAATAAAATTTAAAACGCGTGTAAAACATAAACCAAACGATGAAATTGGTTATTTCTTCATGTATAATGATCAACTCGATACTCCCTAGCCCCCAACAGCCTTTATTTTCATAACACTTTAACCAGAGTGACGGGAGAGCGGCATTTCAGAAAACGTGCTTATCTCGGCGAGAAAAAGCGATTTCGGCAATAAAATTTAAAACGCGTGTAAAACATAAACCAAACGATGAAATTGGTTATTTCTTCATGTATAATGATCAACTCGATACTCCCTAGCCCCCAACAGCCTTTTTTTTCATAACACTTTAACCAGAGTGACGGGAGAGCGGCATTTCAGAAAACGTGCTTATCTCGGCGAGAAAAAGCGATTTCGGCAATAAAATTTAAAACGCGTGTAAAACATAAACCAAACGATGAAATTGGTTATTTCTTCATGTATAATGATCAACTCGATACTCCCTAGCCCCCAACAGCCTTTTTTTTCATAACACTTTAACCAGAGTGACGGGAGAGCAGCATTTCAGAAAACGTGCTTATCTCGGCGAGAAAAAGCGATTTCGGCAATAAAATTTAAAACGCGTGTAAAACATAAACCAAACGATGAAATTGGTTATTTCTTCATGTATAAGGATCAACTCGATACTCCCTAGCCCCCAACAGCCTTTTTTTTTCATAACACTTTAACCAGAGTGACGGGAGAGCGGCATTTCAGAAAACGTGCTTATCTCGGCGAGAAAAAGCGATTTCGGCAATAAAATTTAAAACGCGTGTAAAACATAAACCAAACGATGAAATTGGTTATTTCTTCATGTATAATGATCAACTCGATACTCCCTAGCCCCCAACAGCCTTTTTTTTCATAACACTCTAACCAGAGTGACGGGAGAGCAGCATTTCAGAAAACGTGCTTATCTCGGCGAGAAAAAGCGATTTCGGCAATAAAATTTAAAACGCGTGTAAAACATAAACCAAACGATGAAATTGGTTATTTCTTCATGTATAAGGATCAACTCGATACTCCCTAGCCCCCAACAGCCTTTTTTTTCATAACACTTTAACCAGAGTGACGGGAGAGCGGCATTTCAGAAAACGTGCTTATCTCGGCGAGAAAAAGCGATTTCGGCAATAAAATTTAAAACGCGTGTAAAACATAAACCAAACGATGAAATTGGTTATTTCTTCATGTATAATGATCAACTCGATACTCCCTAGCCCCCAACAGCCTTTATTTTCATAACACTTTAACCAGAGTGACGGGAGAGCGGCATTTCAGAAAACGTGCTTATCTCGGCGAGAAAAAGCGATTTCGGCAATAAAATTTAAAACGCGTGTAAAACATAAACCAAACGATGAAATTGGTTATTTCTTCATGTATAATGATCAACTTGATACTCCCTAGCCCCCAACAGCCTTTTTTTTCATAACACTTTAACCAGAGTGACGGGAGAGCGGCATTTCAGAAAACGTGCTTATCTCGGCGAGAAAAAGCGATTTCGGCAATAAAATTTAAAACGCGTGTAAAACATAAACCAAACGATGAAATTGGTTATTTCTTCATGTATAATGATCAACTCGATACTCCCTAGCCCCCAACAGCCTTTTTTTTCATAACACTTTAACCAGAGTGACGGGAGAGCGGAATTTCAGAAAACGTGCTTATCTTGGCGAGAAAAAGCGATTTCGGCAATAAAATTTAAAACGCGTGTAAAACATAAACCAAATTATGAAATTGGTTATTTCTTCATGTATAATGATCAACTCGATACTCCCTAGCCCCCAACAGCCTTTTTTTTCATAACACTTTAACCAGAGTGACGGGAAAGCGGCATTTCAGAAAACGTGCTTATCTCGGCGAGAAAAAGCGATTTCGGCAATAAAATTTAAAACGCGTGTAAAACATAAACCAAACGATGAAATTGGTTATTTCTTCATGTATAATGATCAACTCGATACTCCCTAGCCCCCAACAGCCTTTTTTTTCATAACACTTTAACCAGAGTGACGGGAGAGCGGCATTTCAGAAAACGTGCTTATCTCGGCGAGAAAAAGCGATTTCGGCAATAAAATTTAAAACGCGTGTAAAACATAAACCAAACGATGAAATTGGTTATTTCTTCATGTATAATGATCAACTCGATACTCCCTAGCCCCGAACAGCCTTTTTTTTCATAACACTTTAACCAGAGTGACGGGAGAGCAGCATTTCAGAAAACGTGCTTATCTCGGCGAGAAAAAGCGATTTCGGCAATAAAATTTAAAACACGTGTAAAACATAAACCAAACGATGAAATTGGTTATTTCTTCATGTATAATGATGCTCTCGATACTCCCTAGCCCCCAACAGCCTTTTTTTTCATAACACTTTAACCAGAGTGACGGGAGAGCGGCATTTCAGAAAACGTGCTTATCTCGGCGAGAAAAAGCGATTTCGGCAATAAAATTTAAAACGCGTGTAAAACATAAACCAAACGATGAAATTGGTTAATTCTTCATGTATAATGATCAACTCGATACTCCCTAGCCCCCAACAGCCTTTTTTTTCATAACACTTTAACCAGAGTGACGGGAGAGCGGCATTTCAGAAAACGTGCTTATCTCGGCGAGAAAAAGCGATTTCGGCAATAAAATTTAAAACGCGTGTAAAACATAAACCAAACGATGAAATTGGTTATTTCTTCATGTATAATGATCAACTCGATACTCCCTAGCCCCCAACAGCCTTTTTTTTCATAACACTTTAACCAGAGTGACGGGAGAGCGGCATTTCAGAAAACGTGCTTATCTCGGCGAGAAAAAGCGATTTCGGCAATAAAATTTAAAACGCGTGTAAAACATAAACCAAACGATGAAATTGGTTATTTCTTCATGTATAATGATCAACTCGATACTCCCTAGCCCCCAACAGCCTTTTTTTTCATAACACTTTAACCAGAGTGACGGGAGAGCGGCATTTCAGAAAACGTGCTTATCTCGGCGAGAAAAACCGATTTCGGCAATAAAATTTAAAACGCGTGTAAAACATAAACCAAACGATGAAATTGGTTATTTCTTCATGTATAATGATCAACTCGATACTCCCTAGCCCCCAACAGCCTTTTTTTTCATAACACTTTAACCAGAGTGACGGGAGAGCGGCATTTCAGAAAACGTGCTTATCTCGGCGAGAAAAAGCGATTTCGGCAATAAAATTTAAAACGCGTGTAAAACATAAACCAAACGATGAAATTGGTTATTTCTTCATGTATAATGATCAACTCGATACTCCCTAGCCCCCAACAGCCTTTTTTTTCATAACACTTTAACCAGAGTGACGGGAGAGCGGCATTTCAGAAAACGTGCTTATCTCGGCGAGAAAAAGCGATTTCGGCAATAAAATTTAAAACGCGTGTAAAACATAAACCAAACGATGAAATTGGTTATTTCTTCATGTATAATGATCAACTCGATACTCCCTAGCCCCCAACAGCCTTTTTTTTCATAACACTTTAACCAGAGTGACGGGAGAGCAGCATTTCAGAAAACGTGCTTATCTCGGCGAGAAAAAGCGATTTCGGCAATAAAATTTAAAACGCGTGTAAAACATAAACCAAACGATGAAATTGGTTATTTCTTCATGTATAATGATCAACTCGATACTCCCTAGCCCCCAACAGCCTTTTTTTTCATAACACTTTAACCAGAGTGACGGGAGAGCGGCATTTCAGAAAACGTTCTTATCTCGGCGAGAAAAAGCGATTTCGGCAATAAATTTTAAAACGCGTGTAAAACATAAACCAAACGATGAAATTTGTTATTTCTTCATGTATAATGATCAACTCGATACTCCCTAGCCCCCAACAGCCTTTTTTTTCATAACACTTTAACCAGAGTGACGGGAGAGCGGCATTTCAGAAAACGTGCTTATCTCTGCGAGAAAAAGCGATTTTGGCAATAAAATGTAAAACGCGTGTAAAACATAAACCAAACGATGAAATTGGTTATTTCTTCATGTATAATGATCAACTCGATACTCCCTAGCCCCCAACAGCCTTTTTTTTCATAACACTTTAACCAGAGTGACGGGAGAGCAGCATTTCAGAAAACGTGCTTATCTCGGCGAGAAAAAGCGATTTCGGCAATAAAATTTAAAACGCGTGTAAAACATAAACCAAACGATGAAATTGGTTATTTCTTCATGTATAATGATCAACTCGATACTCCCTAGCCCCCAACAGCCTTTTTTTTCATAACACTTTAACCAGAGTGACGGGAGAGCGGCAGTTCAGAAAACGTGCTTATCTCGGCGAGAAAAAGCGATTTCGGCAATAAAATTTAAAACGCGTGTAAAACATAAACCAAACGATGAAATTGGTTATTTCTTCATGTATAATGATCAACTCGATACTCCCTAGCCCCCAACAGCCTTTTTTTTCATAACACTTTAACCAGAGTGACGGGAGAGCGGCATTTCAGAAAACGTGCTTATCTCGGCGAGAAAAAGCGATTTCGGCAATAAAATTTAAAACGCGTGTAAAACATAAACCAAACGATGAAATTGGTTATTTCTTCATGTATAATGATCAACTCGATACTCCCTAGCCCCCAACAGCCTTTTTTTTCATAACACTTTAACCAGAGTGACGGGAGAGCGGCATTTCAGAAAACGTGCTTATCTCGGCGAGAAAAAGCGATTTCGGCAATAAAATTTAAAACGCGTGTAAAACATAAACCAAACGATGAAATTGGTTATTTCTTCATGTATAATGATCAACTCGATACTCCCTAGCCCCCAAAAGCCTTTTTTTTCATAACACTTTAACCAGAGTGACGGGAGAGTGGCATTTCAGAAAACGTGCTTATCTCGGCGAGAAAAAGCGATTTCGGCAATAAAATTTAAAACGCGTGTAAAACATAAACCAAACGATGAAATTGGTTATTTCTTCATGTATAATGATCAACTCGATACTCCCTAGCCCCCAACAGCCTTTTTTTTCATAACACTTTAACCAGAGTGACGGGAGAGCGGCATTTCAGAAAACGTGCTTATCTCGGCGAGAAAAAGCGATTTCGGTAATAAAATTTAAAACGCGTGTAAAACATAAACCAAACGATGAAATTGGTTATTTCTTCATGTATAATGATC
Organism: Syngnathus leptorhynchus; assembly: GCF_054491065.1. Classification (NCBI taxonomy): domain Eukaryota; kingdom Metazoa; phylum Chordata; class Actinopteri; order Syngnathiformes; family Syngnathidae; genus Syngnathus; species Syngnathus leptorhynchus. Next base: position 24,292,969 of record NC_141196.1, read on the forward strand.
AACTCGATACTCCCTAGCCCCCAACAGCCTTTTTTTTCATAACACTTTAACCAGAGTGACGGGAGAGCAGCATTTCAGAAAACGTGCTTATCTCGGCGAGAAAAAGCGATTTCGGCAATAAAATTTAAAACGCGTGTAAAACATAAACCAAACGATGAAATTGGTTATTTCTTCATGTATAATGATCAACTCGATACTCCCTAGCCCCCAACAGCCTTTTTTTTCATAACACTTTAACCAGAGTGACGGGAGAGCGGCATTTCAGAAAACGTGCTTATCTCGGCGAGAATAAGCGATTTCGGCAATAAAATTTAAAACGCGTGTAAAACATAAACCAAACGATGAAATTGGTTATTTCTTCATGTATAATGATCAACTCGATACTCCCTAGCCCCCAACAGCCTTTTTTTTCATAACACTTTAACCAGAGTGACGGGAGAGCTGTTACGCTCAGCTGGGGTGGTGAGCCAAAAATGCAGAGAACCCAGGAGAACAAGACACAAAAACAGAAGTCTTGGGGCAAAAAACAATATATTTACTTTTCTCACAAAAAAAGGGTGATCCAAAGTGGATAGGAGGGAGGAGACGCTGGTTCGACGTGTAGTTGAGCGCTGACCACGGAAGGTTAACGTCGAAGCGTCGAGCACTGTCTCTCAGGGGGTTTTGTAGACCGCCGCTGACGAGATGATTTGGAACAGCTTGGTCGATTGAGATGAGCCACACCTGTGCTGTGCCGGCTGGGGATGAGTGGCACAACAGTACCCCCCCCCTGAGGGGAGGCACCGGACGACCGTCCCTGGGCACCCGGATTGTTCCGGTAGAAGTCATCCAACAACGAAGGGTCAGCAAGGTAGGACCTGGGCACCCAGCTACGGTCTTCAGGGCCGAAACCCTCCCAGTCCACCAAGAACTGGAAGCCTCTTCCCCGGCGACGGACGGCCAGTAGTTTACGAACCGACCAAACAGGATCACCATCAGCCAGTAGTCGAGGTGGCGGGTGAGCAGAAACTGCCGGTGCCAGGGGACTGGTGGCGACTGGCTTCAGCTGGGACACATGGAAAACTGGGTGCACTTTGAGAGCAGGAGGGAGATTCAGACGCACTGCGGAAGGGCCGATGATGCGGTCCACAGTGTAGGGACCGACAAACCGAGGGTTCAACTTGCGGGTAGACGTCTGAGAGGTTTGGAGGGGCAAGTCCCGGGCCAATAGCCAAACTTTCTGGCCGGGCTGGTAAACCGGGGCATGCCTCCTCCGCCGGTTAGCACCACGCTGAGATCGTACTGAGGCACGGAGTAGCGCAGCCCGAGCAGTCCTCCAGATGTGTCGACACCGGCGGAGGTGGGCCCTGGTGGATGGAACTGCCACCTCCAGTTCCTGCTGTGGAAACAAGGGAGGCTGGTAACCCAGAGAGCATTGAAATGGTGACATTCCCGTGGCAGAGCTCTCCAATGTATTGAGGGAATACTCAACCCAGGCTAGGTACTTAGCCCATGAAGAGGGGTTGCTGGAGGCAACGCAGCGAAGGGTCTCCTCCACCGCCTGGTTGGCACGTTCAGTCTGCCCATTGGACTGAGGATGGTACCCGGAGGAAAGGCTGACCGTGGCTCCAATTCCCCTGCAAAAAGCCTGCCACACCTTGGAGATGAATTGGGGACCACGATCCGACACAATGTCTGAGGGAATACCATGGAGGCGTACAACATGGAGGGTGAGGAGGTCAGCCGTTTCAGCAGCAGAAGGAAGCTTGGGGAGGGGAATGAAGTGGACGGCCTTAGAGAACCGGTCGACCACAGTCAGGATGGTGTCATAACCCTGGGAAATGGGAAGTCCAGTGACAAAGTCCATGCCAATGTGAGACCATGGCCGACTCGGAATTGGAAGGGGTTGTAAGAGGCCTGCTGGAGGGCGATGGGAAGCCTTACTACGGGCACAGACTGTGCAGGCAGCAACGTACTCCTTGACATCCTTCTTAAGGGTGGGCCACCAGAATCTCCGGCCGACGAACTCCGCTGTCCGGCGCTCTCCGGGGTGACATGAAACACGGCTGGAGTGACCCCACTCTAACACTCGAGGACGGGCAGCATCTGGAACAAACTGCCTGTTCGGGGGTCCATTGCCAGGGTCAGGTTGGGTTTGCAGGGCCTCCATTACGACAGAATCTATGGGCCAGGAGATTGCCCCAACCACACGGGCAGGAAGAAGGATGGTGTCGGATATCTCCGGGACAGCAGGGCCCTCAGAGAACTGACGGGAAAGGGCGTCAGCTCTGACGTTCTTTGACCCTGGGCGGTATGTGAGAGTGAAATCAAACCGGCTTAAGAACAGAGCCCAGCGGGCCTGCCTGGAGTTTATCCTTTTTGCTGTTCTTAAGTAGGTCAGGTTCTTGTGATCTGACCACACGACAAAAGGCAGTTTTGCTCCCTCCAACCAGTGTCTCCACTCCCTCAGGGCATCATGGACCGCCAGCAGCTCCTTGTTTCCCACATCATAGTTCCTCTCCGCTGGGTCGTAACTTCGAGAGAAATAAGCGCACGGATGCACCTTCTGATCCTCCTCCGAGCGCTGGGAGAGGACTGCCCCAATGCCTGTGTCAGAAGCATCCACTTCCACAATGAATTGTCTCTCAGGGTCAGGGTGGACAAGCACTGGAGCTGAAGAGAACAGACCCTTGAGTCTGGTGAAGGCCGTCTCTGCTTCGGGCGTCCAGGAAAAGGGGCGTGTGATGGAGGTCAGGGCATTGAGAGGGGCAGCGATTTGACTATATCCCTTGATGAAGCGGCGTATGAAGCCTGCGAAACCCAGGAAGCGTCTGAGCTGAGTCCGGTTGGTAGGACGCGGCCACTCCTCCACAGCCTTGACTTTGGAGGGATCGACCCTCATCCGTCCAGCTTCCACTATGTTTCCCAGGTACGTTACAGAGTCAGAGTGGAAGACACACTTCTCGGCTTTAATGAACAGGCGATTCTCCAACAGCCGCTGAAGAACCAAACGCACATGCTGGTGGTGTTCCTTCAATGACCTGGAGAAGATAAGGATGTCGTCCAGGTACACCACCACAAAGATGTTCAACATGTCTCTTAACACATCATTTACCAGGCATTGGAAAACCGCTGGTGCGTTGGACAAGCCAAAAGGCATCACAAGGTACTCAAAATGGCCGAGATGGGTGTTGAAAGCCGTCTTCCATTCGTCGCCCTCTCTGATCCGGACTAAGTGGTAGGCGTTGCGGAGATCTAGCTTGGTGAACACCCGGGCATGAGTAAGAGGCTCAAAAGTGGAACTAATAAGGGGCAAAGGATACTTGTTTTTTACTGTGATGTCATTAAGACCACGGTAGTCAATGCAAGGTCTCAGGCCTCCATCCTTCCTGGTCACAAAAAAAAAACCTGCCCCTAAGGGAGATGATGATGGTCTTATGAAACCTGAGAGCAGGGACTCTGCAACATAATTGCGCATCGCCTCCTTTTCTGGAAGGGAGATGTTGTAGAGTCGCCCCTTAGGATAGGGGGCCCCGGGAAGGAGGTCGATCGCACAGTCGTATGGCCGGTGAGGGGGAAGTAAAAGGGCTTTATCCTTACTAAAAACTGAGGCAAGGTCATGGTAAATACTCGGAACTCCAGAGATATCAGGGGTTACGGGCATGGGTCTGGGACTACTTGGAGGTGAAAGGGCAGAGCGTAGACAGGTCGCATGACAGGCTGTGCTCCATCCCAAAATCCGACCAGAGGCCCAGGAGATGTGAGGTTCATGCCTCTCCAACCAAGGTCTCCCCAATATCAAGGGAGCAGTAGGGGCCTGAAGGACAAAAAAACGGATGGGCTCAGTATGATTCCCTGAGAGCGTGAGCATAAGAGGTTCAGTGGAGAAGGAAATGGTTCCTAATGAGTGACCATCGATGGCTCTGGGAGACAGGGATTGATCTAAGGGAACCAAAGGAATTCCGGCCTGGCGTGCGAAGGAAATGTCCATAAGGCTCTCGTCCGCACCAGAATCAATAAATGCACTAACGGACAATGTTTCTTTGCCCCAGGCCAGGGTTGCGGGGAAAAGACGGTTGGAACAAACCTTGGGCTGGGGAATGGTGGTGTTGCTCACCAGTATAGCCCCTACTGGCGAGCTGGGCCTTTTGGGCGGGTTGGGCAGGACCGGATGAAATGTCCTGATTCTCCACAGTAGAAACATTGATCATTGCTCAGCCTCAGCTGCTTTTCTGCTGGCGAGATCCGTGATCGGCCAACCTCCATGGGCTCCCCAGACCCTGCAGTAGATAGGAACGGGGGAAGCATAGGGTCCTGAGTACGAGTTGGCCTGGAAGGTGACGTGGGGAACACAGAAGCAAAACGACGGGGAACAAACTGTAGGGGGCTACGGTGGACTCTGTCTGTACGCCGCTCCTGAAGTCGTGCGTCCATCTTGAGAGCCAGGGATATTAGCTCGTTAAGGGTCTCCGGGCTGTCACGTACAATGAGGTCCTTAATAGAATCCCTCAGCCCCTTGCGAAAGACACTGAGGAGGGCTTGATCATTCCAACGGCTCTCTGCAGCAAGGATCCGAAATTCCAGCGTATATTGAGCCACTGAACGTGTCCCCTGGCGGATAACCAGCAGGCGGCTAGAAGCATCTTGACCATCTGCAGGGTGATCAAACACAGCCCGAAACTCACTCTTGAACTGTGAGTAGTCGGTAAGAAAAACTGGGTTATTCTCAACTGCCGCAATAGCCCAGCGGAGGGCATCCTCGACCAGAAGGGACATGACAAAAGCAATTTTAGACCCGTCAGAGGAATATTTAGAGGGCTGATGGGTAAAAAGTAACTCACATTGTGCCAAAAAACCTCTGCTCAGATTGAAGTCACCATTGAAAGGCCTAGGGCTGACTAGGCCAGGCTCGGACTGGGACTGCTGTGGGTTGGGAAGGACAGGGCTAGGTTGTTGGTTGGAAGCAGAGGCAGGGCCATGAACGGGAGCGGGATTTCCTTCGGCCGAGGCACGGACTGTAAGTGCATCCAGGGACCGTTGGATGCCAGATAGAGCTCCTGCAATAGACTGCACTTGGTTAGAAAGCGTTGCCACAGAACCAACTGTGGTTTGAGACGTCCTCTCCAGAGCAGTGATTTGAGACAGGACGGTCGGGAAAGCCTTATTTAATTCTTGCTGCAGTGAAGAGATCTCTTTAGCTTGACCAAAAACTAACTCACGTAATTCAGATGATCTTGGCTGCCCGGCCCCCGGGGTCCCGGCTTGGCTCATGATGGCTTCGACGTTCTGTTACGCTCAGCTGGGGTGGTGAGCCAAAAATGCAGAGAACCCAGGAGAACAAGACACAAAAACAGAAGTCTTGGGGCAAAAAACAATATATTTACTTTTCTCACAAAAAAAGGGTGATCCAAAGTGGATAGGAGGGAGGAGACGCTGGTTCGACGTGTAGTTGAGCGCTGACCACGGAAGGTTAACGTCGAAGCGTCGAGCACTGTCTCTCAGGGGGTTTTGTAGACCGCCGCTGACGAGATGATTTGGAACAGCTTGGTCGATTGAGATGAGCCACACCTGTGCTGTGCCGGCTGGGGATGAGTGGCACAACAAGAGCGGCATTTCAGAAAACGTGCTTATCTCGGCGAGAAAAAGCGATTTCGGCAATAAAATTTAAAACGCGTGTAAAACATAAACCAAACGATGAAATTGGTTATTTCTTCATGTATAATGATCAACTCGATACTCCCTAGCCCCCAACAGCCTTTTTTTTCATAACACTTTAACCAGAGTGACGGGAGAGCGGCATTTCAGAAAACGTGCTTATATCGGCGAGAAAAAGCGATTTCGGCAATAAAATTTAAAACGCGTGTAAAACATAAACCAAACGATAAAATTGGTTATTTCTTCATGTATAATGATCAACTCGATACTCCCTAGCCCCCAACAGCCTTTTTTTTCATAACACTTTAACCAGAGTGACGGGAGAGCAGCATTTCAGAAAACGTGCTTATCTCGGCGAGAAAAAGCGATTTCGGCAATAAAATTTAAAACGCGTGTAAAACATAAACCAAACGATGAAATTGGTTATTTCTTCATGTATAATGATCAACTCGATACTCCCTAGCCCCCAACAGCCTTTTTTTTCATAACACTTTAACCAGAGTGACGGGAGAGCGGCATTTCAGAAAACGTGCTTATCTCGGCGAGAAAAAGCGATTTCGGCAATAAAATTTAAAACGCGTGTAAAACATAAACCAAACGATGAAATTGGTTATTTCTTCATGTATAATGATCAACTCGATACTCCCTAGCCCCCAACAGCCTTTTTTTTCATAACACTTTAACCAGAGTGACGGGAGAGCGGCATTTCAGAAAACGTGCTTATCTCGGCGAGAAAAAGCGATTTCGGCAATAAAATTTAAAACGCGTGTAAAACATAAACCAAACGATGAAATTGGTTATTTCTTCATGTATAATGATCAACTCGATACTCCCTAGCCCACAAAAGCCTTTTTTTTCATAACACTTTAACCAGAGTGACGGGAGAGCGGCATTTCAGAAAACGTGCTTATCTCGGCGAGGAAAAGCGATTTCGGCAATAAAATTTAAAACGCGTGTAAAACATAAACCAAACGATGAAATTGGTTATTTCTTCATGTATAATGATCAACTCGATACTCCCTAGCCCCCAACAGCCTTTTTTTTCATAACACTTTAACCAGAGTGACGGGAGAGCGGCATTTCAGAAAACGTGCTTATCTCGGCGAGAAAAAGCGATTTCGGCAATAAAATTTAAAACGCGTGTAAAACATAAACCAAACGATGAAATTGGTTATTTCTTCATGTATAATGATCAACTCGATACTCCCTAGCCCCCAACAGCCTTTTTTTTCATAACACTTTAACCAGAGTGACGGGAGAGCGGCATTTCAGAAAACGTGCTTATCTCGGCGAGAAAAAGCGATTTCGGCAATAAAATTTAAAACGCGTGTAAAACATAAACCAAACGATGAAATTGGTTATTTCTTCATGTATAATGATCAACTCGATACTCCCTAGCCCCCAACAGCCTTTTTTTTCATAACACTTTAACCAGAGTGACGGGAGAGCGGCAGTTCAGAAAACGTGCTTATCTCGGCGAGAAAAAGCGATTTCGGCAATAAAATTTAAAACGCGTGTAAAACATAAACCAAACGATGAAATTGGTTATTTCTTCATGTATAATGATCAACTCGATACTCCCTAGCCCCCAACAGCCTTTTTTTTCATAACACTTTAACCAGAGTGACGGGAGAGCGGCATTTCAGAAAACGTGCTTATCTCGGCGAGAAAAAGCGATTTCGGCAATAAAATTTAAAACGCGTGTAAAACATAAACCAAACGATGAAATTGGTTATTTCTTCATGTATAATGATCAACTCGATACTCCCTAGCCCCCAACAGCCTTTTTTTTCATAACACTTTAACCAGAGTGACGGGAGAGCGGCATTTCAGAAAACTTGCTTATCTCGGCGAGAAAAAGCGATTTCGGCAATAAAATTTAAAACGCGTGTAAAACATAAACCAAACGATGAAATTGGTTATTTCTTCATGTATAATGATCAACTCGATACTCCCTAGCCCACAAAAGCCTTTTTTTTCATAACACTTTAACCAGAGTGACGGGAGAGCGGCATTTCAGAAAACGTGCTTATCTCGGCGAGGAAAAGCGATTTCGGCAATAAAATTTAAAACGCGTGTAAAACATAAACCAAACGATGAAATTGGTTATTTCTTCATGTATAATGATCAACTCGATACTCCCTAGCCCCCAACAGCCTTTTTTTTCATAACACTTTAACCAGAGTGACGGGAGAGCGGCATTTCAGAAAACGTGCTTATCTCGGCGAGAAAAAGCGATTTCGGCAATAAAATTTAAAACGCGTGTAAAACATAAACCAAACGATGAAATTGGTTATTTCTTCATGTATAATGATCAACTCGATACTCCCTAGCCCCCAACAGCCTTTTTTTTCATAACACTTTAACCAGAGTGACGGGAGAGCGGCATTTCAGAAAACGTGCTTATCTCGGCGAGAAAAAGCGATTTCGGCAATAAAATTTAAAACGCGTGTAAAACATAAACCAAACGATGAAATTGGTTATTTCTTCATGTATAATGATCAACTCGATACTCCCTAGCCCCCAACAGCCTTTTTTTTCATAACACTTTAACCAGAGTGACGGGAGAGCGGCAGTTCAGAAAACGTGCTTATCTCGGCGAGAAAAAGCGATTTCGGCAATAAAATTTAAAACGCGTGTAAAACATAAACCAAACGATGAAATTGGTTATTTCTTCATGTATAATGATCAACTCGATACTCCCTAGCCCCCAACAGCCTTTTTTTTCATAACACTTTAACCAGAGTGACGGGAGAGCGGCATTTCAGAAAACGTGCTTATCTCGGCGAGAAAAAGCGATTTCGGCAATAAAATTTAAAACGCGTGTAAAACATAAACCAAACGATGAAATTGGTTATTTCTTCATGTATAATGATCAACTCGATACTCCCTAGCCCCCAACAGCCTTTTTTTTCATAACACTTTAACCAGAGTGACGGGAGAGCGGCATTTCAAAAAACGTGCTTATCTCGGCGAGAAAAAGCGATTTCGGCAATAAAATTTAAAACGCGTGTAAAACATAAACCAAACGATGAAATTGGTTATTTCTTCATGTATAATGATCAACTCGATACTCCCTAGCCCCCAGCAGCCTTTTTTTTCATAACACTTTAACCAGAGTGACGGGAGAGCAGCATTTCAGAAAACGTGCTTATCTCGGCGAGAAAAAGCGATTTCGGCAATAAAATTTAAAACGCGTGTAAAACATAAACCAAACGATGAAATTGGTTATTTCTTCATGTATAATGATCAACTCGATACTCACTAGCCCCCAACAGCCTTTTTTTTCATAACACTTTAACCAGAGTGACGGGAGAGTGGCATTTCAGAAAACGTGCTTATCTCGGCGAGAAAAAGCGATTTCGGCAATAAAATTTAAAACGCGTGTAAAACATAAACCAAACGATGAAATTGGTTATTTCTTCATGTATAATGATCAACTCGATACTCCCTAGCCCCCAACAGCCTTTTTTTCATAACACTTTAACCAGAGTGACGGGAGAGCGGCATTTCAGAAAACGTGCTTATCTCGGCGAGAAAAAGCGATTTCGGCAATAAAATTTAAAACGCGTGTAAAACATTAACCAAACGATGAAATTGGTTATTTCTTCATGTATAATGATCAACTCGATACTCCCTAGCCCCCAACAGCCTTTTTTTTCATAACACTTTAACCAGAGTGACGGGAGAGCGGCATTTAAGAAAACGTGCTTATCTCGGCGAGAAAAAGCGATTTCGGCAATAAAATTTAAAACGCGTGTAAAACATAAACCAAACGATGAAATTGGTTATTTCTTCATGTATAGTGATCAACTCGATACTCCCTAGCCCCCAACAGCCTTTTTTTTCATAACACTTTAACCAGAGTGACGGGAGAGCGGCATTTCAGAAAACGTGCTTATCTCGGCGAGAAAAAGCGATTTCGGCAATAAAATTTAAAACGCGTGTAAAACATAAACCAAACGATGAAATTGGTTATTTCTTCATGTATAATGATCAACTCGATACTCCCTAGCCCCCAACAGCCTTTTTTTTCATAACACTTTAACCAGAGTGACGGGAGAGCAGCATTTCAGAAAACGTGCTTATCTCGGCGAGAAAAAGCGATTTCGGCAATAAAATTTAAAACGCGTGTAAAACATAAACCAAACGATGAAATTGGTTATTTCTTCATGTATAAGGATCAACTCGATACTCCCTAGCCCCCAACAGCCTTTTTTTTCATAACACTTTAACCAGAGTGACGGGAGAGCGGCATTTCAGAAAACGTGCTTATCTCGGCGAGAAAAAGCGATTTCGGCAATAAAATTTAAAACGCGTGTAAAACATAAACCAAACGATGAAATTTGTTATTTCTTCATGTATAATGATCAACTCGATACTCCCTAGCCCCCAACAGCCTTTTTTTTCATAACACTTTAACCAGAGTGACGGGAGAGCGGCATTTCAGAAAACGTGCTTATCTCGGCGAGAAAAAGCGATTTCGGCAATAAAATTTAAAACGCGTGTAAAACATAAACCAAACGATGAAATTGGTTATTTCTTCATGTATAATGATCAACTCGATACTCCCTAGCCCCCAACAGCCTTTTTTTTCATAACACTTTAACCAGAGTGACGGGAGAGCGGCATTTCAGAAAACGTGCTTATCTCGGCGAGAAAAAGCGATTTCGGCAATAAAATTTAAAACGCGTGTAAAACATAAACCAAACGATGAAATTGGTTATTTCTTCATGTATAATGATCAACTCGATACTCCCTAGCCCCCAAAAGCCTTTTTTTTCATAACACTTTAACCAGAGTGACGGGAGAGCGGCATTTCAGAAAACGTGCTTATCTCGGCGAGAAAAAGCGATTTCGGCAATAAAATTTAAAACGCGTGTAAAACATAAACCAAACGATGAAATTGGTTATTTCTTCATGTATAATGATCAACTCGATACTCCCTAGCCCCCAACAGCCTTTTTTTTTCATAACACTTTAACCAGAGTGACGGGAGAGCGGCATTTCAGAAAACGTGCTTATCTCGGCGAGAAAAAGCGATTTCGGCAATAAAATTTAAAACGCGTGTAAAACATAAACCAAACGATGAAATTGGTTATTTCTTCATGTATAATGATCAACTCGATACTCCCTAGCCCCCAACAGCCTTTTTTTTCATAACACTTTAACCAGAGTGACGGGAGAGCGGCATTTCAGAAAACGTGCTTATCTCGGCGAGAAAAAGCGATTTCGGCAATAAAATTTAAAACGCGTGTAAAACATAAACCAAACGATGAAATTGGTTATTTCTTCATGTATAATGATCAACTCGATACTCCCTAGCCCCCAACAGCCTTTTTTTTCATAACACTTTAACCAGAGTGACGGGAGAGCGGCAGTTCAGAAAACGTGCTTATCTCGGCGAGAAAAAGCGATTTCGGCAATAAAATTTAAAACGCGTGTAAAACATAAACCAAACGATGAAATTGGTTATTTCTTCATGTATAATGATCAACTCGATACTCCCTAGCCCCCAACAGCCTTTTTTTTCATAACACTTTAACCAGAGTGACGGGAGAGCGGCATTTCAGAAAACGTGCTTATCTCGGCGAGAAAAAGCGATTTCGGCAATAAAATTTAAAACGCGTGTAAAACATAAACCAAACGATGAAATTGGTTATTTCTTCATGTATAATGATCAACTCGATACTCCCTAGCCCCCAACAGCCTTTTTTTTCATAACACTTTAACCAGAGTGACGGGAGAGCGGCATTTCAAAAAACGTGCTTATCTCGGCGAGAAAAAGCGATTTCGGCAATAAAATTTAAAACGCATGTAAAACATAAACCAAACGATGAAATTGGTTATTTCTTCATGTATAATGATCAACTCGATACTCCCTAGCCCCCAGCAGCCTTTTTTTTCATAACACTTTAACCAGAGTGACGGGAGAGCAGCATTTCAGAAAACGTGCTTATCTCGGCGAGAAAAAGCGATTTTGGCAATAAAATTTAAAACGCGTGTAAAACATAAACCAAACGATGAAATTGGTTAATTCTTCATGTATAATGATCAACTCGATACTCACTAGCCCCCAACAGCCTTTTTTTTCATAACACTTTAACCAGAGTGACGGGAGAGCGGCATTTCAGAAAACGTGCTTATCTCGGCGAGAAAAAGCGATTTCGGCAATAAAATTTAAAACGCGTGTAAAACATAAACCAAACGATGAAATTGGTTATTTCTTGATGTATAATGATCAACTCGATACTCCCTAGCCCCCAACAGACTTTTTTTTCATAACACTTTAACCAGAGTGACGGGAGAGCGGCATTTCAGAAAACGTGCTTATCTCGGCGAGAAAAAGCGATTTCGGCAATAAAATTTAAAACGCGTGTAAAACATTAACCAAACGATGAAATTGGTTATTTCTTCATGTATAATGATCAACTCGATACTCCCTAGCCCCCAACAGCCTTTTTTTTCATAACACTTTAACCAGAGTGACGGGAGAGCGGCATTTAAGAAAACGTGCTTATCTCGGCGAGAAAAAGCGATTTCGGCAATAAAATTTAAAACGCGTGTAAAACATAAACCAAACGATGAAATTGGTTATTTCTTCATGTATAGTGATCAACTCGATACTCCCTAGCCCCCAACAGCCTTTTTTTTCATAACACTTTAACCAGAGTGACGGGAGAGCGGCATTTCAGAAAACGTGCTTATCTCGGCGAGAAAAAGCGATTTCGGCAATAAAATTTAAAACGCGTGTAAAACATAAACCAAACGATGAAATTGGTTATTTCTTCATGTATAATGATCAACTCGATACTCCCTAGCCCCCAACAGCCTTTTTTTTCATAACACTTTAACCAGAGTGACGGGAGAGCGGCATTTCAGAAAACGTGCTTATATCGGCGAGAAAAAGCGATTTCGGCAATAAAATTTAAAACGCGTGTAAAACATAAACCAAACGATGAAATTGGTTATTTCTTCATGTATAATGATCAACTCGATACTCCCTAGCCCCCAACAGCCTTTTTTTTCATAACACTTTAACCAGAGTGACGGGAGAGCGGCATTTCAGAAAACGTGCTTATCTCGGCGAGAAAAAGCGATTTCGGCAATAAAATTTAAAACGCGTGTAAAACATAAACCAAACGATGAAATTGGTTATTTCTTCATGTATAATGATCAACTCGAGTCGAGCTTCAGGGAGAGAGGCTGATTTTTCGCTTTTTGAGGCCGACCGACGAACCGGCGCGGGGCGGACTCAAAAGCCCGCAGATCCGTAGGCACTTAGAAAAGTTTCGCCTTTGGCTGTGAGCTCCAGGGGGAGAGGCTGGTTTTGCGTTATTTCAGGCCGGCTGGAGAACCGGCGCGGGTCGGACGCACAATCCCCGCAGAGCCGTGGGCACTTAGAAAATTTTCGCCAAGTTGGCTGTGATCGCCTGGTACCTAATATGGAAGTATAGAGGCCGACTTTCGGGCAAGATTACGCCGGGTTAGGCTTCCAGGACCCCGGCTAAGCAATTTTACCGGGCCGCCCGGTTCTTTTTTTGAACCAGCCCGGTTCTTTTTACACTTCCAGCTGGAGCTCAGCAGCGGCTTTTTGCGCAAGATCACGCCGAGTTAGGCTTCCAGGACCCCGGCTAAGCAATTTTACCGGGCCGCCCGGTTCTTTTTTTTAACCAGCCCGGTTCTTTTTACACTTCCAGCTGGAGCTCAGCAGCGGCTTTTTGGACAAGATCACGCCTTGATAGGCTTCCAGAGCCCCGGCTAAGCAATTTTACCGGGTCGCCCGGTTCTTTTTTTTAACCAGCCCGGTTCTTTTTACACTTCCAGCTGGAGCTCAGCAGCGGCTTTTTGGACAAGATCACGCCGTGTTAGGCTTCCAGAGCCCCGGCTAAGCAATTTTACCGGGTCGCCCGGTTCTTTTTTTAACCAGCCCGGTTCTTTTTTTAACCAGCCCGGTTCTTTTTACACTTCCAGCTGGAGCTCAGCAGCGGCTTTTTGCACAGTATCACGCCGGGTTAGGCTTCCAGGACCCCGGCTAAGCAATTTTACCGGGCCGCCCGGTTCTTTTTTTTAACCAGCCCGGTTCTTTTTACACTTCCAGCTGGAGCTCAGCAACGGTTTTTTGGACAAGATCACGCCGTGTTAGGCTTCCAGAGCCCCGGCTAAGCAATTTTACCGGCCCGCCCGGTTCTTTTTTGAACCAGCCCGGTTCTTTTTTGAACCAGCCCGGTTCTTTTTACACTTCCAGCTGGAGCTCACGAACAGCTTTTTGGACAAGATCACGCCGTGTTAGGCTTCCAGAGCCCCGGCTAAGCAATTTTACCGGGTCGCCCGGTTCTTTTTTGAACCAGCCCGGTTCTTTTTACACTTCCAGCTGGAGCTCACGAGCGGCTTTTTGGACAAGATCACGCCGTGTTAGGCTTCCAGAGCCTCGGCTAAGCCATTTTACCGGCCCGCCCGGTTCTTTTTTGAACCAGCCCGGTTCTTTTTACACTTCCAGCTGGAGCTCAGCAGCGGCTTTTTGGGCAAGATCACGCCGGGTTAGGCTTCCAGGACCCCGGCTAAGCAATTCCACCCGGTTCTTTTTACACTTCCAGCTGGAGCTCGGGAGCGGCTTTTTGCACAAGATCACGCCGGGTTAGGCTTCCAGGACCCCGGCTAAGCAGATCAACTTGATACTCCCTAATCCCCAACAGCCCTTTTTTTTTTCATAAAAAATTAACTAGAGTGATGGGAGAGTGGCATTTCAGAAAACGTGCTTATCTCGGCGAGAAAAAGCGATTTCGGCAAGAAAATTTAAAACGCGTGTAAAACATAAACCAAACGATGAAATTGGTTATTTCTTCATGTATAATGATCAACTCGATACTCCCTAGCCCCCAACAGCCTTTTTTTTCATAACACTTTAAACAGAGTGACGGGAGAGCGGCATTTCAGAAAACGTGCTTATCTCGGCGAGAAAAAGCGATTTCCGCAATAAAATTTAAAACGCGTGTAAAACATAAACCAAACGATGAAATTGGTTATTTCTTCATGTATAATGATCAACTCGATACTCCCTAGCCCCCAACAGCCTTTTTTTTCCATAACACTTTAACCAGAGTGACGGGAGAGCGGCATTTCAGAAAACGTGCTTATCTCGGCGAGAAAAAGCGATTTCGGCAATAAAATTTAAAACGCGTGTAAAACATAAACCAAACGATGAAATTGGTTATTTCTTCATGTATAATGATCAACTCGATACGCCCTAGCCCCCAAAAGCCTTTTTTTTCACAACACTTTAACCAGAGTGACGGGAGAGCGGCATTTCAGAAAACGTGCTTATCTCGGCGAGAAAAAGCGATTTCGGCAATAAAATTTAAAACGCGTGTAAAACATAAACCAAACGATGAAATTGGTTATTTCTTCATGTATAATGATCAACTCGATACTCCCTAGCCCCCAACAGCCTTTTTTTTCATAACACTTTAACCAGAGTGACGGGAGAGCGGCATTTCAGAAAACCTGCTTATCTCGGCGAGAAAAAGCGATTTCGGCAATAAAATTTAAAACGCGTGTAAAACATAAACCAAACGATGAAATTGGTTATTTCTTCATGTATAATGATCAACTCGATACTCCCTAGCCCCCAACAGCCTTTTTTTTTTCATAACACTTTAACCAGAGTGACGGGAGAGCGGCATTTCAGAAAACGTGCTTATCTCGGCGAGAAAAAGCGATTTCGGCAATAAAAATTAAAACGCGTGTAAAACATAAACCAAACGTTGAAAGTGGTTATTTCTTCATGTATAATGATCAACTTGATACTCCCTAGCCTCCAACAGCTCTTTTTATTATAACAAATTAACCAGAGTGACGGGAGAGCGACATTTCAGAAAACGTGCTTATCTCGGCGAGAAAAAGCGATTTCGGCAATAAAATTTAAAACGCGTGTAAAACATAAACCAAACGATGAAATTGGTTATTTCTTCATGTATAATGATCAACTCGATACTCCCTAGCCCCCAACAGCCTTTTTTTTCATAACACTTTAACCAGAGTGACGGGAGAGCGGCATTTCAGAAAACGTGCTTAACTCGGCGAGAAAATGCGATTTCGGCAATGAAAATTAAAACGCGTGTAAAACATTAGAAAAACGTTGAAGAAGGTCATTTCTTCATGTATAATGATCAACTTGGTGCTCCCGAGCCTCCAACAGCACTGTTTTTTATGACAAGTTAACCAGAGTGACGGGAGAGCGACATTTCAGAAAACGTGCTTAACTCGGCGAGAAAATGCGATTTCGGCAATAAAAATTAAAACGCGTGTAAAACATTAAAAAAAACGTTGAAGGTGGTCATTTCTTCGTGTATAATGATCAACTTGATACTCTCGAGCCCTCAACAGCCCTTTTTATTATGCCAAAATAACCAGAGTGACGGGAGAGCGACATTTCAGAAAACGTGCTTAACTCGGCGAGAAAAGGGGATTTCGGCAAAAAAAATTAAAACGCGTGTAAAACATTAACCAAACGTTTCAGGTGGTCATTTCTTCATGTAGAATGATCAACTTCGTACTCTCGAGCCTCCAACAGGACTTTTTATAATGCCAAATTAACCAGAGTGACCGGAGAGCGACATTTCAGAAAACGTGCTTAAGTCGGCGAGAAAATGCGATTTCGGCAATAAAAGTTAAAACGTGCGTACAACATAAACCAAACGTTTCAGGTGGTCATTTCTTCATGTAGAATGATCAACTTGTTGCTCTCGAGCCTCCAACAGCACTTTTTATTATGACAAATTAACCAGAGTGACCGGAGAGCGACATTTCAGAAAATCTGCTTAACTCGGCGAGAAAATGCTATTTCGGCAATAAAAATAAAACGCGTGTAAAACATAAACCAAACGTTGAAGGCTGTCGTTTCTTCGTGTATAATCAACAACTTGATACTCTCGAGCCCCCGACAGCCCTTTTTTTTTATTACAAATTAACCAGAGTGACGGGAGAGCGACATTTCAGAAAACGTGCTTAACTCGGCGAGAAAATGCGATTTCGGCAATAAAAAATAAAACGCGTGTAAAACATTAATAAAACGTTGAAGGTGGTCATTTCTTCATGTAGAATGATCAACTTGATACTCTCGAGCCCCCAACAGCCCTTTTTATTATGCCAAATTAACCAGAGTGACGGGAGAGCGACATTTCAGAAAACGTGCTTAACTCTGCGAGAAAAGGTAATTTCGGCAATAAAAATTAAAACGCGTGTAAAACAAACCAAACGTTTCAGGTGGTCATTTCTTCATGTGGAATGATCAACTTGATACTCTTGATTCCCCAACAGCCCTTTTTATTATGCCAAATTAACCAGAGTGACGGGAGAGCGACATTTCAGAAAACGTGCTTAACTCGACGAGAAAATGCGATTTAGGCAAGAAAAATAAAAACGCGCGTAAAGCATAAACCAAACGTTTCAGGTGGTCATTTCTTCATGTGGAAGGATCAACTTGATACTCTCGAGCCCCAACAGCACTTTTTAATATGCCAAATTAACCAGAGTGGTGGGAGAGCGACATTTCAGAAAACGTGCTTAACTCGGCGAGAAAATGCGATTTAGGCAATAAAAATAAAAACGTGCGTAAAACATAAACCAAACGTTTCAGGTGGTCATTTCTTCATGTGCAGTGGTCAAATTGGCACTTTAGAGCCCCTAATATCAGTTTTTACAAAATCCATCTGGAGCTCACGAGCGGCTGCCATCGCATTATCACGCCGGTTTAGAGTTCCAGGTTGCCGGGCTAAGCTATGCCTGGAAGTCAGAGCCACCTCCGTGGCTAGATGGATGGAAGAAAGAGCCACCTCCGTGGCTGAAACTCATATCCAGCTCTGTGCCTGGAAGTCAGAGCCACCTCCGTGGCTAGATGGATGGAAGAAAGAGCCACCTCCGTGGCTGGAAGTCAGAGCCAGCTCCGTGGCTAGATGGATGGAAGAAAGAGCCACCTCCGTGGCTGGAAGTCAGAGCCAGCTCCGTGCCTGGATGTAAGTGCCACCTCCGTGGCTGGAAGTCAGACCCAACTCCGTTCCTGGAGCAAGTGCCACCTGCGTCGCTGGATGGATGGAAGAAAGAGCCATCTCTGTGGCTGGAAGTCAGAGCCACCTCCATAGCTGTGAGTAAGTGCCACCTCCGTGGCTGGAAGTCAGAGCCACCTCCGTGGCTGGAAGTTAGAGCAACCACCGTTGGGTTGGTTGGGTGGGTGGGTGGATGGATGGAAGGAAGAAAGAGCCACCTCCGTGGCTGGAAGTCAGAGCCAGCCCCGTGCCTGGAAGTAAGTGCCACCTCCGTGCCTGGAATTCAGAGCCGTTCCGTGGCTGGATGGATGGAAGAAAGAGCCACCTTCGTGGCTGGAAGTCAGCCAGCTCCGTGCCAGGAAGTAAGTGCTACCTCCGTGGTTGGAAGTCAGAGCCTTCTCGTGGCTGGATGGAAGAAAGAGCCACCTCCGTGGCTGAAAGTCAGAGCCAGCTCCGTGCCTGGATGCAAGTGCCACCTCCGTGGCTGGAAGTCAGAGCCACCTCCGTGGCTGGATGGATGGAAGAAAGAGCCACCTCCGTGACTGGAAGTCAGAGCCACCTACGTGGCTGGAAGTAAGTGCCACCTTCGTGGCTGGAAGTCAGAGCCACCTCTGTGTCTGGAAGTCAGAGCCAGCTCCGTGCCTGAAAGTCAGAGTTACCTCTGTGGCTGGAAAGATGGAAGAAAGTTGAAACTGGCCTATAGTTATTGAGACAGTCCGGGTCATGATTTGGTCGCTTAAGTAGCGGTTTAATGATAGCGGTTTTAAAGGCTGTTGGCAATATCCCAGAGGAGACAAACAGACATTAATTATATTTAAAACGGACGGTCCTAAGATTTGAAATAATTCTTTAAATAGTTTGGCTGGAAGCGGGTCGAGTAAACATGTTGTTTGTTTAGCCGCACTAACTAATTGTGTAAGCCTTTCGAGGGACACGCTTTTAAAATTTGAGAGGGTTATTGCATGATCGTTAGCGCTGGTAATCGGCGGTACCAATTGAGCGATCGGAATGGTCATCTTGATCTCATCCCTAATGGATTCAATC
Organism: Syngnathus leptorhynchus; assembly: GCF_054491065.1. Lineage (NCBI taxonomy): Eukaryota > Metazoa > Chordata > Actinopteri > Syngnathiformes > Syngnathidae > Syngnathus > Syngnathus leptorhynchus. The sequence continues at coordinate 24,311,691 of NC_141196.1, forward strand.
TTTCGAGCAAAGAATTTCATGAACTCGTCAGCCGAGTGAAAGGAGCTATCGGGGGTCGGCTGGCGTAGTGTTAGCTTTGCCACTGTATCAAATAGGTATTTAGGATTGTTCTTATTGAGATTAATGACTCAAGATTCAAGATTCAAGAAGAATTTATTCGCCATGTTTGAACGTGCCAAACAAGGAATTTGAATTTATTACATCACAGTCTCTGTTCAACATTTAGGTGACAACACTCAGGACATGTGAAAATGACAAATGACACTATGACAATATTCTCAGCCATCCCCTGATCTTAAACTCCCAAGAGGGCAAGGAAAAACTCAAATCTCCGACTAGGGGAAGTGAGAAACCTTTAGAAGAGACCACAGATAGGAGGGTCCCACTTCCAGGGTGACCAGGCTGCAATGGATGCAGAGAAGACACATAGTGCAAACAGTGCAGACAATCCAAAAAGGTGTGGAGAGCAGGATGTTATTGCTCAGCAATGACTCTGAGACTCTAAGAGTGGTGTGAGTTCATCAGAGCAACAGCCTGGGGGAAGAAGCTGTTTCTGTGTGTGCTGGTTTTGGCGTACAGAGCTCTATAACGCCGTCCGGAGGGGAGTAGTTCAAACAGACTGACTTTGGTGAGAAGGTCTGTAGAGATGTTGCTTGCGCGTTTCCTAGTCCTGGACAGATACAAGTCTTGGATAGATGGGAGGTTGATTCCAATGATCTTTTCTGCAGTCCTGATTGTCCGTTGCAGTCTGTGCTTGTCTTGTTCGGAGGCCGATCCAAACCAGACAGTGATGGAGGTGCAGACTGGATGATGGCAGTGTAGAAGGTCTTCAGCAGCTCCCGCGGCAGGTTGAACTTCTTGAGCAGTCTCAGGAAGTACAGCTTCTGCTGGGCCTTCTTCCGGACAGAGTCTATGTGGCCGGTCCATTTCAGGTCCCGTGAGATTGTGGTACCCAGGAACTTGAAGGTGTCTGAGGAGAGTATGGTATTACTGCGGATAGTGAGGGGTGAAAGTGGTGAAGGATCTCGCCTGAAATCCACTGTCATCTCCACGGTCTTGAGTGGGTTCAGCTCCAGGTGATTTTGGCTGCACCAGAGGACCAGCCGCTCCACCTCCTGTCTGTACGCAGTCTCATCACCGTCCCGGATCAGTCCGATGAGAGTTGTGTTCTCTGCATATTTCACAGGAGAGTCACCTGAGGAGAAATCGTTTGTGTAGAGAGAGAGGAGCAGTGGGGAGAGGACGCAACCCTGAGGGGCGCCAGTACTGGTGGTCCTGGTACCAGATGTGATGCTCCCCAGCCTCACACGCTGTCTCCTGTTGGTCAGGAAGCTGGTGATCCACTGACAAGTGGTGGCAGGCACCGCGAGCTGGATGAGCTTCTGTTGGAGGATGTCAGGAGCGATGGTGTTGAACGCCGAGCTGAAATCCACAAACAGGATCCTGGCGTACGTTCCTGGGGTGTCCAGGTGGTGCAGGATGTAGTGGAGTCCCATGTTGACCGCATCATCCACCGACTTGTTTGCCCGGTAGGCAAACTAGAGGGGGTCAAGCAGGGGGCCCGTGACATGCTTCAGGTGGTTCAGCACCACGCCCAGGTTTTTTTCCTCAGCAACCGCCGAAGCCACGTTCCGCTTGGCCATCCGGTACCCGTCAGCTGCCTCCGGAGTCCCGCAGGCCAAAACGGCCGAAAAGGACTCCTTCTTCAGCTTGACGGCATCCCAACCCGCCGGTGTCACCAGCGGGTTCGGGGATTGCCGCCACGACAGGCACCAACAACCTTACGGTCACAGCTCCAGTCGGCTGCCTCAACAATGGAGGCACGGAACATGGTCCACTCGGACTCAATGTTCCCCGCCTCCCCCGGGACGTGGGAAAAGCTCTGCCGTAGGTGGGAGTTGTAACTCTTCCTGACAGGGGATTCTGCCAGACATTCCCAGCAGACCCTCACAGAGCGTTTGGGTCTGCCAGGTTGGACCGGCATCTTCCCCCACCATTGGAGCCAACCCACCACCAGGTGGTGATCAGTTGACAGCTCCGCCCCTCTCTTCACCCGAATGTCCAAAACATGCGGCCGCAAATCCGATGACATGACTACAAAGTCGATCAATGAACTGCGGCCTAGGGGGTCCTGGTGCCAAGTGCACACATGGACACCCTTATGCTTGAACATGCTGTTCATTATAGAAAATCCGTGTCGAGCACAGAAGTCCAACAATAGAACACCGCTCAGGTTCAGATTGGGGGGGCCGTTCCTCCCAATCACGCCCTTCCAGGTCTCACTGTCATTGCCCACGTGAGCATTGAAGTCACCTAGTAGAACGATGGAGTCCCCAGAAGGAGCCCTCTCCAGCACTTACTCCAGGGACTCAAAAAAGGGTGGGTACTCTGAGCTGCCGTTCGGTGCATAGACACAAACAACAGTCAGGACCCGTCCCCCCATATCTAATCATAAGGGGCTTTGGTGAGCCGGGCTTTGTCTGGCCCCTCACCTAGGACCCTTTTGCCATGGGTGACCCTACCAGGGACATAAAGCCCCAGACAACATGGCTCCTAGGATCATAGGGGCACGCAAACCCCTCCACCACGATAAGTACGAGATAGATACAAATGTTTAATAAAATAAAAATAAAATAATAATAATAATAGGCGGTTTGGTGGCGCACTGGGTAGCACGTCTGCCTCACAGTTAGGATGGTGCGCGTTTGATTCCACCTCCGGCCCTCCCTGTGTGCATGTTCTCACCGGGCCCGCGTGGCTTTTCTCGGGGCACTCCGGTTTCCTCCCACATCCCCAAAACATGCTTGGTAGGCCGATTGAGCACTTCAAATTGTCCCTAGGTGTAAGTGCAAGTGCAAATGGTTGTTTGTCTCTGTGTGCCCTGCGATTGGCTGACAACCGGTTCAGGGTGTCCCCCGCATATTACCCGATGACGGCTGGGATAGGCTCCAGCACGCCCGCGACCCCCGTGTGGACTAAGCGGTTCAGAAAATGGATGGATGGATAATAATAATAGAAAGTACCTCTCAAACCAGCAATCTAATGTGAAACTGCAGTCGATAACAATATTTCAAGTCAAAGTCTGCAAAACAAGAAGGCACAAACAACGAATAAATAAGAGTGATGAGTAAGTAATAAACAGACAGACAGACAGCGAGAGCAATGGACGGACGGACGGACGGACGGACGGACGGACGGACGGGCGGGCGGGCGGGCGGGCGGGCGGGCGGGCGGACGGACGGACAGACGGACAGACAGACAGACAGACAGACAGACAGACAGACAGACAGACAGACAGACAGACAGACAGACAGACAGACAGACAGACAGACAGACAGACAGACAGACAGACAGATAGATAGATAGATAGATAGATAGATAGATAGATAGATAGATAGATAGATAGATAGATAGATAGATAGATAAGAGAAAGAAAATGAAGCAAGCGTGCATACAGCCAGAATATAGTGCAAAAGTACAGAACGTTATGCAGCCGAGGGTGGAGGGGGGAGAGAGTTCAGGATCCTGACAGCCTGGAGTATGAAGCTGTTGGTTTAGGCATATATACACGTTATATGATGAATAAGCTACTCGAGAGCAGCGTTCCCCAACCTTTTTTGTGACACGCTTAGGTGTCGGACAGATTTCCCCGGGGGGGGGGATGACGTCAGTACCTCCCCAGTCATGAACCTCACCGCACGTCACTGGTGGTTGCAATACAGTAATCCCTCGCTACATCGTGGTTCATTTATTGTGGTTTCACTACATCGCGGATTTATTTTTTCCAAATTAAAAAAAATTCAAACTTCTAATTTGGGGAATTATGGCATGAAAGTTGCCCACACGCCTGCAGAAGGCAGGGATTGCACACACAATTGCAGTGCGTACACTTGTACATTTTTATAAAAAAAAAAAAAAAAGAGTTTTAAAAACATTTTTACAGTGTTGTACCTTGTTATAAATTGTTAAATAATAAAAGAGTTCTAAAAACGTATTTACTATATGTACACTTGTACCTTGTAAAAAAATATAATAATAAAGGCTGTTCTAAAAACATGTTTACAGTATGTGTTAAGATTTCTCCATGTTGTTATTCAGTCGTGCTTTGATTTGAGGTAGGGTGCTTTGTTTTGAAGGCCATTTTCACGCGATACCATTTCCTGTTTCACGTTCGTGTACATATATGTTACAGTGTCATTGACAATGTAAATGGGTCTTCTAACAAGAGAAATTAATGATCACATATGTCTAACCTTTTGGACAATGTAGTAATGCTCCAAATGTTGTTTTACATTCCTTTAGAGATGCGTTTTCGCAGGTTAACACAATAGCGAATCACCATCTTTCTGCTAACTTGTGAGCCTTACATGCACATGCGCATACATACATGTTACATGCACACACACACAACCACACACAGACATGTTTATATTTTAAATATTTAAATGAAATTTACTGAAGGTCCTGCGCCCCCAAGGAGCCTCACCACTTCAGGCCTATTTGCCTTGTCTTCCCACCTCATGAGACTTCCGGGTTGCTATTCTTTGGTGGCCGTTTGTCTACCATCGATCATCGGACATGTAAGTATGGCTGCGGATCAAGAGGTTTGTACGGCTTCGTGCACCAACTGCACCCTTCTGTTAGAAAGGTTGTCCCTGCTAGAGGGACGTGTCCGCCAGTTAGAGCAGAATAGTGCAATAACAGTAGATTAGAGCAGAATAGTGCAATAACAGTAGATGTGTCGGACTGTAGTCAGCCCGCTAGCCCCGTTAGCATTAACCCCAAGCGGCTTGCTAATCGCGATGAGCCAGGTAAGACGCAGAGCCGTCCAAAGTCATCTCGGTCTACTGGCCCTCGCACCTTGGTCATAGGTGACTCCATCACCCGAAATATCACGGTTAAAAATCCATAATAATAATGGATGTAATGTAATGTAATGGATGGTAATGTGTATTCCTGGGGGCAGAGCACCCGACATACACAATACAGATCGGAGGTCGACCTTTTGGCCGTGTGGTGCAGGGACAACAACCTTCTGCTGAACGTCAACAAGACTAAGGAGATTGCCATTGACTTCCAGAAGGGTCACACCCACCACCTGCCGCTGACCGTCGACGGTGCTGTGGTGGAGAGAGTGAGCAGCACCAGATTCCTGGGGGTGCACATCAGTGAGGACCTCTCCTGGACCACCAACGCTGCGTCGCTGGCGAAGAAAGCTCAGCGCCGCCTGTACGTTCTGCGGAAACTTAGGCGAGCAAGTGCTCCTCCTGCTATCATGACCTACCGTGGCACCGTTGAGAGCCTCCTCTCCAATTGTATCGCTGTGTGGGGTGGTGGCTGCTCTGAGTACAACATGAAGGCCCTGCAGCGCATAGTGAACACTGCTATTAAGATCATCGGGGCTCCACTCCCCTCCCTGAAGGACATTTACGCCTCCCGTCTCACCCGCAAGGCGACCGCGATTGTGTGTGATGTGAGTCACCCCGCTCACTCTTTGTCAGATCTTCTGCCCTCTGGGAAGAGGTACAGATGCCTGCGCTCCCGCACCACCAGACTCAAGAACAGCTTCATACTCCAAGCTGTCAGGATCCTGAATTCCCTACCCCCTCCACCCTCGACTGCATAACGTCCTGTTCTTTTGCGCTATGGTGTGGCTGTCTGCTATTAGCACGCTTGCTCCATTTTGCTGCTCATATTGGTCTATTTATTTACTTATTTATTTATTGTTTATTTTTTTGGGTTATTTGCTTATTATTTATTCATTGCTCTTGTGTTGGAGTAACCTCGGGAAAGCCTTGGCCTGCCAGACCAGGGGGGCTTATGTTTTACAAGTTTACGACTCTCCTTTGAACTAAATACTCTGTATTTAGTTCAAAGAAGGTCTATTGATCCCCGTCAGCCTTATGGTTCCTTCCTGTCCTTTTGTGTTTGCTTTGAAAGAAGTTTTCAATGACAATGAGCAGGTCTTCTTTGCTTGCGAGATGTTCTTTGGTTCGGGACTTCATTCCTTTTTAGTTAACTGTAGCTTTGATTCATAGATTGTAGATGATAGAAACTAGATATATATAGTTTGAAGTAGTCACATTAAAGTTATCCCATATTTACTCAATGTTCGTTTAAGGAACTGTATACCAGTTACCTTACATTACTTAATATGTGTTGAAATGTTTAAGTAGGGTTAGATATTATTATTATTATGTGTTGTGTTAGTTTACTAAGAAGATAAACTTAGCAAGGGTTTAGTTGCATTGTTCCACAGGTAAGCGACATTCAACGGGCTTCAAGTTATCTGATCACAGTCAGGAGGAGTCGGCCACCCATGGAGAGGACAACTGGTTGGGGGAAGAAAGCAGACTCTGCAGTCCCAATGCGGGGGTCGACAAAGTGCTAGATCACACTACACTACATTCCTTAGCTAATCAGCGTTGCTACAGCCACTATCTCCCCTCCCTTTAGTGTAGCAACGCCTCTGTAACCAGGGCAACCAAGACATTAAAAAGAGGAGCACGTGGAGGAAGAATTCAGAATTGGTGGAGATTGTAACTGAGCTTCCTTTCTCTATCGTTCTCCTCGCGAGTAAACTCATCCTGGTTGTCTTCTCCTCTTTGTTCTAGCATGTAATGTTGTCTGATGGTAATTAGACCCAACATCTTGTCTGTTCGTTTTTACTCTTTGTGCTATTTGAATATTTGATTGTATGTGTTGTGTACTGTGTCTAGTCACCGTGGGACGGTGGGAAACGTAATTTCGATCTCTTTCTCTTAACATGTGAAGAAATTGACAATAAAGCGGACTAGTCCCACGGTGACTAGACACAGTACACAACACTTACAATCAAATAGCACAAAGAGTAAAAATGAACAGACAAGAGCAACGAATAAGTTATAAGCAAATAACCCAAATAAATAAACAATAAATTAGGAAATAGACAAATAAGAGCAGCAAAATGGAGCAAGCGTGCTAATAGCAGACAGCCAGATCATAGCGCAAAAGAACAGGACGTTATGCAGACTAGAGCTGATTTAGTGATGCGGATAATATAATAATCATGGGCGATTTTAATATCCACATGAATTTACCGTCAGAGCCACTTACGTCGCCATTTCAGACTCTAACTGATACGTTTGGTTTTACGCAAGCCGTACAGGTATAAGAATGGTAATACCTTAGATCTGGTATTATCCCGAGGACTGGCAACCTCTAATATGACAGTACTGTCATACACTACTGTTTTGTCTGATCATTACTTCATTAAATTTGAACTTTCAGTTCTTGGTCAAAGACGAGAGAGCAATCAGAACTAGAATTTTCAATTTCTGGAGAAATTGCGTGTGAAGGCGAAAGAGTTGAATAATTTTTGGGGGGGGAATACTGCGGAATGATTTAGGAATGAGTTGAATTTCTCGAGAAATGTAGAAAATAGAGGTGAAAGTCGGAACGGGTTGAATCGGCGGAAAAATGTGGAAATTAGAGTGGAAAAACAAAATTTTGGAGAATTTGGTGGAATTTCAAATTTGAAAATGTGGAATTTATGCAAAATGGGAATTTGGGGAATAGGAAAGAAAAAGTTGAAGAGTTGAAAGTTGGAATGGGTTGAATCAGTTGAAAAATATGGAAAATAGAGGTGAAAGACGGCATTTTTGAGAATTTGGTAGAATTTCGAATAAATATAAATATTTCAGTTCGATTTGGGTCACTTCCGGTTTATTTGGGTCACTTTTGGTTCAATTTAGCCCACTTCCGGTTTATTTGGGTCACTTCCGGTTCAATTTAGGCAACTTCCGGTTTAGCTGAGGCCACTTCTGGTTTATTTGAGTCACTTCCGTTTCATGGTAGGCCACTTCCGGTTTAGCTGAGGTCACTTCCGGTTTATTTGGGTCACTTCCGGTTCAATTTAGGCCACTTCCGGTTTAGCTGAGGTCACTTCCAGTTTATTTGGGTCACTTCCGGTTCAATGTAGGCCACTTCCGGTTTATTTGGGTCACTTCCGGTTCATTATGGGTCACTTCCGGTTTGCCTGAGGTCACTTCCGGTTTGCCTGAGGTCACTTCCGGTTTATTTGGGTCACTTCCGGTTTAGCTTAGGTCACTTCCAGTTTATTTGGGTCACTTCCGGTTATATGTAGGCCACTTCCGGTTTAGCTGAGGTCACTTCCGGTTTATTTGGGTCACTTCCGGTTCAATTTAGGCCACTTCCGGTTTAGTTGGGTCACTTCCGGTTCATTTTGGGTCACTTCTGGTTTGCCTGAGGTCACTTCCGGTCTATTTGGGGTCACTTCCGGTTTGCCTGAGGTCACTTCCGGTTCATTGGGGGTCACTTCCGGTTCATTGGGGGTCACTTCCGGTCTATTTGGGGTCACTTCATTGGGGGTCACTTCCGGTCTATTTGGGGTCACTTCTGGTTTGACTGAGGTCACTTCTGGTTCATTGGCGGTCACTTCCGGTTCATTGGGTGTCACTTCCGGGGTCCCTGGGGTCACTTCCGGTCCAATCAGGGCTCATTGGGGTCACTTTAGGGTCAATCCAAGATGGCCGCCACATAATGGAAGTGGAGGTCAAGGGGGTGAATATGGGAAGCAAAAGGTGAATAAAGTTGGAATGGGTTGAATCCGTTGAAAAATGTGGAATTTAGAGGGAAAAAACGGAATTTTGTAGAATTTGGTGGAATTTCTAATTTGGAAGTGGGAATTTGGGGAATAGCGTGGAAGAATATGATGAGTTGAAAGCTGGAATGGGTTGAATTGGTTGAAAAACGTGGAATTTAGAGGTGAATAACGGAATTTTGGGGAATTTGGTGGAATTTCAAATTTGAAAATGCGGAATTTTTGGGAAGTGGGAATTTGGGGGATAGCGTGGAAGAATACGAAGAGTTGAAAGCTGGAATGGGTTGAATCGGATGAAAAACGTGGAAACGAGGTGAAAAACGGGATTTGGGGGAATTTGGTGGAATTTGGTGGAATTTCAAATTTGAAAACGCGGAATTTTTGGGAAGTGGGAATTCGGGGAATAGCGTGGAAGAATATGAAGAGTTGAAAGCTGGAATGGGTTGAATCGGTTGAAAAACGTGGAATTTAGAGGTGAAAAACGGAATTTTGGGGAATTTGGTGGAATTTCTAATTTGAAAACGCGGAATTTTTGGGAAGTGGGAATTTGGGGAATAGCGTGGAAGAATATGAAGAGTTGAAAGCTGGAATGGGTTGAATCAGTTGAAAAACGTGGAATTTAGAGGTGAATAACGGAATTTGGTGGAATTTCAAATTTGAAAATGCGGAATTTTTGGGAAGTGGGAATCAGACCAAATTTACCAATTGTTTATTCCTAACAAAGCGCACTAATACAGGCCTGGGTCCCGGGTCCCTCACACTAAAACTCGTGCGTTTTTGTGACCACCAAAAGACGACACATTCTTCTGGGTTGCCCAATTTTAAAGAAACACAATATGAATATTAAAACATGCAAAACATTGTGTGATGATTGGTCGATGGCCATCTCCTCCTCGTCGAGGTGTCATCACTCTGGTCAGGGGGTTGGGTTTTTTCCTCTCGAAGCCCAACCACCTGGACGTGGTTTTGTTCTTTGTTCTCGTTCCTCACCGACCTTGAGGTGTTATCGTCCGGTACTCCCCTCGTCCCGTACCATCCAGTACTCTCTTCGTCTGGTACTCCCTTCCTGGGCCTCCCTGTTCCACAACTCTTAGAAGAAAACAAGTTCATGCAGTGTGCCTGCACATTCCTCACCCCCCACCAATCCACATGAGCACTCCAATACTAGATATTATATTAATATGATTATATGTTTCACACAACCTTAAAAAATATGTTTGCAAACTGCTGAAAGCATTTTTCCCTTTAGTGCGCAGGCACTGATCCAGTTGCAGGTCAAGGTGTGGCTCAGGCGGAGGAGCCTGAGGGAAAAGCTTCTTCTGCTCCTATGCAAAACATGCATCTAAATTTAAAAGACCTGAAACCTGCCCTATATAATAGCAAAATATGCCATGGTCAGATTATTAGAACTCCTGTACAAACAAGAAGTATGACCAAGGCTGTTAAATTGCCCCAAAGTATAAACAATGCTGATGTATGCGAATGATACAGGTGTCAAACCTTACTGGAGGATAAAGACCACTAATATGATAAAATAGTAAAACCAAATCATCAAAATAGAGAATGACGTTTGTGCAGCGTTGTTTGTTGATGGTGTTTGTGTACTGTGTCTTTATTGTGGACCCCTTTCTTGTCCTTGTGTTCTGTGTTTGTGTGTGTGAAAATGATGAAATTGGGAGTGAGAGATAGAGAGAGAGAGAGAGAGAGAGAGAGAGAGAGAGAGAGAGAGAGAGAGAGAGAGAGAGAGAGAGAGAGAGAGAGAGAGAGAGAGAGAGAGAGAGAGAGAATTTTCCGGCAATTTTTGCCCCATTCATTCTTAATGGCAGATTCAACATTTCACATTTACGTTGTTCCAGTTTGAAATTCACATAATTCAACACATTCAAATCACATTGGGGACATTCCCAAACTTGCCAAATTCAAAAATTTTACGTTTTCACGTTTCAAATTTTCACAAAATTTCGCAAAATTTCACAAAATTTCGTTTTTCACTTCTAATTTCTACATACTTCAACCGATTCAACTCGTTCCAACTTTCAACTGTTCATCCTTTGCCTACCTATTCCACACCTTCCCATTTAGCAAAAATTTCACATTTTTCAAATTCGAAATTCAACCAAATTTTCCCAAATTTCCTTTTTCCACTCTAATTTCTACATTTTTCAACCGATTCAACCCATTCCAACTTTCAACTCTTCATATTCTTCCTCCCTATTCCCCAAATTCACACTTACCATAAATTCCACATTTTCAAATTTAAAATTCAACCAAATTTTCCAAAATGTCCTTTTTCCACTCTAATTTCTACATTTTTCAACCGATTCAACTTGTTTCAACATCATTCTTCAGCATTCCCTGAGTATTTATTCAACTTCTTCACCTTAACACGCACTTTCTTGAGGAATTGCAAATTCTAGTTTTGTGTGTTTTTTGCGTCTTCTGCTGCCCATTCGGGATCACTTTTAGCAGAGAAGAACTGTTAAACATCGGACAGTCTTCTCCTGGTACTTTCTCTCCGGTTTTCACTGGCCCAGGCTGTTTGACGGAGATTTTAGCTGGAGCGGCAGCGCTCTACAAGCTATGCCTAAGACGGCGGCGTGGCAAGGGTGCCGGAGCCCTTCTTAAGTTGAGGCAGAGAGGGTTCTGTGCTTCCCTAAAAACAATTCATCTGGCGGATGTCCGCTCCATAACAAACAAGATGGACGAACTTCTGCTTCTCATTTGAAGGAATCCAGAGATTAGCAGATCCGCCATGCTGTGCTTCACGGAAACGTGGCTCAACAGATGCACCCCCCACCACGTCATAGAGCTAACTGGGTTTCTGCTACTACGTGCACCATGGAGCTCACGGGAAAAACAAAGGAAGGTGGTCTATGTTTCTACATTAATGAAGGTTTGTGTACTGATGTCACAGTGTTCAAAGAGTCTGGCAGCCATCTCCTAGAGACACGTTTCATAAACCGCCGGCCGTTTTATTCTCCACAGGAGTTTTCCTCGATCGTAATGGCGGGTTTTGCATTCCATCACACGCACGTAAGATTGAAGCCACACAGCTGCTGGCTGACCAGGTAACAGATGTGGAGAAAAAACTACCAAACTCACTGATCATTGTTTTGGGTGATTGTAACAGAGCACACCACACACATGAACTCCCCAAATACAGACAGCACAACGCGTCGCACCAGAGGGACGCAGACACTGGACCACTGCTACTCTGTAATGAAGGACGCATACCGCTCTGCGCCCTGTGCAGCTTTAGGACTCTCTGACCACTGTCCAGTTCATCTGATGCCAGCCTACAGGCAGAAATTAAAAACTTCTAAACCTGTGGTGAGGACTGTGAGGAAATGGAGAGTCGAGTCAAAGCAGGACCTCCAAGCCTGCTTTGACTGCACCGATTGGGATATTTTTGAAGCTACAACTTCAGACCTGCATGAACTAACCGATACTGTGACATCATACATCAGCATTTGTGAGGACTTGTGTGTGCAGACTAAGACTTTCTGCACGTACAACAACAACAAACCGTGGTTTACACCAAACTTCGGGATGGTGCGCAAAGCCAAGGAGGGCTATAGGAGTGGGGACCGTGACCTGTTCAGGCAGGCCACACACTGAACCGAGAGATCAGGAAAGCTAAGAGGAGCTATGGAAAGAGCCTGGAGAGGCACCTCTATGCCAATCCTGATCCCTCAACAGTGTGGACAGGCCTGTAGAGCATCACAGGCTTCAGGAAAACAACCCCCGTCTTGTGGAGAACACAAGGCTTGTAAATCAGCTAAACAGGCTTTACTGCAGGTTTGAATGGTCCACCCATACAACAGGATCTCCTACATCACAATACACAGCCACACCTCCCCCCACAACCTTCCTGTTCACACCTCCATCGTTGTTATCACCTACTCTCTCTCTTTCAGAAGCCGCACCCGCACTTCAGATCCGCGAAGAGGAGGCGTGTCAGATGTTCCGGAGACAAAAGGTCAGCAAGGCACCAAGCCCAGAGGGCGTGTCACCCCCCTGTCTGAAATTCTGTCCTGAACAGCTGGCACCCACCTTTAAAGTCAAAGTCTGCTTTATTGTCAATTTCTTCACATGCCAAGACACACACAGACATCGAAATTACGTTACCCACTATCCCACGGTGACAAGACACATGACAAAACAGCCGAAAAAACAACACAAAAAGTGAAAACAAGAAGGCACATACAATGAATAAACACGAGTGATGAATAAATAATAAATAAATAAATAAATTAATAAATAAATAAATAAATAAGGAGCAAAAATGGAGCGTGTGCATACAGCAGACCGTTAGAATATAGTGCGAGAGCAGTGCAAGGCAATGGATCTTCAACTGTTCCCTGGCGCTGTGTGAAGTGCCCTCGTTCTTCAAAAGCTCCATCGTACCGGTGGCCAAGAAGGTTTGAACTATTATAAACCTGTCGTCCTGACATCTGTGGTCATGAAATCCTTTGAGAGACTGGTGTTGAAGGACATCACGGGCCCCCTGCTTGATCCCCTGCAGTTGGCCTACCGGGCAAACAGGTCGGTGGATAATGCGGTCAACATGGGACTGCACTACATCCTGCACCACCTAGACACCCCAGGAACGTACGCCAGGATCCTGTTCTTAAACTTCAACTTGGCGTTCAACACCATTGCTCCCGACATCCTCCACCAGATGCTCGTCCAGCTCGCGGTGCCTGCCTCCACCTGTCAGTGGATCACCAGCTTCCTGACCAACAGGAGACGGCATGTGAGGCTGGGGACCATCACATCTGACACCCGGACCACCAACACTGGGACCCCCCCTCCCAGGGGTGCGTACTCTCCCCACTGCTCTTCTCTCCCTACACCAACGATTGGTCTTCAGGCGACTCTTCTGTGAAGCTCCTGAAGTATGTGGACGACACCAATCTCATCGGACTGATCCGGCACGGTGACGAGACTGCGTACAGACAGAAGGTGGAGCGGCTGGTCCACTGGTGCAGCCAAAACCACCTGAACCCACTCAAGATCGTGGAGATGACAGTGGACTTCAGGAGAGACCCACCACCACTTCCACCCCTCACTATCCTCAGTAATGCTATTCCCTCCACAGACACTTTTAAGTTCCTGGGATCCACAATCTCTCGGGACCTGAAATGGACCGGCCACATAGACTCTGTCCGGAAGAAGGCCCAGCAGAGGCTGTACTTCCTGAGACAGCTCAGGAAGTTCAACCTCTCACAAGAGCTGCTAAAGACCTTCTACACTGCCATCATCAATGCTCTGCTCTGTACCTCCATCACTGTTTGGTTTGGGACCAACCTCCCATCTATCAAAGACTTGTACCTGTCCAGGACCAGGAAACGTGCAAGTAACATCTTTACAGATCCTTCTCACCCAGGTCAATCTGTTCGAACTACTCCCCTCTGGACGGCGTTACAGAGCGCTGTACGCCAAAACCAGTAGACACTAACACAGCTTCTTTTCCCATGCTGTCGCTCTGATCAACTCACACCACTCATAGAGTCTCAGAGACATCACTGGGCAGTAATATCCTGTTCTTGACACTTAAATGTTGTTTGTCACCTGAATGTTGTTTGTCAATAAAATGTTGCGCAGAGGCTGAGATCAACCGGAGTCAAATTCCTTGTTTGGCATGCACAAACTTGGTCAACAAAGCTGATTCTGATATATGCCGTTATCGATGACAAATCCGTGAGATTGTTGTAATCCTGAGGCGTGCCTTGCTGAAATTAAACAATGGATGTCTCTCAATTCCTACGTCATAGCTAATTGTTGGAATAATCTCGGGGGAAGCCTTGGCCTGCCAGACCAGGAGGCCTTATCTTTATGAGTTTACGACTCTCCTTTAAACTAAATGCTTTCTATTTGGTTCAAGGAATGTCTTTTGATCCCCGTCAGCCTTATGTTCCTTCCTGTCCTTATGTTACTTTTGTGTTTGTTTTGTAAGAAGTCTTCAATGACAATGAGCAGAGCTTCTTTGCATAGGCGAAATGTTCTTTGTCAGTTTAAAGGGACTTTATTCCTTTTAGTTAACTGTAGCTTTGATTCATAGATTGTAGATGATCAAAATTGGTTATATACAGTTTGAAGAAGTCACATTAAAGTTATCACATATTTACTCAATGTTCGTTTAAGGAACTGTATATCAGTTACCTTACATTTACTTAATATGTGTTGAAAGGTTTAAGTAAGGTTAGATATTATTATTATTATTATTATGTGTTGTGTTAGTTTACTAAGAAGTTAAACTTAGCAAGGGTTTAGTTGCATTGTTTCACAGGTAAGCGAGATTCAAAGTGCTTCAAGTTATCTGATCACAGACGAGGAGGAGTCGGCCACCTGTGGAGAGGACAACTGGTTGGGGGGAGAAAGCAGACTCTACAGTCCCAATGTGGGGGTCGAGAAGATCAATTCACACTACACTACAGTCCTTAGCTAATCAGCGTTGCTACAGCCACTATCTCCCCTCCCTTTAGTGTAGCAACGCCTCTGTAGCCAGGGCATCCAAGACATTAAAAGGAGGAGCACGTGGGGGAGGAACTCAGAACTGGTGGAGATTGTAACTGTGCTTCCTTTCTCTATCGTTCTCCTCGCGAGTAAACTCATCCTGGTTGTCTTCTCCTCTTTGTTCCAGCATGTGATTTAATGTCTGATCATGTTCAAACCTAACATTTAATTGGTCCTTCGAGCCGGATGCCAATATACTATATTATATTCCGGCTGACGACAGCAGAGATCCAGAAAGACCGCGCGCGGGAGGAACTCCATAGGTGAGATCCTAGAATCCTTTTCAAAGGCTGGCTGTCTGCTCGTCAGCTGGGATCTGATGGTTGAAGGCAGTCCGAGGTGCAGAGGTGAGGAGAACCAGGGGGTGAGTTTTTTTTCTTTTTTTTTCTTTCTTCCTATAAAAGTCCTAGGTTAGAACGGAGAAGTCCGTCTAAAGGTACCAATCCTAGGTTGAGACGGAGAAGTCCGTCAAGAAGGGGTTAGCGGAGTGCCTAGGAAACCGCAATAAAGTTACACGACGGAGATGTAACAAGACGGAGAAGTCCGTCAAAAAGGGGTTAGCGGAGTGCCCGGGAAACCGTAATAGTGAATGATTGAGAGTGTGAATGGGAATACGTATCACTAGATATAGTATTCCATATTAAAGCAGTGGGGAACACATAACGTGGTTCTGTGGACGCAATAGGCAAGGATTCTCCACCAGTACGCTGGTAGAAGTGAGAATCACCACAGGATCTTTTCGTTATCCCACTGGAAACACCCGACTTTAGAAACCCCTATGGTTTTACAGTTGGGACCAAATTGATTAAAATGGGGAATGGAAAAAGCAAAATTAATATCCGAGATAATCTAAAATGTAAAGATTGGAAAATAATTGAAAGACAGGATCCCGATCGACTTAAAAATCTCGATAAATGGGTTAAAAAAAAAAATACAAATTTGAGGGAGAGCTAAAAGAAATACAAGAGCGGGAGGAAAAAACACAGGCTACAAATTCGAAACAAAAGATCTTAGTAAAAGTAAAATAGAGAATAAATTACATAAGTAAGATGAGCAAAAAGGTGTTCTTAGTGTGCTCTTTGTGGTCTTTTATGTTGTGTGCTAGCGTGTGTGTGTGCGTGCGTGTGCGCGCAGAGGATCCTCATGAATGAGTGTGTGTGTGTGTATGTGTGTGAGTGAGATGTGTGTCCTATGGAAGAAATTAGTCATGGAGAAAGTGCAGGAGCCTGTTGAGCGATAATAGGGAAGTTGAGAAGTAGAGAGACAATGGTATGTTTAAGTTGGTTGGAGAAACTAAGATGATTGAGGTGTGGCAGTAGAGAAAAGAAGGTGTGTGGCAGTAGAGAATATAAAGTGTGTGACAGAAAGTGACTAGAAAGGTGGCTTGATAGGATGAGAATAAGAGAGAACAAATGTTGTGTCGAAGACAGTGAAAGATGTTGAATGTGAACACGATGAAGGGGGAACAGTAAAGTAGGCCTGCCCTTTGAGAGGGTGAGATTGAGGAGCGTGCCTGCGCTTGCGCGTAGTCGCAGGTCTGGGCTGTGCACGTGGGCCTGTGCTATGCTCGTGTGGGTGGTGGGCCGGCATCAGGATTGTTGCAGGAAATGGCCAGCCTGTGAGCAATCAACATTGATGCCGCGTCCCCCCCCTCGCACGAAGTGTGCTATGGCTGGGTGAGGCAGAGAAAGTCAGAGAATGTTTGAAGAAGAGTGATGCTTAAGGAAGTGGTGACAATTTGCATGAAGGATAAAGGGCACTGATGAAGAAAAAAGTGTAACCAAAACGTCATCCTCTATGACGTTTGCGCAGCGTTGTTTGTTGGTATTGTTTGTGAGCTGTGTCTTTGCTGTTTTTTGTGTTGTCTGTGTGCTGTCAGTGTTATGTGTTAAAAGGATGAAATTGGCTAAAATAGGTGCAAAAAAATTGTTTTGTTAGACTGTAGTCTATCTGATTTGCACTGCAAAACAAAAGCAATTTTGAAAGATGTGTCAAATTAAATAATAATGGAATCATATGTAGTAATACAACACCTTACTACATATGGGTTCTCTAAGTTATTAAAACATACATTTTGATTTTTATTCAAATGTCTAAGATTCTTGTGATAAATGATGAAAAGATGACTGTAAAGTAACTAAAGAAGGTACAAGAAAGTGAAAATGTCTAATCATTTGATAGCTGGATCGCTCCCCATGCGGGGAAGCCATCCATTTATTTGCTAAGCTAGTTGTGGAAGCAACCCAATTGCCTCAAAAAGTAGCTATATGCACGTGTGCAGGGCACACGTACGAGATTGATAAGGTGTCATGAGGTAACGGGCTTGCTGACAGGACCGCATAGCTGCAACGCAAAAGTCACTTCAAACTTTTATACACACAGGAAGCAGATTAAATTACTGAAACATTTTTAGAAATGTGCAGCGACAAAATCCATAGACTGAAATTCGATTATGGACGAAAAGAGGGGCAAGAGTCGAGAATGGCATCTATAGATGACCAGAAGACTGACCTATCCTACCAAAATAAAAAAAAACATGATAAAATGGGCAGTAATATTGAGCCATGGTGTGTGTCACATGGCTCAAGAGGAGGGATAGTGGGGCAAGTCAGCTTTATACAACATATGGATTTGATTCATATTCAAAACACTTATAAAAAAAAAAAAAATCGTAGAGCTTGTTTGACATGTGCTAAAATGGATTGAATTGTTTCAAAATTAACACTGAATGCCTTAACAGTGGCAAAAACGTTATGTAAAGAAACAATGACGTTATTGCATGCTGGGTGGCCATCTTGGTTGTAGTTTTGTTAACTTTAACAATATGGTATTTGTGGGAACTAAGAGTCATAATGAATAGGGGAGAGATGTGTTGGCAACTTATATAGAACAGGCTGCATTGTGTTGATTTAAAAAAGATAAATTTGGCCTTTGCAGTGTGATCCGCTGTGTTGCATCTGGCCATGGAGTAAGTATGATGCTTATTTGTGTACTTTGTCAACAACCAATGTAGATGTTAAAGAATGAAATTAATAGCTTTATGTTGTACCGTTGCCATTGACCAAAGAATGTGAGAAATCTGTCACGTCTACTGATTGTGAAATGTGCGACAGAGATGTATCTGTTGAGAAAAAAAAAACAAAAAAAAACAACAACATTGCTTTCAGAGAATGTAGTCAAGCGAAATTGTATATGTATCGACATGCCAAGATCTGGGGAAAAAGCTGGTAAAAACTAAAATGCCTTTAAATTTGAGTGACAACGATGATCTGACTGAAATAGATGCAATTGAAGTCCCAAGAGGAGTTCCTGATTAATAAGAATTAATTGACCAAATTGCAGTAGGATGGGAGTCCTCCATTTGCTGCTGGTGAACGATGAACAAGAATGTTGACAGGATAAATTACATCCATTGCAACATGCTGAAATTGGGCAAACGGACACAAGCGGGATTTGAGGCAGGGCATGAACAGCTAGCCTTCCCTAATGGCTTTCCAGAATCGCATTGCTCTTGATATGTTGTTGTCTGAGAAAGGGGGGGTCTGTGCCATGTTCGGAGAACAATGCTGTACCTTCATCCCCAACAACAATGCCCCTGATGGGAGCTTGACGAAGGCCATTGCAGGCCTGCGGTCCCTCAACATGAGGATGAAAGAGCACTCTGGTGTGGACACATCAATGTGGGACAACTGGATGAATGCCTTTGGGAAGTATAAAGCCCTTGTGTCCTCAATTATAGTATCAATTGCAGCATTTGCTGCTATACTCACTTTATGTGGATGTTGTTGTATTTCATGTCCGCGTGCTCTGTTTAATCGTCTTATCACTACAGCAATATCGCCCATGGAAGACAAGATGGCCCGAGTATGCCTAATGTCTGAACGCCAGCAAATTGATGATAACGGTGATGATGATGGAATTCTTGCATTTAAGTTTACAGACTTTTTCCCAGATCTGTGTGTTTCTGAATGATGATGTCGTAACGTTATCCTTTTTTGATGTGAACATGTTTGTGCTCATACTTGTGATCCGACAACTGAAAATCTTGAGAAGTGGTTGATTTTTGGTGATGTATTGATTGAGCAAATATGTGATAAAGAGGAGGGAAATGTTGGAATAATCTCGGGGGAAGCCTTGGCCTGCCAGACCAGGAGGCCTTATCTTTATGAGTTTACGACTCTCCTTTAAACTAAATGCTTTCTATTTGGTTCAAGGAATGTCTTTTGATCCCCGTCAGCCTTATGTTCCTTCCTGTCCTTATGTTACTTTTGTGTTTGTTTTGTAAGAAGTCTTCAATGACAATGAGCAGAGCTTCTTTGCATAGGCGAAATGTTCTTTGTCAGTTTAAAGGGACTTTATTCCTTTTAGTTAACTGTAGCTTTGATTCATAGATTGTAGATGATCAAAATTGGTTATATACAGTTTGAAGAAGTCACATTAAAGTTATCACATATTTACTCAATGTTCGTTTAAGGAACTGTATATCAGTTACCTTACATTTACTTAATATGTGTTGAAAGGTTTAAGTAAGGTTAGATATTATTATTATTATTATTATGTGTTGTGTTAGTTTACTAAGAAGTTAAACTTAGCAAGGGTTTAGTTGCATTGTTTCACAGGTAAGCGAGATTCAAAGTGCTTCAAGTTATCTGATCACAGACGAGGAGGAGTCGGCCACCTGTGGAGAGGACAACTGGTTGGGGGGAGAAAGCAGACTCTACAGTCCCAATGTGGGGGTCGAGAAGATCAATTCACACTACACTACAGTCCTTAGCTAATCAGCGTTGCTACAGCCACTATCTCCCCTCCCTTTAGTGTAGCAACGCCTCTGTAGCCAGGGCATCCAAGACATTAAAAGGAGGAGCACGTGGGGGAGGAACTCAGAACTGGTGGAGATTGTAACTGTGCTTCCTTTCTCTATCGTTCTCCTCGCGAGTAAACTCATCCTGGTTGTCTTCTCCTCTTTGTTCCAGCATGTGATTTAATGTCTGATCATGTTCAAACCTAACACTAATCTTGGGGTTATATTTGACCAAATGCTCTCCTATCAAAAACACATTAAGAACATAACTAGAACTGCATTTTTTCACCTCCGTAATATTGCTAAGATTTGTGCGATTTTTTCGACTCGTGATGCGGAATCTATTATACATGCGTTTGTTACGTCGCGCCTTGACTACTGTAATTTGTTCTCTGGTCTTCCTAAATCCAGTATTAAAAGTCTACAGTTAGTACAAAATGCTGCGGCAAGACTGCTCACATGGACGAGAACATTTTATCACATTATCCCCATATTAGCCAACTTAAATTGGCTTCCGGTCCATTTAAAATAAGACTTCAAGGTTCTTTTTATCAACCTATAAAACACTTCATGGCTTAGCGATTTTGTATCTCGTCGACCTAGTTGTGCTTTACGTTCCGTCCCGTAACCTCCACTCGCAAAACAGTCTTTCAGATAGTCTTTTAGTGACCATGAAGGCCGAAAAGAAGTCCTCAGGGTCTAGAGCAGGGGTGGGCAAACCTTTGGGCCGTATTGGGTTCTAAATTTTGACCGGGGGGCCGAACCAGGAGCAGATGGATGTAGTCTTTGTGTGAAGTAATAGAAATGACATGTAAAGCTCATTGCATAGAAGGTTTTTACTTTTAGTAGGTAGTGAAGCATAGATGTTCAAAAAAAGCTTTTTGGAAACAAATACATTTACTAACAACATAAAAAAAAATTCACCAAAATTCTATTATCATGAAATATGACACTTATTATGAATAAGTTTACATCACTTCAGCACCTGCAGGTCAGATTTATGAAATATTTTTATCTAATGAGGCGAAATCACATCAAACGGCAAACATTCTGACCAAATACATCATCTTGAAGAATCAGTAAAAGAATACATCTAAATAAAGTAATAAAGACATCAAAAGTATTGTTGGTCTCCCTTTTTTGCTAGTGTATCATGGTCTGGAGTAAAATTTGTTGTGGTAATTCTTAGGATAGAGCCGAGGTATTGGTCCATTAATCTAGATCTGTGACGGGCTTTGTTGACGTTCATGTGGCTGAACGTCTGCTCACACACTGAAGTCGAGCCAAATTGTCCACTTTTTTAAACATTTTTATGGAAGGATTACAGGATATGATTTGTGGGTGGCATTAGCGTAAACATTGTATCTGAAAGCTCAGCACTCGAATTACGAGAATGCTGACGTCACAGCCCACACTCAAAATTCGGCACTGATAGAAATAGAGCCCGGAGTGCACCCGGTCCATACTACTACGTACACACACTTGTGAGTGTGCACTGAGCTGTCTGACACGGCTTCCGGGAGTAAATGCGCGGGCGGGCGCTTCCCCATCTACTGGGGAAACATAGTAATTGCAGGGAAAATTACCCTTTTTTTTTTTTTTTAAGAATACCATTTATTCAGGTGGCGGCGCAGTGGGTAGCACGTCCGCCTCACAGTTAGGAGGGTGCGGGTTCGATTCCACCTCCGGCTCTCCCTGTGTGGAGTTTGCATGTTCTCCCCGAGCCCGCGTGGGTTTTCTCCGGGTGCTCCGGTTTCCTCCCACATCCCAAAAACATGCTTGGTAGGCCGATTGTTGACTCTAATTTGACCCTAGGTATGAGTGCGAGTGCAGATGGTTGTTCGTCTCTGTGTGCCCTGCGATTGGCTGGCAACCGGTTCAGGGTGTCCCCCGCCTACTGCCCGATGACGGCTGGGATAGGCTCCAGCACGCCTGCGACCCCCGTGGGGACAAAGCGGTTCAGAAAATGAATGAATGAATGAATTTATTCAGGTTTGGCGGGCCGGATTAAACGGCCCCGTGGGCCGGATGTGGCCCGTAGTTTGCCCATGTCTGGTCTAAAGCATTTTCTATTTGGGCTGCAGAGCTTTGGAATGCCCTACCGATAGATATCACAACTGCTACCTCAGTGGAATCATTTAAGACACGACTAAAGACACATTTTTATGCCATGGCCTTTAATTAACCTGTGGTGGCCGATTCGGTTGGAGTTGGTATTTGCTGCCCTACCCGCCCCCTTCCCTGACTGGGGATGGGGTTAGGTGACAGCCAAACTGATAACGGCTGTCTAGATTTCTTGTCGACCAATCGGGCTGAGGGAACTGTGGCGGATTACCACCCTCAAAGACTGCCAGTACAATTGAGGGCACCTTCCTGCAGAGCTTCACTTGGACATCTACTTTTTCTTTAGATTGTTTTACATTGTGTTTTTGAGCCCTCTCTGCATCCATTGCAGCTTGGTCATTCTGGAAGGGGGATACTCCCATTTGTGGTCTCTTTTCAAGGGTTCTCTTTTTTTTTTTACCAGTAGGTCTTTTTTTCTTTTTTAGTTTTTCCTTGCCCTCTGGGGAGTTTAAGATCAGGGAAGTTTCAGAATAATTGTCCATTTTTGTACATGCCCTTTGAGATTTGTTTGTGATTTAGGGCTATATAAACTTGACTTGTGTTCGATTATGTGATGTGTTAATTAATGGTATCTGGCAAACTGTTAGAGCATTTAAACTCTGCCAAAATTTAAGTTCAATCCAGTCATTCAATTGCATGAATTTTCTATGTGTTTAAGGTTTACAACCTATTGGAACACCAACCAATCAACAAGTGAAGCCAACCACTGAGAAACCAAAAGTTGGAAGGCAATAAAAGTTGATTGAGTTGGAAAATCTGAGTTGCTCTCGCATCCTTTGGGTGTGAATTAGAGAAACACTTGACCGCTACAAACAGTTTCTAATTGACATATGGACTTTAGGTGACCAGGCCTGGTGGAGCTATGCTGCAGTGGAAAAGGAAACTAGCTTTGGATTTTCTAACCAACAAACGTTCCTCCTGAGTAGTTGTCTTGCAGGGTCTGCCCAACCTGGGTTTGTCACAAACATCTCCAGTTTCTTCAAATCTTTTTAAAATTCTTTGTACTTGAGGTTGAGACACAGTAAAGGTGCCAGCCACCTCTGCAGTGGAATTGGTCTTGAGCCGCTTGATAATAAAGACTTTTTTAGCAGGGTTGATTTTTGGCATATTGTCAGAGGTCAGGTTGCAGTTCAAATGAAGGTCTGGGGTGCTGTTTTTTTTTTCCGTACACACCCACTAATTAACTAATTAATTAGCCTCACAGCCTCACCTGTGCTCACTAATTAACTAATTAATTAGTGAGCACAGGTGAGGCTGCAAACTAGATCGGGTTCATTGTATGACAAGGCGACAAAATCGTTTGTCTTGCCAAAATCGGACTTTTCTGTGTTCATTAATTGATCAATATTTCTGCAATGAAGCAAATTAATGTTCATACATTACACCTCATTCGGGAAAGTTTCAGCTTTCATATGAGTCATTTCTAAAACCAACTGATGAATTTAAAGTCAAATTATGAGCTTTTCATTCTACAACATGGATATGTCACGACTCGTCCCCGGTCGTCCTACATTGTCTCTATGTTGTCATGGTTTCTGTTAGCATCGCTGTGTAGTCGCCCCTCCCCTCCTGTCTGCTAACAATCTATGTAATCACCGTCACCAGCCTCTCATTACCTGTCATGTATTTAAGTCCTGTCTGCCTCTCACTCACCTGTTGGATTGTTTTTGTCGTTCTCCTGTCTTGTTTCCAGTCTTTGTCTCTGTTCCTGTCTGTGATTCGGCCTGTCTGTTCCCCCTCATCTTGCCTTCCAACGCCCTTTTCCCTCAATAAACCCTTGTCCAAGCTGCATTTGGCCCTGGCTCCATTCCACTCGTGACAGGATAAGCGACAGCCGCGGTTCCCAACCTATTTTGCACTAAGGACCGGATTAATGTCAGAATATTTGCATGGACCGGCCTTAAGGTGTCGCGGATAAATTCAACAAAATAAAATGACACGACCGGCATATGGTATAATAAATGTGAATCTACTGTGTACCCCATGCAACTTTACTCGCAGCGTCCTCATAACATCGCAACAACATGAGTAATGTTATGTTCACGTCACAGAGGTGTCGGAGAGAGTCTGGTCCATTTTTCAAAATAAACGATTGTTCAGACTCAGATAAATAAAACAGAAATGCAAGTTATTTATTCTTTCTTGTGCAGCCCAGTACCAACTGATCCACGGACTGGTACCGGGGCTTGGGGGGGAATGACCGACAGAACTTCTGTCAGGGACTGTACTAACACTGTCCAGTTTAAAGAATAAACAGCTTTTTTTGTTTTTCCAAATGAAGAACCAAAGTCATCTTTATTGTTTCCAATTAATAGTAGACTAGAAAGACAGGCTATATTTTCCTGTTCACTGCAAATACATAGAACAGTATGATACAGAATGTGATGCAACTGAATATGGACAGTAGATGAAGCTAAAATCTCAACTTAGAAGAATTACTGACAAAAATTGATCAAAGACATTGTACATGCTGGGATGTTTATGATATATTGACTCAACAGCCAGTGCATCACAAATCATGTTGAACATTTGATTGATGCGGTCAGGAATGTACTAACCTAAAAGTAAATTTATTATCTAGCTGTACTGCATCAAATAAAGATTTTTTGCCTTTAAATTGTATTTCACAAAGCAGGGACAAAACTATCATTGCAATAATAAACAAAATGAAAATATTGAAAGTCTTGGCACTACTGCATGTAGACATTAGTACTGATCCTGTGTGCCAGAATTATAGGAGATTCCTACTGTGGAGAACATTGGGATTCCTTTGTGCTTTCAGAACAGACATGCATCATCTGAACATTTTGGTTTTTTTCACTTTCCTCGGCTTCATCAGGCTCGTGATGCTCCCACTTTTTCCTTTCCTCTCTTTCATCCTTCTTGTGGTGCTCCTTCTTTACCAGCACATTGTAACTGGTCACATGAGCGCTGAGGAGGAAAAAAACAAAAATACAATCCAATGAGTCAATGAAAACCTGCTTCCCGCTAAGAAATTCTCTATTTTAGTAATGGAGCGAGGGGAGAAAAAGGATGATGAGCCTTTCGGGCAGTAACGACAGCCATCAAAGGAAATTTGATCAATATTCCATGCCTGGAGGAATGAGGACACAAGTTCCCGTTAGCTTCACGCTAACTAGCAAATAGAATCATGGGATTCAAAATTGACCAAAACAACAATTAGTTCAGGAAATGGATATGGTTAGGTCAGACCACCCTGGGATACTTTGTTACAGGAAATACATGCCAACATGGAGCTGCGCGTAAAAGGTGGCTCTCATTGTTGTGAACCGCCAGTGACTTGTCGTTTCTCCATGAATCAGTTGTTGTAAAGTTGCTGATCCTTTATGTTTTGTCCTTTTATTTTAAGTTCCACTGCATCATTACCGTAATTCATAATGCAGGGGTGTTAAACTCGTTTTTGTCGCGGGCCGCATAGTAGTTGTAGTTTCTTTCTGAGGGCCATTATGACTGTCAACACGTTATATCACATACAGTATAGGCTACAAAACAAACTGATAACTAGTTTTGAAATCACAGTCTAGTAGAAACTACTTAAATATTTTAAAAAAGATGAATGGGAATTTAGCAATATCTATTTTTCAAAAGTCAAGACACTGTAATTTTAGTATTGACACAATTTGGCTTTGCGGGCCAACTAAATTGATATGACGGGCCGTATCTGGCCCCTGGGCCTTGAATTTGACACCTATGCCAAAATGTATCAGTTGCTATGCAGTTGATATGCTTAGTCCTGTTATGTTGACCTTTATTCTGTCATATAGACCTGGTGTTTTACAGTATATAAGCTCAGGTTACTCTGAGAGTGTGTCGAGTTTTCTTTCAGGTAGCTTGTCAAGTTTTCTTGAGTACTCAATGTCACGCGCCTGCGGTACCTGTCACTCGATCAAGTAAATCAACCACACCTGCCACTCGCTCACTCTCTTCCTATATAAACCTCTCGATCCATTCACTCCCTTGTCAGTCTGTCTCGTGATGCCACTGTTCTGCCTGACTCCCGTTACCGACCCGGTCTGTGTACTGACCCGTCTAGCCCTGATGGCCGCCTATCCTGACCATCTGCTTGCTCCTGACCACAATACTTCCTGCTCTGCTGCACACACACACTGCTGTCTTTCCCACCAGGTGGTATTCAGCCCTCAGCCAGTCAGCCCTGGTTAAGGAAGCGCTTGATTGCTATGCCGCCAGTGTCGTCCATCAGTCACGTCCCAACATGGCCAGCAATCCAGCCCGACCACCGCTCCAGTGTTCCACCTGCGTTTGCGTCGCTCTACATTTGATTGTCCAGTCTGATCCGTCACACCCAGTACTGCTTTCTGTTGATACTTGATATAGACTTTACTTTTCAACTTTCGTGTCATGTCTGCTTCTGTGTCCATATCCGGCTCCACACGTGACAGTACGCGCTTAGCTGGTCACAGATCCAGCAAACAATCAGGAAGTGATCATTTCACCGGCTGCTGCTCTGCCTTTTTGCCAGGAGTCCCTCTTTTCCTCGATGGGTCGCTCAGGGCGTCACAAGCCCTGATTACCCCGCTATTGCCTTTGGCCTGCCGACCACCCCCATGCCTTTGTCCTCCTCTCCCCAAGCCGTAACATTTACTTGTCCAAGCTTCTCATGCTCTTCTCGATGTATCAGTTGTTATAAAGTTGCTGATCCTTTATGCTTTGTCCTTTTGTTATAGGTTTATTGTGTCATAAGCCTGATTTCATAATGCTGGACTTGGGAAGACCAGAGAATAATGCATTACAGTAGTTCAGGCGCGACGTGATAAATGCATGTATAATAATTTCCGCATCACCGGTCGAGAGGATTGGGCGAATCTTAGCAATATTACGAAGGTGAAAAGATGCTATTCTGGTTATATTCTTAATGTGCTTTTGAAAGGAGAGAGTTTGGTCAAATATTACCCCGAGATTAGTTACAGTATCACTCTGAGTGATAGTACGGTTATCTATAGTTATAGTGGTTTCCTTAAATAAATGTTGATAACGAGCTGGACCAATTATCAACATCTCAGTTTTATCTGGGTTCAGACGAAGGAAGTTGAGAGTTGCTTGATCTCCGCAAGGCATGCCTCAAGATTGCAACAGTCCCGCCGATTTGTCATTGATAACGGCATATATAATTGGGTGTCATCCGCGTAACATTGAAAACTAATATTATATTTACGTATTATGTCCCCAAGCGGAGTCATATAAATAGTAAATAGAATTGGTCCTAGTACCGATCCCTGTGGGACACCACGCGTAACTTTATAGAGCTCAGAGGACGCATTGCCATGGACCACTCGGTGCGTCCTGTCTGATAGATACGAATGAAACCAGCCTAGTGCTGACCCCGAAATACCAACACAACCTTTAAGACGCTCTAATAAAATATCGAAGTCAACAGTGTCGAAGGCAGCACTAAGATTGAGTAGTAACAATTCCGATGAAGTGTTTGAATCCATAGCTATG
Source organism: Syngnathus leptorhynchus (assembly GCF_054491065.1). Taxonomy (NCBI): domain Eukaryota; kingdom Metazoa; phylum Chordata; class Actinopteri; order Syngnathiformes; family Syngnathidae; genus Syngnathus; species Syngnathus leptorhynchus. The sequence goes on from NC_141196.1 coordinate 24,339,218, forward strand.
AGGAGATTATTAGTCACTTTAGCAAGTGCTGTCTCAGTGGAATGATTAGCTCTAAAACCAGACTGAAAAGATTCATATCGATTATTAGCGACCATGTAATCAATAAGCTGCTGCGCTACTACCTTTTCAAGAAGTTTTGCTATGAATGGGAGATTTGAAACTGGTCTATAGTTACTGAGACAGTCCGGGTCAAGATGTGGTCGCTTAAGTAGCGGTTTAATGATAGCGGTTTTAAAGGCTGTTGGGACTATCCCAGAGCAGACAGACAGATTACTTATATTTAAAATGGACGGTCCTAAGATTTGAAAGAATTCTTTAAATAGTTTGGCTGGAACATGTTGTTTGTTTAGCCGCACTAACTAATTGTGTAAGCCTTTCGAGGGACACGCTTTTAAAATTTGAAAGGGTTATTGCATGATCGTCAGCGCCAGTAATCAGCGGTCCTGACTGAGCGATCGGAATGGTCATCTTGATCTCATCCCTAATGGATTCAATCTTTCAAAGTCAAAAAAGTCAAAGTCCGCTTTATTGTCAATTTCTTCACGAACTCGTCAGCCGAGTGAAAGGAACTATCGGGGGTCGGCTGGCGTAGTGTTAGCTTTGCCACTGTATCAAATAGGTATTTAGGATTGTTCTTATTGAGATTAATGACCTGCGAAAAATAACGGGGTTTTGCTAAGATAAACGCATCTTTATATTTCAGGAGGCTGTCGCGCCATGCCTGATGGAAAACCTCAAGTTTGGTTAAACGCCATTTGCGCTCATGCTTTCTACTTAATTGCTTAAGCAAACGTGTTTCATCTGTGAACCACGGAGTAGGCAATCTACGGCGAGTTTTCAGACGTAGCGGCGCCACAGAGTCAATGGCATTTAACAATGTAGCATTGAATTCATTTGTAAGATTATCAATAGAGCCGGTATATGAGGGAAATACGGCAGTTGCTGGTGGCAGTAGCCCAGATAGCGCAGTCGCAGTCATGGAGTTAATATTATGGCTGGTATAATTCTGATTGCTCTCTTGTCTTTGACTAAGAACTAAAATTTCAAATTTTATCAAGTAGTGATCAGACAAAACAGTAGTGTATGGCAGTACTGTTATATTAGAGGTTGCCAGTCCTCGGGATAATACCAAATCTAAGGTATTACCATTCTTATGCGTTGCTACCTGTACGGCTTACGTAAAACCAAACGTATCAATTAGAGTCTGAAACGCCGAAGTAAGTGGCTCTGACGGTAAATTCATGTGGACGTTAAAATCGCCCATGATCATTATATTATCCGCATTTGTCACTAGATTAGCCACGAATTCTGAAAATTCATCCACGAAGCCAGAGTAAGCCCCAGGTGGACGGTAAATAACAGCAAGATAAAATGACGGTAAAGTGGTGGATCGGACAGTGAGAACTTCAAATGTTTTAAATATGTTAATCGAACGAGACGTAAATCTAAGATCGGAATCTGAGATGAGGGCAACACCCCCACCCTTTTTTGAGGACGCGCCACATGCGAGCTCACAAAATTTGGAGGCGAGGCCTCATTAAGCGGTAGCAGTTCATTAGGTTTTAACCAGGTCTTGCAAAGACCAAATATATTTACATTATGTTCCGTGATGAGGTCATTAACGAGAACTGCTTTAGTATGAAGCGATCTAATATTCATAAAACCCAGTTTAAGTGTAATCGGTTGATCAGGGTTTGTATTTATCAAAGGATTTTTAAACGAAATGAAAGTAAGATTGTGTTCTCTAGGCCTGACATCACCTCTCAATTGTTTATTAGCGCGGTGGGACGATACGACCGTAGGAATTTGATAGTAAATATTTGGTACACACGTAATATTATCTGAAACAGGCACCATATCATCAGCTATACCGGTCGGGGTGGAGCGATTGGATTTGTCTGCCACCTCAGTAGAAAGTATGTTCATGTGTACTGTAGCACTATTCAAACTGTGACGCTCTAGTCGACACAAGGAGCTATGTGCATGCTGGAAGTCTAGCCTAGCGCTAGTTAACTTTAACTTAACTGACTCCAAACCCATCGTGACAGGTGGTCTAGTCACCTGTGCTCCGGCCTGCTCTAAGGTGACCTGTCATGAGTGGCTCAAACAGCAATCTATATTCCTAGAAAGAGTGAAGGCGCCTACACGGTTAGGATGAAGGCCGTCTTTCCTCAGCAGGTCGGGGCGGCCCCAGAAGGAGGTCCAGTTATCTATGAAATACAGTCCCTGCTTTTTACAGAACCCAGCCATCCATCGATTAAGGGAGACTAATCTACTAAACCTCTCATCAGAGCCTCTCCCAGGCAGGGGGCCAGAAACAAATACTCGAGCCGACTCATCTTTCTGGCGAGATCACAAGTCCTCGCTATGTTTCTCTTTGAGATCTCAGATTGCCTCATCCTAATATCATTGGCGCCGACGTGTATCACTATATCAGAGTAGCTAGTGTTGTTGGAACTACGCTGTTGACTAGTCCTATTGCGAGTCAGCTCCCTAAGATTAGCTTCTATTTCGGGTGCTCTGCCCCCAGGAATACACATTACCGTGGCTGGATTTTTAAGCATGATATTTCGGGTGATGGAGTCACCTATGACCAAGGTGCGAGGGCCAGTAGACCGAGATGACTTTGGACGGCTATGCGTCTTACCTGGCTCATCGCGATTAGCAAGGCGCTTGGGGCTAATGCTAACGGGGCTAGCGGGCTGACTACAGTCCGCGACTGTGTCCGCCACATCTACTGTTATCGCACTATTCTGCTCTAACTGGCGGACACGTCCCTCTAGCAGGGACAACCTCTCTAACAGAAGGGTGCAGTTGGTGCACGAAGCAGTACAAACCTCTTGCACGCAGCCATACTTACGTGTCCGATGATTAACGGTAGACAAAAGGCCACCACAGTAGCACAGTAGCAACCCGGAAGGCTGATCATCTCCTTCGTCCAATAATTCAGTAAGGCAATAAAAACTGAACCACTCTCCCCTCCTGTGTTCTGACCGATACCCAGGGGCGAAAAGAACATAACCATCCGAGCCAACCCCCTATACAGTCCTCAGGCTCCCCAACAATAGCAGTAGGAGTTTGGATTATTTTATTGCAATGTTTTTCCTTATTCAGATTTGTTTCAAGACAACAGTTAGACTTCACTTTGATGGTTAATGCAGTTATTGCAATTGTGTTGTTTTATCACAGTAGATTGGTTTATTTACATTTCAAAAACCATAAGCCATTCATTTACAAATGTGATTGCACTTTAGTTTACATATTTAAATGTTCAGACATTAAGATGTGATAGACAGTTTTTTCATGATTTGAATGAGGGAAGTGAGTCGTCACCTTATCGTGGTGGAGGGGTTTGCGTGCCCCTATGATCCTAGGAGCCATCCTAGGGGCTTCATGCCCCTGGTAGGTTCACCCATGGCAGAAGGGTCCTAGGTGAGGGGCCAGACAAAGCACGGCTCAGAAGACCCCTTATGATGAATAAAATATATGGACGTAGTTTTCTCTCGCCCGGACGCGGGTCACCGGGGCCCCTCTCTGGAGCCAGGCCTGGAGGTGGGGTTCGAAGGCGAGCGCCTGGTGGCCGGGCCTTCGCTCACGGCGTCCGGTCGGGCATAGCCCGAAAAGAAAACGTGGGTCCCCCTTCCAATGGGCTCACCACCTATAGGAGGGGCCAAAGGGGTCGGGTGCATAGTGAGCTGGGCAGCGGCCAAAGGCGGGGACCTTGGCGGTCCGATCCCCGGCTGCAGAGGCTGGCTCTAGGGACATGGAATGTCACCTCTCTGGCTGGAAAGGAGCCCGAGCTGGTGTGTGAGGCAGAAAGGCTGGACTTTCTTCCACTCTGGAGTTGCCCACGGTGAGCGGCGTCGAGCAGGTGTTGGCATACTTATTGCGCCTGGGCGCCTGCACATTGGGGTTCACCCCGGTGAACGAGAGGGTAGCCTGCCTCCGCCTTCGGGTGGGGGGGACGGGTCCTGACTGTTGTTTGTGTCTATGCACCGAACGGCAGCTCAGAGTACCCACCCTTCTTAGAGTCCCTGGAGGAAGTGCTGGAGAGCGCTCCTTCTGGGGACTCCATCGTTCTACTGGGTGACTTCAATGCTCACGTGGGCAATAACAGTGAGACCTGGAAGGGCGTGATTGGGAGGAACGGCCCTCCCGATCTGAACCCGAGCGGTGTTCTATTATTGGACTTCTGTGCTCGACACGGATTTTCGATAATGAACACCATGTTCAAGCATAAGGGTGTCCATGTGTGCACTTGACACCAGGACACCCTAGGCCGCAGTTCATTGATCGACCTCGTAGTCGTGTCATCGGACTTGCGGCCGCATGTTTTGAACACTCGGGTGAAGAGAGGGGCGGAGCTGTCAACTGATCACCACCTGGTGGTGGGTTGGCTCCGATGGTGGGGGAAGATGCCGGTCCGACCTGGCAGACCCAAACGCTCTGTGAGGGTCTGCTGGGAACGTCTGGCAGAATCCCCTGTCAGGAAGAGCTTCAACTCCCACCTCCGGCAGAGCTTTTCCCACGTCCCGGGGGAGGCGGGGACATTGAGTCCGAGTGGACCATGTTCCGCGCCTCCATTGTTGAGGCAGCCGACCGGAGCTATGGCCGTAAGGTTGTTGGTGCCTGTCGTGGCGGCAATCCCCGAACCCGCTGGTGGACACCGGCGGTAAGGGATGCCGTCTAGCTGAAGAAGGAGTCCTATAGGGCCGTTTTGGCCTGCGGGACTCCGGAGGTAGCTGACAGGTACCGGATGGCCAAGCGGAATGCAGTTTCGGCGGTTGCTGAGGCAAAAACCCGGGCGTGGGAGGAGTTTGGCGAGGCCACGGAGAATGACCTGCGGACGGCTTCGAGGAAATTCTGGTCCACCATCCGGCGTCTCAGGAGGGGGAAGCAGTGCACGGTCAACACTGTTTACAGTGGAGATGGTGTGCTGCTGACCTCGACTCGGGATGTCGTGAGTTGGTGGGGGCAACACTTCAAAGACCTCCTCAATTCCACCGACACGCCTTCCATTGTGGAAGCAGGGCCTGAGGACTCTGAGGCGGACTCTCCAATCTCGGAGGCCGAAGTCACTGAGGTAGTTAAAAAACTCCTCGGTGGCAAGGACCCGGGGGTGGATGAGATCCGCCCGGAGTTCTTAAAGGCTCTGGATGTTGTGGGGCTGTCATGGCTGACACGCCTCTACAGCATTGCGTGGACATCGGGGACGGTGCCTTGGCAGACTGGGGTGGTGGTTCCCCTCTTTAAGAAGGGGGACCCGAGGGTGTGTTCCAATTACAGGGGAATCACAATCCTCAGCCTTCCTGGTAAGGTCTATTCAGGGGTGCTGGAGAGGAGGATCCGTCAGGAGGTCGAGCCTCGGATTCAGGAGAAGCAGTGTGGCTTTCGTCCTGGCCGTGGAACAGTGGACCAGCTCTACACTCTCGGCAGGATCCTCGAGGGTGCATGGGAGTTCGCCCAACCAGTCCACGTGTTTTGTGGACTTGGAGAAGGCGTTCGACCGTGTCCCTCGGGAGGTTCTCTGGAGGGTGCTTCGGGAGTACGGGGTGCCGAGCCTACTGATAAGGGCGGTTCGGTCCCTGTATCACCGATGCCAAAGTTTGGTCTGCATTTCCGGCAGTAAGTCGGATTCGTTCTCAGTGAGGGTTGGACTCCGCCAAGGCTGCCCTTTGTCACCGATTCTGTTCATAATTTTTATGGACAGAATTTCTAGGCGCAGCCGAGGCGTTGAAGGGGTCCGGTTTGGGGACCTCAGCATCGCGTCACTGCTTTTTGCAGATGACGTGGTGCTGTTGGCTTCTTCAGTCCGTGATCTCCAGCTCTCACTGGAGCGGTTCGCAGCCGAGTGTGAAGCGGTCGGGATGAGGGTCAGCACCTCCAAATCCGAGTCCATGGTCCTCGGTCGGAAAAGGGTGGAATGCCCTCTCCGGATTGGGGATGAGATCCTGCCCCAAGTGGAGGAGTTCAAGTATCTTGGGGTCTTGTTCACGAGTGAGGGCAGGATGGAGTGCGAGATCGACAGGCGGATTGGTGCAGCGTTGGCAGTAATGCGGACTCTGTACCGGTCCGTCGTGGTGAAGAGAGAGCTGAGCCAATTGGCAAAGCTCTCGATTTAACGGTCAATCTACGCTCCTACCCTCACCTATTGTCACGAGCTATGGGTCGTGACCGAAAGAACGAGATCCAGGATACAAGCGGCCGAAATGAGTTTCCTCCGCAGGGTGTCCGGGCTCTCCCTTAGAGATAGGGTGAGAAGCTCGGTCATCCGGGAGAGACTCGGAGTAGAGCCGCTGCTCCTCCACGTTGAGAGGAGCCAGATGAAGTGGCTCCGGCATCTCATCAGGATGCCTCCTGGACGCCTCCCTGGGGAGGTGTTCCGGGCATGTCCCACCGGTAGGAGACCCCGGGGACGACCCAGGACGCGCTGGAGAGACTATGTCTCTCGGCTGGCCTGGGAACGCCTTGGGATCCCCGGGATGAGCTGGATGAAGTGGCTGGGGAGAGGGAGGTCTGGGAGTCCCTCCTAAAGCTGCTGCCCCCGCGACCCGACCCCGGATAAGCGGAAGAAGATGGATGGATGGATGGATGAATGAGGGAAAATATCATGCTTTTTCTCTCGAATTTATTGTTATAATCATTTGTTTCAGATGTACTGTAATTATTTTCTGTATAAAAATTAAATTTGGTGTTCAAAAAGTATTTTATTCAAATTTGAGTCAAAAAGTCTTTTTTCAAACTTAAGTCTTGAAAAAGAAGGGGTCGTCTTGTAATCGGGTCGTCTTATATTCGGGCCAATATGGTATGTAAAACACATTTTCTCCACACGCGCACTGTGTGGTTGATACGGACTGTAGGAGCGAGTGTTAATTTATATAAACCAATCGTCTTTCCCTCCTCATATGCTCCTGGCCTGAGCGGCTCTCTGATAGACGCGCTCCTGCACCGGCAGACTTAAAAAAACAAAAAGCAGAGAGAGACGCAGGCCAGCAGGCAAATCTTAGGCAGGCGCTACGGGAATACTCCCGGTTCTCCCTATGGTCAGTCCGGGCGTGCATACTGCTCTCTCTGATAATTTGAATCTGCAACAGTTGCTGAATTTGAGCTCGCACCAACTCATACTGTGAAGGAGGAATACATCTTTAGGGATGTCGGACCGGCGGTTCATCCAAAAGTGAGATTTCTTTTGTGATTAAATTAGTACTACGCACATCAAAATCACTGCATGCAAACTCATCCTAATATTTAAGAAGTAATTCTCTGGCCTGCTGCTCCTCCGCACCCTGTAGATTTTATAAAATTAGGCAGGTCTAAATGAACACTTTCTATAACATTCTGACTGGACACCACTTTGTGAGTCAACAGAAATTTCTACATGTAGCCCTTCTGACAATACCGTGGCTGTTTCAACAGTGGCTATGACTCTGCATGGTGTTGACCATACATCCAACTTTCCAACATTGGTAATGAGGACAAATGCCTTTCCTCGTTCGACTTTCACTAAGGAAAGTGAGACCAACAATTCTGTTAGCACTGTAAATTCCCCATCCATGGTTCGCTCTACACACTAGCAGGTGCTAGTTTCCCGCCGGTTTTGGGGCCTGATTTGAGGTATCATTTTTGTCAGATTAGGACATTTACGTGCACTATGTCCACTTTGCTCACATCTAAAACAAATTGGCCTCCCATTCGGAATTCTCCGAAACAGAGATGCACGAGCTCTAGAGGGTAGAAGATTGGTGATTAATGATTTCATCACCAATTCCAACTGGGTGTGCTGCGCCTTTAAAGGAGACAAACGTTCAACAAATTCAGAAGGTTTAGATGCAGCACTTTCACAAGAGACAGACACTTATTTGAGACTGGATTGTTGCTATACTTCAATTTAGAAGGCTGGCTTTCATATTGCACCATCCACTATGGGCTCTCCTCTAATATCTCAAATGGTCCAATGAGGATTAGTATGAACTAAATCTCTCAGTCTGATTCTAAGTGCCTGACTTATGCCATCACAAAATTGGTCCTGCAAATCTCTTGGAGCAATATGTACATTACTTTTACCAACTTGATCCAATAAGTCCATTAAAGCATGAGCGTAATCCAATAACGACTCACTCTCTAATTGTTTACGATCATAAAATCTGCATTGAATTGATATACGAAGGTGCACGCCACCATACACTTCTCTCAAAACGTCAAAAATAGAATCAATCTCTGGGCAGCAGGTAAAAACTTCTCCGTCCTTGCACCGTACTCTAGATCAGGGGTGGCAAACTCATTTTAGCTCAGGGCCCACATTGAGAAATATCTATTCCCAAGCAGGACAGACCGGTAAAATCATGGCATAATAACTTGAAAATAATGACAACTTCAGATTGTTTTCTTTGTTTTACTTTGGTCCAAAATAGTACAAGCACATCCTGAAAATATACACATCACAACTAATCTTGACAAAACACTTCAAGTTGAAAATTCTGAGGAAAAGAATTGGTGCAATTTCAGAACACAATGCCTCACTGATTGGAACTTAGACTTTGTGTCAGTGTATCCACAAAGCCATTTAACTTTAAGTCACAGCCTATCTGGGACTGAACAAAACAAAAAATAAATATAAATTAATAAATAAAACAACTCTTCGAGTTATCAAATACCAAATTTGTCATATGCACAAACTATTCAAGAGAGTTGAATTACTCCTTGCCTTGTAAGCTACACAATCTCGACCGGTGATGCGGAAACTATTATACATGCGTTAATCACGTCGCGCCTGGACTACTGTAATGCATTATATTCTGGTCTTCCTAAGTCCAGCATCAAAAGTCTACAGTTAGTACAAAATGCTACTGCAAGACTGCTCTCACGGATGAGAAAATTTGATCACATTACCCAAATATTAGCCAACTTACATTGGCTCCCGGTCCATTTAAGATGTGACTTCAAGGTTCTTTTATTAACCTATAAATCATTGCATGGCTTAGCGCCTTCATATCTCGTCGACCTAGTTGTTCCTTATGTTCTGTCTCGTAACCTTTGTTCGCAAAACGCTAGTCTTTTAGTGACACCGAGGGCCAAGAAAATGTCTGCAGGGTCTAGAGCAGGGGGCACCAGGTCGCCCGTGAGGACCGCATGAGTCGCCCGCAGGACCGTTCTAAAATTAGCTCAAATAGCGGCATCTATTTATTTTACAGTCAAACCTTGGTTTTCGAACGTGCCAGTTCTCAAACAGATCGGAATTAAAACAAAAAATTTGAGATTTTTTTTTGCTTCGGTTGTTTAACAAAATTCGGAGGCCGAACCTTGCGAGATGAGCCGAGAGGACCCGAGAAAACCCGACCGCGCGGCCCGGATGCCGACTGACTCCGTAGTTATTGTATTTTCGTTACTTTGCGGATTGTATTAACCCCTAATCATGCCTCCAAAGAAAGCATGTGGGAGCAGTAAAGCCATCCTAAAACACAAAGACGCTCTTAAAGCAATGCGACAGTGAGCGCCCGGCGCGCCGCGGTTGCGCGATCGGACCAAATTAAGCTCCCTGCGCACTGAGGTCCACTTAAATTTTGGAAAGTACATAAGGACTTTAAAAATATTTTCAAAATTTCAGCGACGGCTCTGTCACAATAATGCGACCAGCGCGGTGCAGTTGCGCAGTCGGCGACACGCTACGGTTGGGCGTTCAGTGGTGCGATGCAGTTGTGCGATCGGACAAAATTAAGCTCCCTGCGCACTTAGGTCCACTTAAATTCTGGAAAGTACATCAGGACTTAAAAAAATATTTTCTAAATTTCAGCGACGGCTCTGTCGCAATAATGCGACCAGCGTGGTGCAGTTGTGCAATGGGCGACGCGCTACGCTATTCGACCGATTCGCTTCTCGAACGGATTGTGGTCAAAAACCGAGGTTTGACTGTATTTTTGCTATTCTTGTCAAAATCACACTTACATGTGAACTGAAAATGACAATAATACATTGTGAAAGCTAAATTGAGCAAATTGGCTATTTCAGAAATGTGTGTCAAACTGGTAGCCCTTTGCCTTAATCAGTACCCAGGAAGTAGCTCTCGGTTTAAGAAAGGTTGGTGACCCCTGGTCTAGAGAATTTTCTATTCGGGCTCCAGAGCTTTGGAATGCCCTACCAATGGATATTAGAACTGCTACCTCAGTAGAAACATTTAAAACACGTTTAAAGACACATTTCTATGCTATGGCCTTTAATTAACCTGTAGAGCCCGATTTGGTTGCAGTTTGTTTTTGCTCTCTCTCTTCATCCCGACCTCCCCCTGGGGAGGTGGTTAGGTGACACCCAAATCGTAAATCAAAGAAACGTCTCAGCACAGCACCATGGCTTAACCATCTTACCTCAGTGTGGTAAGGCAGGACATACTTGTGGTCTTTCTCTCTGAGCAGGCTGTCAAACTGACAGTGATTCAGGCCTCTGGATCGGATGAAATTAAGAGTTTGGATGACCACTTTCATGATGTTATCCATCTTTAATGACTTCCAACACAAAGCTTCCTGATGCAAAATACAGTGAAATGTCCAAAAATCACATCCTCCATTAGCAGTCTGCACTTTCTCCCGGAGCTTTGTCACAACACCTGCTTTTTTTCCGCTCATTGAGGGCGCACCATCTGTGGCCAGGCTGATAGTGCAGGACCAGTCCACTCCAACCCTGTCCAGTGCACCGACAAGTGCAGTGAAAATATCAGCTGCTGTTGTGGTATCCATCTTTGGCACGAATTCCTCAGTGTCGGTCAAAGTGTGATCAACTCCGCGGATGAATATTGCTAGTTGCGCAACATCTGTAATATCTGTGCTTTTATCAATTGCAACTGAAAACGTAACAAATGACTTTGCTTTGCACTGCAATTGGATGTCTAAATCCGCAGAAATATCAGAAATCCTGTCTGCAACTGTGTTTCTTGTCAGGCTGATATTTGTAAAAGCCTGGCGCTTTTCAGGGCACACAATCTCCGCTGCCCACAGCATGCACGTTTTCACAAATTCACCCTCACTAAATGGTTTTGAAGCCATTGCAATTTCATTGGCAATAAGGTAGCAGGCTTTCACTGCAGCATCACTGATCTCTCTGCTATGAGTAAACACAGACTGCTGATTCTTCGGATGCGCCAATACCGTATTGGCCCGAATATAAGACGGTGTTTTTTGCATTGAAATAAGACTGAAAAAGTGGGAGTCATCTTACATTCGGGGTCTAGACATTATAACCATTCACAACGCTAGATGGTGCCAGATATCTTTAAAGCGAATGCTGAATTTAACTCCCCAGGCTAAAACAAACCCATGTCACAAAGAAGAAAAATAAAAATAGCTGTTAGAATGGTTCTTATGTCGATGTTAAAATGCTGGACAATTACGTCACCGCGCCTTAAGTCTTCCGTGAGTTACTCAGTTTATCGCGATTGTTGGAGCTTGTGCGCAGTGGTAAATTAAAGGTTGCTGGTATCGACTGAGTATGTTGCTGTGATTGTGTGCGTCTTTGACACAAAGTGAGTATATACCGTAATTTTTGGAGTGTAAATCGCGTTTTTCTTTCATAGTTTGGGTGGGGGGAGAAGTTATACTCAGGAGCGACTTATGTGATTTTTTTCACAAATTTTCCAAATTCAAAAATCCGCAATGTAGTGAAACCGCGCTAAACGAACCACAATGTAGCAAGAGATTACTGTCATTTGAACTGCAAGTGATGTCACCGGCGCCACGCGGCGGTTGTTTACATAAAGGACAAGGGATTCGATCACGGGATAACGAAGATGACGAAGGGCCCCACGTTTGAAGGAGCTACTCACAGCTACTCCTAGGTTTAAGCCAGTTTGCATCATTTTATTCAAATTTTTTCCTTATTCAGATTTGTTTCAAGACTACAGTTACAGTTAGACTTTACTTTGAGGGTTAAAACAGTTATTCCAATGTTGTTGTTTTGTCACATTAGATTGGTTTATTTACATTTAAAAAACCAGAAGCCATCCATTTACATATGTGATTGCACTTTAGTTTACATAATGAAGGAATATAAGAGTTTGATCTTAAAGTAGTTCATTAGACATCCTGTGTATGAGAGTATGAAACTGTAAAGTGCTGAGTGTGTGACGGTGGAGACAAAACAAGATATGTGGGCAAGGATGTGCACGAATGAAATGTTCCAGATTAAACAATGACGCAGGAGCAGCAAGGAGTACAAGATGACCCAGGGGCAGCGGGTAGATAACAACTGGGGACCCTGTATGGAAAACTACAACCAGGAGGAGCGAGCAAATGATTCTGCAGAAGAAGAAAGACCAATAAGAGCAAGCTAAAGTTAAATGCAGTGTACACATAGCCAATAGAATAATGACAGAATGCCTTTGTTGATGTGCCATTTGCATATTGTGTAGTATAATTAATGGCTGGGCAACTCGGAAGTAGAGTACGTCTGCTGGTGGCAACAGAGGCGTACAGAGGTGTATTGAGAGGGACCCGAGACCCAGGTGATGTATTAGATTTGTGGGTTAGGAATAAATCCACTCGTGTGTGAAAATGCCGGCTTCCTGATACCTTTTTATTGCAGAACGAGCGCGCATATTGTTGGATGAGTGGCAGTTGGGTAAGGTCACAAATTGGAGTCAGATTAGTAACTCGAGTTCATGTTAAATTAGAAATAAATTCCAACAATTTATGGTGACCCCGACGTGATGCAAGAGAGGTAAAAGAGTCTGGGACTCTAAAGAAGTCTGGGACTTCGGTAACCACAAGAGTCTGGGACTCGGGGTCTGGGACCCACGTCCACACCAGGTGACGGCCTGATAAAGACGCCACACGTCCGACCGTCTTTCCTCTTGGGCCGACAGTGAGACAAGGTAAGCAGATTCCTTTTCAAATTCTGCACATTGACAACGCTAAATTATAAGAGGAAGGATGAGCGGAACAGTGAAAGTGTGTAGTAGGGTATAAAATCTGGGATTTACCTACTAGAATAGTTTGGAACTATTTGCGGTTACTATACGGTTTAAAATCTGGGATTTACGTATCAGTACAAGTGTGGACTTAGTAGGGTATAAAATCTGGGATTTACCTACTAGAATAGTTTGGAACTATTCGTGGTTACGATACGGTTTAAAATCTGGGATTTACGTATCAGTGTGAGTGTGAGTGCGAGTGTGGAAACTAAAATTGTTCTGCGTAAAAGGTGGTGACGTGATGCAAGAGAGGTAAAAGAGTCTGGGTCTCTAAAGAAGTCTGGGACTTCGGTAACCACAAGAGTCTGGGACTCGGGGTCTGGGACCCACGTCCACACCAGGTGACGACCTGATAAAGACGCCACACGTCCGACCGTCTTTCCTCTTGGGCCCACAGTGAGACAAGGTAAGCAGATTCCTTTTCAAATTCTGCACATTGACAACGCTAAATTATAAGAGGAAGGATGAGCGGAACAGTGAAAGTGTGTAGTAGGGTATAAAATCTGGGATTTACCTACTAGAATAGTTTGGAACTATTTGCGGTTACTATACGGTTTAAAATCTGGGATTTACGTATCAGTACAAGTGTGGACTTAGTAGGGTATAAAATCTGGGATTTACCTACTAGAATAGTTTGGAACTATTCGTGGTTACGATACGGTTTAAAATCTGGGATTTACGTATCAGTGTGGAAGCGGTGTGAGTGTGCGTGTGAGTGGGGAAACTAAAATTGTTCTGCGTAAAAAGTGGTTGGGAGACACGCGAGTGGATTTAAAGATGGCGCATAAGAGGAAGTGGGATAATGGTCTCGGGTCCCTCCAAATTAAAGGTCCCTCTGTGGCACTTCAGACGAGCGGACTGAAGTCTGGTCGGAGATTAAGGGTCATTACGCTAAGCTGGAAGTACAGTTGATTAGTGGAATAGAAAGTAAGAAAATTAAGAAGGAAAAAGAACGGTGTCAGAAGTTGTTTTTGAAATTAAAGAAGGATGAATTGTTTCACGGAGAACCTGGAACATGGGACATGTCGAAGTTAGCGCGGCAGTTACAGAAAAAGGAAAGCAGAATGTTGGCAAATATTCGTGATATGAAGGAGGAACAGAGCCAAGTCGGATGGCGACAGCGTAATAAACTTATGAAGGAAGTGAAGGAAGTGGAGGAAGAGAGACGAGGCATTCACCAATTGGCAACTATTGCCACTGCGCTGGCAGCGATAAACGAGGAAAAGAAAGAGGATGAAGTGATTGAAAAGGTGGAAGAGAAGACGGAATGTGTTAGAGGCATTTATCCAAAGTTGCCGAGCTCGGGACAGTATGTGTTTGAGACGCCATCGTATCCGACGGCGCCGGTGATGGCCCCCGTAGTCACTTTGGGGGGCAGAATGGTTTTGGATGTGGAAGATGACGGTTCACGGATGGCGCCAGCGACCGTACAGTTAATTGAACAGGCTGTGAATAATGAGAGAAAGAGAGTGCGCGGAGAGCTGCAGAGGAATGTGGAGTCGCCCGTGCAGACGCCAGAGGCGGCGCTAGCAGGAGACGGGGGCACCACTAGTGCAGGGAGTAAGAGGACTCCGAAGCGTGATGGACATAAGGTGCAGAGCGAGGAAAGAGATATGTTAGAGAAAGTGATGACAGAGACACGGAGACATGGGCAGGCAACGCCCAGCGGCGCTGATCACCGCAAGGAGGAAGAGGAAAGTGATGAGGAAGAGGGGAGCGTCTTACGTGAACAGTTGCAGATGCTCAGAGCGTTGAGTACAGGAGAGAGGCGGCGCGATAGTGAGGAGAGCACGTTCAGGCCGGGGCGAGGCTATAATACACGTAGTAAAGGGAAAATGATGTCACAGCAGGAGCAGCCTCAAACAATGGCACCCCTAGTGGTGACTCAAGCGGGCCGTCAATATGAGCCTTTGGTGCTTCGGGATGTGGCTGCATTGGTGGAAAAATTGCCCCCCCTGCATAAAGGGGCACGAGCCTGGATTACTAAATTTTTAGCTGCCATGTCAGGACAGGGAGTAGCATTGGGGGATTTTAGACAAGCCATTTTGGGATCATGTTCCCTGATTCAATTACAGAATATTGAGGAGGCAGCTGGCACCCGCCAGCTGGGGAGAGAAACGCCCCTGGCAGAGATCGCGGAGGCGTTGTTTCGGGAGCTGAGGGTGGCCTTTCCCTCCCCAGTGGATGTGATGCCAACAAATTTTAATTATGGAAAAGATGTGACTCCCGAGCAACATTATGCTCAGGCATTGGAGCTGTGGATTGAGACCACAGGTAAACACCCAGGCAGCTACCCTGAAGCTGAGATGATGTTCAGGACGGCGATGCTGAACGGCCTCCCAAATGAGGTGCAAGCGATTATGAGAGTTGATCCGGACATTTTGGTCTGTCCGGAACCGAGATTCAAGAGGCATTTGATACACCATTGCCGCATCTACATGGAAAAAGCAAATAAAGATCAAAAGGAAACTGACGCTCTGGCGACTAGTTTGGTTAAATTACAGTTGGCAAAGTTGCATGGTGAGGCAAAACAAGAAAAGGTTAAACAAAAACAGATGTATCAGACTCCAGTGGGGGCTGGACGGGGCCGAGGCCAAGGGTTCCGTGGTGGATACAGAGGGCGTGGTCGTGGCGCCCCCCCTGGGACGAGGGCGGAATTGGTTCGCTCCAGGGACTTGCTTCAACTGCGGGGCCCCTGATCACTGGGCACGAGATTGTAATGGCAACCCACCACCACCGCAAGGGGCGGAGCAGCAGAACCAGCAAGCAGGGCCACCACACCAAAGGGGACCGCAGCAGCCCCGCCCGTGGCCACAGCCGAATCCACAGGGGCAGTATTACCAAGCCGACCCGTGGTACGGCCCGGACGAATAGGGGGGCCTGGGAAGCTCGGGAAGCACTGGTCAGGCAGAGCCAATGCTTCGGTTGACAGTGGCAGACACTCCGGTCCAGATGTTGGTGGACACTGGAGCAACACATTCATCAATCAACATGCCACTGCCAAGTACAGCGTTGTCGAAACGAAATACAACGTTGGTCGGCTTCTCGGGACGTCCTCAGACTCTGCCCTTTACTCGGCCATTGAAAACGGAAATTACAAACACCGGACAGAAACTATATCATTCATATGTTCATGCAATGGACACACCCATCAATTTGATGGGCAGAGACATGTTGTCAGCATTGAGAGCCCAGATTCTGTGCGGCGAGAAGGGACTTACAGTGACATTTCCTGACGGACAGGTTCTGGAATGCTCCCAGCCTGTGACACCTCAGGGTCAGTGGTTGATGGCACCACTCCCCACAGTACCAGAAACGGCACGAATCTACTGGGCGAGATTGAATCCTGAGACTCCATTTGGGGGAGGTGTCTACTCCACGTACCTCTTGTGGAAACCGTGGATCCAGGCATTGGCACCGTACCACCCCCCAGTGGATCCATTGCATTGCACTCTATATTATGATAGAAAATCAGATAAGATATATAGAGATGCGTTTGAAGAAATTGAGGGAGATGATTGGACATTACAATCACCATGCATCTTTGTGGGCCCCGATGGGGTGGCAGCATATGTACAGTTGTCGCCGAAGCAAGAGCAATGGTATCGAATGAGTGAGGAAGGTTTGCCGCACGTGTCACTGGCTGTGTCGCCAGGCCATGAGCCCCGCCAATTGGGGCCCATGGTGAAACGATTAACACAACAACATGACTGGATGATGACTGAGATTCCAGATGTGTGGCATTCGGCCGCAACCAAAAGTTACAGGATAATGGCAAAAATGGTAGATGAGTCAGACCTTGAATTGGTCTTTCTAGACCGCCATCATGGGCGGGAACAGACGGACCATGAGTCTGCACAGGCAATGCTGGATCAAATGCCACAGACCTTGTGGTCACAGGGTCCATTCGATGTTGGTTTTTGTCATACGGTTCAGCCGATCCAATTGGAAGTTGATTGCTCCAGTCCGGTCCGCCGTCCTCAATATCGATGGCCGAAGGAAGCAGACAAAGGTATGGAGGACACAGTGGCAGGATTGTGGGATGCGGGGGTGTTGGAAACGTCGGCGTCCTCTTGGAACACACCTCTGAGGCCGGTCCAGAAGGCTGATGGGGTGACATGGAGGATGGCCCACGACTTGCGGCCGGTGAATGACATAACTATAACTCCAGTTTTGCCGGTCCCTGACCCCCATCGCATCCTGTCCTCCTTGGATCCTCAGAAACAGTGGTATACGGTAATTGATTTGGCGAATGCATATTTCTGTTTACCACTGGCTGAGTCAATACGACACGTGTTTGCATTTTCTTACAAAGGGGTGACATTGCAGTACAAACGACTCCCACAAGGCTTCAAGAATTCGCCGGGAATCTTTAATCAGGTATTGAAGGACTTGTTATTGTCATGTGAACTACCCCAAGGCTCAGTGCTCCTGCAGTATGTGGACGATCTCCTCATTGCAGCCGAAACATCCAACCAGTGTGTGGAAGCCACACGAGCAGTGCTGTTGAAGCTTGCTGACCTAGGCTTCAAAATGTCAAGGAAAAAGTTACAGTGTTGTCGTAAGTCTGTGGTTTTTCTGGGGCGTGTCATCACACCAGCCGGTGTAGCTATGTCCCCGGATCACCGCAGCTCCATCTTGAGACACCCACGTCCAGAGACAGTGCAAGACATGCTGTCTTTCTTGGGATTGTGTGGCTACAGCCGAGCCTACATCTCATGTTTTGTGGATAAAACAGCAGGCTTGCGGGCCCTGGTCAAACAACAAGGGGTCCGAAATTTGAAGGCCACATTGCAGTGGACCCCTGAGGATGACGCATTGTTTGTGCAACTAATTCAGGAATTGGCATCAGCAGCAGCTTTGGCTACCCCTGATTACACTAAGGTGTTTCAGTTAGATGTGGCCATTAATGAGAAGACAGTGAATGCGGCATTGTACCAAAGACATGGGACAAACAGGGCAGTTCTATTGTATTGTAGTGTGCCATTAGACGGAATTGAACAGAAACAAGCAGATTGTGTTAGATACGCCGCGGGCCTGGCAAAGGTCCTACAGAAAACGGCACATGTGGTCATGGGGTATCCCGTCCAGGTGTTAACAGACCATGCGGTGTCAGCTTTTGTCGCATCGGCGGCATTTACGTTGACACCCTTAAGACAAACACGGA
Source organism: Syngnathus leptorhynchus (assembly GCF_054491065.1). Classification (NCBI taxonomy): domain Eukaryota; kingdom Metazoa; phylum Chordata; class Actinopteri; order Syngnathiformes; family Syngnathidae; genus Syngnathus; species Syngnathus leptorhynchus. The sequence goes on from NC_141196.1 coordinate 24,357,340, forward strand.
TGATGAGGACATTGTCGGCACCAAACGTTACGTATGTGCATGATGGTGTGAACATGGCGAATCACCTCCTGGAAGGGGCACATGAGTGTGCTCTGAAAGTACAGAAAGATCAAAAGGTCCGTGAGGACTTGTATGCGGAACCATTGGAAGGTGGACGGGTTATGTTCACGGATGGGTGTTGCTGGCGTTCCAAAGATGGGACACTCCATGCGGCAGCGTCAGTGGTGGAGAGGAAAGGTTCTTCCTTCCTCCCGGTGACAGCTCAGAAGTTGACAACAAAACCCTCCGCCCAGGCGGCTGAGGTGTTGGCTTTGGTGTTGGCTTTGGAACAGTGTCCAGGACAGCAATTAACTGTATATACTGATTCAGCATATGCAGCGTCGGCTGCCCTGATTGACCTAAAGGGGTGGCTGCACAATGGCTGGCTAACAGCGAAAGGCAAAGAAATTGCTCATAGAACTTTGATGGAGCGATTGTATGAAGCAATTAAAGCTCCCCACAAATTGGCAATTGTAAAGGTCCCGGGACACTCAAAGGCCGACACCATGATGGCAAAGGGTAATGAGAGGGCGGATGCTCTCGCGAAAGAAGTGGCTGGGTACACACCTCAGGGCGAGATGATGTTAGCAACCACGGCTGTGGTCGGGGATGGGGAACCCCTGGATCTTCCAGTGGCACCCGAGGTTACACTGGAGGACATTATGGACGCACAAGGTAAGTCGTCACCGGAACAAAAATCTATGTGGATCGCATCAAAGGCGGTCAGGCGATCGGATGGTCTTTGGGTGGGACCTAGAGGCCAGCCGGTCCTCCCTGAAGGACAACTCATGACCTCGGTGTTGACTGAGGCCCATACAGTGGCACATGTGGGGCCTCAGGCAATGTTTCCAAAACTTCGTCAGTGGTGGCATCCAAGGTTGCAGGAGGTGGTCTGGCAGTTTGTGGCGGCTTGTGTATTATGTCAAACATTTAATGCACGACCGACATTGAAACCCAAGCCAGGAGCATTCTCCCCTGTGGCCTGGCCTGGAGCAGAAATTGTAATTGACTTCACGGACATGATTGACAGGGTCAACGGGAAGCGGTTCCTTCTGGTCATTGTGGATTCTTATTCACGCTGGCCAGAGGCGTATCCGTGTGCAAGGGAAGACAGCACGTCGGTCATTAAAGCTTTGGTGAATCATTATATTCCAACACATGGTTTTCCTGCTTTAATCAGATCAGATAATGGGACACATTTTAACAACAAAGCAATGGCTAAAGTGGAGGCGCTGTTGGGGCTGAAGCATCGCTTTGGGTGTGTGTACCACCCCCAGAGCCAAGGCAAAGTTGAAAGGTTTAACAGGACTTTGAAAGACAAATTGGCTAAGATCATGGCTCAAACAAAAATGACATGGTTGCAAGCTTTGCCCCTAGCCATGTTGGTCGTCCGCCAAACTGTTCACAAAATAACAGGTTTTGCGCCATTCGAACTGTTGACTGGTCGCCTAATGCCAGGGCCTGCCTCCACCTTGGTCCCGCCAGCTGACGTACCGACACCTGATTTATCACACGCTGCATACTGGAAGTATCTTCATTCACTTGTATCCAGTGTGTCTACGCAGGTCGCAGACAAAGCGGTGGCAGGTTCGTCATCAGCATCACCGGAGTCGGACATCACTCCGTATGTCTACCTCCGGGTGCTTTCCCGGAAGTGGACTGAACCTCGCTGGAAAGGACCGTTTAGGGTTCTGGCTAGAACTTCACACGCCGTCCAATTGGAAACTAAAGGACAAAAGTGGTACCATTACTCACAGTTGCGCCAGGCCCCAGACTTTGTGCCTGCCAATGGTGAGCATAAAGGTTGACCGCCCGGACGGGCAGGTCAAGAGAGGGAACGTGACGATGGCGAGAATTGGATCCAAGTCGGACTCGAAAGTGTCTGAACAACGACGACGACGATGCAAATGTTTAACTTTATTGACTATTTTGCTTGCTGGCTTGTGCTTTGTGTGGACTATGTTGGCGTTTGAACATATGGTGCAGGATGGCAGAAGTGATGGAGCGAAAGGAGAACGAGTGATGGTGTATCATTCCTGTAATGGAACGGTATGGTATGAAGCAGAGCAAGATGGTGGTAAGACGCTGACACAGACACAACAACTACTGCTAAATCTGAAGTATAAACAACCGACACAGGTGAAAGCTTGGGTGACAATTTTCAACTGGACTCAACAATGGCTTGATTTGTTAGACAGATTGGACAATTATCAACCATGGTACCAGGACTGGCCCTTGGTACGCCCACAGGAACCAAGAAGGAGAAGAGAGGTGAAGTCAGAAAATGAGTGGGAGAAAAAAGGCTACCAGCCTTGGATAATAGGCTGGGCATACAATAATTCGGTGAGAGTAACAGTGGCCCCTAATACAACTACCCACGTAAATATACCAATAAAGGCACTGAGAGGGTTTCGGGAAGCATGGTATACATCAGGGGTGGCAGGCATGTCGGTAGTAACTGGAGACATGTTCCCGGGTTATTGGTGGTATATGACAGGGCATGTGATAATGGGGGGATGGGATTCCTTGGTTACCACACAGGCAGGTGATTATTGGACACCGTCAAAAAATAATATTGCTAAGTATTTCCATAACAAGATCCTCCTAAGAAAAGAAGGGGAGATATTGAAATTGACAATTGCAATGGGTGATAAGTCAATTGCGCCACCACACCAAGAAGTGTTAGTGCTAAATACATCATGTTGGGGGTTTAAGTTGTGGGCATATTCGTCTGGAAAAGACCCATATTTTCCAATTATCATTTGTGAGAACGGGACTATGACAAAAGGGGAAGCACCAGTGTTAAATAATTATACCCGTCAAGCGGGTACCACGGCCAAAACAATGACGACTGTGGATGACTGGTTTGTGATGCACACAGGTATTTCTATGGTCACTAATAATTGGCTCCTGATGGCTGAACAGGCCGCTAACAATACTAACGAAAATTGTTTGGTATGTTTAGGTGCGAGACCAGTTTTGAAAATCATGGCAGCAACTGCTGTATCCAAAACCTGTCTCTTTGGTTTCCTGTATAACAAGACTCTCCAAGGAGAGTGCAGCAAATTGGACTTGGCCTTTCCACTGACAGATATGGAAAAGAAAAAGCCCATTTTTGACGCCCATGTTGCACAACAAAATTTCACCTGCCTAAAGTTAAATGGGACTGGCCCTGGGATTGGAAATATCCAGGAGTCATGGTGTAATGAAAATGTGTCTTTGCCAGCAGGAATCCCTCTCGCTCGTGCTGATGTTTGGCTGTGGTGTGGAGCAAAAGTGTTGTACGATAGGCTTCCCTCCAATGCCTCAGGTAAGTGCGCCCTAGTAACGCTGATCATGCCAATTAGTGTGACAGCATTAGACGTGTCCAGAATAAATTGGGAAGGCGTTGGACGGTGGGGAAGAATCCCCTTCCTTGTGAGGAGGAAAAAGGACATGCAAGAATGGTTGAATGCAGGAGACCCCACGTACATAGATGCAATTGGAGTTCCGAGAGGGGTCCCTGATGAATACAAATTGGTGAATCAAGTGGCGGCAGGATGGGAGAGTATTTTCCTGCTCATTACAGTAAACAAAAATGTGGACCGGATTAATTATGTCCACTACAATGTCCAACGATTGGCGAACTTCACCACCTCGGCACTCCAGGCAGTGCATGAGCAATTAGCAGCCACGTCTCTTATGGCATTCCAAAATAGAATAGGTTTAGGTATGGTGTTAGCGGAAAGAGGAGGAGTCTGTGGTATTTTTGGGGATCAGTGCTGTACTCTGATTCCCAACAATACGTCTCCTGACGGTCGGCTCACTAAGGCATTGGAGGGTCTGCGCACGCTAAGTAACAAAATGAAGGAGCACTCAGGTGTGGACACCAGTTGGTACTCTGACTGGTTAAACGTCTTTGGCAAATATAAAAGCTTGATTGCATCAGTACTGATTTCTATCGCTGTGTTTGCCGCTATCATGGTGTTATGCGGATGTTGCTGTATCCCATGTATCAGATCATTAACTGTTAAGACAATTGAACGCACGTTGGGGCCACTCCCTCCGGGTGGCCAGTACATGATGATCCCTCAGAAGGACCCCCAGGAGGCGGAGACAGCTGTGGCCCTCCGGGAGTTCGGGATGTGAGTATGTGAAGGTGGCCTCAGAGACCGGAGGCCATGAGGAGAATGAAATTTTTTACTGATTTTAATTTTCTACTACTTTTAATTGTTTACTGATTTTTAGCTTACGGCTAGTGATTTTTAGCTTGTGTTTAACAAGAAAACAAGGTATTCGAGTGATGACCTCAGTAGTCTGAGGTCATGAGAGGGAATGAAGGAATATAAAAGTTTGATCTTAAAGTAGTTCATTAGACATCCTGTGTATGAGAGTATGAAACTGTAAAGTGCTGAGTGTGTGACGGTGGAGACAAAACAAGATATGTGGGCAAGGATGTGCACGAATGAAATGTTCCAGATTAAACAATGACGCAGGAGCAGCAAGGAGTACAAGATGACCCAGGGGCAGCGGGTAGATAACAACTGGGGACCCTGTATGGAAAACTACAACCAGGAGGAGCGAGCAAATGATTCTGCAGAAGAAGAAAGACCAATAAGAGCAATCTAAAGTTAAATGCAGTGTACACATAGCCAATAGAATAATGACAGAATGCCTTTGTTGATGTGCCATTTGCATATTGTGTAGTATAATTAATGGCTGGGCAACTCGGAAGTAGAGTACGTCTGCTGGTGGCAACAGAGGCGTACAGAGGTGTATTGAGAGGGACCCGAGACCCAGGTGATGTATTAGATTTGTGTGTTAGGAATAAATCCACTCGTGTGTGAAAATGCCGGCTTCCTGATACCTTTCTATTGCAGAACGAGCGCGCATATTGTTGGATGAGTGGCAGTTGGGTAAGGTCACAAATTGGAGTCAGATTAGTAACTCGAGTTCATGTTAAATTAGAAATAAATTCCAACAATATTTAAATGTTCAGATATTAAGATGTGATAGACAGTTTTTGCATGATTTGAATGAGGCAAAATAACACTTTTTGTTATAATCATTTGTTTCAGATGTACTGTAATTATTTTCTGTTTAAAAATTCAATTTGGTGTTCAAAAATTCTTTTTTCAAACTTGAGTTTTGAAAAAGAGCAGGTCGTCTTATATTTGGGTCAATACAGTAATTCATTCACCTTCTCTCTTCTCTGTTGTCCTTGAAACTTGTTGTATTTGTCGGCATTTAGAGTCTCATAGTAGCAACGAATGTTATATTCTTTCAGCACTGAAATATGCTGTGAGCAAGCCAAACACACAGCTTTACCATTAACGTCCGTGAATAAATAGGAAGATGACCATTTTTCTTGGAACTCTGCGTCCACTTTTCTTTTTTTTTTAAACAGAGACACTTTGCGCTAATAAGTGTGCCAAAGCACGTAATGTTCAAAGTAGAAGATTTAATAAGCAGGCAGAACGAAAAGGTAGCTCCGGAAGCTGTAGGCTACATGATTGGTCACTTGTTCAGCCCCGGTATAAACAGTTTGCTTGCTTAACAGCATTGCTATTCCGACATCAAGTGGACACATTTAGAACAGCAGTTTCTTTCATTAAAAAGCTGCAGCTCATTTTTATACTTGGCAAAATCATTTCGTGGGCCGGACAAAACCCGTTCGCAGGCCTGATTCAGCCCACAGGCCGTACGTTTGACACCCCGGTTCAAGATGGTCCAAGACAACCTGACCAGGTTCCTTTTCCGCGTGCCCTCTCATTTGTACATAGTCTCTGTTTCTCAATCCATTCATCCAAAGTCGGTGAATCCACATCGTTCAAATTTCCAGAAAACAACTGTATTTTCCTGTCCTGCTGCATATAGATTACGTGATCTGAAACGTTCAGTGCTCCTCCACTCGCCGCCCCAAACGAGATGGAGGGAATTTCCGAGTCAGCTGCCGCTCTCAAAGCAGCCAGCTCACTCTCAAGTGATATGATTGCTCGTCTATCGGGCTCTTCATAAGCTCCGCCGCTACTGGACGCGTCAATGTTGTCACTTGTCAATCAGCGATCAATCTCACTCCTCCCGCTCCTGCTGTCCTTAAACAAAAAAACTATCCAACTGATAAAAACAGGTCAGATTTATTTTGCCGACAACGCCAAATGTAATAATGGTACGACTGACCAACAACCCAAAGGCAGTGTAGAAAATGTTTTCATGGCCCCAAAGGAGAAGTAACACAAAAAGAAACCGAACAAACACAAAATGAAAAAGGACAGCAGGCAGCGGTACAACTGCAAGAAATAAAACATGAGTTATCAACCATTTAAAACTACATTTTTAATAAAACTTTCCCCCCAAAAAATTGAAATACCGCATACCTGAACGGTGACATACCCATACCAGTCACTCAAGCATCTTGACCACAACTCAATCCCGGTGGTCATGCCTCGGCCAACACACGGTACTACAACACTGGTGAGCCAAAAGTGCCGAGGACCCAGGAGACAAGACACAGAGACTGAGGTTTCAGGGTAAAAATAAAATATTTACTTTTCTCACGAAAGGTGATCCAAAGGTGGATTTGAGGGAGGAGACACTGGTTTGACGTGGAGGGAGCGCTGACCACAGAAGTTTAACGTCGAAGCCTCGAGCACCGTCTCTCAGGGGGTTTTGTAGACAGCCTCTGACGAGATGATCTGGAACAGCTTGTTTGATTGAGATGAGCCACACCTGTGCTGGGCTGACTGCAGCCAGCACAGGTGAGGTTGGTTTCAGGCTGAGGAGGAAGTGGATTGGCCTTTGCCCTTATTTGGCATGCAGAAGAGGAACTGGTGATGAGTGGCACAACATGCGCCCCGCGATTCTCTGTCCCCCAAAGGAAACCATCACACCTTGCTACCCTTGTGACTCCCTTTTTAAACCAGCACACCTTGCTACTCTTGTGTATTCCTTTTTATATTGTTGTCTAGCACCCCTTGTGGTGCCACTTGCCACACATGCATAACACGGGAGAAAATAAATCCCCTCACAATATATTTATCAACACAGAAGCTAACGGATGCATTTAACACATTTTGTTTCCCAGGATAAACACAGATTCTACGAAGCAATTCATCTAATACAGGGTTGTCAAACTCATTTTTGTCACAGGCCGCATCATAGTCATAATTTCCTTCAGAGGGCCAACAAGTAAAAACTGTTCAAATTTCTTAAAAAGATGAATGGTAATAAAAATTACAAGCACTCTATTTCTTTAAAAGTGAAGACAATTTGAAATTTTAGTAATGACACAAAGTCGATGCAGAATTTGTCTTGGCGGGCCACATAAAATTATATGGCGGGCCGTATCTGGCCCCTGGGCCTTGAGTTTGACATCTATGATCTAATACAACTCCTCAAAATACACCCACAAGTGAGAACATAGAGCGCTTAGCTCTAAAATCAGCAGAAAGACTGACGCAAATGCTATGAAAACGGGGGCATCAGAGACACGCATAATATGAAAGTGAAATAGTTTATCATTATTAAGATAATGCTAGCGTTAACGAGAAGCTAACGGATGCATTTAACACATTGTGTTTTCCAGGAAAAACACAGGACCTCCGATGCAATTCATCTATTACAACTCTTCAAAATACACCCACAAGAAGTGAAAACAGAGCGCTTAGCTCTAAAATCAGCAGAAAGACTGACGCTAATGCTATGAAAACAGGGGCATCAGAGACACCCATAGTATGAAAGTGAAATATAGTTTTTTATTTTTGTGTCATCTTAAGTTTACCACTTTACTGTGTCCATCATTTCTATAGATTGAAGGAACTGAACCATCAACGAAATAAAGTCCTCCAGCGAATTCTCTTTACTGACAAAGGATTTCTGAAACACTCGTCCTTGAACAAGCGAGACTTTGCCCATGTATTTCTGTGCACTTTGAAATAAGAAATGTTTTATGATATATTGCTTGAATTACTTACTGACCCTTAATGCATGCCTGATGTTATTCTAAATCACGGACACCGCCGAAGGTGTCTAAGAATGTACTTGATTAAATCTTATGTTTGGATTTATGCTTGATGTGACGCTTGATGATGTTGCCTAATGCTAGACGCCAGCTTTGGATTACTACTGAATGTTCTGGACAGGGGAAAATGTTTTGCCTAACAATGAAAAGATATGGTTGGAAGCGTGATTAAACTAAAAATGTGACAAAGTAAGTAAGTACATGGAGTGTCAAAAGAACAAACAAACAAATGCATGGTAAGTGGTAAAAACTTTGCAGGGAACATTAACGAATTGATGATGTCACACCTAAAACCTCATAATACCGAACAAAATGACAAAATTGGAAAGATGATGAATGGGCGATGTGTGACAGTGGGTGAAGTGGATGTATGAGCAAGAATGGAGCAAAATCTTTACAGGAAAGTCACCTGCAGATAAAACCAGGAGAGGTGCCAGTGGGAGAACGCCAGGAGGAGAACAGCCAAAAACCCGGACAAAGGTGATCGCCAAGGCCGAAAGACGGGATGGAAAACAACAGCCCCCACCAAGTCAAACCCGCACATACAAACACACCCAATCGCCCATAATCAGCAGCCACAGAAACAGCTCTCACCGAACCTGTACCCAGTCCAATGGAATCAAAGTCTCCTGCAAACTCGCAGGAACTCGCCCCACCCCCATGGACTCATCACCCATCAAACTTGGCCCACACTGGCATGTGCAACTGAAAACAAGCTGACCAAAGAACCTTGTAGGTTGCCTTTTCTGAATGGAGACTTTATGCTCTTGAGCATGGTCGCACGAAAAGCCCAGCATTGTATTGTATTTTTCCTGAAAACAGCTTTCTTAACAAGAATTATGACTGAACTCAACCAACCTGTGTAAGTCTAAATTTTGTTTCGGTGTCTTAGTCTTTTTCCAAAACTGAAGAAATAAAACGAGCACGTAGTGAGTGAATTGTATAACAGGCGGATAGCGCGCTTCCCAAATTGTGGATCAAACCCAACAGGTCTAACGTCGACATCAAACGAAAATATCAACAAGCAAAACACCATCATTGCATGGAGAACTCGTCAACTGAAAATGCATGAAACATTAAAAAGCACTTGGACGACAAATTACAAAATCTAATCATCCCAAGAAACACTAAACTCGTGCTGTTCAGAGCGATGGATGAACTGGAGAGTTACGCAAATTAAGACAAAAGTGGATACCACTTGGAAGATCAATTCAACAACTTTATAAATATGACCAAATTTGAAAAATATAAGACTATCTTTAGACATTAGACAAACTTTTCAATGTCACAGCAATATCAAAAACGTAGATCAAACGTGCATAAAAGAAAATACAGAGTCAACGGGTTTCTACCTCAATGGATATAATTACATTCACAGTTGCAGAAGCAACAAAATTGGTGGTAGAGTCTAAATCTATATCGAGTCCGGAGAGGCCAGAGAGATGATGGCAACCCTCTGTCTTGAGATGTCTGAACTCAAAAAGAAAAGAGTCAAGCAACAGAAGTCCAGCATGGGAGACGATTAGCTGTGATTGGTCGCTGCAGGTGCCTGGTGCTGGGGACGGTGCCCGGGGTGTCTGTGAGATTGTGACTCCAACTCTCACGAAATTGATTAAATTGTTACTGTTGTATTCAAATCAAACTGTCAAAATATGTCATAACTCAATCAACTTGTCATTGCTGTATTCAAATGAAATTATCAATTCTTATCAAACTCCCATTTAACTAGTTATTTCTGTATTCAAATGATTTTATGTGTCAAATATTTCTTTTGTTTCTTTTTTTTCTTGCTGTATTATAGGTAGATATGATATATAGGTAGATGCTGTAGATATGTAGATTGTGTGTCTGCAAGTAAAATCCTTGGTTAAAATCAGGATGGGACAAGATAAGCAGAATTGTTTCAACCCGCTTCCCTTTTTGACAAATCATGTAAAACAAAATGTGAAATGAAGTTGTAATAAGTGTGGTGACCATGTACTTGCCAAAATAAACAAATCAAATAAAAAAAGAGAAGAAAAATAAATATCATTAGATTTATTTTGATGACCCATACGTCTTGGCGGCACCCTTCTGTTAAAGACAATTGGTTCTGCTTGAGAGCAGTGGCTGGCATTTTGGTTTGGTGAATAAAAAGGTAGTCAAAGATAAAATTGGTCCCCCACCACCGCACAATGCCTGTGTTTGCAGCTGAACTTGTTACTCTTTAGGGACTAGATCCGATAGAGTCAGATTATGAGGGTTACACTGTGTCAAATCCGCGTTAAGTGACCAGGTTTTCTGTTTAAAGGGTTAAAACTCCTTTGTCTGCGCTGCCCTAAAAATAAGACTGAGTTCGAAAGATTTTCATCCGAGTGCTAACCGTTTTTATTAAATTAATTCTGAAGGAATCAATCCAATCTTTTTAGGACGCCAATTCCTCTGAAGTGACGCTCGTGTAGAGTAACTAGGGTCGAGACACGGCATTAGGATGACCGCGCCATTTTTACGTCTTGTTAAATCTCGGATAAATTAAGCTGTCTTAGGTAAAACGCAGGGATTCGTTAATTTACACTAGCGCACACCTGTTTGTAGCTGATCTTAAGATAACTACCGTATTGGCCCAATTATAAGACGGTGTTTTTTTGCAAATGAGACTGAAAAGGTGGGGGTCGTATTACATTCGGGGTCTAGACATTATACCCATTCACAACGCTAGATAGCGCCAGATATCTTTAAAGTGAATGCTGAACTTAACTTCCCAGGCCAAAGTGAACCCTTGTAACAAAGAAGAAAAATAAAAATAGCTGTTAGAAAGGTTCCTATGTCGATGTTAAAATGTTGGACAATAAGTCAACAAGTCTTTTTTCAAACTTGAGTATTGAAATAGAGGGGGTCGTCTTATAATCAGGGTTGTTTTATATTCGAGCCAATATAGTATTTCCAACCAGATCTGACAATTCTTGATGTCAAGGATAAACGCTGTCTTCACTTTAAAAAGAACTGAATAGTTTACAGTATGATAGAGAAACAAGATATTTAGAACTCTAAAAATCTAAATCATCATTGCTCGATGTTAAATGATTATACATTAGAAATTTAATGAATAAGTAAGAAAAATATTTACAATTCTCAATTTTTCGAACAAACAACAATAATTCCACTCACCAATCTCAATAAGCAAAATTATTTATTCTCAAAGTTCCCTCGATTGTAACTCAAAAAATAGCATAAAGAGGGGAAGAGATAAAAGGTATAAAATGCTATTTGGTGGAAAGGTCGAGGGATCAATTCTCCTTGTTCCAAAAATCCGAATTCGTTTAAAAAGATAGGTCTACCTTGAGGAGAAAGCCAACACCCTAAAATGGTGTCTCCCTCTTGTTGCCTCAGGAGCCGCTTTCCCCTTGACTGTCTCGAAGCTTAAAATTTGATGAAGTCCAATTCGAAGACACTAGAAATTCATTTTAGTAGATTTTGGTCTGATCTCAAAAATAATAAAAATCTCTTGTCTGAACGACGTTGTTTGGTCCGGGCAGCAGCAGCAGGGCCATCGCCCTGACGAGGGTGTCAGGACGGCCTTCTTACGCCAGCTTAGTCACGTACTAGTTTTTCCATTACATCCTATACCTGTGTTTTCCCATGACTGAATCTAAAATAGACTGCAGCTGCATCCCCAACCGGATGAGGTGACCTCCGCGTCAGGCTCATGCGTGGGATCGCAGTCTTCCAACAAACAGTATCACTATCAACCCCTGCCTCCAATTTGTCTTTGGTAACATTTATACGTTCATGTGTAAATAGAACAATGTTAAATACATGTTGGATATTATAATACAATAATAACACATTTCCACAATAGTCAATTTAACACATAAAACTATGATCATGGGTTCTTCTAGTTAGAAGATTAAAATACTCAAGCAGCTTCAAAGTGTATTATGACAAACTGAAATAAAATAATCCCAAATTGTGTGTTGCTATGCGTAATTCAGAACGGGTCGTGGTTCTCTAGTCACTAACAATTTAACTGATTGAGCCACTAGTTTTCCATCTGGTTACCCCTATTTCAAGTCACTCTAGCTTTGGCATGCTCCTCTCATGAAATTTGGAACTGCAATAGAGATTGACTAGTTCAACCAATTACTCTCTCTCTACCAGAGACATCTTATAAGCCCGTCAGGGTTTCTACTCTTCCTTGTGCATGACTTCACCTGACATTTGTGTTATTTTGTGTGTGCTAAATAAAAATAAAAATAAAATCCATCCATCCATCCATCCATCCATCCATCTTCTTCTTCTGCTTATCCGGGGTTGGGTCGCGGGGGCAGCATCTTTAGGAGGGACTCCCAGACTTCCCTCTGCCCAGCCACTTTATTCAGCTCATCCCGGGGGATCCCAAGGCGTTCCCAGGCCAGCTGAGAGACAAAGTCTCTCCAGCGCGTCCTGGGTAGTCCACAGGGTCTCCTACCGGTGGGACATGCCCGGAACACCTCCCCAGGGAGACGTCCAGGAGGCATCCTGATGAGGTGCCTGAGCCACCTCATCTGGCTCCTCACAGTGTGGAGGAGCAGTGGCTCTACTCTGAGTCTCTCCCGGTTGACCAAGCTTCTCACCCTATCTCTAAGGGAGAACCCGAACACCCTGCGGAGGAAACTCATTTAAGCCGCTTGATTCCGGGATCTCGTTCTTTTTGGTCACGGCTCATAGCTCGTAACCATAGGTGAGGGTAGGAGCGTAGATCGACCGGTATATTGAGAGCTTTGCCTTTTGGCTCAGCTCTCTCTTCACCACGACGGACCGGTACAGAGTCCACATTACTGCCAACGCTGCACCGATCCGCCTGTCGATCTCACGCTCCATCCTGCCCTCACTTGTGAACAAGATCCCAGATACTTGAACTCCTCCACTTGGGGCAGGATCTCATTCCCGATCCGGAGAGGGCATTCCACCCTTTTCCAACAAAGGACCATGGACTCAGATTTGGAGGTGCTAACCCTCATCCAGACAACTTCACACTCGGCTGCGAACCGCTCCAGTGAGAGCTGGAGATCACGGCTTGAAAAAACCAACAGCACCACGTCGTCTGCAAAAAGCAGAGACACAATGGTGAGGTCCCCAAACTGGACAGAATTTCTGTCCATAAAAGTTATGACCTGAATCGGTGACAAAGGGCAGCCTTAGCAGAGTCCAATCCTCACTGGGAGCGAATCCAATTTACAGACAGAAATGCGGACTAGATGATGATACAGGGACCCTACCGCCCTTATCAGTTGGCTCTGCACTCCATACTCCCAAAGCATCCTCCACAGAACTTCCAGAGGGACACGGTCAAACGTCTTCTCCAAGTCCACAAAACACATGTGGACTGGTTGAGCGAACTCCCATGCCCCTTCGAGGATCCTGCCGAGGGTATAGAGCTGGTCCACTGTTCCACGGCCAGTATGAAAACAACACTGCTCCACCTGAATCCGAGGTTCGACCTCCCGACAGACCCTCCTCTCCAACACCCCTGAATAGACCTTACCAGGGAGGCTGAGGAGTGTGATTCCTCTGCAGTTGGAACACACCCTCCGGTCCCCCTTCTTAAAGAGGGGAACCACCACCCCAGTCTGAAATCCAGAGGCACCGTCCTCAATGTTCACGCAATGTTACAGAGGCTGTCAGCCAGGACAGTCCCACAACATCCAGAGCCTTTCAGAAATCAGGGCGATTCTCATCCACTCCTGGGGCCTTACCCTCGAAGAGTTTTTTAACTACCACAGTGCGACTTCACGTGCGAGTGAAGCCACGCAGTTGTTGGCTGACCAGGTGACAGACATGGAGAAACTTCTACCAAATTCACTAATCATTGTTTTGGGTGATCCTAACAGGGCGAAACTTGCACACGAACTCCCCAGATACAGACAGCACATAACGTGTCCCACCAGAGGGGCACAGACACTGGACCACCGCTACATCATAATTAAGGATGCATACCACTCTGTGGCTCGTGCAGCTTTAGGACTTTCGGACCACTGTCTAGTTCATCTGATCCCGGCCTACAGGCAGAAACTAAAAACCTCTGCGCCTGTGGTGAGGACTGTGAGGAAGTGGATTGTGGAGTCAAGGCAGGATCTCCAAGCCTGCTTTGACTGCACTGATTGGGGATTTTTTAAAGATGCAACTTCAGACCTGCATGAACTCACCGAACCTCAGGAGGCTGCACAAAGTCAAGGAGGAGGCCTACAGGAGCGGCACCAGGACCTGTTCAAGCAGACCAGAAACACACTCAACCGAGAGGTCAGGAAAGCCAGAAGGTGTTACGGGGAGATCCCTGATCCCTCAACAGTGTGGAAAGGTCTGCAGAGCATCACGGGCTTCAAGAAACGAACCCCCCGTCCTGTGGAGAGCCCAAGGCTTGATAACCAGCTAAACAGGTTCTACTGCAGGTTTGCTCGGTCCTCCCACACAACAGGACCTCTTGCAGCACTATCTACATTCTCACTTCCCCTCACAACAGCTCTGTCCACACTGCCGTCACCGCTGTCACCTACTCTCGCTCTTGCAGAGCCCGTGCCCGCACTCCAGATCCGCGAAGAGGAAGTGCGCCAGATGTTCTGGAGACAAAAGATCAGGAAGGCACCAGGCCCAGACGGCGTGTCACCCTCCTGCTGGAAAGTCTGTGCTGAGCAGCTGGCACCCACCTTTGCACGGATCTTCAACCGCTCCCTGGAGCTGCGTGAGGTGCCCTCGTGCTTCAAGAGCTCCACCATCGTTCCAGTAGCCAAGAAGCCCGCCATCACAGGATTGAATGACTAGACCTGTCGCACTGACATCTGTGGTCATGAAATCTTTCAAGATGTGAGTGCTGAACCACCTGAAGGATGTCACGGGCCCCCTGCTTGAGCCCCTCCAGTTTGCCTTCCGGGCAAACAGGTTGGTGGATGATGCGGTCAACATGGGACTGCACTACATCCTGCACCACTTGGACACCCCAGGAACGTGCGCCAGGATCCTGTTTGTGGATTTCAGCTCGGCGTTCAACACCATCGCTCCTGACATCCTCCAACAGAAACTCATCCAGCTCGCGGTGCCTGCCTCCACCTGTCAGTGGAGCACCAGCTTCCTGACCAACCAGAGACAGCGTGTGAGGCTGGGGAGCATCACATCTGACACCCGGACCACCAATACTGGCGCCCCTCAGGGGTGCGTCCTCTCCCCACTGCTCTTCTATCTCTACACCAACGATTTCTCCTCAGGTGACTCTCCTGAGAAGCTCCTGAAGTATACAGACAACACCACTCTCATCTGACTGATCCGGGACGGTGATGAGACTGCGTACAGACAGGAGGTGTAGCGGCTGGTCCACTGGTGCAGCCAAAACCACCTGGAGCTGAACCCGCACAAGACCGTGGAGATGACAGTGGACTTCAGGCGAGACCCTTCACCACTTTCACCCCTCACTATCCGCAGTAATACTATACTCTCATCGGACACCTTCAAGTTCCTGGGAACCACAATTTTTCGGGACCAGAAATGGACCGGCCACATAGATTCTGTCCGGAAGAAGGCCCAGCAGAGGCTGTACTTCCCGAGACAGCTCAAGAAGTTCAACCTGCTGCGGGAGCTGCTGAAGACCTTCTACACTGCCATCATCCAGTCTGTCCTCTGCACCTGTCTGGTTTGGATTGGCCTCCAAACAAGACAAGTACAGACTGCAACGAACAATCAGGACTCCAGAAAAGTTCATTGGAATCAACCTCCCATCCATCCAAGACTTGTACCTGTCCAGGACCAGGAAACGTGCAAGCAACATCTCTACAAACCCTTCTCACCCAGGTTACAGTCTGTTTGAACTACTGCCCTCCGGACGGCGTTATAGAGCCCTGTACGCCAAAACCAGATGACACAGAGACAGCTTCTTCCCCCAGGCTGTTGCTCTGATGAACTCACACCACTCTTAAGAGTCTTAGAGTCATTGCTGTGCAATAACATCCTGCTCTCCACACCTTTTTTGAATTGTCTACACTGTTTGTCCTCTCTGCATCCATTTCCCCTAGTTGGAGTTTCGAGTTTTTCCTTGCCCTCCTGGGAGTTTAAGATCAGGGGATATTTGAGAATATTTGTCATTTGTCATTTTCCACATGTCCTGAGTGTTGTTAGTCACCTAAATGTTGAACAGAGACTGTGATGTACCGGAGTCAAATTCCTTGTTTGCCACGCTCAAACATGGTGAATAAAAACTCTTGAATCTTGTGTGTCGAGCACAGAAGTCCAACAATAGAACACCGCTCGGGTTCAGATCGGGGGTGCGGGGAGCGTTCCTCCCAATCACGCCCTTCCAAGTCTCATTGTCATTGCCCACGTGAGCATTGAAGTCACCCAGTAGAGCGATACAGTCCCTAGAAGGAGCGCTCTCCAGCACTTCTTCTAAGGACCCCAAAAAGGGTGAGTACTCTGAGCACAAACAAGGGACTTGTACCCCCACCCGAAGGCGGAGGGAGGCTTCACTCTCGTTCACCGAGGTGAACCACAATGTGCAGGCACCCAGCCGGGGGGCAATATGTATGCCCACACCTGTTGACGCCTCTCACCGTGGGCAACTCCAGAGTGGAAGAGAGTCTAGATCTCTCGAGAGGGCTTGTACCAGAGCCCAAACTATGTGTGGACTATATCTAGTTGGAACCTTTCTGCCTCACACACCAGCTCGGGCTCCTTTCCAGCCAGAGAGGTGACATTCCATGTCCTAAGAGCCAGCTTCTGCAGCTGGGGATCGGACTGCCAAAGCCCGCTGCCCAGCTCGCTTTACACCCGACCCCTTTGGCCCCTCCTACAGTTGGTGAGCCCATGGGAAGGGGGAAGGCCGTTTTCTTTTTGGGCTGTGCCCGGCCGGGCCCCGTGGCCCCACCTCCAGGCCTGGCTCTAGACGGGGGACCTGGTGGCCTGCGTCCGGCCGAGGAAAAACTAGGTCCATATATTTTATTCTTCATAAGGGGTCTTCTGAACCGTGGTTTGTCTGGCCCCTCACCTAGGACTCTTTTGCCATGGGCAAAGAAAAAATGACTACCAGGGGCATGAAGCCCACCCATACAACATGGCTCCTAGGATCATAGGGGGTGACGACTCACAGAGCAGCAGCTTGGAGGAAAATCTTCTGCTGCCCTCTCCTGGCGAAGAGCATAAATTTGAGCAACATTTGCACTTGTAGCCTTTAAGTTAGTATATTTTGAGTTAGTTAATTTTGAGGAACTAACTTCTAAGTAACCCCTACTAGGCCTCTTTGAGGTCTCCCAGTCAAGCGTTGGCACCATTGTCTGGTGAAATTTGGACTTGCATCTGAGATAATTCATCGGGGCCAAATTCAATACTCATTGACGCACAATCTTCTACCATCCTAACCACTATGTCACTTGACAACTGTTGTGTAAGAGTTTTGTGTTCCGACCACTGAATTAGTGATCAGTAACGGGAGGGGAATAATATGTTTCCACGATTTCTTTTTCATAATCATCATGATCATGTTATACCAATCAATTTAAACAGTCAAATGTGTGATTTGTTGCCTTTTTAAAACAAAAGTATAAAGGTAAATAGGCAAATGACATAGGTCAGGGCTTGGTTGAATATGTAATAAATTATAATAAGAACCGTATTGGCCTGAATAAAAGACGACCCTGATTATAAGACGACCCCCTCTTTTTCAAGACTCAAGTTTGAAAAAAGACTTTATGAACATCAAATAAAAATTTTATACAGAAAATAATTACAGTAAATCTGAAACAAGTGTTTATGACAAGCTATTTGAGAGAAAAAGCATGTTATTTTGCCCCATTCAAATCATGGAAAAACTGTCTATCACATCTTAATATCTGAACATTTAAGAATGTAAACTAAAGTGCAATCACATTTGTAAATGAATGGCTTCTGTTTTTTGAAATGGAAATAAACCAATCTGTTGTGATAAAAGAACAACATTGCAATAACTGCATTAACCATCAAAGTGAAGTCTAACTGTAACTGAAGTCTTGAAACAAATCTGAATAAGGAAAACCAATGCAATAAAATAATGCAAACTAGTTTAAACTTGAGAGTAGCTGAGATCTGTCATGTCGCAACATTACTTCTCACAAACATCCTCTTCCTCGCTGTGCTCAGTGTCACTGTCCTCACTCCCATCCTCTGGCTCAAGCTGGCTCCTCCCATAGCACGTCACCCTCACTGGCGTCAAGTGCATTTGATATGCAAAATTTTTTAAACCCGTGGATGATGCTCTTTGCGGAAACTGCATCCCATGCGTGGAGGTTCCACTCACAGAGCAAACGTACTGGAGGCTTCTGAATCTTTCCTGTCGGTGTGAGTGCGTGGTCACCAGACATTCGCTTTAAAAATATCTGCCGTCATCTAGTGTTGTGAATGGGTATAATGTCTAACCCCGGATGTAAGACAACACCCCTTTTTCAGTCCTTTATCAATCCAAAAAACACCGTCTTATCTTCGAGCCAATACGGTAAATACTCTTGTTCACACAACAATTGCTGACCTGGTATTGGGGGTCAAAACAGGATCATCCCCACTAATGTTGACATGGTTGGCAGATTTATGCTGCAAATCAGATCCTAAAACAAAACAAGAATATTTTATTGTACGCTGCTATAACAGCAGCACAGCAAAGACATATCTTGTCATGGGAATGCTCACCAGTGCGACATTTGTCTGTCTCGGGGAGAAGAATCATCGTATGAGTGAGAACGTTTTCCTTTGAAATCTGCTTGCTGTTATCATGTGTTGTTCCTTCAAATGATGGTACAGTATGTGTAGGTAATTTCTCTTTCTTTCCCCCCTGGGATAAATCAGTTGTCTCTACAGACCAAAATGCAAAATGATTTTTAATGTAACATTTGAAATCGCGTACAAAGAACACATGTAATTTTTTTTACATCTATCCAATTACCTTCGGGTTCATAATTGTGTTGTAGCTCTTCCACTTGAAGCTGTAGACTGATTTTGTCGCATTGTGCCTGTAAGAGGGAAACAAAACAAAAAATCGGCCACTACAGATTAATTAAAGGCCATAGAATAGAAATGTGTTTTTAAACGTGTCTTAAACGTTTCTACTGAGGTCGCAGTTCTAATATCTATTGGTAGGGCATTCCAAAGCTCTGGAGCCCGAATAGAAAATGCTCTAGACCCTGCAGACATTTTTTTGGGCCTCAGGGTAATAAAAGACTAGCGTTTTGTGAGCGGAGGCTACGAGACGGAATGTAAGGAACAATTAGGTCGACGAGATATGAAGGCGCTAAGCCATGCAATGATTTATAGGTTAATAGAAGAACCTTGAAGTCACATCTTAAATGGACCGGGAGCCAATGTAAGTTGGCTAATATTGGGGTAATGTGATCAAATTTTCTTGTCCGTGAGAGCAGCCTTGCAGCAGCATTTTGTACTAACTGTAGATTTTTGATACTGGACTAGGATCGCTTTGCTGAGCATCACTGTTTTTACATAAAAAATATTTTGCGCTTCATCATTACATATTGAATAGCAAAATAGAGAATCACGCCAGCAGTCAAAAAATTATATTTTGCAAAGCAGTGACATTCCCAACATTACATTAGCTCTATGTTGATCTGGCTTCTATGATCCCTCACAGCCACGGCACAAAAACTCTGATGTACATTATTTTTCCCAGGATGCGACAAGTATGACATGATCCCACAGTTTCTTCCATTGGCTAAAAAATCTACACTGCTTCTCCTGAAGCCGAGATTTGAGCTTCCGACAAACCCTCCTCTCAGGCACCCCTGGGTAAACCTTACAAGGGAGGCTGAGCAGTGTGATTACTCTGTGTTAGGGTTGACAAATTATCTTGATCGTATGATTATGTTTGAATGTAGAGTAGAACTATTAACTTTTTTTTTAAACCTTTTACCTTTCTTTGACTCTGAAAAGTTTAACCATTCAGTTGTTGAAATTTTCCAAATGGTGTGGAAACCTTCTTGCTTAGTCATCTAAAATGCTCCATTAGTTTCTGTTTTTCACAACCTTGTAAAACAATGAGCTGGGACCCTCCGCACTGATTAACCAGTTGCTGAGGTGACCACCAAAACATGTTCACCGTCACCCCCACTCTGCTTGTACTCAATAAATATGCTCTTGCAAGACACCAAAGGCAGACTTTGTTCGGACACCACTGTATGTACAGTGATGAACAATTTCTCCACTTGCAAGTGCTCAGAGGGCATACTGTCTCCTGTGTGGTTCTTGCAAATAAGTTAGAGTGAGCACAACTCTAACACTCTGGGACTACACCCTCCGGTCCTTCTTCTCAAAAAGGAAGACCACCTCCCCAGTCTTCCAATCCAGAGGCACTGTCTCTGATTTCCACATGATGCTGTGGAGGCATGTCTGCAAGGACAGCCTCACAACATCCAGAACCTTCAATAAATCCGATCAAATCTCATCCACCCTCGGGACCTTGACACCAAGAAGTTTTTTAACTACCTCCGTAACTTACACCCCCGAGATTGGAGAGTCCACCTCAGAGCCTCCAGGCCCTGCATCCACAATGGAAGGCATGTCAGTGGAATCGAGGAGGTCTTCGAAGTATTCTCCCCACGACTCACAAAATCCCGAATTGAGGTCAGCAGTACCCCATTTCGACTGTACACAGTGTGCAGGTGCACTCCTGAGACGTCTGATGGTGGACCAGAATTTCCTCAAAGCCATCCAGACGTTCTCCATGGCTTGGCCAAATTCCTCCCACGCCTGGGCTTTTGCCTCAGCAAAGCGTTACGCTTGGCCATCAAGTATATGTCGGTCGCCTCCGGCCCAATAGTACTCCTTCACCTTGACGGCATCTCTTACTGACGGTGTCACCAGCGTGTTCCGGGGTTACAGCCACAGGGGTTGCAGCTTACGACCACAGCTCCGGTCCGCTGCATCATCAGTGGAGGCACAGAATATGGACATCAGACTCAATGTCCCCTGCCTCCCCCAGGATGTAGGCAAAGTCAAGTCAAGTTTATTTGTATAGCCCTAAATCACAAGCAGTCTCAAAGGGCTTCACATAGACAATCAATTGACAATTATTCTCAAAGCATCCCCTGATCTTGGGCTCCCAAAAGGGCAAGAAAAAACTCAAAAACCCCTACCAGGGGAAAAATGAGAAACCTTGAGAAGGGACCACAGATCCCCCTTTCAGGATCACCAGGCTGCAATGGATGCAAAGAGGGCACATAAAATACATAATATGGAAATCAAAAAGTGGATGTCCAGGCCAAAGCGAAGAGCTGTCGGAGGTGCCTTCGACTGTCCTGGCAGTGTCATCGAGGAGGGTCATCCGCTGCAGTTCCCTCATGGTGAATTGGTCCACGAGAATCTAGATATCCGCCGTCAGCTTGGGTGTCACCTAACCACCTCTCCAGCCGGGGAGGGGTGGGGTCGGGGAGAGGGAGCAAAAACAAACTCCAGCCGAAACGGCCACTACAGGTTAATTAAAGGCCATATCATAGAAATATGTCTTTAAACGGTTCTTAAATGTTTCTACTGAGGTAGCAGTTCTAATATCCATTAGTAGGGCATTCCAGAGCCTTTTGATAATGGACTTGGGAAGACCAGAGAATAATGCATTACAGTAGTCCAGGCGCGACGTGATAAATGCATGTATAATAATTTCCGCATCACCGGTCGAGAAGATTGGGCGAATATTAGCAATATTACAAAGGTGAAAAAATGCTATTCTGGTTATATTCTTAATGTGCTTCCAATTGTACATCCATTGCTTGATCTCCGCGAGGCATGCCTCAAGATTGCAACAGTCCCGCGGATTTGTCATTGATAACGGCATATATAATTGGGTGTCATCCGCGTAACATTGAAAACTAATATTATATTTACGTATTATGTCCCCAAGCGGAGTCATATAAATAGTAAATAGAATTGGTCCTAGTACCGATTCCTGTGGGACACCACGCGTAACTTTATAGAGCTCAGAGGACGCATTGCCATGGACCACTCGGTGCGTCCTGTCTGATAGATACGAATGAAACCAGCTTAGTGATGACCCCGAAAAAACTACACAACCTTTAAGACGCTCTAATAAAATATCAAACTCTACAGTGTCGAAGGCAGCACTAAGATCGAGTAGTAACAATACCGATGAAGTGTTTGAATCCATAGCTATGAGGAGATCATTAGTCACTTTAGCAAGTGCTGTCTCAGTGGAATGATTAGCTCTAAAACCAGACTGAAAAGATTCATATCGATTATTAGCGACCATGTAATCAATAAGCTGCTGCGCTACTACCTTTTCAAGAAGTTTTGCTATGAATGGGAGATTTGAAATTGGCCTATAGTTACTGAGACAGTCCGGGTCAAGATTTGGTCGCTTAAGTAGCGGTTTAATGATAGCGGTTTTACAGGCTGTTGGCACTATCCCAGAGGAGACAGACAGATTAATTATATTTAAAACGGACGGTCCTAAGATTTGAAATAATTCTTCGAATAGTTTGGCTGGAAGCGGGTCGAGTAAACATGTTGTTTGTTTAGCCGCACTAACTAATTGTGTAAACCTTTCGAGGGACACGCTTTTAAAATTTGAGAGGGTTATTGCATGATCGTCAGCGCCGGTAATCGGCGGTCCCGACTGAGGGATCGGAATGGTCATCTTGATCTCATCCCTAATGGATTCAATCTTTCGAGCAAAGAATTTAATGAACTCGTCAGTCGAGTGAAAGGAGCTATCGGGGGTCGGCTGGCGTAGTGTTAGCTTTGCCACTGTATCAAATAGGTATTTAGGATTGTTCTTATTGAGATAAATGACCTACGAAAAAAAACGAGTTTTTGCTAAGATAAGCGCAACTTTATATTTCAGGATCCTCTTGCGCCATGCCTGATGGAAAACCTCAAGTTTGGTTAAACGCCATTTGCGCTCATGCTTTCTACTTAATTGCTTAAGCGAACGTGTTTCATCTGTGAACCACGGAGTAGGCAATCAACGGCGAGTTTTCAGATGTAGCGGCGCCACAGAGTCAGTGGCATTTAACAATGTAGCATTGAATTCATTTGTAAGATTATCAATAGAGCCGGTATATGAGGGAAATACGGCATTTGCTGGTGGCAGCAGCTCAGATAGCGCAGTCGCAGTCATGGAGTTAATACTACGGCTGCTATAATTCAGATTGCTCTCTTGTCTTTGACTAAGAACTAAAATTTCTAATTTTATTAAGTAGTGATCAGACAAAACAGTAGTGTATGGCAGTACTGTTATATTAGAGGTTGCCAGTCCTCGAGATAATACCAAATCTAAGGTATTACCATTCTTATGCATTGCTACCTGTACGGCTTGCGTAAAACCAAACGTATCAATTAGAGTCTGAAACGCCGAAGTAAGTGGCTCTGACGGTAAATTCATGTGGACGTTAAAATCGCTCATGATTATTATATTATCCGCATTTGTCACTAGATCAGCCACGAATTCTGAAAATTCATCCAGGAAGCCAGAGTAAGCCCCAGGTGGACGGTAAATAACAGCAAGATAAAATGACGGTAAAGCGGTGGATCGGACAGTGAGAACTTCAAATGTTTTAAATACGTTAATCGAACGAGGCGTAAATCTAAGATCGGAATTTGAGATGAGGGCAACACCCCCACCCTTTTTTCGAGGACGCGCCACATGCGAGCTCACAAAATTTGGAGGCAAGGCCTCATTAAGCGGTAGCAGTTCATTAGGTTTTAACCAGGTCTCGCAAAGCCCAAATATATTTAGATTATGATCCGTGATGAGGTCATTAACAAGAACTGCTTTCGTATGAAGCGATCTAATATTCATAAAACCAAGTTTAAGTGTAATCGGTTGATCAGGGTTTGTATTTATCAAAGGATTTTTAAACGAAATGAAAGTAAGATTGTGTTCTCTAGGCCTGACATCACCTCTCAATTGTTTATTAGTGCGGTGGGACGATACGACCGTAGGAATCTGATAGTAGATATTGGTACACGTAATATTATCTGAAACAGGCACCATATCAACAGCTATACCGGTCGGGGTGGAGCGATTGGATTTGTCTGCCACCTCAGTAGAAAGTGTGTTCATGTGTACTGTAGCACTATTCAAACTGTGACGCTCTAGTCTACACAAGGAGCTATGTGCATGCTGGAAGTCTAGCCTAGCGCTAGTTAACTAACTTAACTGACTCCAAACCCATCCTGACAGGTGGTCTAGTCACCTGTGCCCTGGCCTGCTCTAAGGTGACCTGTCATGAGTGGCACAAACAGTAATCTATATTCCTAGAAAGAGTGAAGGCGCCTTCACGGTTAGGATGAAGGCCGTCCTTCCTCAGCAGGTCAGGGCGGCCCCAGAAGGAGGACCAGTTATCTATAAAATACAGTCCCTGCTTTTTACAGAACACAGCCATCCATCGATTAAGGGAGACTAATCTACTAAACCTCTCATCAGAGCCTCTCCCAGGCAGGGGGCCAGAGACAAATACTCGATGCCGACTCATCTTTCTGGCGAGATCACAAGTCCTCGCTATGTTTCTATTTGTGATTTCAGATTGCCTCATCCTAACATCATTGGCGCTGACGTGTATCACTATATCCGAGAAGCTAGTGTTGTTGGAACTACGCTGTTGACTTGTCCTATTGCGAGTCAGCTCCCTAAGATTAGCTTCTATGTCGGGTGCTCTGCCCCCAGGAATACACATTACCGTGGCTGGATTTTTAATCGTGATATTTCGGGTGATGGAGTCACCTATGACCAAGGTGCGAGGGCCAGTAGACCGAGATGACTTTGGACGGCTATGCGTCTTACCTGGCTCACCGCGATTAGCAAGCCGCTTGGGGCTAATGCTAACGGGGCTAGCGGGCTGACAACAGTCCGCGACTGTGTCCGCCACATCTACTGTTATCGCACTATTCTGCTCTAACTGGCGGACACGTTCCTCTAGCAGGGACAACCTCTCTAACAGAAAGGTGCAGTTGGTGCACAAAGCAGTACAAACCTCTTGTTCCGCAGCCATACTTACGTGTCCAATGATCGACGGTAGACAAACGACCACCACAGTAGCAGTTTTTTAGGGGGGAAAAACTGTTGAAGTTGTGAGATAGCTCAAAGCTATACCGGAGGTGGGGCTTGAAGCTCTTTCTGACAGGTGATTCTGCCAGACGTTCCTTCACAATACGTTTGTGTCTGCTAGGTCAGACTGACATCCTCCCCCACCATCGGAGCCAACATACCACAAATTGATGATCATTTGGCAGCTCTGCCCTTTTCTTCACCCTAGTGTCCAAAACATGCGGCCGCAAATCTGATGACATGACTACAAAGTCGATCATCAAACTGTGGCCTAGGGTGTTCTGGTCCCAAGTGAGCACACAACACAACTTATGTTTGAATAAGGTGTTTATTATGGACAATCCATCTTGCTTTACCCCACTTACAACCCCATGGTGATGAGGAAACGCCCCACTAAAAAGGTGACACGTCTGAGGACTGCAATGAAGCCCAGAGATATTGTTTTAAATGCATAGACTTGCAAGAACTTTGTAGCCCTCACGGTGAGGACATCGATGCCCTCACCCTCAATATCAACTTATGTGTGGATAACACTGTACCAACTAAGAAGGTATTGTGTTTCTCCAACAAGAAAACGTGGGTGACCCCAGAGATGGAGGCCCTGCTGAGCAAGAAAAAGAGAGCTTTTTTATCTGGAGATCAGGAGAAATTGACGAGAATGCAGAACGATCTGAAGTACAAGATCTGGAAGGGCAAAGAAAGATTCAGGAGGAGGTTAACACCAACAACAAAACTAACAATCTAACAAAACTAAGTTCGAGAAGTATGTAAGTATTATGAATAAAATCTCTGGTCACTATGAGAACAATGGGAGCGCTACAGTTCCTGCTTACCGGGGTTGGTTAAAGACCTGAATTTGTTCCTCAATAAATTTAACTCTGGGTCGTTAAATCCCCCCTCCCCGCTAGCTACCATCTAACCACCACCGTATTTTGCCTCCACTGTATATTGCCTCCACCCTCACCTGGATCCTCTCATCGCCACCTGAACTCATGAGTGAACTCATGACTTGAGTGAAGTCATTGCGATTTTACTCATCGCCACATGCACTCTTTGCTTCATCGGCACCCACATCTTCTGCCTCAATCCAGCCTAATGTCCACCTTACGGCTTAACAGGTGAGATAGCAGCTCAGGAAAACAAAGATCAGGAAGGCAGCAGGACCGGATAGAATCGGCTCTAGACTGCTCAGGGACTATGCAGACCAGCTTTGTCATGTTGTTCTGCATATCTTTAACCTGAGCCTAAAGGGTTCCTGAATTGTGGATGACTTCCTGTGCGGTTCCGGTGTCAAAGATCATGCACTCTAGTAGGCCTAACCACTACAGACCTGTGGCCCTGACTTCACATTTGATGAAGACCATGGAGAGGCTCATCCTGCAACACCTCAGAGCTGGACTCGTACAATTCACCTACACAGGCCCAGTATCAAAGTGGATGACGCTGTTATCCACTTGCTACACAGATCACTCTCTTATCTAGCACAGGCAGAGAACACCATGAGGTCATTTTCTTTGACTTCTCCTTGCGTTCAACACCATCCAGCCTGCACTGCCGGGTGGTGTGTTTGAGAATATTATCATGCTGAAAGACCCAACCACGTTTCATCTTCAATGCTCTTGCTGATGGAAGGAGGTTTTCACTCAAAATCTGACAATACATGGCCCCATTCATTCTTTCCTTGGATATGTTGTCCTGGTCCCCTTGCAGAAAATCAGCCCCAAAGCATGATGTTTCGACCGCCATGCTTCACAGTAGGTATGGTGTTCTTTGGATGCAACTGCATTCTCTTTCCTCCAAACACAAAGAGTTGAGTTGTTACCAAAGAGTTCTATTTTGGTTTCATCAGACCTTATGACAGTCTCCAAATCTTATTTTGGATTATCCAAATGCTCTCTAGCAAACTTCAGACATGTACTGGCAGGGGGACACGTCTGTCACTGACATAGTGTTACTGATGGTAGTCTTTGTTACTTTAGTCCCAGCTCTCTGCAGGTCATTCACTAGGTCACCCCGTGTGTTTCTGGGATTATTGTTCACCGTTCTTGTAATCATTTTGACCCCACAGGGTGGGGATCCTGCGTGGAGCCCCAGATTGAGGAAGATTATCAGTGGTCTTGTATGTCTTCCATTTTCTAATAATTGCTCCCATAGTTAATTTCTTCACACCAAGCTGCTTGACTATTGCATTGCAGATTTAGTCTTCCCTGGCTGGTGCAAGTCTACTTTTTTTTTTTCTGGTGTCCTTTGACCGCTCTTTGGTCTTGGCCATTGTGGCCCAACGACAGCCCCAAAACATCACTGCTCTTGAGGAGATCTGCATGGAGGAATGGCCAATGTACCAGCAACAGTGTGAAAACCTTGTGAAGACTTACAGAAAACGTTTGACGTCTGTGAAAGAGTATGTAACAAAGTATTAATATGAACTTTTGTTATTGACCAAATATTTATTTTCCATCATAATTTGCAAATAAATTCCTTAAAAATCAGACAATGTGATTTTCCGGATTTTTTTTTATTATATTACTTTGTCTCATAGTTGTTGTACCGATGAAGAAAATTCAGGCATCTCTCATCTTGTAATGAGAACTTGCACAATTGGTGGCTGACTAAATACTTTATTGGCTCACTGTAAATGCATATTGTGTATGCTGTGTACAAAATTCATATCATGTATATGTGTGCGGCGGCTCGGTGGAGCACTGGGTAGCACGTCCGCCTCACTCCTTGTGTGGAGTTTGCATGTTCTCCCCGTGTCCGCGTGGGTTTCCTCCCACATCCCAAAAACATGCTTGGTAGGCCGATTGGAGACTCTAAATTGCCCCTAGGTATGAGTGCGAGTGCAGATGGTTGTTCATCTCGGTGTGCCCTGCGATTGGCTGGCAACCGGTTCAGGGTGTCCCCCGCCTACTGCCCGATGACGGCTGGGATAGGCTCCAGCACGCCCGCGACCCCCGTGGGGACAAAGTGGTACAGAAAATGGATGGATGGATGGTATATGTGTGCATTTTTTTCATGTACAAAGTTTCTCTTGATGGTGTACTCTGGTTACTTATCATATTGCTGTTCTAGTTGTTTTTCCGATGCTGGGCTGCTGAAATGAACAAATGTTCCCGTCGTGGGTTTTAAAATAGAATGTTATCTTATTTCCTTTGTACAGAGAGGTGACATTCCTGGTGACCTGCGTCTGGGAGATTGTCAGTACAGTGATCCCTCACCACTTTGCACTTCATCTTTCGCGAATGCACTACTTCACGGGTTTGTAAGTGACGGGAGACAGAGTTTAAATACACGCAGATAGTGCGGGGCATGCTATTGAGGAGTCAGGACAGAAGGGTTCTTTTTCCTACGTGCGGAGGACACCAGCAATGAGCCCTGATGGTGTGCCGCTGAGCAATGTGCGTTACTGCGAACGTGACTGAGTTCAAGTGCAGGACGTGGCAGCCGGCCACGTGCACCAACCATTGCAAAAGGAGCGGGGCGTGAAAATATGTGTTTGTTCTTTTATTTACTGTAAAGGTACAATACATGCACAGAACAGTGTGGGAATGGTTAGTCAGGGCATAAGAAAGGTTTACGTAGTGTGAAAGTATTGGGGCGGGTTTAAAAAGCATTAATATTGTGTACTGGACCACAATGCAACAGGAGATTCATGCGCAACCGTGACTCACTTTGGTTTTTGATTATGCATGATGTTCCCCGGGTTAGTGTAGTGTGGTAATTCTGACTTTGGACCTTTAGTATTACTTGGCAAGGTAAACTACACTTAATTGACTTACAATACACCCATGCCCTCTACCGGCCAATATGAAAGATTGTGTGTTGGAAATTTTAATACATGGTATTTAGATTGCTAAATAATGCATAGACCATATCTACTTCAGGGATTTTCTGGAACGCGGGTGGTTCTGGAACGCATCTCTTGCAAAAAACTAGGGACCATTGTACCGTATTTTCCGCACTATAAGGCGTACCAGATTATAAGGCGCACCTGCAATGAATGGCCCATGTTAGGGTTTATAAACTATCTTGATCGTATGATTATGTTGGAAAGTAGACTAGAATTATTAACTTTGTTGAAACCTTTTACCTTTCCTTGACTCTGAAAAGTTTAACCATTAAGTTGTTGAAACTTTCCAAATGGTGTGGAAACACTTTCTTGCTTAGTTAGTCATCTACAATGCTCCACTAGTTTCTGTTTCCACGGCCTTGTAAAACAATGAGCTGGGACCCTCTGCACTGATTAACCAGTTGCTGAGGTGACCACCAAACATGTCCAATGTCACTCCCACCCTACTTGTTCTCAATAAATATGCTCTTGTAAGAGACTAACGGCAGAGTTTGTTCGAACATTGCTGTACCTACAGTAACGAACAGGCTCTCCACTTGCAAGTGCTTAAAGGGCATACTGTCTCCCGTGTGGTTCATGCAAAATAAGTTAGAGTGAGAATATCTCTAACATTTTGGTGCCGTGACCCGGATTCCAACATACCCACTGCTGATCGACGGAGGACGACGTGCTGCATTGTCGACAAGCCAGCATCCATTAGGAGGACCTGGTAAAGAAAAGACCTGGCAAGTGAATTCTTCGCTGGGCTAGCATCTTAGGTCTGCCTTCGTCTGACAACAGTGGATTGACGGGATCCGCCAGTGCAACGAACCAGGGGACAAGTAAGTTAAAACCCTAAAATTGTGTTGTTGTGAAACGCGTAAGAGTGGAAAGTGCACAAAATATAGTAAGTATACAACACACACTTTACACTAAACTTTACACGCCCGGTCCTATTCTATGGAGCTTTCTTCCACCTCCGTGGCTGGAAATGCCACCTCTGGGGATGGAAGTCCACGCCGCTGCATGCTTGGAAGTCGACGCCAGTGCTTGGGGCCGTGTGGCGGTGAACTATTTATGTTATAGTTATTTGATGTAAGTGGCAGCTTGTATATAGTTTTATTATTACAGTTCAGTAGTTGTTGCCTCGTTGAACTCTTGTTTTGTAGGATAAAGAACCGTTTACCAAACCAACGTCTTTCCTTGTACTTTGTTAACGCTACAATATAGTTATATACTAGATCTGTGGAATAACGACGAGGCTGACGTCAGGCCGCATGCGTGGCGTTGTTGACAAAGGACGAGGAATTTGATTGATGGATTCAATGATTTGGAGTGACAGATGGTTTGATAATGTAATATGATAGGTATTTGAAATATACTTTATATATCGTTATATGGGGTCTGTGGAATAATTAGAAATGCAAATCACGACAAGTTCGACGGCGCGCATGTGCGGCATTGTTTACATAAAGGACGATCGATGGATTTAATGAATTGGAATGACACAGATGGTTTGATAAACGTGTTATTTATGTAATAGTTATTAGAATAACTCTGAATGTTACGTCAGGCCCGTTCTCAGCTCTTTGTTTGTGTTTATGTCACGTTAGCATACCTATCGTTTAGCCTGTTGTTGCTCGTTCATGTCTGTTCTTGGTGTTGGATTTTGTCAAATAAATTTCCCCCAAAATGCGACTTATACTTTGGAGCGACCTTGTTCACGTTATTGTGCATTTTATGGCTAATGCGACCTATATCCCGTAGCGACTTTTAGTCCAAAAAATATGGTAGATTAAACCATATAAGTGCATATGTTATCATAAGAACATTAGTTTCAAACAATACTATATTAATATGTAGTATAAATGACATTCAGAAAATAATGTCTAAATAATATAAATATAAATATGTGTTTGTGTGCGTGTGTGTATGACATGTAGATGTAGTTCAAGTATACACACTGAAAATATGTTTTTAGAACCGTTTAACATTATAACAACTTTTTTATAACAAAGTACAAGTGTAAATACTGTAAATATGTTTTTAAAACTTTATTATTATAAAAAATATAACAAGGTACAATACTGTAAAGATGGTTTTAGAACTCTTATTATTATTATCATCACAACTATTTTATAACAAGGTACAAGTGTACGTATTGTAATTGTGTGAGCACTCCCTGCCTTCTGCTGGCGTGTGAGTAACTTTTGTGCCATAATTCCTCAATTTAGAAGTGTTATTTTGATTTTTTTTTTAAATTTGGAAAAAATCTGCGATGCACTGAAGCCGCGATAAATGAACCGCAATGTGGCGAGGGATTACTGCACGTAAATACATTAGGTTATGGATAATGGATTCAGCTGCAATTGGCAGAGCAAGAAAAAGTGAAGAAGATTTTCTGTACTTCACTTTCAAACAAATAAATATATTCATTTTATTGTGTACTTAAAGTTTCCAAGATTGTAGAAAAGTGTAATTCATCCCTCCAGGTGCTGCAGAGATACTTTCGTAATCTGTTTGGCAGCTATTTTCACAGTTTTCTCCATTTTCTATTACGTATTTTTATCTATTACATCACATCCGTTGAGTCGGCACTACCAAACAACGTCATGGGTGTTGCCAAACAGTTATGCAAATCTGCCATCTTTACTATTACTTTTTAAGTCCAAACAACTCAAGAATGGTGAAATCGACAGATCAAAATGTTCCGTTGTTGGATGCATCAATCCACACAACTCATTGCACCGTCTCCCAGCATCAGAACCTCAAAGAAGTGCTTGATCAAATGTCCTTTATCCAGCAGTGATCCCAGAATTGTTGGGGAAAGTCCCCCTTGTTCAAGGACAAGTGTTTCAGAAATCTTTTGTCAGTAAAAAGGATTGGCTCGAAGACTTTACTTCATTGATGGTTCAGTTCCTTCAATCTGTGAAACGATGGACACAGTAAAGTGGTCAATTTGAAATGACACAAAAATAATAAACTATATACTTCACATTCATACTATGCGTGTCTCTGATGCCCCCGTTTTCATAGCATTCGCGTCAGTCTTTCTGCTGATGTTAGAGCTAAGCGCTCTGTTTTCACTTCCTGTGGGTGTATTTTGAGGAGCTGTATTAGATGAA
The DNA here is from genome assembly GCF_054491065.1 of Syngnathus leptorhynchus. Classification (NCBI taxonomy): domain Eukaryota; kingdom Metazoa; phylum Chordata; class Actinopteri; order Syngnathiformes; family Syngnathidae; genus Syngnathus; species Syngnathus leptorhynchus. The sequence goes on from NC_141196.1 coordinate 24,389,367, forward strand.
TTGCATCGTAGGTCCTGTGTTTTTCCTGGGAAACAGAACGTGTTAAATGCATCCGATAGATTCTCGGTAATGCTAGCATTAGCTTACTGGTTAATTGACTGCAGTGACTGTTGACAAGATGTGTTGATAAATATATTGTGAGGGGATTTATTTTCTTACATGTTATACATGTGTGGCAAGTGGCACCACAAGGGAGTCCTAGACAACAATATAAAAAGGAAGACACAAGAGTAGCAAGGTGTGCTGGTTTAAAAAGGAAGTCACAAGGGTAGCAAGGTGTGATGGTTTCCTTTGGGGGACAGAGAATCGCGGGGCGCACGCAGTACCATGTGTTGGCCAAGGCATGACCACCGGGATTGAGTTGTGGTCAAGATGCTTGAGTGACTGGTATGGGTATGTCACCGTTCAGGTATGCGGTATTTCAATTTTTTTCTTTGAGTTTTATTAAAAATGTAGTCTTAACTGGTTGATAACTCATGTTTTATTTCTTGCAGTTGTACCGCTGCCTGCTGTCATTTTAAATTTTGTATTTGTTCAGTTTCTTTTTGTGTTACTTCTCCCTTGGGGACATTAATACATTTTCTACACTGCCTTTGGGTTGTTGGTCAATCGTACCATGATTACATTTGGCGTTGTCGGCAAAAGAAATCTGACCTGTTTTTATCAGTTGGATAGTTTTTTAGTTTAAGGACAGCAGGAGCGGGAGGAGTGAGATTGATCGCTGATTGACAAGTGACAACATTGACGCGTCCAGTAGTGGCGGAATTTATTTAGAGCCCGATAGACAAGCAAGCATGTCACTTGAGAGCGAGCTGCCTGCTTTGAGACAGGCAGCTGACTCGAAAATGCCCTCCATCTCATTTGGGGCGGCGAGTAAAGGAGCACTGAGCATTTCAGATCACGTAATCTATATGCAACAGGACAGGAAAATGCTGCTGTTTTCTGGAAATTTGAACCATGTGGATTGAGAAAATGAGAGACATAACAAATGAGAGGGCACATGGAAAAGGAACCTGGTCAGGTTGTCTTGGACCATCTAGAAACGGGGTGTCAAACGTACGGCCTGTGGGCTGGATCAGGCCTGCGAACGGGTTTTGTCCGGCCCACGAAATGATTTTGCAAAGTATAAAATTGAGCTGCACTTTTTTAATGAAAGAAAGTGCTGTTCTAAATGCTTCCGCTGGATGTCGCAATAGCAATGCTGTTAAGCAAGCAAACTGTTTATTCCGGGGCTGAGAAAGTGGCCAATCATGTAGCCTACAGCTTCCGGAGCTACCTTTTCGTTCTGCCTGCGTTATTAAATCTTCTACTTTGAACATTACGTGCTTTGAAACCCTTATTAGCACAAAGTGCCTGTCAAAAAAAAAGAAAAGAAAAGTGGATGCAAGTCAAGTCAAGTCAAGTTTATTTGTATAGCCCTAAATCACAAGCAGTCTCAAAGGGCTTCACATAGACAATCAATAGACAATTATTCTCAAAGCATCCCCTGATCTTGGGCTTCCAAAAGGGCAAGGAAAAACTCAAAAACCCCTACCAGGGGAAAAATGAGAAACCTTGAGAAGGGACCACAGATGGAAGGATCCCCCTTTCAGGATCACCAGGCTGCAATGGATGCAAAGAGGGCACATAAAATACATAATATGGAAATCAAAAAGTGGATGTCCAGGCCAAAGCGAAGAGCTGTCGGAGGTGCCTTCGATTGTCCTGGCAGTGTCCTCTAGGAGGGTATTCCGCTGCAGTTCCCTCATGCTGAATTGGTCCACGAGAATCTAGATAGCCGTCATCAGCTTGGGTGTCACCTAACCACCTCCCCAGCCGGGGAGGGGTGGGGGGAAGTGGGGTCGGGGAGAGGAAGCAACAACAATCTCCAGCCGAATCGGCCACTACAGGTTAATTAAAGGCCATATCATATGTCTTTAAACGTGTCTGAAATGTTTCTACTGAGGTAGCAGTTCTAATATCCATTGGCAGGGCATTCCAGAGCTCTGGAGCCCGAATAGAAAATGCTCTCGCCCCTGCAGACATTTTCTTGGCCCTCGGTGTCACTAAAAGACTAGCGTTTTGCGAACGAAGGTTACGAGACGGAACATAAGGAAAAACTAAGTCGACGAGATATGAAGGCGCTAAGCCATGCAATGATTTATAGGTTAATAGAAGAACCTTGAAGTCACATCTTAAATGGACCAGGAGCCAGTGTAAATTGGCTAATATTGGGGTAATGTGATCAAATTTTCTTGTCCGTGAGAGCAGCCTTGCAGCAGCATTTTGTACTAACTGTAGACTTTTGATGCTGGACTTGGGAAGACCAGAGAATAATGCATTACAGTAGTCCAGGCGCGACGTGATAAATGCATGTATAATAATTTCGGCATCACCGGTCGAGAGCATTGGGCGAATCTTAGCAATATTACGAAGGTGAAAAAATGCTATTCTGGTTATATTCTTAATGTGCTTTTGAAAGGAGAGCGTTTGGTCAAATATTACCCCGAGATTAGTTACAGTATCACTCTGAGTGATAGAACGGTTATCTAGAGTTATAGTGGTTTCCTTAAATAAATGTTGATAACGAGCTGGACCAATTATCAACATCTCAGTTTTATCTGGGTTCAGACGAAGGAAGTTGAGAGACATCCATTGCTTGATCTCCGCAAGGCATGCCTCAAGATTACAACAGTCCCGCGGATCTGTCATTGATAATGGCATATATAATTGGGTGTCATCCGCGTAACATTGAAAACTAATATTATATTTACGTATTATGTTCCCAAGCGGAGTCATATAAATATTAAATATAATTGGTCCTAGTACCGATCCCTGTGGGACACCACACGTAACTTTATAGAGCTCAGAGGACGCATTGCCATGGACCACTCGGTGCGTCCTGTCTGATAGATACGAATGAAACCAGCTTAGTGATGACCCCGAAAAAACTACACAACCTTTAAGACGCTCTAATAAAATATCAAACTCTACAGTGTCGAAGGCAGCACTATGATCGAGTGGTAACAATACCGATGAAGTATTTGAATCCATAGCTAAGAGGAGATCATTAGTCACTTTAGCAAGTGCTGTCTCAGTGGAATGATTAGCTCTAAACCCAGACTGAAAAGATTCATATCGATTATTTGCGACCATGTAATCAATAAGCTGCTGCGCTACTACTTTTTCAAGCAGTTTTGCTATGAATGGAAGATTTGAAACTGGCCTATAGTTACTGAGACAGTCCGGGTCAAGATTTGGTCGCTTAAGTAGCGGTTTAATGATAGCGGTTTTAAAGGCTGTTGGCACTATCCCAGAGGAGATAGACAGATTAATTATATTTAAAACGGACGGTCCTAAGATTTGAAATAATTCTTTAAATAGTTTGGTTGGAAGCGGGTCAAGTAAACATGTTGTTTGTTTAGCCGCACTAACTAATTGTGTAAGCCTTTCGAGGGACACGCTTTTAAAATTTAAAAGGGTTATTGCATGATCGTTGGCGCCGGTAATCGGCGGTCCCGACTGAGTGATCGGAATGGTCATCTTGATCTCATCCCTAATGGATTCAATCTTTCGAGCAAAAAAATTCATGAACTCGTCAGCCGAGTGAAAGGAGCTATCGGGGGTTGGCTGGCGTAGTGTTAGCTTTGCCACCGTATCGAATAGGTATTTAGGATTGTTCTTATTGAGATTAATGACCTGCAAAAAATAACGAGTTTTTGCTAAGATAAGCGCATCTTTATATTTAAGGAGGCTGTCGCGCCATGCCTGATAGAAAACCTCAAGTTTGGTTAAACGCCATTTGCGCTCATGCTTTCTACTTAATTGTTTAAGCGAACGTGTTTCATCTGTGAACCACGGAGTAGGCAGTCTACGGCGAGTTTTTAGACGTAGCGGCGCCACAGAATCAATGGCATTTAACAATGTAGCATTGAATTCATTTGTAAGATTATCAATAGAGCCGGTATATGAGGGCAATACGGCAGTTGCTGGTGGCAGTAGCCCAGATAGCGCAGTCGCAGTCATGGAGTTAATATTACGGCTGCTATAATTCTGATTGCTCTCTTGTCTTTGACTAAGAACTAAAATTTCAAATTTTATTAAGTAGTGATCAGACAAAACAGTAGTGTAAGGCAGTACTGTTATATTAGAGGTTGCCAGTCCTCGGGATAATACCAAATCTAAGGTATTACCATTCTTATGCGTTGCTACCTGTACGGCTTGCGTAAAACCAAACGTATCAATTAGAGTCTGAAACGCCGAAGTAAGTGGCTCTGACGGTAAATTCATGTGGACGTTAAAATCGCCCATGATTATTATATTATCCGCGTTTGTCACTAGATCAGCCACGAATTCTGAAAATTCATCCAGGAAGCTAGCGTAAGCCCCAGGTGGACGGTAAATAACAGCAAGATAAAATGACGGTAAAGCGGTGGATCGGACAGTGAGAACTTCAAATGTTTTAAATATGTTAATCGAACGAGGCGTAAATCTAAGATCGGAATTTGAGATGAGGGCAACACCCCCACCCTTTTTTCGAGGACGCGCCACCAGCGAGCTCACAAAATTTGGAGGCGAGGCCTCATTAAGCGGTAGCAGTTCATTAGGTTTTAACCAGGTCTCGCAAAGACCAAATATATTTAGATTATGTTCCGTGATGAGGTCATTAACGAGAACCGCTTTTGTATGAAGCAGAGTATTACAAGAAAAATGGTTATCCTATTTATTCACGGAAGTTGTGTGTTTGGCTTGCTCACAGCATGTTTCAGTGGTGAAAGAATACAACATTTGTCGCCAATATGAGACTCTTCATGCCGACAAATACAACAAGTTTCAAGGACAACAGAGAAGAGAGAAGGTGAATGAATTACACCGTCCACAGGCATCGGAACCTCAGAGAAGTGCCTGGTCAAATTTCATTTTTCAAGCAGTGTTCCCACATCTGTGGGCAAAGTCATGCTTGTTCAAGGACGAATGTTTCAGAAATCTTGTCAGTATAGAGAAGGTTTTGCCGAAAGACTTTGCTTCCATCTATGGAAACAACGAACACAGTAAAGCGGTAAGCTTAACATAATGATAAACTATTTCACTTTCATATTATTGCGTGTCTATGATGCACTCGTTTTTATAGCAGTGTCAGTCTTTCTGTTGATTTTAGAGCTGTGCGCTCTATGTTTTCACTTCATGTGGGTGTATTTTGAGTAGTTGTATCAGATTAATTGCATCGAAGGTGCTGTATTATTCTTGAGGAACACAATGTGTTAAATGCAATCCTTAGCTAACGCCAGCATCATATTATTGGTTAACTTGACTGCAGTGCTTGTTTACTAGACGTGTTCATAAATATTGTGAGGGGATTTATTTTTTAACGTGTTATGTATCTATAGACAAGACTTCTGCCGTTGACATCTTTTAACCAATCAAGAAGTTTGCGGCGCAAGTAAATGCTACCTCGGCAAAAAAAATCCAAATATGTCCGGACATCTTGCGGCATGGAGGGAGTGGGGTGTGAAGTATCTTATTTGCATTTAAAGCATGGGTGTCCAAACATTTTGCAAAGCGGGCCAAATTTGGTGAGATGAAAATGTATGGGGGCCGACCATTCGCACGACATTCCTCAAACAATTACCATTGTAAATGAACTTGTAAATATGTAACTATATCCTTTGCGGTCTCCAGATCGGTTGATATTGCAAACTAGAATCAGTTGTCAATTGCACTACCAAAAAAGTTAAAGATTAAAATAATAAATTAAATACAAATGAACAATTTGATGAAAGTTAAATGGATTTTTTATTAGCTTTAAGTTTGTTTTTTTATGGTTATTGTTGTATTCATAAGAAGGGTGCTATTTGTGTTTGTGACTGAAGTAAACAGGCCAGGTTGCATAATGTCAGATTCTTAATCCAAAATAAATCATTCTCCATTTTCTTTATTTCAACTTCATACGCAACAAATTACTTCATAATCACAAAATAATAATCCATAGTCTTTTTGTTGTTTGCGATCACTGTGAGTGGGCGGCGCGGACGCAGAGTAGTGTGTAGAGTTAGTATTAAGTAGACAGTTCTCACCAGTTGTACATGATTTTTTTTTTTTGGGGCGTTCCCTGTGCACCGTCACTTGCAGCATGTCTTATTTTTGCGTCGCCTTAGTCCTTGGTGTGTTGACATTTGAATGAGGAAGTGTCTGTGTCACTGATTATCTTGCAAACGGTCACTTGTGTGCGTGTGAACTGGGAAGAGACGGGGAGACGCGCTCGCCACCGATCATGAGCGCTGGCTCATGAGCGCTGGCTCATGAGCGCTGGCTCATGAGCGCTGGCTCATGAGCGCTGGCTCATGAGCGCTGGCTCATGAGCGCTGGCTCATGAGCGCTGGCTCATGAGCGCTGGCTCATGAGCGCTGGCTCATGAGCGCTGGCTCATGAGCGCTGGCTCATGAGCGCTGGCTCATGAGCGCTGGCTCATGAGCGCTGGCTCATGAGCGCTGGCTCATGAGCGCGTTCTCGTTAGGACGAGTTTCATTTCTGTGGCTCGCTCTGGGGCGCACAGGTCCCCGCGACAGTGACGGCAGGTCACTTATTATTGAATTTATGACAGAATGCTTCGGGCCGGTTTAACTTTGGACATAAATGATTTAAAGAGACCACACCAAAACGGCTTGCTATGAGCTGCAACTCAGAACAAGTATAAAAGAGGGACCTGTGAAAGCATCGCTGTTCCACTTTATATAAACCACAACTGAATGAGTGAAACTTAATTTGGAATAATTTATAAACTTGATACATAAGCTTTAGAACAATTTTGGCAATGTCATCACCAAGTTTGTAAAAACGTACTATGTATTGGAATAGTGGAAAACAGTACATTTAATGGTGAAAGCAATGTTTTACAGTAAAGAGCAATATGAATGAGAAAAGCACGTTTTGTCCAACCTTTATTTGTGTGTTATATTCCCCTCTAACAGTGAACCCATATACCTGTTTGAGAAGACGTTCATCTTTGAAGAGTTTCTTCTCCAGTTCAAGAACTTTCTGGCTTTCTAACAAAGACTGCATCCTTTGCAAGGAAAGTTCATTTCCTAAACGTTCCACATCCTTACTGCACATGTAAAAAAGAGGAACATATGTTAAAAAAAGGTAAAAGAACACAGCTCACTTAACTACTCACAAAATCTAGGAACATTAGGACACACACTATTCACACTTCGGAATAACTAATGAATGGAGAAATGTAATTAAAAAATATATATATAGGAAATATGAAACTATTAGACTCAATTGTCATGGCAAGTGTGACTCTAATAGATAGACATAATTTTATTCATACCCCTGTTTCTCATGTGATACTGGATGGGTTTTGGTGAAGGTTTTTGTGCACCCACCTACGTATAACGCTATTAACACAGCTATGAAACTTGGTGCTACACTGTCATTATTAACTTGATGCTATATTAACTAAATTGTAAGACGCCCCCCGCAAGCCTGTATTTTATAACCTTGACAACAATATATTGGGAAAGTCCGTCGAAATGGTTTATTTGAAATACAGTAAAACCTCGGTTTTCGAACGTTCCAGTTCTCGAATAAATCGGAGTTCGAACAAAAAATTTGAGATTTTTTTGCTTCCGATGTCGAACAAAAATTCGGAAGTCGAACCTCGTGAGATGAGCCGAGAGGACCCAACAAAACCCGACCCCACGGCGCGGATGCCGACTGACTCTGTTCGTTGTTATTGTATTTTCGTTACTTTGAGGATTGTATTAACCCCTAATCATGCCTCCAAAGAAAGCAAGTGGGAGCAGTAAAGCCATCCGCAAACACAGACGCTCTTAAAGCAATGCGACAGTGAGCGCCCGACTTGCTGCGGTTGCGCGATCGGACCAAATTAAGGTCCCTGCGCACTGAGGTCCACTTAAATTTTGGAAAGTACATCAGGACTTAAAAAATATTTTCTAAATTTCAGCGACGCCTCTGTCACAATAATGCGACCAGCGCGGTGCTGTTGCGCAGTCGGCGGCGCACTACGGTTGCACGTTCAGCGGTGCGCTGCAGTTGCGCGATGGGACAAAAATGCACAACTGAAAAAATGCTTAAAAAAGGCGGTGTTTTTTTAGTCTTGGAATGGACTACAATTTTTTCCATTATTTGAAATGGGAAAAATAGATTCAGAATTCTAACAAATCAATTCTTAAACCGCCTTCTGGAATGGATTGCGGTCAAAAACCGAGGTTTGACTGTATTCCTGGCTAGAAGAGCTGTTGTGAATTTGATCATTCAGCTCCTCGTTAGAGAACAGCAGTTTGTGCCCCCCAAAAATCGATGAAACTGAACAGTTTGGCTGAGTATTTCAAATGGTAGGAGAAAGCCAAATTAACTTCAACTATGATTTTTACAGTGCATTTTAGACTCATTCCCAATTGGGTTTGCTTATTACCAGCTCAGTGGCCTAGTAGTGGAGTGTCCGCCCTGAGACTGGTAGGTTGTGGGTTCAAACCCCGGCCGGGTCATACCAAAGACTATAAGAATGGAACCCATTGCCTCCCTGCTTGGCACTCAGCATTAAGGGTTGGAATTGGGGGGTTAGATCACCAAAATTGATTCCCGAGCGCGGCGCCGCTGCTGCTCACTGCTCCCCTCTCCCCCAGGGGATGGATCAAAATCACATGGGGATGGGTTAAATGCAGAGGACAGAGCCCTTTGAGACTGCTTGTGATTTAGGGCTATATAAAAACTTGACTTGACTTGACTATTATAGTAGTCATCTATAGCCCCAACTAAAAACTCCACAAAACCAAGCAGACAAACAAACACAAATATACAAATAAATAAAACAAACTCACATTGCATTGTCGAGTTTCATTTTGAGCAAGTCAGTGTAAAATGTTTCATCCTCGCCTTTACCAATTTCTGCACCTGCATTGCTCCCCTTGGTCTTTAGCAATACCTGCATACAAATATGCACATGTACTTGTTCAATATACCATCATAATGATTTAGAAGCTAATACCATTTCATGGAAGATGACTAATAATTAAAGGGTCTCCACACTTTAGTTCAGACTCATCCAAATTAAACGACTTTATTGACAATGCTTTGCATGACTGTTTTATTATTTTAAGTACCGCATTTTTCACTCCAAAAGGCGCACTCGATTGTAAGGCGCACCCTCATTGATTTTTTTTATTTTAGAAATGATTTCATATGTAGGGCGCACCAGAGTAAAAGGTGCTTGAAATAGAAGCTATATTGCAAGAAACTGAGGTTGACTAGGGTTGTGGTATGCATCCACTAGCCAATAACCAATGAGCCCTCTGTAAATATCTAACTATCTCCTATAAAATGATCAGAACTGACTAAAGTTCGATCTAACACATTGGTACTGCTTACCTATGTTTCCCTTCTATATCGATCCGTAAATTTACTCAAAACATTAACAGAGCAGCCTATTTTGGCATGAAATAGCCTCGTGCTTATAGCAGCTTTCACTATAGCATTAGCCACCCGCAAACTCCCATGAGCTTCAGTTCGCAAACTTCCATGAGCCTCAGCAAAGTGTTAACAATCGCGTTTCTCAAACAAGCTCCTATAAAATGATCTGAACTGACTAAAGTTCGATCTAATACATTGGTACTGCTTACCTATGTTTTCCTTCCATATCGATCCGTAAATTCACTCGAAACATTAACAGAGCAGCCTATTTTGTAATGATATAGCCTCACGGGTACAACAGCTATTCAGTGACGCCCCCTGACCACGGTTGCCGTAATGCTGGGAAGCGATGCGACCTTGTAATTGACTGATTTCTGCAATGTTTTGATTATAACTTGTCATGGGACAACCCTGTAGAAATGACACTGATTCAATGTTAAGTAGTCACTGTAGAGCTTGGATAGCAAAGTAAATTTATTGTTACTTCAAAGTAACTCAAAATACAACAATGCATGAGTAAAATGCTGGCAACAAAAGTGAGTATGCCTCAACTGAAAATGTCAAAATTGGACCCAAATGTCAATATTTTGTGTGGCCACCATTATTTTCCAGTACCGCTAAAACTCTTTGAGGCATGGAGTTCATCAGAGCTTCACAGGTCGCCGCTGGAATCCTCTTCTACTCTTTCATGATGACATCACGGAGCTGGTGGATGTTGGAGACCTTGTGCTCCTTCACCTTCCGTTTGAGGATGCCCCACTGATGTTCAATAGGGTTTAAGTCTGGGGACATGGTTGGCCAGTCCATCACCTTCACCCTCAGCTTCTTTAGGAAGGCAGTGGTTGTCTTGGAGGTGTGTTTGGGGTTGTTATCGTGTTGGAATATTGCTCCGTGGCCCAGTTTACGGAGGGAGGGGATCATGCTCTGCTTCAGTATTCCACAGTAGATGTTGGCATTCATTGTTCCCTCAATGAATTGTAGACCCCCAGTGCCAGCAGCACTCATACAGCACCAGACTATGATTCTTCCTTCTACATGAGGATGCTGGACCCCGTCCTCGTGGCTGTCGTTCCAGGAAAAAGCCTCTTCTAAAACAGATGCACAAAGAAGCTCGCAAGAGGTTTGCTTTTTTTTTCGTGTAACGTCAGACCTCCAACTTGGTGTCGTGGAGTCACGCCAATCTCTGGTCCCAGGTCAAAGAGGACGGCCTCCGAGGGTTGTCTATATAGGAGGCAGGTGTTGCTGTCTGCTCGGGGTCTCCTCACTCCCATGCTGCACTGTCCGCCAGTCCCCACTGCCACATAGACGTGTTGAAGCGCCCAACACTAGTTCTCAAGTGGTTCAGTGTGGTCCACTCCCGGCGAGGTAGTTTGTCTCCTATGGCGCCATCTTCTGGTTCCCAGATGTAACGGTGCATGAGGTAGGGACCAGCTGCCTCCAACTCCTGCTTCCAAGCTGTTGCTAGCCAAGCATCTCTGGGTATGTCCTCAGGGAAGGAATTGAGCATCTCTTGTGCTACCATGTTGTAGGGGTGGCACGCCTTGAGTCTGCTTGGTGGAGCTGGAGTTGTTGTGGTGCTATGCAGGATGGGCCAGTTGTTATTTTTTGCCTTCCTGGCGAGAACTAGGGTGGCAGCCTCTCGACGAAGGTTGGCCGGCGCTATTCCCGCAAGGACAGGCAAGAGGGACACAAGGGTGGACTTCAGGCATCCTGTTATAGTTCGGAGGGCGTTGTTAATTGCCACATCCCCCTTTTTGGCATAGGGGCTTCTGTTCCAATTTTTGTATTGTGTATTTTAATTTTTTATCATTTATTTCCATTTTTATTTTTCCCGCTTAGCATTTTCCCCTTATTTTTATTCGTCATCTTTTATCATCATCCATTAAGCTTTTTATTTTTCCCACTTATCTTTTTCCCATTCACTTCATTCATCATTTACCATTTATTTCCCTTTTTATTTTTCTCGCTTATCATTTTTAACGCTTGTCAATTTTCCAATTTATTTTATTTAGCATAATTTATTTCCCTTTTTATTTTTCCCGCAACATTTTTTCCATTTTTTATTTATCATCATTTATCTCCCTTTTTATTTTTCCTACTTATTGGGTGACCTCAGCGTTTAACACCATCATCCCACAGCATCTGGTAGGAAAACTGTAACACCTGGGCTTCAGCACCCCCCTTCGCAACTGGCTGCTAGACTTCCTCACCAACAGACCTCAGTCAGTCCGAGTCGGACAGAACACCTCCGATGTCATCACCCTCAGCACAGGCTCCCCTCAGGGCTGCGTCCTGAGCCCCCTGCTGTTCACCCTGATGACACACGACTGCGTCCCCAGGTTCACCACCAATCACATCGTGAAGTTCACAGACGACACAACGGTGGTGGGGCTCATCAGAGACAACAACGACCTGGACTACAGAGAGGAGGTGGAGCAACTGGTGGGCTGGTGCGGAGACAACAGCCTGATCCTGATTGTGGAGAAGACAAAGGGAATCATCGTCAACTTCAGGAAAAACCAGCCTCACCACGCTCCACTGATCATCAACAGCTCAGCTGTGGAGGTGATGAGCAGCACCAAATTCCTGGGGGTCCACATCACAGATGACCTCACCTGGACTGTGAACACCACGGCACTGGTCAAGAGGGCACAGGAGCGCTTGTACTTCCTGCGGAGGATGAAAGCCCACTTGCCCCCACCCATCTTGAGGACGTTCTACAGAAGCACCATAGAGAGCATTCTGACAAGCTGTCTCTCTGTGTGGTGTGGAGGCTGCAGCGCCTCTGATTGGAAGAACGTGAGGAAAGTGGTGAGGACAGCAGAGAGGATCATCGGGGCTCCTCTTCCCTCCATTCAGGACATTTCATCTCAGCGCTGCATGTCCCGTAACATCATCAGTGACCCATCACACCCCCACCATGGACTGTTCTCCCTGCTGCCCTCTGGGAAGAGGTTTCACAGCATCCGCTGCAGGTCCAGCAGGTTCTGCAACAGCTTTTTTCCTGCTGTCATCGGAACTGTTGAACTCTAAACTGGACTCTGCATCACACATACACAGAACTGAACATTATGACACTACGAACGACTATCTTGCACTGCCAACTTTGCTGAACATGTATAATCCATGTAAATTTAAAAGTACGCAACCTGGTTTAGCATTCCTCTGCACACTTTTTAATGATTGTTTTGTCTTCTTGCACTATTACATACTTATCACTGCTGCACTTAATACTTATTTTATTTTATATTTTTATATCGTATGTTATTTTGATTCAACCACAATATCACTGCATTGTTGTAAGCTGTATGCAACGGAAATTCGTTTTGTATGCACTCTGCAGACAAAATGACAAAGTTTGTCTAAGTCTATTGTGTGAAGGCGACCATTCTACACCATTCACTTTGTGTGAAGGCGATGACCTTCACACGTTATTCTACATCATTCACTTTATTGTGTGAAGGCGATGGCCTTCACACGTTATTCGACACCATTCTCTATTATTGTGTGAAGCCGATGGCCTTCACTTATATGATATTCTACACCATTCTCTATTACTCATAGTCAAAGTCAGCTTAATTGTTAATCACTTCACATGCCAAGACACACAAAGAGATCGAAATTGCGTTACCCACTATCCCACGGTGACAAGACATAAAACATCCAAAAAAACAACACAAAAAATAAAATCAAGAAGGCACATACAATGAATAAACAAGAGTGACAAATAAATATAAATAAATAAACAAATAAGAGGAGCAAAAATGGAGCAAGTGTGCATACAGCAGACAGTCAGAATATAGCGCGAGAGTAGTGCAAGGCAGCCAACGCGGCCCAAAAGGTCAGGACATTATGCAGCCGAGGGCGGAGGCGGGAGAGAGTTCAGGATCCTAAGAGCCTGGAGTATGAAGCTGTTGGTGAGTCTGGTGGTGCGGCAGCGCAGGCTCCTGTACCTTCCCAGAGGGCAGCAAATCAAACAAAGTGTGAGCGGGGGGTGACTCACATCACACACTCGTGGTCGGAGGTGTAAATGTCCTTCAGGGAGGGGAGTGAAGCACCAGTAATCCTACCGGTTGCGTTCACTATGCGCTGCAGGGCCTTCATGTTGTATTCAGTACAGCTACCACCCCACACAGCGATACAACTGGAGAGGACGTTCTCAATGGTGCCACGGTAGAATGCGGTCATGATGGCTGGTGGAACACCTGCTTGCCTGAGTTTCCGCAGGAAGTACAGGCGGCGCTGAGCTTTCTTCGCCAGTGATGCAGTGTTGGTGGTCCAGGAGAGGATAATTATTATTAATATTTTTGCGTGAAGAAGATGGCCTTCACACGTTATTCTACACCAGGGGTGCTCACACTTTTTCAGCATGCGAGCTACTTATAAAACAACCAAGTCAAAATGATCTACCTACACACCACAATAATGCAAAACATAACTATTTTCAAATTTATTAAGGAGTCTTTGTATGTACAATGTATGTTGATGTACCTTGCATGATTGAATAGGCCAATATTGCACCAGTAGATCGCGATCGACGTAATGAGCACCCCTGTTCTACACCATTCACTTTATTATTGTGTGAAGGCGATGGCCTTCAAACACGTTATCCTACACCGTTCACTTTATTATTGGGTGACCTCAGGTGAACCGGAAGTGACCCCAAATAAACCGGAAGTGACCTCAGCTAAACCGGAAGTGACCTAAATTAAACCAGAAGTGACATAAATAAACCGGAAATGACTTAAATGAAACGGGAAGTGACCCAAATAAACTGGAACTGACCTTTTTAAACAAGAAGTGACCCCAAATAAACCTGAAGTGACCTCAGCTAAACCGGAAGTGACCTAAATTAAACCAGAAGTGACCTAAATAAACCAGAAATGACTTAAATGAAACTGGAAGTGACCCAAATCAGATCGGAAGTGACCCAATTGAACCGGAAGTGACCTTTTTAAACCGGAAGTGACCAAAATTAAACCGGAAGTGATTCAAACATACCAGAAGTGACCTAAATGAAACCGAAAGTGACCCAAGTAAGACCGGAAGTGACCCAAATTAACCGGAAATGACCTTTTTAAACCGAAGGTGACCTCAGCTAATCCGGAAGTACCCTAAATTCAACCTGAAGTGTCCCAAATAAACTGGAAGAGACCTTATTTCAACAAGTTCCCTAAATAGAACCAGAAGTAACCTAAATTAAACATTTACTCTAATTCCTACAATTTTTGTCTGATTCTTCCCGTTTAAACATTTGAACCCCAAAAGTGAACCTCCTGAACCCGTATATTTCATTTCAATTTTCAAATTTTTTTGGGGCGCAATTGTTTGTTTTTTTTCATTCCCATTCATTCTCAACGGGGATTCAACATTTGCTCTAACATCTACAATTTTTGTCCTATTCCAAAAGTGAACCTCTTGAACCCATATATTTCATTTTGTTCCCAATTTCAAAAATTTTTGGTGCAATTTTTTTTCTAAATTCCCATTCATTCTCTTTGGGGATTCAACATTTGCTCTAACTTCTACATTTTTCAACTGATTCAACCCGTTCCAACTTTCAACTGTTCATCTTTTGGCTACCCTTTCAATTTACCAAAAATTCCAAACTTTCAATTTTGAAATTTATTCCAAATTCTCCAAAATTTTGTTTTTCACTCATAATTTCTACATTTTTTAAACAGATTCAACACGTTCCAACTTTTAACTGTTCAGCTTTTTCCTACCTATTCAACAAATTCACACTTACGAAAAATTCCACATTTTCAATTTTGACATTCACACCAAATTTTCAAAATTTTTCCTTATTTCGTTTTTCCTTTCTAATTTTGACATTTTCCAACTTTAAACATCATTTTGCAGCATTCCTCAAGTATTTATTCAACTTCTTCACCTTCACACGCAATTTCTCCAGGAATTGCATTTTCTGGTTTTAATTTAAATGTATTCCTCCCACTTTTTCGGCACATAACTCATTCCACATACAGTGGAGCCTCGGTTTTCGGACGTCCGGGTTCTTGAAAAATTCGTTATCCGGACAAAAAATTCGAGATTTTTTTTTTGCTTCGGATGTTGGACGAAATTCGGTTGTCGAACCTCGCATGCCAACTGACTCCATTCGTTATTACATTCTCGTTAATCTGAGGGTTGCATCAACTCTAATCATGCCTCCAAAGGAAGCAAGTGGGAGCAGTAAAGCCATCCTAAAACACAAAGACGCTCCTAAAGCAATGAGACAGTTGTTGCACGATCTGACAAAATTAAGCTCCCTGCGCACTGAGGTCCACTTAAATTTTGGAAAGTCCATTCGGACTTTTTTCAAAATTTCAGCGGCTCCTCTGTCACAATAATGCAACCAGCGCAATGCAGTTGCGCGGTCGGTGATATAAATATATATATATATATATATATATATATATATATGGATATATCCATTTTCTGAACCGCTTAGTCCCCACGGGGGTCGCGGGCGTGCTGGAACCTATCCCAGCCGTCATCGGGCAGTAGGCGGGGGACACCCTGAACTGGTTGCCAACCAATCGCAGGGCACATAGAGACGAACAACCATTCGCACTAGCACTCACACCTAGGGACAATTTGGAGTGCTCAATCGGCCTATCAAGCATGTTTTTGGGATGTGGGCAGAAACCGGAGTGCCCGGAGAAAACCCACGCGGACACGGGGAGAACATGCAAACTCCACACAGGGAGGGCCGGAGGTGGAATCGAACCCCCTAACTGTGAGGCGGACGTGCTACCCAGTGCGCCACCGAGCCGCCTATATTATCTATCTATCTATCTATATATCTATCTATCTATATATATATATATATATATATATATATATATATATATATATATATATATATATATATATCTATATATATATATATATATATATATATATATATATATATATATATATATATATATATATATATATATATATATCATCGGCCCACCAGACGCCCTATCTGCCCCCCAGACCGTACTTTTCAGTGTTTTTTCACGTTTGCCATTCTCATCCCTGTGTAATTGCTCCGATTGCAGCCGCCTCGAATGCAAAATATATCCACACACATGACTCTTTGAGCGACCTGGCTTCTCAACAAGCCAGCGTGTTGGACTTCCACTCCCACTTGCTGAAACCATTGTTATGAAAGACTGAAAGTTTCCTCCTCCTTTAGCACTGCTGACTGCTCCGTGACACTCGCATGCATATACTGCCCCCTTCAGTTCCGGCAAGAATCGACACAGCTCGGCGAGTGAAAAGTTAAATATTTAGTAGTCAGTATCACAAAAAGTCTCAACGTATTTTTTCTGTGTGTTGGTACCGAATTGGTATAGAAAGTATCAGTTCTTTTGACAATACTAGTTAGGGGATAAGTAAAAGTCTCGCCAGCACATACACAATTTCTAAATTGATCAACACTCACCTCAACCTTCTCCAGTCTCTGTTGTTTAGCCATCAAATGTTGTATCTCGTCATTCTTCTGTGACAACATAGAATAGAGTCTGTCCAGCTGAAAGGGATCAGCTCTTGAACATTGGAGTTGCATAAGGGTGGCAATGTGGACCTGAAAAATAAACATGGATAGCAATTATGCTTTGGCCATTTTGTGATATTGAGAGTGGACCCAATCTCCCTCCTCAGCACCAAAACCCCCAAAGCCAGAGCTCCACAGCATGATGGTGCCTCACCCAACTCAAAGGGAACAAATCATCATTAAATGCCAACATGTCACGTTAATGTAGGTTTGTGAACCCTTTTGGAACAAACAAACCCTTGATGAGGAGAAGTACATTGTCACCTTGGGAGCTTTCCAAGACCACGGGTTGTGTATGAAAACCGCCCTCAACAGGATTAACCGGTAACTGTGGCATCTTTTCGGCTTTGAAGATGCAGAAAGACCTGCTAAAAATTCCATCCTTCCAGCGGGGGTCAACCCAGCCAACTTAGCATTGCAGGACCAAGCTTGACGTTCCCAGCATAGGAACGTCAGACTTGATGCAAGTTAAAAATTGGGAAATACATTTTCACAGACCAGTTAAAAAGACTCAAATCTTGACAAAGATTTTTGTCTTGCCTGAAACTTCAGCTGTGGATGGTTACTTCACACCTTTGTCTGTCTGGATGTAAAAGGCTCTCTCTCGCTCTAGCTCTCTGGCGCACTCTTTCTGTCTCCTTTTGTATTGTTTCTTTTTATTTGTGTGAAAACAAATCAAAGTACTTTCCCTCTACTAGTCATGTAAGACTCTAGATCAGACGTAAGTGCCAACTTCTCTTTAGCTAAGACCTGCAGTGTGGTGCAATTATATGCAGGAAAAACATTGGCATTTTCAAGTCCGCCACCTTAGTCAGCACTACCACATACTTACGCTCATCTGCTATTAGTGCCACTCCTCTCCCTTTTACATCCCATTCATTTTCCTTAAGTCCCATTAATTTTGATTCCATGCTTTCCATTTATTTGTTTTTCTTTCATTAATTTAGGTTTGCCTCATTAAATTCTGTTCAATTTTGCGGTAGGTAAAAACATTGTCTATGAATTGTGTGTGTCTAGGTCAACCTCTATTTTGGTAAAATAACTTAATGGGTATTTTATTGTAGAATCCCCTATTTATTTTAAGACTGATTTAACAAGGTTTTTTGTCCATTCCCCTCAAGCAATACAAAATTAACATGGTGCCGCTAGAGTTGACTGGGAGTAACGCAGGCGTTGCTCCCGAGTTGCTATTACCTGTCAACATTCATATTACGATACATATTGGTGCCGCATGTCACGACAGAATAAATTGATTTTGAACCCCTATACACGCTACCCACAAATGCATTCGATGAAATCACAGTTTTCACTTCATATTATCTTATTATCCACGACTTGAAGAAAACAATGTTTTGGAGATTATAGCTGAGTTAAAATGCTAATTTTAATGAGTGATACTGTAACTAATCTCAGGGTAATATTTGACCAAACGCTCTCCTTTCAAAAGCACATTAAGATATAAGATATAAATATTCTGGTTATAACCAGAATATCATTTTTTCACCTTCGTAATATTGCTAAGATTCGCCCAATCCTCTCGACCGGTGATGCGGAAATTATTATACATGCATTTATCACGTCGCGCCTGGACTACTGTAATGCATTATTCTCTGGTCTTCCCAAGTCCAGCATCAAAAGTCTACAGTTAGTACAAAATGCTGCTGCAAGGCTGCTCTCACGGACAAGAACATTTGATCACATTACCCCAATATTAGCCAATTTACACTGGCTCCCGGTCCATTTAAGATGTGACTTCAAGGTTCTATTAACCTATAAATCATTGATTGGCTTAGTGCCTTCATATCTCGTCGACTTAGTTGTTCCTTATATTCCGTCTCGTAACCTTCGTTCGCAAAACGCTAGTCTTTTAGTGACACCGAGGGCCAAGAAAATGTCTGCAGGGGCTAGAGCATTTTCTATTCGGGCTCCAGAGCTCTGGAATGCCCTGCCAATGGATATTAGAACTGCTACCTCAGTAGAAACATTTAAGACACGTTTAAAGACGTATTTCTACGATATGGCCTTTAATTAACCTGTAGTAGCCGATTTGGCTGGAGTTTGTTTTTGCTCCCTCTCCCCGACCCCACTACCCCTACCCCTCCCCGGCTGGGGAGGTGGTTAGGTGACACCCAAGCTGACGACGGCTATCTAGATTCTCGTGGACCAATTCAGCATGAAGGAACTGCAGCGGATTACCCTCCTAGAGGACACTGCCAGGACAATCGAAGGCACCTCCGACAGCTCGTCGCTTTGGCCTGGATATCCGCTTTTTGATTTCCATATTATGTATTTTACGTGCCCTCTTTGCATCCATTGCAGCCTGGTGATCCTGAAAGGGGGATCCTTCCATCTGTGGTCGATTCTCAAGGTTTCTCATTTTTCCCCTGGTAGGGGTTTTTGAGTTTTTTCTTGCCCTTTTGGGAGCCCAAGATCAGGGGATGCTTTGAGAATAATTGTCAATTGATTGTCTATGTGAAGCCCTTTGAGACTGCTTGTGATTTAGGGCTATACAAATAAACGACTTGACTTAATTCCGCCCCTAAACCATCCACAAAGTATTGTTTTCCACTATTCACTGATTTTGGAGCATTCCTGATCATTGTTCCTGAAAAAACATCAGCCCAGTCTAATCCCAAAAAAAAGATTTCGTCCTCACTTTGTGACATTTCAGAGTGGTGCTGGGGGAGTGGCGCTTGCTATAGCGACACGCGACAGCAGTGTGTGAGTAGAGTTGAGTTGTTTCAAGTGTTGTTTGAACTCTGGACGTTTTGTAAATCTGACTACACTGTATCTGGACAATGACTCACTGAGTAGTGGGCCTTTTCCTTTAATTGACACTGCTCTGTCACCTTTTGACATGTCTCTCAGTGAATGGGGAGCCGCTACAGCACTCAAGGCAATTTCTCCTCCTCAGTAATGCCAACATCGGCTCTGTGGATGCAGATGTGTCCTTCTCTCAGGAGATCATCCGCCCAGGGGGCCCGCCGGACAACAAGGCACCAGAGAAAAGAAGGCGGAGACGGGGCGGTGTGCAACAGAGGCTGAAAAGACTCAGCCATCAATGGAACTCTCTCCCATCTATAATGCTGGTGAACGTACAGTCACTTCGACATAAAGTGGATGAAGTAAAAGTTAATGTTTGATAACAAAAAGAGTACAGGGATCATTGCATTCTTGCCTTTACAGACACATGTTCGCAAGTCCTTATGGACGCTAGACATTAAACTGCTGACTGTGTCACGAGTACCGTAATTTTCAGACAATAAGTCACTCCGGAGTATAAGTCGCACCAGCCATAAAATGCACAATAAAGTGGAAAAAAAAACATATACAAGTCGCACCGGAGTATAAGTCGCACTTTTGGGGCAAATGTATCCGTCAAAATCCAACACCAAGAACAGACATGAACGAGCAACAACAGGCTAAACAATAGGTATGCTAACGTGACATAAACACAAACGAAGAGCTGAGAACGGGCCTGACGTAACATTCAGAGTTATTCTAATAACTATTACATAAATAACATGTTTATAAAACCATCTGTCACTCCATTAAATCAATCGATCGTCCTTTATTTAAACAATGTCGCGTACGCGCACCGTTGGACTCGTCGTGATTTGCATTCTAATTCTTCCCATAGACCCATATAATGATATATAAAGTATATTTCAAATAACTATCATATTACAACAATATGATCAAACCATCTTTGTCACTCCAAATCATTAAATCCATCGATCAAATTCCTCGTCCTTTGTCAACAACGCCGTGCGTGGCCCTGACGTCAGCCTTGTCGTTATTCCACAGATCTAGTATATAACTATATTGTAGCGTTAACAAAGTACAAGCAAATATGTGGGTTTGGTACACGGCTCTTTATTTAACAAAAGAAGAGTTCAACGAGGCAACAACTACTGAACTTCCAGCCACGAAGGAATGGAAGCTCCATAGAATAGGACCGGGCGTGCGTAAAAGCCATGTCCGAGTCCCATCCACCGTCCCCAGACAGCCACCCGGCCGAGCGCCGGCCCCGGACCTCCATCCACGAAGGTGAAAGAAAGCTCCGTAGAGTATGACCCGGCGTGCGTAAAAGCCATGTCCGAGCCCCATCCACCGTCCCCGGACAGCCACCCGGCCGAGCTTCGGCATCCAACTTCCATCCACAGAGGTGAAAGAGAGCTCCCGTCGAGTAGGAACGGGCGTGCGTAGTACGTGGGGCCCTTCGTCATCTTCGTCATCCCACATTTACACGAATGTATAAATGTGAGCGAATACAAGGAGGCATAGTACCCACAAACTGGACTTGTATAAAAGATTCGTTCTGACAAAGAGCAGTGCTCTCTCTCTCGCCCGGTGGGCTTTCCCCGTCAGGGGTATGGGCCCTGGGGCTAATGCCGTGGGTTGAGAACGCCGATTAGACAAAGATAGATCTTATTCTTTCTGAGATTAACCCAAGGTCCGATAAAAAGAATTTGACTATCTTCAAATTTGACTTAGTCAAAAGTTAAGCTTAAAGACGAGAGGAGATGCAGACCTCGATGCAGGAGAGAGGAGCCATTTTTAGGGAGTCGTCATCTCCATTATTTGGGCCAGCTTGTTCTTTTAAACAGAATTCGGATTTTGGAACAATGAGAACGGATCACTCGACTTTTCCACCAAACTGCAATTTAGAATTCTAGCCTCTTACCCTTTTTTACTACATTTTTGAGTTTTCAATCGAGAGAACTTCGAGACTGAATCATTTTTGCTCTATTGAGAATGGTGAGTGGGAATTATTGTTAGTTGTTCGAACAATTGAAACTTGTAATTCTCTTTCTTGGTTATTCTTTAAATTTCTACTTTATAGACATTTAATTTCAATTAATGATTATTTTGATCTTTTATGCTTTAAATATCTTTTGTTTCTCAATCATAGTCGTACTTTAAACCGTTCAGTTCTTTTTTAAATGAAGACAGCTTTAATCCTTGACATCAGGGAGTGTCAGAATCTGGTTCGAAACCGTTAACTTAAGCTCAGCTAGTGTGGGTGCACGCTAGTGAAAATAAACAAGTTCCTGCAGTCTTAACAAAGACAGCTAAACTATTCCGAGGGGATAACAAAAGCAATAATCTTAATAAGAAAGAAATAAGCTACCACGTCGAAGACGTCGTGGCAAACGCGCCGGAGCCCTCGTAAAGCTGAGGCAGAGAGGATTCCGTTCTGCCCTACCATCAATTCATCTGGCGAATGTCCACTTCCTGGCGAACAAGATGGACGAACTGCTGCTCTTCACTTCAAGAAACACGAACTTCAGTAGATCCACCGCGTTGTGCTTTGTTGAAACGTGGCTTGACTGACGCACCCCCCACCACGCCGTGGAGCTAGCTGGGTTTCGGGTAACGCATGCAGACCGCAGCGCGGAGCTCACCGGAAAATCAAAGGGAGGTGGTCTATGCTTCTATATTCATGAACGTTGGTGTACTGATGTCACGGTGTTGAAAGAGTCTTGCAGCCCTCTGCTAGAATCACTTTTCATAAACTGCTGGCCGTTCTATTGACCACAGGAGTTCTCCTCGATCGTCATGGCGGCTGTTTACATTCCACCACACGCACGAGCGAATGAAGCCACGCAGATGCTGGCCGACCAGGTGACAGACATGGAGAAACTTCTACCAAATTCACTAATCATTGTTCTGGGTGATTTTAATAGGGCAAACCTCGCACACAAACTCCCCAAATAAAGACAGCACATATCATGTCCCACCAGAGAACACAGACACTGGACCACGACCCAGACGGCGTGTCATCTTCCTGGTTGAAAGTCTGTGCTGAACAGCTGGCACCCACATTTGCATGGATTTTCAACCGTTCCCTGGAGCTGTGTGAGGTGCCCTCTTGCTTCAAGAGCTCCACCATCGTACCGGTGTCCAAGAAGCCTGCCATCACAGGTTTGAATGTCTGTGGTCATGAAATCTTTCGAGAAGTTAGTGTTGAACCACCTGATGGATGTCACGGGCACCCTGCTTGACCCCCTCCAGTTTGCCTACCGGGCAAACAGGTCGGTTGGTAGACCATTTGGTCAACATGGGACTGCACTACATTCTGCACCACCTAGACATCCCAGGAATGTACCCCAGGATCCTGTTTGTGGACCTCTGCTCGGTGTTCAACACCATCACTCCTGACATCCTTCAACAAAAGCTCACCCAACTCGGCGTGCCTTCTCCACCTGTCAGTGGATCACCAGCTTCCTGACCAACAGGACACAGCGTGTGAGGCTGGGGACCATCACATCCAACACTGACCACGAATACTGGCGCCCCTCAAGGGTGCATCCTCTCCCCACTGCTCTTCTCTCTCTACACCAAAGACTACTCCTCAGGTGACTCTCCCGTGAAGCTCCTGATGTATGCAGATGACACCACTCTCATCGGACTGATCTGGGACGGTGATGAGACTGCATACAGACAGCGTACAGGTGGAGCAGCGGGTCCACTGGTGCAGCCAAAACCACTCAAGACCGTGGAGAAGACAGTGGATTTCAGGCGAGACCCTTCACCACTTTCACCCCTCACTATCCACAGTAATACCATTCTCTCGACAGACACCTTCAAGTTCCTGGGAACCACAATCTCTCGGGACCTGAAATGGACATGGCACATAGACTCTGTCCGGAAGAAGGCACAGCAGAGGATGTACTTTTTGAGACAGCTCAAGAAGTTCAACCTGCTGCAGGAGCTGCTGAAGACTTTCTATACTGCTATCATCCAGTCTGTCCTCTGCACCTCCATCACTGTCTGGTTTGGATCGGCCTCCAAACAAGACAAGCACAGACTGCAACGGACAATCAGGACCGCAGAAAAGATAATTGGAATCCACCTCCCATCTATCCAGGACCTGTATCTGTCCCGGATCAGGAAACATCTCTACAGAGCCTTTGCAGGTCGCTGTCTGTTCAAACTACTCCCCTATGGACGACGTTATAGAGCTCTGTACGCCAAAGCCAGCAGACACAGAGACAGCTTCTTCCTCCAGGCTGTCACTCTGTCACTCACGCCACCCTTAGATTCTCAGAGTCGTTACTGTGCAATAACATCCTGCTCTCCACACCTTTTTTTAATTGTCTACATTATTTGTACTATGTGTCCTCTCTGCATCCATTGCAGCCTGGTCTTCCTGGAAGAGGGATCCTCCCATCTGGGGTCTCTTCTCAAGGTTTCTCTTTTCCCCTAGTTTGAGATTTGAGTTTTTCCTTGCCCTCCTGGGAGTTTAAGATCAGGGGGTTTGAGAATGTTTGCCATTTTTCACACGTCCTGAGTGTTGTTAGTCACCTAAATGTTGAACAGAGGCGGTGATGTACCGAAGTCACATTCCTTGTTTGGCACGCTCAAACATGGCGAATAAAAATTCTTGAATCTTGACTATTGTTCCAGTTGCCAAAAATAAATCCCCCATGGAATTGAATGAAGGCGGCTCGGTGGTGCAGTGGGTAGCACGTCCGCCTCACAGTTAGGAGGGTGCAAGTTCGATTCCACCTCTGGCCCTCCCTGTGTGGAGTTTGCATGTTCTCCCCGAGCCCGCGTGGGTTTTCTCCGGGCACTCCAGTTTCCTCCCACATCCCCAAAAACATGCTTGGTAGGCCGATTGAAGACTCTAATTTGTCCCTAGGTATGAGTGCGAGTGCGTATGGTTGTCCGTCTCTGTGTGCCCTGCGATTGGTTGGCAACCAGTTCAGGGTGTCCCCCGCCTACTGCCCGATGACCGCTGGGATAGGCTCCAGCACGCACGCGACCCCCGTGGGGACTAAGCGGTTCAGAAAATGAATGAATGAATGAATGAATGAATGAATGAATGGAATTGAATGACTTTAGTCATGTGGCCCTCACCTCATTCAAATATTTTGAGAAACTGTTCAAGACTGCACTGATGGACTCTGTGCAAGACACATTCGATCTCCTACAGTTCGCGCATAAACCAGGTCAAGGAGTAGATGATGCCATGTGTACACTGCTACATTCTGCTTTCAAACACCTGGAGGGTGCAAAAAAAATTGGCTCGTTTACTATTTGTGGAGTTCTCCTCTGATTTTATTTTTATTTACCCTCATTTGTTGGGAGATAAAGTCAAACTATTTTTACCTTGAACCCAGCATGATTAGCTGGCTGATGGACTTTTTAACAGGGTGGTCCCAGCGGGACCAAGGAGCTAGTAGACGTTAATTTTGAAACGTCACCTTTGGTCAATCTCCCTGCTCTCATAAATGGTCAATGTGTGGAGCAGGTCAAGAAATGTAAATAATACTTGGGGACAGTGTTCCCTCTAAGCTTCGCAGCTGCGAATTTGCGCACTGCTCGCGCAGTCTCTGCGCACAAGAAACTCCATGCTGCACACAAAATAAAATTCATCATAAATAGATTGATTAATATATAATTTTAGATGTAATCTAATCTAATTAAGTGGACGAATGATTTTCTTTCTGTGCCTTTTTGTGTCCAGCCAATGATATGATGTGGTTCAATAACGCTACATAGCCAATCATAGCATTGACAATGCCCGAAGATGTGTCCTGCCCATCCGTGCCGTGCAGGTTAGCTAGCTAACAACAATGCAGCAGAGTCAAGAGATGCAATTGCAAAGTTAGATAACCCCTTATCATGGTGAAACAAACGAGCAGCGACACATCTACTCGCCAAGCCAAAGTAAATAAGAGATGTGACGGTCCTTTGAAAATGGAATGATTGTCGGAGTGTGTGCAAATTAAAAAGGAAACTGTGAAACTGGGTGTGATTTTCTCTTTTTCGAGTGAGAAATGCAGTGAAGCCAAAGTGGCGGGTGAGTTTACGGAGGGAACAATATGGACTGAATGGAAGTTTGGCTACGTCAAGCGTCACATTAGGCAGAAATGCCATTTGAAAGCTGTTGGAATTGTACAAAGACTCAAGATGGTACAGGGGATCGGTACACTATTGCAGGAGTGCAAAAGGCCAAAAAGAAAAGGAACGAGCTGTTACACAAAACCGATGACGGCTAGGATAGGCTCCAGAACACCCGGGACCCCCGTGGGGACAAAGCGGTTCCGAAAATGGATGTGTGTGTGTGTGTGTGTGTGTGTGTGTGTATATATATATATATATATATATATATATATATATATATATATATATATATATATATATATATATATGATTTTTGCAGTTGCAGTCCTTATCACCGCTAGCCAAGGATGTCCCTGAGCACCAGCTGCACTGGGATCATTTTGGGAAGAGTGAAAGAGAAAAAAATGTGAAATCAGCTTTTGTGTTAAGGCATGCCTGGTAATATAAACAGACTTATTTTGCTTTAACTCTACTGTATCTGCATGTTCTAAACAAAGATTTTCACGACAGTTGCACTTGTCAGGTTTCAATGAACGAAAGTCAGTTAGTTGAAAATGACAGCCGCATAAAAACTAAGCTAAAAAGCCCAGCTCCTTCTTTCCTTGCACATTACATTGGTCAGTTAATTTTAATTTACCTGTTTAAAATGTACAAATGTAGCTTGAAAACCTATGTGTCAGATCATCCAATGAACATCCAATGCAGCATGCACGCTTGTGCTGTGTGAGGAAGCAGTCAAGACAGTCTTGAACAAAAAATCTCCATTAATTCTGAGTAATTAGCAAGGTACGGAACATGAAATTTCTTTTCTTGTTGATTAAGACTAGAAGTTAATCCTAACATGTTTTGGGAAGAAAACCACAGTATAAACAAGGATACTTCTCTGACAGCAAAAATGTCACCCAAAAATTTTTTTGTTTTTTATTCCTGATTAAAGAATATCGTTCGTTAGACAATATAACATATGTAATCCAAAATCCCAAAATAAATGTATAAAATCTCAAAGGATACCAAACACGAGCATCGGGTATATTAAATATGGTACTGTACCTTCATACGCTGCAACTGCTGTTTGTTAAAAGCATAATGTGCTTGAAGTGACTCGTACTGGTCCTCCATACTGATAAGCCTTCTCTCCATTTCAGCACGTTCGTCCTCCAACTAAAATACATACAAAAAGTCAGAAGATCACAAGACAGCCTTTTGGCACATACACATTATTCCTCAAAAGAGAGTATGACCTCACGTTTTTGCCAATATCAAATTAAATATTTTCTCGGGATAACATTGAGGAAATGACACTTTGCTAAAAATCAGTAAACAGTTCACCCAAAGAAGTTGATTTACCCTCAAAATGATTTAACACAGCCAATAATGTCAAAACAGTTCCCAAAAAATTGAGTAAATCCTTGTGTCAATATTTTGTGGAGATTATTTATTTTCCGACATTCTCTCAGACAAACATCTGGGTGTTGATCACGTCACCACCAATAGCAACGTGGTTGCCATATTGAGAAGGGGGAAAGAGTTTACAGTTGTTGATTTCAAGCACTCACAAACGCTCAAAAGTGTCAATATTTTGTGTGGCCAGCTCAACGTGCCCTGAAGGTGCCAAGTGAGACGCATCGGCACTTTTTTCCCACGCAGCACAGTTGGTGCACATCAGCTTGAAGAGAACCAGAAGCTGCTTAACATCCCCAAGCACAAACTGAAGGTAGAGTGCTGTACTAGATGGAATAGTGCCTTTGAGATGGTGAGCATGTTTTTGGAGCAGCAGCCTGCCATCACCGCCACACTCCTCTCTCCTCAAGTGAGAAGATCAGAGAAAGACCTCTGCACACTCAGTGAGGCTGATGCCACAAAAGCTGAGGATATCATAGCAGCCCTCAAGCCCCTGACGGATGCGACAACCATCGTGTCAACAGAGAGAAGCCCCACCATTTCTCTAATTGCTCCTCTGTAAGCTAAACTCCTCAATGAGAAAAAGGACAGTCCTGGGATGTCTCCACTGGTCAGGGAAATAAAGAGAGCCATACACGAGGACCTCAGCAAGATACAGCAGCGAGCAGGAGAAGCAAACTCTTCAGATAGCTGCTGCCCTCGACCCTCGGTTTAAAATCCTGCCCTTCCTGTCGGCGGATAGAGAGGAGACCTATTTATATACATTATATACAGAGTGGCTGTTGAGGCTGCTGCACAACTCCAGGTAATTCTGCAATTTTTATTATATTGTATTTTATAATACTCCCTGTAAAGTGTTACTCTGTGCATATTCTGCATAATATAACTTTTATTTATTTTGTAAATAATTCAATATCAAATTCAATCATTTGTATCAAATGTCAATTTAACAATGAAGTTGTGATAAACATTTGAGCCTTTTTGTTTACACGTTTTCCTCATTTGTTTACCTACAGCAAAATGAGCAAGAGGACGAGGAACAAACACCTGCTGCAGGGGAAGAGGACCCACCAAAGAGACATGGAAGAGGAACACAGAGCTTTGTCATCTTCCCTATTGGAAGATCTGCTGGGGAAGCCGAAAGGGAGCCACAGCCCCGATCTGCCTACGCCAGGGGTCAAGAAGAAGTTATATTATTACTATAATATATTATTAAGTAATAACTATCTTCTCACGCAGTTGTGGAAAAAGTGGTGAATCTCGCTCCATCCTTGCTTGTGAATGACAGAGCATGTTTGGGGAGGCTCCTTTTATACCCAATCATGGTACCCACCTCTTCCCAATTAGCCTGATCACATGTGGGAATGTTCCAAATAGGTGTTTGATGAGCTTTTCTCAGGTTTCTCAGTAATTTTTGCCACCTTTCCCAACTTCTATTGGACGTGTTGCAGTCATGAAATTCTAAGTTAATTATTATTTGGCAAAAAACTATTATGTTTATCAGTTTGAACATTAAATATGTTGTCTTTGTAGTGTATTCAATTGAATATGGGTTGAGAAGGATTTTCAAATTGTTGTATTTTGTTTTTATTAACATTTTACACAATTTCCCAACTTCAACCGAATCCGGTTTGTGCAAACAAACTTTATACAAACTACAAACACACACACACACACACACACATTCAGTACAACATCAGCTCTCCGCGCTAATTAATCCTTTCGAAAAAGAGCATTAAGAAGCACGCGCGCGCGCACACACACACACACACACACACACACACACACACACACACACACACACACACACACACACAGTAGAAACCTAGATCTCTACGCTAATTTGTTCCAAAAGGAACATCAAGTAGCAAAGTTGTTGCGTTCCGGTACACAAAACTACAAAAAAAACTGACAATACAGTAGAGCAACTCTCAGCATGAACCGTTGTGTTGTCGTGGAGGAAGATTTCTGGAAACAAGCCGCGCACGATTGAAATCGGGCGTCAAAGGTTTACAACCCGCTAAAGAAAAACACCAACTAACGCTGGTTTCTGAAGCTTTGTCCCAGAACAGAGCCAAAGATTTCCCGACATTTTGCGTAAAAAAAAACGAATATGTTGACTCCTGAGGTGGTCAACTTCCACTGTGTGTTTGTGTATACCCACCCACACACATACACAAACACACACACAAACGCATGCGCAGTTGCACGCACACACACACAGGAGTGTGATGAACGGACCTGAATTCTAAATCCTAAATCATCAAACATGCGCTCACAAAAATTCAAAAATCTTGATTTTGTCAAAGCATAGTAAAAAATCTCAGAAATGTTGGCCATTTGACATTTACCTCAGCGAAAAGAGAATTGCCCTTGCTGTTTGGATTCTGGGCTTGTTGTAGAACTCTTTCCATATGTACCTGGAGTTCACGGTTCACCTCACGAGATTTCTGTATAAAAGAAAAGAGGCAAAGAAATTACATATATATATATAGTCCTCGGCTTTGACATAAGAAAAATGTATAAAATACCATTCCATGACACCTATGAACAATTCAAAACAGACCATGAGGACAAACCATGCAATAACCCGTCTCAAATTTGTATTTGAAGAATTATTTTCGACTTAGATGATAATTACCCTGAGCATACAATATCTCAGGCATGTCCAGATCCAGTCATCAAGAGACTGCCCTGCATCTTTTCCATCGCTTTGTCAGAGTATCCACCCTTATCCCCTAATTCTGTATCTTGCACTACTGTATGTATGGAACTAGAACAAAGTTCACACATTCTGTTTGGAGATTCGGACAGCCACCTTGCTACTTTTCTCCTTGACACATATCAGGTGACCAACGTATGCGTCAGGACAAACTGCCAGTGCATTAAGATCTCTATTTGTTGTGAATAAAAAAATCTATACATTTTAAACTATTTATCCCACTTTGGGTAACACTTTAAATTAGATTTACTTTCAATTTCTTGACACGTATCAGACATACAAAGTTACGTTCCTCCCTATTCCACGTTGATAAGACAAGACACCAACTAGCAATAGTTACTGCTGGACAAAGTATGGGAGACCATTGCATAGATGCGCAAGCCGCCTCGTGGTATTTTGTGCCGGATCTGTCGCAATCTTTTCAGATTGCATTGTATCCAGGGAGGTTAGGGGTGGGGTCTTCAAGTCCGAGCTTGCTTTCTCGAAGGAGGACGGCATTGTTGTTGAGCAAAAGTCCGCCAACTCTGATCTTGGCGGCAAGAGAATTACATTTCCACTGAGACTGGATTTGGTTACAGGAGGTGACTTTTCTTTTATCAGTGTTGCTAGGGATCGCAGAGCGGAAACAGGTTTGACAAGTCCACTTCTTCAGTCTCCTTAGTCCAATAAGTGCCGGTCTCATTTCTTTGGCACATCTGATATGGATGCACAGAGGACAAGATATGCAGATCAGGGGATTGCGGGAAAATGGTGCTGTAACCGCAGGTCTTATTGGTACAGGGTATATAGAAGAATTCCAAGTGGAATTTAATACTTTTTAAATACCTTTTTAATACCGTCATGTTTTTTAATGCCAACACAACTTCCAGCTGCAACTATGACATCCTGTCAAACTTCCGTGTTAGGGGTTACAAATTGCTGTCATTTTCTCACACGACTTTCCGAGTGGGTGAGTTTAATAAAAGACTAACGTTAGAATTAACGGCATTAAGAGATTTCTAGTAATGGGTAATCTACTCATTTACTATGTTAATTGTTGCAACATCTTTACCGTCACTAACTGAAATGTGGCACGTTATTTATGCGCATGACATTTAAAAACAAACAAAAAACACATTTTTTCTATAGGCTAGAATCCATCCCATCGCTTGATTGACATACAGGTAAGCCTGTCGGGAGGCATAGTGAACCGCACATGCGCAATAGTGACCACACCCCCTCACCGCAACAAGTTTGGCTGCGCATACACAAACCCAGCACCAAAGCTACCAAGCTAATCAACGCATTACACATCAACGTATGCTCTCGCTTTTTTTCTTTTAAACTAAAGAAAGTTTATGACCATCAAAAATGAGTGGGGTTGCTGGACCAAGTAAGAAGTCAAACCGTATCACTTTCATATGGAATGGGAGTTGGATGGGTTTTTTTTATTACCTCATTGACTGGGTTGACATTCCCTTTACACAATTCCATGTAGTGGATAACGCAACCCTAGTCAACCCCAGTTTGATGCAGTAGCTTCTATTCTATGTGCCTTTTAATCCGGTGCGCCCCATACATGATAAAAAATTGTAAAATAAAAAATTCAATGAAGGTGCGCTGTATAATCCAGTGCACCTTACAGTGCAGAAAATACTGTATAAAGTTTGTAATGTGTCCACAATTAAGGAGTTGATTTTCAATTTTAGACGTACAAATGATACCCCCAGGCAGTGCATCATACACAGGCTGTTAGAGATGTTCTCACTCTAACTTATTTTGCAATAACCACACGGGAGACAGTATGCCCTTTAACCACTTGCAAGTGGAGAATTTGTTCGTGACTGTAGGTACAGCAATGTTCGAACAAAATCTGACTTTCGATTCATGCAAGAGAGTATTTATTGAGAGAAATGGGTGGGGGTGAGAGTGGCCAAGGTGGAGGTGAACCCCTGGCCTCTTCACCTGGCCTCTCAGGGGGTCACAGCAGGGGGTGTTTTACGATGTTGTGTAAACAGAATACCTCTGATTGCTTTCTCTGCAGTTGGTCAATCAGTTCAAAGGATCTTAGCACTTTGTTCTACTATTTTGTTAAGACAGGATAAGGACACTAATCCTCTGAGTTATGTTACTGTTGTCTTCAAGTATAGATGCTTGACTTCTTTCGGTGTGTGTCGTGATTGTGAGTAGAGTTTACAGTCCTGCATGATGATCATTGGTATCTGTCTTCTTACCATCAGCACTTTTGCTTCCTCCGGTGTTTCATTGAGCTTGATAAATGTTTTACAGTTTGTAGTCCAGGTGTGTTGAATTTTTTTCTGTTTCTTCAGGTAGCATGCTTTTTTGGCGATATCAGCGTTGCGCTTCGTCAGGTGCTTATTGATGTAGACGTCGGTTCCTCTCAACTTTCTTCCTTGTTTTAATAGTGCAATCTTGTGTTTTCAGTTGACAAACCGCATGATAACAGCGGATTTGTCCCCGGCGCTCCTCTTGGGCAGAGGGTGGCAAGCTTTGATGTCGCAGTCCACCTGTATTCCCTTGAACTGCAGGAAAGTAGCCACCTGTTGCGCCGTGGAGCTAACATCCAGTTCACCAGGCTCACCTCCTTCGCCAGCGGCCAATGCCCGGGCGTATGACCAGGCTTTGATGTTGACTGCGGAGATGATCATTAATTCTGGTGTACTGCTCCAGGTCAGCAACCCTGCTTTCCAGAAAGGTTATTCTCTTTTCCTTTTCCTCATTCTGGATGCGGAGAGTTTTAACCTCCTTGACCAGCTTAAGGATAGCTTTCTGCTCCAGCCTGACAGCAGAGACTTCTTTACTAAGGAAGTCCAACGCGTTTTTAATATCATCAACCTCCTCCACCGATGAGAGAGGCTGGTGCCTTCTTTGGACCCATGTTTGGAACGTGCTAGTTGTTTTTAGCAGTATGTTGTAGTTTCGCGGCTAGTTGTTGTTTTCTCACTCCGCTTTCCCTTTAGTGGTCTCCAAAGTCAGAAGCTCTTAAACGGCGTGTTGATTTCAAAGATCCTCAGATCGGCGTCTCGAAGCTTACTTCATCACAGCCACCTAAAGCAGTGAAAGATTCTGCCTAGGTTGTTTTGACTGTTGGCGTCTGGTCAGCTGTCACTTCCTCAACTTCGTTAAATTTAACCGTTGCGATCTGACATGAGAGCATTTCAGACACAGGTGTTTCACTGAGGTATATAACGACATAAAGTATATTTCAAATAACTATCATATTACAACAATATTATCAAACCATCTGTGTCACTCCAAATCATTAAATCCATTGATCAAATTCCTCGTCCTTTGTCAACAACACCGCGCGTGCGCCCTGATGGCTTTCTGCTCCAGCCTAACAGCAGAGACTTCTTCACTGAGAAGACTTCTTTTTTTGTTTTTGGTTTTAATTTTGCAAATTTGTGAAAAAATTCACATATAAGTCGTTCCTCAGTATAAGTCGCCCCCCCCCAAACTAAGAAAAAAAAAAGTGACTAATAGTCCAAAAATTACGGTAGTTATTTCATGTTATGTTTTTGTAAATTAATAATTTTTATTTTACTTCCAGCGGCAGATAAGTTTCAGCCACTTACATCAGCTCCATTCTTTTCTTACACCTCTTGGCTGCTACAAACTGGAATTTCTACATCAAAACACACATCAAAATCAAATCAACAGAGTAAGTACAACCGAATATTTACCTCCAATGCTGCATACCAGGTGGCAGCTTCATTGATTTTCTCCTCTGTGGTTTGTTTGAGGTTGTGTTGTAGGGCCCTATTGGTCAATTCTAGCTGATGCTCTTTGTACTTTGATTCCTTTAGTGCCAGTTCCAACTCCAACTGCAAAATAAAAACAAATAAAGCCCTACCACACAACACGATACATACATATTTTGTGTGCAACAAAAGTGCTCATAAATGTCTCCTTCACCTTTATATGCTCTAACTCCAGAAAATTTTTCCGCAGATCCAAGAACTCTGATGTACATGAACTCTGAGAGTCTTCATTCAGAACCCGTATCTCATCCATCTTATTCTTCAGCACCTTGGTTTGTAAGTCAAGCTTTTCTTTCAGCTGTTTCTCAATCAGCTGTGACTCATCCAGAGCAGATTGTAAATGTATCATCTATAAGAAATAAATGTGTGGGAATAAAAACTTTAAGGAATGCAAACAGCTCCCTGTTGGTATTTAAAATATCAACAACAAAAAAACACAACTAAGAATAGAACCGGACGTATATTCAAGGGCTGCATTTTAAAAAGTATTAATCCGTTGACTATTGTATTAACCAGACAAAAATAATTGAAGTCCCATCCCTTCATTTAAAAATAGGACTAATTTCAAATTTATAAACCAGAAATGCACAAACTAGTTTCCAGTCTGTAAGTTGCACCAGAGTATAAGTCACACTAGCCTCTTTGGGGATGGCTCCGCTCACTTCCACTTTTTATGCTACGTATTACCTATCCCACTCCGCAAAAATGGTGCAATGCCGTCTCCCTCAAAGACCCGTTTTTTTCTAATCGATTTCCCCGTGACGAGAAGAAGAAATGGTTGAAGTTGATATAGTTGAATCTTGGGTGATTGAAGAGGCTTTGGTTACTAGCTACTCAAACGTAGCATCAAGTGCTAACTTCTTCTTTTTTTGCACTTAGAAGTGCTTTCAAAACTACCGTATTTTCCGATATGGAAGGGAGACATAGGTAAGCCGTACCAAGGTGTTAGATTGAACTTTAGTCCGTTCCGATCATTTTATAAGTCGTCGTTTGAGAAACGCGATTGTTTACACTTTGCTGAGGCTCATGGGAGTCTGCGGGTGGCTAATGCTATAGTGATAGCTGCTGTACACACGAGGCTATTTCATGTCAAAATAGGCTGCTCTGTTAATGTTTCGAGTAAATTTACGGATCGATATGGAAGGGAAACATAGGTAAGCGGTACCAAGGTGTTAGATCGAACTTTAATCAGTTCTGATCATATTATAGCATACGTGTCAAACTCTGGCCCGCGGGCCAAATTTGGCCCACAGTGTAATTATATTTGACCCGCAAGAAAATTTCAAATTAACATTAGAGCTGGCCCGCCGGTATTATACGGCGGCAGCGCTGTAGCAGCGCTGTACCACCGCATTCATCGCTTGTACTAAAAATCCCATAATGCTCTGCTGTTGCTTTGGCGCCCATACGTCCGTTCATGACTCCGCCTCATGCCCATATAAGTAGATTCCGTGTTCATTTTTTCCCAGAATGCACCTGAAATTTTCAAGATGGCGCTGCCTAGATTCGATACTATTGGCCTCCGAGCAGCAGTCCACAAACCAATCGGTGACGTCACGGATGTTACGTCCGTTTCTCTATGTGCACACCCTGCATCTCCGTGCCTCTCCCCCACACTGCGACCTCAAACGACAGCTGTCACTGTGTTACCCTACCAACAAATGGTGAAAAGAAAGGCAGAAAATAGAACTTTTCTGGACAGGTGGGAGACTGAATATCTGTTTACATGTATACAAGACAACACCTGTTTGTCTTGTTTGTGGAGCCAACAACATGTCAGTAACTAAGGAGTACAATATTAGACGACACTATGAAATCAAACACCAGGACAAATATAAGGACCTGGACACGGCTAAAAGGAGCCAGAAAGTAAAGGAGATGAAAAGAGGTTTGGTTTCACAACAGAAAATGTTCACAAAAGCCACAACACAAAGTGAGGCTGCTGTAAACGCAAGTTATATCGTGGCACAAGAAATCGCCAAATCAGCCCGACCCTTTAATGAGGAAGAGTTTGTAAAAAACCATCCGTCAGTCGTCACCTTATCGTGGTGGAGGGGTTTGCGTGCCCCTATGATCCTAGGAGCCATGTTGTCTGGGGCTTCATGCCCCTGGTAGGGTCACCCATGGCAGAAGGGTCCTAGGTGAGGGGCCAGACAAAGCACGGCTCAGAAGACCCCTGATGATGAATACAATAAATGGATGTCGTTTTCCCTCGCCCGGACGCGGGTCACCGGGGCCCCTCTCTGGAGCCAGGCCTGGAGGTGGGGCTCGAAGGCGAGCGCCTGGTGGCAGGGCCTTCGCTCATGGGGTCCGGTCGGGCATAGCCCGAAAAGAAAACGTGGGTCCCCCTTCCAATGGGCTCACCACCTATAGGAGGGGCCAAAGGGGTCGGGTGTATAGTGTGCTGGGCGGCGGCCAAAGGCGGGGACCTTGGCGGTCCGATCCCCGGCTGCAGAGGCTGGCTCTAGGGACATGGAATGTCACCTCTCTGGCTGGAAAGGAGCCTGAGCTGGTGTGTGAGGCAGAAAGGTTCCGACTAGACATGGTCGGACTTGCCTCCACACATAGTTTGGGCTCTGGTACAAGTCCTCTCTAGACGGGCTGGACTCTCTTCCACTCTGGAGTTGCCCACGGTGAGAGGCGTCGAGCAGGTGTTGGCATACTTATTGCCCCCCGGCTGGGCGCCTGCACATTGGGGTTCACCCCGGTGAGCGAGAGGGTAGCCTCCCTCCGCCTTCGGGTGGGGGGACGGGTCCTGACTGTTGTTTGTGTCTAT
Source organism: Syngnathus leptorhynchus (assembly GCF_054491065.1). Lineage (NCBI taxonomy): Eukaryota > Metazoa > Chordata > Actinopteri > Syngnathiformes > Syngnathidae > Syngnathus > Syngnathus leptorhynchus. Next base: position 24,425,840 of record NC_141196.1, read on the forward strand.
GCACCGAACGGCAGCTCAGAGTACCCACCCTTCTTAGAGTCCCTGGAGGAAGTGCTGGAGAGCGCTCCTTCTGGGGACTCCATCGTTCTACTGGGTGACTTCAATGCTCACGTGGGCAATGACAGTGAGACCTGGAAGGGCGTGATTGGATGGAATGCCCCCCCCAATCTGAACCCGAGCGGTGTTTTATTGTTGGACTTCTGTGCTCGACACGGATTTTCTATAATGAACACCATGTTCAAGCATAAGGGTGTCCATGTGTGCACTTGGCACCAGGACACCCTAGGTCGCAGTTCGTTTATCGACATCGGATTTGCGGCCGCATGTTTTGGACACTCGGGTGAAGAGAAGGGCGGCGCTGTCAACTGATTACCACCTGGTGGTGGGTTGGCTCCGATGGTCGGGGAAAATGCCGGTCCGACCTGGCAGGCACAAATGCTCTGTGAGGGTCTGCTGGGAACGTCTGGCAGAGTGCCCTGTCAGGAAGAGCTTCAACTCCCACCTCCGGCAGAGCTTTTCCCACGTCCCGGGGGAGGCGGGGGACATTGAGTCCGAGTGGACCTTGTTCCGCTCCTCAATTGTTGAGGCAGCCGACCGGAGCTGTGGCCGTAAGGTTGTTGGTGTCTGTCGTGGCGGCAATCCCCAAACCCACTGGTGGACACCGGCGGTAAGAGATGCCGTCAAGCTGAAGAAGGAGTCCTATCGGGCCGTTTTGGCCTGCGGGCCTCCGGAGGCAGCTGACGAGTACCGGATGGTCAAGCGGAACGCGGTTGCTGAGGTAAAAACCCGGGCGTGGGAGGAGTTTGGCAAGGCCATGGAGAATGACTTCCGGACGGCTTCGAGGAAATTCTGGTCCACCATCCGGCGTCTCAGAAGGCGGAAGCAGTGCACGGTCAACACTGTTTACAGTGGAGATGGTGTGCTCCTGACCTTGACTCGGGACGTCGTGAGTCGGTGGGGGGAATACTTCGAAGACCTCAATTCCACCGACACACCTTCCATTGTGGAAGCAGGGCCTGGAGACTCTGAGGCGGACTCTCCAATCTCGGAGGTCGAAGTCACTGAGGTAGTTAAAAAACTCCTCGGTGGCAGGGTCCCGGGGGTGGATGAGATCCGCCCGAAGTTCTTAAAGGCTTTTGGATGTTGTGGGGCTGTCATGGCTGACACGCCTCTACAGCATTGCGTGGACATCAGTGACGGTGCCTCTGGATTGGCAGACTGGGGTGGTGGTTCCCCTCTTTAAGAAGGGGGACCGGAGGGTGTGTTCCAATTACAGGGGAACCACACTCCTCAGCCTCCCTGGTAAGGTCTATTCAGGGGTGCTGGAAAGGAAGATCCGTCGGGAGGTCGAGCCTCGGATTCAGGAGGAGCAGTGTGGCTTTTGTCCTGGCCGTGGAACAGTGGACCAGCTCTACACCCTCGGCAGGATCCTCGAGGGTGCATGGGAGTTCGCCCAACCAGTCCACATGTGTTTTGTGGACTTGGAGAAGGCATTCGACCGTGTCCCTTGGGAGGTTCTGTGGAGGGTGCTTCGGGTGTACGGGCTGCCGAGCCAACTGATAAGGGTGGTTCGGTCCCTGTATCACCGATGCCAGAATTTGGTCTGCATTTCTGGCAGTAAGTTGGATTCGTTCCCAGTGAGTGTTGGACTCCGCCAAGGCTGCCCTTTGTCACCGATTCTGTTCATAATTTTTACGGACAGAATTTCTAGGCGCAGCCGAGGCATTGAGGGTGTCTGATTTGGGGACCTCAGAATCGGGTCACTGCTTTTTGCAGATGACGTGGTGCTGTTGGCTTCTTCAGGTCGTGATCTCCAGTTCTCACTGGAGCGGTTCGCAGCCGAGTGTGAAGCGGTCGAGATGAGGGTCAGCACCTTCAAATCCGAGTCCATGGTCCTCGGTCGGAAAAGGGTGGAATGCCCTCTCCGGATCGGGGATGAGATCCTGCCCCAAGTGGAGGAGTTCAAGTATCTTGGGGTTTTGTTCATGAGTGAGGGCAGGATGGAGCGCGAGATCGACAGGTGGATCGGTGCAGCGTCGGCAGTAATGCGGACTCTGTATCAGTCCGTCGTGGTGAAGAGAGAGCTGAGCCAAATGGCAAAGCTCTCGATTTACCGGTCGATCTGAGGTCCTACCCTCACCTATGGTCACGAGCTATAGGTCGTGACCGAAAGAATGAGATCCAGGATACAAGCGGCCGAAATGAGTTTCCTCCGCAGGATGTCCGGGCTCTCCCTTAGAGATAAGGTGAGAAGCTCGGTCATCCGGGAGAGACTCAGAGTAGAGCCGCTGCTCCTCCACGTTGAGAGGAGCCAGATGAGGTGGCTCAGGCATCGCATCAGGATGCCTCCTGAACGCCTCCCTGGGAAGGTGTTCCGGGCATGTCCCACCGGCAGGAGACCCCGGGGACGACCCAGGACGCGATGGAGAGACTATGTCTCTCGGCTGGCCTGAGAACGCCTTGGGATCCCCGGGATGAGCTTGATGAAGTGGCTGGGGAGAGGGAAGTCTGGTAGTCCCTCCTAAAGCTGCTGCCCCCGCAACCCGACCCCGGATAAGTGAAAGAAGATGGATGGATGGATGGATGGATGAATGAATGAATGAATGGATGGATGGATGGATGGATGGATGGATGGATGGATGGATGGATGGATGGATGGATGGATGGATGGATGGATGGATGGATGGATGGATGGATGGATGGATGGATGGATGGATGGATGGATGGATGGATGGATGGATGGATGGATGGATGGATGGATGGCACAACACAACCACAGAGAAAGAAAATGTGTAACTGAAATAAACCCTCCGTGGAATAAACTTGTAGGATTAACCACTGATGGTGCGCCAGCCATGAGTGGTAAAAGGAATGAACTGGTGGCCAGAATCTGTGAAAAGATGTGCGAAGAGAACTGTGCAGGTGAATTATCTGTTTATCACTGCATCTTACATCAAGAATCCCTGTGTGGTAAAGCGCTGAATATGGAAGATGTTGTGTCCACAGTAACACAAGTTGTTAACTTCATAAGAGCCAAAGGTCTCAATCACCGCCAGTTTAAGTCTTTTCTGGAAGAGTGTGATTCAGAATACACAGATGTGCCGTATCACACAGAGGTGAGATGGCTAAGCCACGGAAAAGTGCTAAACTGATTTTTCGAACTGCGTGAAGAAATGTGCCAGTTTCTGGAAAGCAAAGGGAAGGACACAGCAGAGCTCCGGGAGCAAAGGTTTCTGTGTGAGCTGGCCTTTCTGTGTGACATCTCAAGCCACCTCGATGTGCTGAACCTGCAGCTGCAGGGGCGGGGACGCATCATCACAGATATGTATGCGTCAGTGAGAGCTTTTAAAATGAAGATGTGCCTGTGGGAGAATCAGCTGCTACAAGCAAACTTTGGCCATTTCCCCTGCTGCCAAACCATAAAAACGCAGATCTCTATCGCCGTGTGCGCACAGTTTGCTGAAAAACTCAGTGTGCTCGGCGCGAAGTTTAGCCAGCAGTTTGGCGACTTTGATGTCCAGAAACTTAGATTTGAAATGTTTAGTAATCCCTTCGCAGTTGATGTGGAAAAAGCACCAACCAACCTCCAAATGGAGCTGAATGAACTCCAGGGTGATGAAACGCTGAAGTCAAAGTTTGATGTTGTTGGGGCCGCACAGTTTCCACAGTTCATCCCTGACACGATGCCTCAGCTTCACACTGAAGTTGCTCAATTGCTCTTCATGTTTGGTAGCACTTACCTATGTGAGCAACTTTTTTCCTCAATGAAGATGCCAAAAACTTCTCACAGGAGACGTCTGACTGACGAACACCTTTGTTCAATAATGACGGTTTCCTCAGCTCAAACCCTAAGCCTCGACATTGATGGACTGGCATCCAAGAAAAGATGCCAGGTATCTGGCTTGGCCGCATCAGAGGAGATCAGTGTGTCACAAAATGAGCAGTAAATACATTTTCTATGCACTTTTTCTTGCTACTCCAAGGCTTGAATGGTTGATTTATTCATAGTTATGTTACTTTATTTTCAAATTTATTAGCCTGTGTAAGAAGCTAATTTTGACATTTACCTCAGAAGGCTGCAAACAGGAGGCATTCGATTTTTATTTAACTTTCATTTAATATGCCATTGATGTTTTATTATTATTATTATTATTATTACTATTATTACGATTATTGTTATTATTATTATTATTGGTGTTATTATCAACTTGATTTTGCACGCCTGCACTTTTAAGTTATATAAGCCTTGCTTGTTCAATATTCATTGTAAAATCAAAACTTGTTTGATTCCATATTAAAAGGTTCATTTGTTCAACCATGGCCTGCGGCTTTGTTCAATTTTAAATTTTGGCCCACTGTAAATTTGAGTTTGACACCCCTATAAAATTTATAGGATAATTTGAGTAACACAATTGCTTACAGAGGGCTCAATGGTTATTGGCTAGTGGATGCATACCGCAACCCTAGTCAACCGCAGTTTGTTGCAGTATAGCTTCTATTTTATGTGGCTTATAATCCGGTGCGCCTTATATATGGACAAAGTTTTAAAATGGGCCGTTCGTTGAAGGTACGCTTTATAATCCGGTCCGCCTTTTGGTCCGGAAAATAGGGTAATGTTCCCCTTCTTGAACAGCTACCATTATTGGATGTAAAGAAATACCTGTACTGTGCTGCGGCATCATAAACTTTGAAATCAGGCTAACTTTACTGACTCACACATCTGCAGGTTATGTAATTTTCCTAATTAAATAAAGGTAAAATAATGTGCTCGGAAGAGAAGTATATAGAGTAATCCCTCATTTTTTGCTGGGGTTACTGTCAGGGCTAAGCACCATCAGATACTTAATAACAAAGAACAAAGAAGAGAAAACAACCAGTAATTGCTTTGATCCAGAGGAGAACGACAGAGAGCGCTCAGTTACAATCTCGATCAGTTCTGGAGCTCTCTGTTTTGCCTTCTCATTTTTTTTCAGTTTAAGATGCCCTGGTTATGGTTACATAGGCGTTGCAACACTAAAGAGAGGAGATTATGCAACTGTAGCAACGCTGTTCAGCTAACATAGCAATAAATGGAGTGTTGTTCAAACAGATAGGAGCTGTGTTGCCACATTGTTCAGTTAACATTCCAATAAATAGATTTTTGTTCAAAAAGATAGGAGTCGTGTCGCCACGTTGTTCAGTTAACATTCCAATAAATTGAATTGTTGTTCCTCTTCAGGTGGCTGAAACCATCACAGCTGACACCCTCGGCCGTGGTTAGTGAGATATCTCGAAGCTGCTGAGTGCCGCTTTCCTGTGGAACAATGCAACTAGATTTTTTTTACTAGGTTTTCGTTCTTGCCAAGCACAACACACAATAATTTTGAGTAAATATGGCATAACATATATACAATTACTTAAACAGTTACGTTCCGAAAACAACCCATGATAGGCATAAACTGTGAAGTCAAAACCTTTATTTTTTTTTTACCATTATTACCGTAATTTTCGGACTATAAGTCATAGTTTGGGTGGGGGGCAACTTATACTCAGGAGCAAGTTATGTGATTTTTTTTCCAAAATTTTAAAAATTCAAAAATCGGCGATGTAGTGAAACCGCGATAAACGAACCGCAATGTAGCAAGGGATTACTGTCATTTGAACTGCAAGTGGCGTCACCCGTGCCGCGCGGCGGTTGTTTACATAAAGGGCAACAAAGGATTCGATCACGGGATGACGAAGGGCCCCACGTACTACCGGCATCATTAGCGGCTTTGTTTGTAAGTGACATGGAGGACGAAGAGTTTGAAGGATTTAATGATTTTGAGTGACACAGAAGGTTTGAAAAAAGATTATGGCTTTTTGGTTTGATAATATTGTTTTAATATGATAGTTTTTTAAAAAATACTTTATATATCGTTATATGGGTCTGTGGAATAATTAGAAATGACACTTACAACGGGTCCAACTTGAGCATATGCGGCGCATACGCGGCATTGTTTACATAAAGCACGATCGATGGATTTAATGAATTGGAGTGACACAGATGGTTTGATAAACGTGTTATTTATGTAATACTTACTTGAATAACTCTGAATGTTATGTCAGGCTCGTTCTCAGCTCCTTGTTTGTGTATGTCACGTTAGCATACCGTATCGTTTTAAGGTCCGAAAATTACGGTATATGTACCATATTTTCCGGACTATGAGACGCTCCGGAGTATAAATTGCACCAGCCATAAAATCCATAATAAAGAAGAAAAAAATATAAAAGTGGCACCGGAGTATAAGTCGCAATTTTGGGACAAATTTATTGGATAAAATCCAACACCAAGAACAGACATGTCATCTTGAAAGGAAATTTAAAATAAAAATAGATTAGGCAACAACAGGCTGAAAGTACGGTATGCTAACGTTACATAAACACAAACAAGGAACTGAGAACGTGCCTATTGTAACATATTAAAAATTATTCAAATAACTATAACATGGATAACATGCTAACAACTTTATCGAACCATCTGGGTCACTCCAAATCATTAAATCTTCATCATCTGTGACGCTTATAACAACTCCGCTAACCCGAGAAGTAAAAGATGCAGCGGTTCCTCATCTACATGGCTTACATCACACTCATCGTCAGTTACAGTTCAAAATATTCCACAGGCCTAGAGCAGTTTAGAGTGAAAATAACGTGAATTGATATAATGTGTTGATATTTTCACATATATGTAAGTCCCTCCTGAATATAAATTGCACCCCCGGCCAAATTATGAAAAAAAAACTGACTTAGAGTCCGAAAAATACGGTACATGTATAAGATTGAAAACAAACAACAAAGCATGTTTTCAGGCTGAAGCATTTCTTTGACAAAGTATACGCTTTCTTACAAATAACTACAGTAAAATCATAACTTTAATCATCAATACAAAGTATGTACTATATAATAGGACAAAAAAAAAATCCGTGAAGCACAGAGGCCGTAAAATGTGAACCGTGATGTGGCGAGGGATTACTGTATGTGTTTGATATATAAATATTGTCTTTGTATATTATTGTCTTTTATAAACTGAACTCAAACTAGACCAACTTGCACATTGTTAATTATTACCACTTATTTTCTATTCACAGGCGTTACAAATTCACTCAAAACTCCAATGCAAGGATCTGTGGGTGGCATTTCCCTGATGACAAAGCAGTTGGGCCATCGTGATTTGCATGGAACGATAGAAAGTTTTGTTGTCCTTTATTCTATTTTATGTAAAATACATGTACTGTATTGTACTCACATTGTTAATTGATATTAATGCGCAAATCCATCAAAATGCTCATCTTCTGTATCCAAATTAAACAGTTGGGCAAGTTCACCATTAAACATGCCAAGTTCATTGTCTCGTCATTGTCACATTGATCTTCTGCAATAGTCCTGGCTTTCCAGAAAGCTCTAATTGTGCTGCGTAAGCATGTCTCTTTGTCGCTGCCATTTTAGAGGGTGCTAATGCTGTTTTTTTTGCACCACTGATAGTACTTCTTTTCCAATGGCGGCGGAGGTACGTACTCTATGTGTTACGTAAAGTCCTCTGATTGGTTTACCACCCCATAAAACGTAATGTCTTCTGATTGATTCATCAGGTCTACATATTACGCCTGTATATTAAGTCTTTGTGTGGCGGAAGCCACACAAAACAATTTCACAGATACGCACAACCGGTAGTATTTATTTTTATTGATAAATAAATCCTACCATTTGTGCAAATTGGCGGCAGTACATACTTCGCACAAACAAAAGTATTTATGTACCAATGGCGGCAGAGGTATGTACAGACCCTTCTCGCCCAGGTTATAGTTTGTCCGATCTACATAAAACACAATGTCCTCTGATTGGTTTATCGGGTGCCTGTTAATTACGTTTCTGTGTGGCGGAAGCCACATAAAACAACTTTACAGATTTGCACAAACAATAGTATGTTTTCACCAATGGCGGCAGCGGATGTCCATGTAAAACGTAATGTCCTCTGATTGGTTTATCTGGTCTTCATGTAATATTAAAGGAGCCACAAAAAACAACTTTACAGATTTTGGATTTTAGTCGACAAAAGGTGCACCTTGTTAAAAGGCGAGAATTTGAGAAAATTAAAGGCTTTTAAGTGTGACTTATGCGGAAAATACGGTACAGCATGATCGTCTTGAGGCTGTTCTGATGAATTTTCAGTTGGATTTGTTTTCCAAGCTCAATGCAATACATTGGGTAAAATTGTGAAAAGTGGAAACAAAAATTCCTTGCCATTATCAATGGTATCTATCTTCAGGTTGCAAACCATTTACTGTACAAACGTAAAATTTCTTTTGGAACGAATGCAGGAGAGATTTTTTTCGTGTGTCGAGGAAATATAAAGCGCAAAATCTGATGTGCTGCCCCCGTCATATAGTATCTAGAAAACTCTTTTTTCTCTAGTCCTTGTCCCCGGTCTTAAGATGGTACAATAAAAGATTGAAGTCAATAAGATGAATCCTCTAGGACAGGGGTCGGCAACCCGCATGGGCATGCGTCTCTTTGCGAGAATGCGTGTAAATGGAAAAATGTTGTTTTTCTGTTGTTTTTTTAAATATGGTTTATAGATGGTAATCATGACATAAAAATTCTTATGCTGTAAATGCCATAAAATGCAATATAACGTGAAGAAAAACGTATATAAGTCGCTCCGGAGTATAGGTCGCATTTTGAGGGAAATTTATTTGACAAAATCCAACACCAAGAACAGACATGAATGAGCAACAACAGGCTAAACAATAGGTATGCTAACGTGACTGACTCTGCTTCCCCCTCCTGAGACGCCGGATGGTGGACCAGAATTTCCTCGAAGCCGTCCGGAAGTCATTCTCCATGGCCTCGCCAAACTCCTCCCACGCACGAGTGTTTGCCTCAGCAACCGCCGAAGCCGCGTTCCGCTTGGCCATCCGGTACCTGTCAGCTGCCTCCGGAGTCCCGCAGGCCAAAAAGGCCCTATAAGACTCCTTCTTCAGCTTGACGGCATCCCTTACCGCCGGTGTCCACAACCGGGTTCGGGGATTGCCGCCACGACAGGCACCAACAACCTTACGGCCACAGCTCCGGTCGGCTGCCTCAACAATGGAGGCACGGAACAAGGTCCACTCGGACTCAATGTCCCCCGCCTCCCCCGGGACGTGGAAAAAGCTCTGCCGGAGGTGGGAGTTGAAGCTCTTCCTGACAGGGGATTCTGACAGACGTTCCCAGCAGACCCTCACAGAGCGTTTGGGTCTGCCAGGTCGGACCGGCATCTTCCCCCACCATCGGAGCCAACCCACCACCAGGTGGTGATCAGTTGACAGCTCCGCCCCTCTCTTCACCCGAGTGTCCAAAACATGCGGCCGCAAATCCGATGACACGACTACAAGGTCGATCAACGAACTGCGGCCTAGGGTGTCCTGGTGCCAAGTGCACACATGGACACCCTTATGCTTGAACATGGTGTTCATTATAGAAAATCCGTGTCGAGCACAGGATTCCAATAATAGAACACCGCTCGGGTTCAGATCGGGGGGCCGTTTCTCCCAATCATGCCCTTCCAGGTCTCACTGTCATTGCCCACGTGAGCATTGAAGTCACCCAGTAGAACGATGGAGTCCCCAGAAGGAGCGCTCTCCAGCACTTCCTCCAGGGACTCTAAGAAGGGTGGGTGTTCTGAGCTGCCGTTCGGTGCATAGACACAAACAACAGTCAGGACCCGTCCCCCCACCCGAAGGCGGAGGGAGGCTACCCTCTCGCTCACCGGGGTGAACCCCAATGTGCAGGCGCCCAGCCGGGGGGCAATGAGTATGCCAACACCTGCTCGACGCCTCTCACCGTGGGCAACTCCAGAGTGGAAGAGAGTCCAGCCCCTCTCGAGAGGACTTGTACCAGAGCCCAAATTATGTGTGGAGGCAAGTCCGACTATGTCTAGTCGGAACCTTTCTGCCTCACACACCAGCTCGGGCTCCTTTCCAGCCAAAGAGGTGACATTCCATGTCCCTAGAGCCAGCCTCTGCAGCCGGGGATCGGACCGCCAAGGTCCCCGCCTTTGGCCGCCGCCCAGCTCACTATACACCCGACCCCTTTGGCCCCTCCTATAGGTGGTGAGCCCATTGGAAGGGGGACCCACGTTTTCTTTTCGGGCTATGCCCGACCGGACCCCATGAGCGAAGGCCCGGCCACCAGGCGCTCGCCTTCGAGCCCCACCTCCAGGCCTGGCTCCAGAGAGGGGCCCCGGTGACCCGCGTCCGGGCGAGGGAAAACGACGTCCATTTATTGTAATCATCATCAGGGGTCTTCTGAGCCGTGCTTTGTCTGGCCCCTCACCTAGGACCCTTCTGCCATGGGTGACCCGACCAGGGGCATGAAGCCCCAGACAACATGGCTCCTAGGATCATAGGGGCACGCAAACCCCTCCACCACGATAAGGTGACGACTCACGGAGGGGGTATCAAGGAAGCGAAAAAGGCATTCTCTTCCAAGATTACCGCCCACTTCAAAGACAGCAGGGATGCTCGAAGCCTGTGGCAAGGCATTCAGACCATCACGGACTACAAGCCCGCGCCGCAGAGCTGTGAGGGCGACGCCCCTCTGCTCAACGAACTGAACCGCTTCTTTGCTCGCTTCGACGCTGACAACAGCACTTTCCCGCTGAAGACCCCTCCCCCTCCGAACGAGCAGCCCCTGTGCCTCTCTGTCGTTAGCGTGAGGAGGACGCTTGCCGCTATCAACACCCATAAGGCGGCAGGCCCGGACAACATCCTGGGTCGAGCGCTGAAGGACTGCGCTGAGGAGCTGATGGATGTCTTCACGGACATCTTTAACATTTCCCTGCAGCAGGCCATCGTCCCGTCATGTTTCAAGGCTGCCACCATCATACCTGTGCCGAAAAATCCTGCTCCTTTCTGCTTCAATGACTACCGCCCTGTGGCACTGACACCCGTCGTCAGGAAGTGCTTTGAGTGGCTTGTCATCAGTGGCGTACATCAGATCTGTTCTTCCCCCCACCATAGACCCCTTCCAGTTTGCGTACCGAGCCAATCGGTCCTCTGAGGATGCCGTCTGCTCTGCCCTTCACTCTGCCCTCACCCACCTGGAGACTCGTATGTGAGATTGCTGTTTGTGGACTTCAGTTCTGCATTCAACACCATTGTTCCACAGCGTCTCATCTGCAAACCCGACAAGCTGGGCCTCAGTACCTGCCTTTGCAACTGACTACTGGACTTCGTCTGTCAGAGGCCTCAGGTAGTACGTGTTGGCGACAATGTCTCCGGCAGCATCACGCTGAGCACGGGGCCCACCAAGACTGCGTGCTCAGTCCGCTGCTCTTCACCCTGCTGAGGCATGACTGCACTGCAAACTACAGCAGCAACCGCGTGCTGAAATATGCCAACGACACGACTCTGGTGGGTCTTATCACTGGGGGCGACGAGACTCAATACAGGTCAGAGGTTGACCTTCTGGCCACGTGGTGCAGGGACAACAACCTCCTGCTGAACGTCAACAGGACCAAAGAGATTGTTGTTGACTTCCGGAAGGGTCACACCCAACACCTGCCGCTGACCATCGATGGAGCTGTCAGGATCCTGACCTCTCTCCCCCCTCCACCCTTAGCTGCATGACGTCCTGTACTGCTTGCTGTATGCACGTTTGCTTCATTTTGCTCCTCTTATTTGTCTATTTATTGTGTGAAGGCGAAGGCCTTCACACTTATGTTATTCTACTCCTTTCACTTTATTATTATTATTGTGTGAAGGCGAAGGCCTTCACACTTATGTTAATGTACTCCATTCACTTTGTTATGATTATTGTGTGAAGGCCTTCACACTTATGTTATTCTACTCCTTTCACTTTATTATTATTATTCCGCTTCTTCTTCTTCTATTTTATTCTCCTCACTTTTCTGTCCTTCTTCTTCCACACAATTCAACCCATTCACTCCATTCCACTTTTCACGCATTCCAAATATTCACGAGATGAGCGCTTCCATTTTTCTTATTCCGAAAATTCTGATTCCGCAAAATTCCCAAATTTCCGACAAATTTTTCCCCATTCATTCTCAATGGCACATTCAACATTTCACATTCACGTCGTTCCAGTTTGAAATTCACACCATTCAGCACATTCACATCACATTGGGAAAGATTCTCAACATTCCCCAACTTCCCACTTCCCAAAAATTCCGCATTTTCAATTTTGAAATTCCACCAAACTCCCCAAAATTCAGTTTTTCACCTCTAGTTTCCACATTTTTCAACCGATTCAATTCATTCCAGCTTTCAACTCTTCATATTCTTCCTCCCTATTCTCCCACTTACCATAAATTCCACATTTTCAAATTAGTAATTCCACGAAATTCTCAAAAATTCCACCAAATTCTCCAAAATTCAGTTTTTTCCCTCTAAATTCCACATTTTTCAACCGATTCAACCCATTCCAGCTTTCAACTCTTCATATTATTCCTCCCTATTCCCCAAATTCCCACTTACCAGAAATTCCACCAAATTCTCTAAAATTCCACCAAATTCTACAAAATTCCGTTTTTTCCCTCTAAATTCCACATTTTTCAACTCATTCAACCCATTCCAACTTTATTCACCTTATGCTTCCCATATTCACCTCCTTGAATCCCACTTCCACTATGTGGCGGCCATCTTGGATTGACCCTAAAGTGACCCCAATGAGCCCTGATTGGACCGGAAGTGACCCCAGGTAACCCAGAAGTGACCCCCAATGAACCGGAAGTGACCTCAGGCAAACCGGAAGTGAGCCCAAATAGACCGGAAGTGACCCCCAATGAACCAGAAGTGACCCCCAATGAACCGGAAGTGACCTAAGGCAAACCAGAAGTGACCCCAAATAGACCGGAAGTGACCTCAGGCAAACCAGAAGTGACCCAAATAAGCCGAAAGTGACCTCTACTAAACCGGAAGTGGCCCAAATTGAACCGGAAGTGACTTTAATAAACCGGAAGTGACCTCAGTTAAACCGGAAAAGGCCTCAATTGAACCGGAAGTGACCCAAATAAACCGGAAGTGACCTCAGCTATACCGTAAGTGGCCTAAATTGAACCGGAAGTGACCCAAATAAACCGGAGGTAACCTCAGCTAAACCGTGAAGTGGCCTAAATTTAACCGGAAAAGACCCAAATAAACCGGAAGTGACCTCAGCTAAACCCGGAAGTGATATCTTTAAACCGGAAGACTCAAAATCATTCCGCAGTATTCCCCAAAAAGTTATTCAACCATTTCGCCCTCACACGCAATTTCTCCAGAAATTGCAAATTCTAGTTTATTTATTGTTTATTTATTTAGGTTATTTGCTTATTACTTATTCATCGCTCTTGTTTTTACTCTTTGTGCTATTTGCTGGTATGTGTTGTGTAATGTGTCCAGTCACCGTGGGACGGTGGGAAACGTAATTTCGATCTCTTTGTGTGTCTTAACATGCGAAGAACTTGACAATAAAGCAGACTTTGACTTTGTGACATAAACACAAACGAAGAGCAGAGAACGGGCCTGACGTAACATTCAGAGTTATTCTAATAACTATTACATAAATAACACGTTTATAAAACCATCTGTGTCACTCCATGAAATCCATCGATCGTCCTTTCCATAAACAATGCCGCATATGCGCCGCTGACGTCGGACTCGTAAGTTGTATTTCTAATTATTCCAGACCCATATAACTATATATAAAGTATATTTCAAATAACTATCATATTACAACTATTATCAAACCATTGGTGTCACTCCAAATCTTTAAATCCATCAATCAAATTCCTCGCACTTTATCAACAACGCCGCGCGTGCGCCCTAACGTCAGCCTCGTCGTTGTTTCACAGATCTAGTATATGACTATATTGTGGCGTTGATAAAGTACAAGCAAAGACGTGGGTTTCCCTTCACATATAAGTCGCTCCTCAGTATAAGTTGCCCCCCCAACTAAGAAAAAAACTGCGATTTATAGTCTGAAAATTACAGTAAATGTATCAATATGAGCAAAAATGGCACATTCAAAAATTCACAACTCTCCTCCTGTTCATTTCAGACTATGGCTGGCATGTCCTTTTTTTGTATGTCTCTGGGTGCTACCTACCAATTTTCAAAGACCAGGAATGTATTTTAATTTTCCCCATCTAGGTGGCGCTACAAAACAATTATCTTTTCAATATTTGTGACAACTATAAAATATCAAATTTCTCAACAGAGCTGATGAATGTGCAAAGTTTGGTAGGTTTTTGTGCATGTTGAAGGTGTCATAAATTCTATCATTTACAAAGAAAAACAAGATATTCATATGCGGCATTGTTTACGTAAAGGACGATCGATGGATTTAATGAATTGGAGTGACACAAATGGTTTTATGAACGTGTTATTTATGTAATAGTTATTAGAATAACTCTGAATGTTACGTCAGGCCCGTTCTCAGCTCTTCGTTTGTGTTTATGTCACGTTAGCATACCTATATATCGTTTAGCCTGTTGTTGCTCGTTCATCCCTGTTCTTGGTGTTGGATTTTGACAAATAAATATGCCCTAAAAGTGCGACTTATACTCCGGTGCGACTTATATATGTTTTTTTTTCACTTTATTGTGCATTTCATGGCTGGTGCGACTTGTACTCCGGAGCGATTTATAGTCTGAAAATTACGGTAACTTAGTAAGTACAATGTCTTCTTAAGAAGCACAATGATAATACAATTTCAATTTAACTGGCAGAAGCTTCTCAACTCACATCCTCCATTGATAGCTCAGAAGCATCTTCAATGTTTAATATATGATAATGTGATAAAAGCCCCAATTACAGATTAACTAGACCTCTGGTACCAATACCTACATGTCTGATGTTTCTAACAGCGTTTCCCAACCTTTATTCAGCTAAGGCACATAGTATTTAAAATTGCAGTGAACCGCTTAGCAAAACTATTTACAGAGTTAAATTTTGCACCTATCTAGGTTAAGAGCATTTGATTTATCTTCCCGTTTCTACACGTGTGGCACAGCTCAATTAAAGAAAATTAAGACGATGACAACCACTACTACCACTACCACTAATAATGAAAAAAAAAACTGTCATCCAAATAATTGACATCAGATAGATTTTTAAGTCTAATTATTTTTTAGCTTTTATCTTGAAGTTAAGACAGTTACCGTACCTTGTTGTTGAGTTTATTAAGAGTCGTGCGGTGACTACTCTCAAGCTTTTCCTTTTCAATGTTCATGTTATGTTGATGGCATTTCGTCAGACAATCAAGCTCTGATTGCACCGATTCAATTAGCCGGGTCTTCAGCTCCACCTCCTTCTGCAGCGTATACTTGTCTTGCTTAAGATCCTTGGACATTGATCAGAAAGACAGAACACTTGTTTTAGTCTCAACACACCTGATTCAAAAATCAAGATCTGGAAAAGACTGATGACAACCATGAGGGCCCTAACAGGTGGAAAAGTGCAAGACTATTTCCCTAAGACCATTTTAGAACCTTCGTTCCTTCACACACCTGATTTAAATGATCTGCTTTTCGCCCAGCTGGAATAGACTCCAGCACATCCCCCAAAACCCCGAACAGGGCAAGGAGTGTTGAAAACGGTAAATGCTAAATGTACTAAAATAGTCATGCACAATGCTCACTAAAATGGAAATAAGAGTAAAATGCTTAGAGTAGTAGTCCACTAAGACGGAAAAGAGTGAACAAAAACCAAAACAAATTTAAACTAAAATGATGACGAAAATCTGACTCAAACAGGCCGCCAGAAACAACACCAGTTGTAAATCGGCAGGTACTCAAAAAGCTGTCTTTCTGAAAATAGCAAGTATTCAAAGATTTAATAACTTTGCAAACAATTTTTTTTATGTTGTCATTATGGGGTGATGCAAGTAGAATTTTGAGGGAAACCTTGCTTCTGGAATAGGGTCCAGCATACTTGTGACTGTGAAAAAAAATGAATGGATGGATTTGAAGTGTCATACCTCCAACGCACTTGTCATCTTTATTCTCTGTTCCTCAAAGAGAGTTTGTGTTTCTGTTAGCTGATTAAGCAGATCCAAGCCGGCATGGGCAGCCAGCTGGACTTCCTCCTCCTTTTGCCTCAGTTGGTCCCGGAGAAACTGTATCTCATCCTCTCTTGCTGTGTCAGACATCTGAAGAGAAATATTTTAGTTGTTTCAGAAAAGATAGTTCGGCACAGACTGCAGATGGAGATACAGTTTTGGAGTCAATATTTTTTCCCCTATAAAATCAATCACAGATTTCATTGTTTCCAGTATTGCATATAAACTTGTACCACATTTTTCGGACTGAAAGTCGCTCCGGAGTACAAGTCGCATCTGCCATAAAATGCACCATAAAGGGGAAAAATACATACATAAGTCGCACCGAAGTTTGAGTCGCATTTTAGGGAAAATTTATTTGACAAATTCCAACACCAAGATGTCAAATCCACACCCACACCACCAAATCCGTCCTTAAGTGACCCGACCCTCCGTTTAAAGGGTTAAACTCCCCTTTGACCCCGTTGCTGTAACGCAACCCTCATAGGGAGACGAGAGTTACCAGGTCGGGGCGGGGAAAGATTCGTCCGAGTCTAACCGCCTCTAAGATATCAATTCAGACAAAACTAATTTATTCTTTTTAGGACGCCAATCCCTTTAAAGTCACTCTGAAACCGGTGCAGAGTAACCACTTGAGGCCCGGAATCAAGATGACCGCACCCTTTTTACTAGCAGCTCCTTCCCCTTTTTTGATTTGAACCATTTGTTATCGCTCAGATAAATTTATCTGTCTTTGGTAAGACCGAAGGGATTCGTTGATTTACTAGAGCTCACTCGCCCTAGCTGAGCTCAAGATAACTTCTTCAAACCAGATCTGACAATTCCGGATGTTAAGGATTAAAGCTGTCTTCACTTTAAAAAGAATTGAATGGATTTAAATAATGACTATGATAGGGAAATAAAGAAATTTTAAAATTCTAATTACTGCATATAAAACCATGCTCAACATAGTTAATAAGAAATAATCGATAACTGAATTAAAGATTAAGAAGCAATTTAAAGAATTAAATAAAAAAAGAATTACAAGTCAAAATTACATCAATGAATTCCACTCAACCATCTCAGAACAAAAGAGAAGACAAAAGGTCTAAAATCCTATTTGGTTGAACAAGTTGAGTGATCGGCTCTCCTTTGTTCCAAAATCCAAATTCTGTTTAAAAAAAGAGGAAAGGTCTGGCCATGAGGAGAATAGCCAATGCCGTAAAATTGGCGTCTTCCCCTTTCTGCCCGATGTGGCTGTCTCCTCTGCCTTCCTCGAAGATTAAAATTGGACAAAGTCTATTGGACTACTGTAATGCATTATTCTCTGGTCTTCCCAAGTCCAGCATCAAAAGTCTACAGTTAGTACAAAATGCTGCTGCAAGGCTGCTCTCACGGACAAGAAAATTTGATCACATTACCCCAATATTAGCCAATTTACACTGGCTCCCGGTCCATTTAAGATGTGACTTCAAGGTTCTTCTATTAACCTATAAATCATTGCATGGCTTAGCGCCTTCATATCTCGTCGACTTAGTTTTTCCTTATGTTCCGTCTCGTAACCTTCGTTCGCAAAACGCTAGTCTTTTAGTGACACCGAGGGCCAAGAAAATGTCTGCAGGGGCTAGAGCATTTTCTATTCGGGCTCCAGAGCTCTGGAATGCCCTGCCAATGGATATTAGAACTGCTACCTCAGTAGAAATATTTAAGACACGTTTAAAGACGTATTTTTATGATGTGGCCTTTAATTAACCTGTAGTAGCCGCTTCGGCTGGAGTCTGTCTTTGCTCCCTCTCCCCGACCCCACTCCCCCCACCCCTCCCCGGCTGGGGAGGTGGTTAGGTGACACCCAAGCTGACGACGGCTATCTAGATTCTCGTGGACCAATTCAGCATGAGGGATCTGCAGCGGAATACCCTCCTAGAGGACACTGCCAGGACAATCGAAGGCACCTCCGACAGCTCTTCGCTTTGGCCTGGACATCCACTTTTTGATTTCCATATGATGTATTTTATGTGCCCTCTTTGCATCCATTGCAGCCTGGTGATCCTGAAAGGGGGATCCTTCCATCTGTGGTCCCTTCTCAAGGTTTCTCATTTTTCCCCTGGTAGGGGTTTTTGAGTTTTTCCTTGCCCTTTTGGGAGCCCAAGATCAGGGGATGCTTTGAGAATAATTGTCAATTGATTGACTATGTGAAGCCCTTTGAGACTGCTTGTGATTTAGGGCTATACAAATAAACTTGACTTGACTTGACTTGACTTGACTTGACTTGAATCCGAAGCTTAAAATTTGACAAAGTCCAATTCGAAGACTCTGGAAATTTATTTTAGTAGATTTTGGTCCAATCTCAAAAAGAATGAAAAATCCATCTTCGTCTAAACAGCGTTCTCTACTCCGGACAGCAACAGGGCTATTTCCCTGACCAGGAAGAACAGCCTCGCTCTGTGTGAGGACAACATATTTATAGGCTTCTGACATTACCTCATCGGAATATGTAGGTGAAAGGTCAGAATCCCAGCACCGGGTCATAGCAATATCTAGGTGAAAGGTGAGAATCCCTGCACCAGGTCATAGGAATATCTAGGTGAATATCTGGTCGATTCCAATAGTGTAAAACAACCTCTTTTGTCTCACCACATTACATTCATGTATCGATGGAACAACAATGTTAAATACAGGTTGGATAAAACATTGCAACATTAAAAAAACATATCTTGTCTAATAAAGATCAACCTTCACACATAATCATACTTAACCATAATAATGGGTTCTTCTAACTTTAACATATATATTGATATTGCTCAAGCTGTTACATCTTAAAATTATGGCATAGCAAACTCATATTCCAAAATTGTGCTTTCCTACATGTTTGAACAGGTCATGTTCTCCTTGCTAACAATTTAATTTATTAGATTTGTTAGTTTCCATCAGGTCACCCCTATGTCAAGCTTTAACACCATCTCCTGGTGAAATTTTGGAACTACTACATGTTTTGGGATAGCCAATGTGCCTGGGCCAAATTCGATACCCAATTTTACACCATCTTGTACCACCATGCCACTTGACAAAAAACAGACATGAACCAGCAACAACAGGCCAAATGATACGGTATGCTAACGGGACATAAACACAAACGAGGAGCTGAGAACGGGCCTGACGTAACATTAACAGTGATTAAAATAACCATACCATAAAGAACACTTTTATCAAACAATCTGTGTCACTCCAAATCATTAAATCCATCGAATTCTTCATCCGCGTGTGCGGCGCGCCGCTGATGTCGAACGCGTCGTCAGTGTCAGTTCAAATTATTCCACAGGTCCATATAACTATAACTATATATATATATATATATATATATATATATATATATATAAAATAATGATATAAACAATTTTATCGAACCATCCGTGTCACTCCAAATCATTAAATCCATTGGAATCTTCGTCCTTTGTGTAAACACCGGCGCTTCTAACCCCGGAAGTGTGTGCGATGTGCCACTGACGTCAGGTGTAATTCAACTTATTCCACAGGCCAATATAGCTATATATAAACTATATATCAAACTGTATTATAAACAACAATTTTATCAAACCATCCGTGTCACTCCAAATCATTAAATCCATCAAAATCTTCGTCCTCTGTGTCACTTAAAAAAACAAAAAAAAGCAGCTGTTGCCTCCGGAACTCCATGCGCCGCTGACGTGAGCCTCGTCGTCACTTGCGGCTCCAATTATTCCACAGATCTACGTTTATAACTATATTATAGCGTTACCAAAGTACCAGGCAAGACGTGGGTTTGGTAACCGGCTCTGTATTTCACAAAACAAGAGCTCAACATATGAGCCAACACACAGTGCTATAAACAAGCGCCCTGGATCGCGCTTTCCCCCCGCTGCCTTCACGACCTTGTTAGACAATCGGAAACTACTGGTCTAACAACATAGATGTTGCTACTCTAAATAATGTATATATCAAATAACAAGTTTATTGAACCATCTGTGTCACTCCAAATCATTAAATCTCCTGACTCCGGAAGTCAGTGAATGGAATTCATTGTCAGTGAGGCTCCAATTATTCCACAGCCATAGTGCGCCCTCATGCGTTTCAAAATGAAAATAACATGCGAAGTGATCAACTATACTACTAAGAAAGTAATGTGTGAATGACCAGGTAAAGATTTGTGAATAACTACATATATAAGTCGCTCCAAAGTATTAGTCGCCCCCCCCCCCCCCCCCAAACTATGGAAAAATTGCTTGAAAATGGAAAGAGTGGAAAGAGCATGAAAAATATCAAGCTGAACCGCAAGAAATACATAGAGAACCCTGCATTTGCAAGACAGTTTACCATGGAAGAGCTGGAAGGGGGAATCGCTACCCTCAAACCAGGAAAAGCCATTGGACTGGATACCATCACAACCGAACAGATCAAGCACTTCGGTTACAAGGCCAAGACATGGCTCCTACAGCTCTACAATGAGTGCCGGACAACACCCAAGCTCCCCAACATCTGGAAGAATGTCCACATTATAGCACTGCTGAAAACTGGGAGACTCATCCGTTCCCAAGAACTTTAGACCAATCTCACTTCTGAGTCACACCGACAAGCTCTTCGAACGTCTAATCCTCAACAGAATAGGCTCCTTTGTTGATGAACACCTCATCCCTGAACAAGCAGGTTTCCCTCCTGGCAAGTCGACAACTAGCCAAGTACTCAACCTCACCCAGTACATCGAAGATGGTTATGAGGAAGGGATGGTAACTGGTGTGGTTTTTGTCAACCTCTCAGCTGCCTATGATACAGTCAACCACAGACGTCTCCTCAGCAAGATCCTGGAGACCACAAGAGACATCTGTCTGACAGACCTGATTGAAAGCATGCTTGAAAACAGGCGCTTTTTTGTTGAACTTGGAGGAAAGATAAGCAGGAGGCAAAGACTCAAGAATGGCCTCCCACAGGGAAGTGTGCTTGCACCACTTCTCTTCAACATCTACACCAACGACCAACCAAAACGTGCAGACACACGTCGCTTCATCTATGCAGACGATCTTGGCATAGGTGCACAAGCCACCGATTTCAAAATCGTGGAAGACAGACTCTCTAATGCTCTGAGAGAGCTAAGACCCTACTATGAAGAAAACCACCTACGTGCAAACCCATCCAAGACACAGGTGTGTGCCTTCCCCCTGCAAAATTGTGAAGCTAAGCGCCAATTGAAGGTCAGCTGGTCAGGAACCTTGAGCACTGTGAGCACCCAGTCTACCTAGGGGTAACCCTGGATAGATGCCTCTCCTTTAAGACCCACATTGAGAAGACTAAATGCAAAGAAGCTGCGAGGAACAACATTGTCCGCAAACTCACTGGCACAACATGGGGTGCTAATCCACAGAGTCTCAAGACAACTGCACTTGCTCTCTGCTACTCAGCTGTGGAGTATGCCTGCCCAGTATGGGCGCGAGCTGCTCATGCCAAGAAGCTGGACCCCGCCCTAAATGCTACCTGCCGTTTTATCACTGACTAAAACGAACGCCTACAGAGCGCCTGTACATCCTGCCAGGAATAGCCCCACCAAAGACACGTAGACAAGCAGCAAGCAAGGAAGAGCAGCAACAACAGTCCACTGACCAAAGACATCCTCTCTTCAGCCATGTACCAGCCAAAACCCGCCTTAACTCCAGGAAAGGTTTTCTGAAAAGTGTCCCACCCCTTGGAACACCGAGCATAGGCAGGGAAAGAGTCACTCGGTGGGAAGAAAAACTTGACAATCTTCCACCAGAAACTCCAATGGAGCTTAGGGCAACGAGGCACTGCCCCCAGGCGCAGACACTAACTATGCAACGTGGAAATGCCTAAATAGACTAAGATCTGGTGTTGGACATGCAAAAGTCACTCTCGCCAAATGGGGACATCTGGATGATCGGAACGCTGAGTGTGATTGTGGCACTGAACCACAGACCATGCAAGACCTCCTCATATGCACCCTGCTGGAACATCCCTCCACAGCACCGGACTTTGCAGAGTTTAAGGAAGGATGCGAAAAAGGCGTTCTCTTCCAAGATTACTGCCCACTTCAAGGACAGCAGGGATGCTCGGGGCCTGTGGCAAGGCTTACAGACCATCACGGACTACAAGCCCGCGCCGCGGAGCTGTGAGGTAAATCCATCGACACATGGTGCAGTTCATCATGGAGACGCTTTCCAACCGCAGCTTTACTCTCCAAACCAGCAGTGGGCAGTGCACTAGGCTCCGAAGACTGAGGAGCGGGGTACCGCAAGGGTCAGTTCTCTCACTAATGCTATTTAACATCAATACATACAACCTACCGGACACAGCATCCAGAAAGTATGGCTATGCAGATGACCATCATGCTCAGCCGACCAACGTGGAAGGCGACGGAAGACGACCTGAATGAAGATATGCGCACCATGGTAGCATACTTTCGAAAGTGGCGTCTCCAGCTCAGCGTTGGAAAGACTGTTGCTGCGTCATACCATCTCTGCACCAGGGAAGCAAGGAGAGAACCTGCAGTGAGCATTGAGGGCAAACGCCTGGAGGTTCAACAAGCCCCGAAGTACCTTGGCGTGCGTCTGGATCGGACCCTATCCTTCAAACAACACCTTGAAGATCTGAAGGCAAAGGTGACATCCAGGGTTGCACTGATCCACCGCCTTGCTGGAACAACGTGGGGAGCCTCTGCTAAGACCTTGCGGATATCTACTCAAGCGCTGGTCTTTTCTGCAGCAGAGTACTGCGCCCCAGTTTGGAACAGAAGCCCCCATGCCAAAAAGGTGGATGTGGCAATCAACAACGCCCTCCGAATTATAACAGGATGCCTGAAGCCCACCCGTGTCCCTCTTGCCTGTCCTTGCGGGAATAGCGCCGGCCAACCTTTGCCGAGAGGCTGCCACCCTCGTTCTCGCCAGGAGGGCAAAAAATAACAACTGGCACATCCTGCATAGCACCACAACAACTCCAGCTCCACCAAGAGGACTCAAGGCGCGCCATGCCTACAACATTGTAGCACAAGAGATGCTCAATTCCACCCCTGAGGATATCTCCAGAGATGCTTGGCTGGCAGCAGCTTGGAAGCAGGAGTGGGAGGCAGCTGGTCCCTCCCTCATGCACCGTTACATCTGGGATCCAGGAGACGGCGCCATAGGAGGAGACGAACTACCTCGCCAGCAGTGGACCACACTGAACCATTTAAGAACTGGTGTTGGGCGCTTCAACACATCTATGCGACAGTGGGGACTGGCGGACAGCGCGGCTTGCAAGTGCGGAGACCCCGAGCAGACGGCCGGCCACATCATCAACACCTGCCTCCTATATAGACCACCCTCGGAGGCCGGCCTCTTTGACCTGGGACGAGATGCTGGCGTGGCTCCACGACACTAAGTTGGAGCTCTGACGTTACACGAAAGAGAGAGAGAGAAATCCATCGATCATCCTTTATGTAAACAATGCCGCGTATGCGCCGCTGACATCGGACTCGCCATGAGTTGCATTTATAATCATTCCACAGACCCATATAACATTATATAAAGTATATCAAATAACTATCATATAACAACAATATTATCAAACCATAAGTGTCACTCCAAATCATTAAATCCATCGATCAAATTCCCCGTCCTTTATGTCAACCACGTCGCGTGTGCGCTGCACAGATCTAGTATATAACTATATTTTAGCGTACCAGGAAAGACATGGGTTTGGTAAACGGCTCTTTATTTAACAAAACAAGAGTTCAACGAGCCAACAACTACTGAACTGTATCGATAAATACATATAAAACTTGCTACACGAAATAAAATATATCAAATAACTATAACATAAATAAGTTTTTCAAACCTTTTGTCACTCCAAATCATTAAATCCTTCAAACGTGGGGCCCTTCGTCATCTTCGTTCTCCCGTAATCGGATCCTTTGTCCTTTATGTAAACAACCGCCGCACCGCTGACATCACTTGCAGTTCAAGTTACAGTAATCCCTTGCTACATCACGTTTCGTCTATTGCAGTTTCACTACATCGCGGATTTTTGAATTTTGAAAATTTGTAAAAAAAATTCACTCCTGAGTATAAGTCGACTTCCCCACCCAAACTATGACAAAAAAAACGCAATTTACAGTCCGAAAATATGGTAGTAAAGAAATTATTAATATTGTTGGTCTCCCTTTTTTTGCTCGTGCATCATGGTCTGGAGTAAAATTTGTTGTGGTAATTCTTAGGATAGAGCCAAGGTGTCGGTCCGTTAACCTAGATCTGTGACGGGCTTTGTTGACGTTCATGTGGCTGAACGTCTGCTCACACTCGTAGTTCGAGCCAAATTGTCAACTCTTTTTTAACATTCTGCACTCAGTGGCCACCTTTCTTTTCCTTGGGCCACTCAATTTAATGGAAGGATTCCAGGCGAAGGTTTGTGGGTGGTATTAGCGTAAAACCTTATCTGATAGCTCAGCGCGTGAATTACGAGAATGCTAACGTCACAGCCCACACTCGAAATCCAGCACTGATGGAAATAGAGCGCGGAGTGTGCCGTGTCCGTAATACTTATTACATACACGCACTTGTGAGTGTGCACCGAGCTTTCTGACACGGCTTCCAGGAGTAAATGCGCGGACGGGCGCTTTCCCATCTACTGGGGAACCATAGTAATTGCAGGGAAAATGACCCCCAAAAATTTTTAATAATACAATTTATTCAGATTTGGCGGGCCGGATTAAACAGCCCAGTGGGCCGGATGTGGCCCGCGGGCCGTAGTTTGCCCATTTCTGGGCTAAACAGTCTCTTCTTCTCCACTTGTGTATCAATAACGTTGCGGTTTAATATGTACACGTACGTTAAAAGTTAAACAGTTTGCCAAGTATAAATCTGCAAATTCTCTTGCAGTTTCAAGTTTCTCTAAAACCCATAATGTCGACAAAACATTCTGCACCGACAAAGGCACTTGCGGTCAGGCCCAAAAGGCAGAGGAAGGTGCTAACTCAGACATGGGCATACTACGGCCCGCGGGCCATATACGGCCCCGTTGGTCTTTTTAATCCGGCCCGCCAAACATCTCCCAGTTATATCAAAATATACTGGCGAACCTTGTTCATTTACTTTCCCCTGTAATGCCCACATTTTCCCAATAGATGGCGCTTGAGCATTTGCCCCCTCTTCTTCCCGGTTATGCTTTTCCCAGAAGAAGCACTCTCCTTCTCGGTTTCCGCGGTAAAGCTTTCCCCTTTTAAAAACAAACATGAGTTTATCAAAGAAAAGAAGAGTCGACAGTGAGTGCCGAGTGTTTAAAACAGAATGGACAACAAAATATTTTTTCAAAGAAGTCCGATCAAAGGCTGTATGCTTGATATGCCAAGAAAGTGTCGCGGTTTTTAAGGAGTACAATATTAGCCGTCACTTTGCTACGAAGCATGCCAATTATGCCAGGAAGCTGTCGGCGCAAGAACGGGCAGCTACGGCTTAGAGATGCACCGATCGGACTTTTTCAGTTTCGATACTGATGCCTTGGCTTTGCGTATCGGTCGATACCCGATATTATGCTTGACTTAAAAAGCTACATATCTCTACATGTGGAACAGAAAAGACTAAAGGCAATGAGATCAGGCATAACTACACAGTTCTTTCCTAAGACAAAATGTAACAAGATAAAGCAGATTAATGCAATGAACTTTGTATTAAAACAAAAATTGTGCAACAGCAGCAATAAAGTGTATCAGCATTTAAATTCAATACAAACTTCTTAAAAAAATACAAATGTTGCAGTTTAGAAAGGGTGATCAAGCACACTAGCCAAATATTACAAGAAATAGTAAAATGTAAACATTAGGTGCCGTTCCACACCACTCATGACCTGTTGATGCTCTAAATGCTCATTTAGGCAGCAATGAGAAATGCTCCCTGAAAACAAGTGCTCTGAAACTTGTGCAGTCTCACCCTCTCATTAATGCTCACTTAAGCAGCAATGACAAATTCTTTGTCAAGAAGACAAGCATTTCTGCTCTGTCTGCAGTCAGTCTGTTTCGCTTGTCATTCACAGTGTTGGAAACTGTGCTGAACAATCGCTCACTTTCCACACCGGTGCAGGGGGCACAAAGATACTTTTTGGCAGTAGCAGCAAGATCAGGTAGCCGATGTTTGTTGGCTTCCCAGTAATTGTATGGGCTGTCTGATGCAGTGATGGTTTTCTCAGCTAAATATTCATTCAGTTGAACTGCAGGGCTTGAGCTGCTTGCTGCACTTGCATCCTCACTCTCCTCCAAAATTTGCTCAAATGCTTCCATGAAACTGCTCTTGCTTGGAGCTGCTACTGCTTCTGCTGCAGTCTCCATCCGAGGGGCCTTCTCTGGTCGCTGTGAAGCCTCTGCTGCTCCTGCTGTGCTGGTCAAGCCCCTGTCTTCAAGCTCCTTCAACAGTGCATCTTTTGCATGCTTGGTAGAAGTCTCACTTGTAAAGTATCTGAAACAGACATAGAACAGCTTAGGTGTCTATAACTTTCATATTGCCATACTAGGTATCTGTTATATAAAAGCAATAGCTCACTTCAGACCGTAATATGTTGTGATTATATCACAGCTAATGGCTCACGGCCTGTTGAGTATGTTAGCTTAAAATATCTTACCTGTCCTTATATCTTTGGTCCAACAAAGTGGACAAGGCTTACAGAGGCTCATCTTCTACTGAGTCAAAACGTTGTTTGACAGCTTGGAGCAGGGTCTTTTTCATCGTTTTAATGCCAGCATCTGCCTCATCTTCCTTGGTCAGGATGCGGTTGAGGACAGTGATGGCTGGAATGACATCAGCAGTGGAGGCGGTGGATGAGCTTATTTTCCTGGTCAGCTCTTCAAATGGTTCCAAAACAGTGCTAGTTTTCTCCAGCAAGGCCCACTGGTTAGCAGTCAGTGTTGTGGGCAGATCATAATCCACAACATAGGCACCTAGTGTGCGCTTCTGTTCCAGCAGACTCTGTATCATGAAGTAGGTGCTGTTCCATCTTGTTCTGACGTCTTGTTGTAAGCGTTTAGGTTGCATTTGCATCTGGAGTTGGACGTCATATAGCCGTGAATAAGCAAGTGGAGAATGTTTGAAATGTTTCACAATCTGTTGGCCGTTTGCAATCGCATCGCTCACACTTCACTGAGACACTAGCCCTTCGTTAACAACGAGTTGTAGTGTGTGAGCAAAACAGCCCAAGCTGCACACTCCCATCTTTTGAATGGCCTTTTTCATATTGCTGGCATTGTCCCTGAGAATGACATGCACTTTGTTGAGCGGAATATTCCACTTATCAAGCATTGCCTTAATGGCAGTCGAAATTGTGTCACCGTTGCGTGCTCCGGGGAAGTTTTTAGCTTGCAGCACGGCACTGCGAGGAGTGTGAGTCCTGTCTAACCAGTGCACAGTTAAACTCAACATAGACATGGGGCACACCTCCGAGTTCCAGATATCAGTTGTGAAGCTCCTGGCATCTACATCTCTTAATTCTTGTGACAAGTGTTCGCATACTTTCTCATACATTTCTGACAGTGCGGTCTCAGAAAAATACTTGCGCGATGGCAAATTGTACCGTGGCTCTAGGTGCTCGAGTAAACGTCGGAAGCCGTCGTTTTCAACAACACTCCATCCAAAACTATGAATTCCAGCACTTTCTCATAGCTTTTGCGCTATTGCCTGGGAATTTCTCCCGTCTTTGCAGTGCATCTGCTAACGTTAACTGCTGTGTAGGTCCACTTCCCGCTCGCTTTGATTTGCCCAACTGCTGGAACTCCTGGTGCTCCGTTGCGTGGTGTTTCTGGAGATGCTTAATTAAATTGCTAGTACTATAACTAGCAGTACTACCACCACCCCTGGCAACATTAGCTTTGCAGACATTACAAACTGCTGTCGAGGTAGTTGGCGTGTTTAGTTTAAAATACCTCCACACAGCTGACTCTTTCGTTCGCTCCATGTTTGCGTTTGTTTAGAAAACGCTCGTGGCATGCGGCACACGTGCTGCTGACGTATGACGTAGCCCGCGTCCCAATAGGTTAAATTAATATAATTATATATTAAATTATATTATATATTAAATAGATATAATTAATAATAATTAATAGATTAGATATAGATCGGCTCGCAGATCGGCTGCATTTTCCGATACCCGATCCATCTATTTTGTTGATATCGGGGCCGATATCCGATCCAGATATCGGATCGGTGCATCTCTACTAAGGCTGAGAGGATGGCAGCCAATTTACTGTCCCAGCAAAACTTTTTTCACCGACAAACTGCGCTCCAGGAGTCAACTACCAAGGCAAGCTTTTTGCTGGCATTCAAATTAGCAGCAGCTAGCAAGCCTTTCTCCGAAGGTGAGTTTTTGAAAGACTGCATGGTGGAGACTGCAGGTGCTCTGTGTCCGGAAAGTCAAGGCAAGTTTAAAAAAATCAGTTTGTCACGTTGGACTGTGACTCGCCGTGTGGAACTAATTGATGAACATATAGCTAGCCAGCTAAACAAAAAGGCAGAGTTCTTTCAGTTATATTCACTTGCACTTGATGAAAGTAATGATTTCAAACACAGCGCAGCTCCTAATTTTTATCCAAGGAATAAATGACAGCTTTGAGATAACGGAGGAGTTTTTGACCATAGAGTCTTTGAAGGGAACAACGCGGGGAGAGGATTTGTATGACAAGGTGTCTGCTGCCATCGAGAAACATAAACTACCTTGGAGAAAACTTGCCAAAGTCACGACGGATGGATCACCAAATTTAACAGGAAAAAACATTGGGCTGCTGAAACGAATCCAGGATAAAGTAAAAGAGGAAAATCCTGAACAAAATGTTATTTTTCTTCACTGTATCATTTATCAGGAATCACTTTGCAAGTCTGTATTGCAGCTTAACCATGTTGTGAATCCATTCGTAAAACTTGTGAACTTTATACGCGCAAGGGGACTCCAGCATCGTCAGTTCATCACGTTCCTGGAGGAAATTGATGCGGATCATCAGGACTTACTTTACCACTCTCGTGTCCGGTGGTTAAGTTTGGGCAAAGTGTTTCAACGCATTTGGGACCTGAAAGAAGAGATCGGCGCATTTTTAGAGTTCAATGAGAAATCTGACGAATTTCCTGAGCTACGAGACCAGAACTGGCTTTGTGATTTTGCGTTTACTGTGGACGTATTTTCACACTTGAATGAACTGAATGTGAAACTGCAGGGGAAAGATCAGTTTGTGCACGACATGTACAAACATGTTACAGCTCTTTATTCTCCAGACAAGTTGCAAACGCATCCTTCACTCATTTTGCCACACTTGACAGACAGAGGCGACGCGACATGGAAAGAAATACAGCAAATCACTGGATGACCTGCACAGAGAATTCAGTCGCCGGTTCTCTGATTTTGAAAACATTGAAGAGTCACTTCAGCTCGTGTCATGTCCCTTCTCACAAGACCCTGAAACAGTACCACATGAGGTGCAATTGGAACTGATCGATCTTCAGTCTGACGCCACCTTGAAGGAAAAGTTCAACACTCTTAAACTTAATGACTTTTATGCTTCACTAAACGAAGCCACCTTTCCAAACCTACGGAGGACGGCACAGAAGATGCTGGACTTGTTTGGCTCGACCTATGTATGTGAGCAGACATTCAGTGTTATGAACATGAACAAATCCCGTCACAGATCCAGGATAACTGACCAACACCTCGGATCTATCCTGAGAATCGCTACAACAAAACTTACTCCAGACTTTGATGCACTGACAAAACAACACTGTTCCCACTGAAATTGATGGTGAGTTTTCCTGCTGTGTTTATTCAACTAAAATGTAATTAAATTAATCATTAATAGGTCAAATCCTGTATGTAATTTATAGAACACTCCATCCATCTGTTCTTGACTCGGCCCCTCTGTCAAATTTTAGAACTCATTGTGGCCCTCGAGTCAAAAGGTTTACCCTCCCCTGTGCTAACTATTACAGAAAAAGTTAAACTTCCGGACATGCTAAAGGAAGGACGAAGCTATGCGACTGTAGGTCGCCATTACGGAATTAATGAATCTTTCGTTCGTTCCATAAAGGAGGAAAATAACATAAGGACGACAGCAGCAATAAGTTTTAATAAGGATGCAAAAAGGGTTGCAACTGTCCACAGAAAGACCATGGTCATGTAGCTTGTGGATTACTGACTGCAGGAAAAAACATTACGCTGGATATGAACGTTATCTGCACAAAAGCTAGAACACTGTATTAAACCTTTGCTGACAGCGACAGAGAAGAGGTGGAAGATGCAGATACCGAGCCATCATCAAGTACTGTTCACACAGTACCAAGTGCTGTGCTGTTCCACAGATGGTGTAGAATAACATAACTGTGAAGGCCTTTGCCTTCACACAATTATATTGAAAATTCCAATATGGATGAGGTGGCAAGCAGTTTTAATCATTCTTAGTATAAATATTGGGCCTGAAATAGCAAAAAACACACTGAATCCAGACTACAGGAATGAACTAAAAGAAAATAATCCCTACTCAATGTTTTTGAAGGCAGTTATGGAAAAAGAAATGATTTACATTGTAAGAATGTGCAAAAACAAAACATCTCCCAACTGCGATGGCTCTGATATGACATTGGTTAAGCAAATCATTTGGGGCAGGGGTGCCAAGCTCGGAGCAGTCAAGCTATCCTAAAACACAAAGACACTCTTAAATCAACGAGACAGTGAGCGCCCGGCTCCCTGCGCACTGAGGTCCACTACATTTTCAAAATTTGAGCGACGGCTCTGTCACAATAATGCGACAAGCACGGTGCAGTTGCGTGGCCGGTGGCACGCTACGGTTGCGCGTTCGGCGGTGCGCTGCAGTTGCGCGATCGGACAAAAATGAGCAAATGAAAAAATGCTTAAAAAAGGCATTTTTTTTAGTCTTGGAACGGATTTTTTTTTTCCCCATTATTTGTCATGGGAAAAATAGATTCGGAATTCGACCGATTAATTTCTCGAACCGCCTTCTGGAACGGATTGTGGTCGAAAACTAAGGCTCCAATGTACAATAAAGTGTCTAAAAATAAAATTACAAAAGTCTTGTGTGGATGCAGAGGAATCAAACCCACACCATCTGAACTGTGAGGCGGATGTGCTAACCAGTGTGCCACCGTGCTGCTCAATTTTTATTCTGTTGTTTTAAATATTTTTAATGAATTTACTTCTGTAAATATTAGTATTTTAACTCAATAACTAGAATTTGCAATTCCTGAAGAAATTGCGTGTGAAGGTGAAGAAGTTGAATAAATACTCGGGGAATGCTGCAGAATGATGTTGAAACGAGTTGAATCGGTTGAAAACTGTAGAAATTAGAGTGGGAAAAGGAAATTTTGGAAAATTTGGTTGAATTTCAAATTTGAAAATGTGGAATTTATTGTAAGTGTGAATTTGGGGAATAGGGAGGAAGAATATGAAGAGTTGAAAGTTGGAATGGGTTGAATCGGTTGAAAAATGTAGAAATTAGAATGGAAAAAGGAAATTTGGGAAAATTTGGTTGAATTTCAAATTTGATAATGTGGATTATGGTAAGTGTGAATTTGGGGAATAGGGAGGAAGAATATGAAGAGTTGAAAGTCGGAATGGGTTGAATCGGTTGAAAAATGTAGAAATTAGAGTGGAAAAAGGAAATTTTGGTTGAATTTTGAATTTGAAAAATGTGAAATTTTTGCTAAATGGGAAGGTGTGGAATAGGTAGGCAAAAGATGAACAGTTGAAAGTTGGAACGAGTTGAATCGGTTTAAGTATGTAGAAATTAGAAGTGAAAAACGAAATTTTGTGAAATTTTGTGAAATTTTGTGAAAATTTGAAACGTGAAAACGTGAAATTTTTGAATTTGGCAAGTTCGGGAATGTCCCCAATGTGATTTGAATGTGTTGAATTATGTGAATTTCAAACTGGAACAACGTAAATGTGAAATGTTGAATCTGCCATTAAGAATGAATGGGGCAAAAAATGCCAGAAATGTGTGAATTTTGTGAAAACGGAAAATTTTTTGAATGAAAAAAATGTAAGCAGGTGATTCCTGGATATTTGGAATAAGTGAAAAGTGGAACGGAGTGAATCGGTTGAAGTAGGTGGAAGTAGTTAAGGGACAAAAAAACGGGCAGAACAAAAAAGTACAATAACAATAGTGTGAAGGTCTTCACCTTCACACTAATTAAATTTTTGTATTTTAGCTCAATAACTCCCAGGTCATGTGACCTATTGGCCCCAAACTGTCTTGGATAATAATCCTAAATGGGCTGGATGAGATACACATTTTATAATCTCATTTGCATGCTTATTTTTCTAATGAATTTATGACTGAAAATATAGGCGGTCTTATATTAAAACCCACTGCTGATGCTATTTTAAATTTGCATGTCAATAACAAAGTTTTCATTTTGAAATACAGTTGAGCCTCGGTTTTCGAACGTCCCAGTTCTCGAACAATTCCGTAATCGAACAAAAAATTCAAGATTTTTTTGCTTCGGATGTCGGACGAAATTCGGTTGTCGGACGAAATTCGGTTGTCGAACCTCGCAAGATGAGCCAAGAGGACCCACATGCCAACTGACACTGTTCGTTATTACATTCTCGCTACTCTGAGGATTGCATCAACTCTAATCATGCCTCCAAATGAAGCAAGTATGAGCAGTAAAACCATCCTAAAACACAAAGACGCTCCTAAAGCAATGTGACAGTGAGCGCCCGGCCGGCGCGCTGCGGTTGCGCGATCGGACCAAATTAAGCTCCCTGCGCACTGAGGTCCACTTGAATTTTGGAAAGTCCATTAGGACTTTAAACATATTTTCTAAATTTTAGGGACCGCTCTGTCACAATAATGCGACCAGCGCGGTGCAGTTGCACGGTCGGCGACGCACTACAGTTGCGTGTTCGGCGGTGCGCTGCAGTTGGACAAAAATGCGCAAATGAAAAAATGACCGGGGTTTTTTTTGGAACTAATTTTTTTTTTTTTCCATTATTAGTAGTGGGAAAACATGATTCGGAATTCGAATGATTCACTTCTCAAACAGCCTTCTGAAACGGATTGTGTTCGAAAACCGAGGCTCCACTATATCACAAAAATACAACATGGCATATGACAAATTGCTATCTTTAATTTTGAAAATCGGGTGTCTTTACATGCCATCACACTGGTACGCTTTCCCACTGCGTGCTGAGGCTTTCTTCTTTTATTGTGCATGTCAATAACACATTTTTTTTATTTGAAAATTGACAAAACTACAACATGGTGAGCCATATTAGGAATTTAAAGCGTTTTATTAAATTTTTTTGATAACTGGATGTCTTTACACGCTATCACTATGCTTTCCATTTTTTCTCTAGTATGGTGTTTACATGCTGTCACACTGCTCTTCTTTTCCTATGCTCTCTTTTGCTGCAACGCTTGAAACTTTTATTTTGATAACCGGATGTCTTTACATGCTATCATACTGTTATGCTTTCCATTTGCTCTCTTTTACGGCGGTTACATGCTGTCACACTGCTCTTCTTTCGCTCTCTTTTACCGCGACGCCTGAAGCTTTTATTTTGATGTCTTCACATGCTGTCGCACTGCTATGCTTTCAATTTGCTCTTTTACGGCGTTTGCGTGCTATCGCACTGCTCTTTTTTTCCTTCGCTGTTTTCCCGCAACGCCTGAAATACGGTCACACTTTAAAAAAAAAAGAGCGGCTGGCTTAACCACGAAAAAACAAAGGTCTAATGGCTTGGCCGCAATATTTTCCCGTCACTTATAAACCCGTGAAGTTGTCCATTCACGAAAGATGAAGCGCGAAGTGGCGAGGGATCACTATAGTCTCTCATGTCCCGCTACTGCTGCTCTAGAATATTTAAAACAATTAATCTTATTCGATTGAGAATAATTTGTAACATAAATCATCCTGTTATAGGTAATGTAATTTCTGGACGAATTTAATCATAAAATAAACAGAACGAACCGACCAGCGTTTTCCTCGCTCAGAGTTTAATTTGTGCAGGCTCAAATGGGAATTTCCTAACACGCCTCTCCCCACCACTTATTCCATTCCTAGACGAGTCTGTGTAGTTTACGACAATTACAATGCAAAAAAAAAAACAAGTACAACTTTTAACTCACGACAATGCCGCCTTTACCTCCTCTTTCTTCTTCTTCTTCTTCTACTTATTTTTCTACTTCTATTTCTTGTTCTACTTCTTCTTCTACTTCTACTTTTGCTTCTACTTTTTCTTCTACTTCCTTTAGTGATGTGAATTCCAGTTCATTTAGGTGAACTGAATCTTTAGAATCAGTTCACTTAAAATATTCGTTCAAACGAATCGTTCAAAGAATCGTCCCCCCCCCACACACACACACTTTGGTTTTTTTTACAACCCGTGGAAACAACCCATACACATCAAACATTACAACTACCCAAATTATAGTTTTTCACGATTTTGATTCACTCAGCATATGTATTGATCCGAAATATTTTAGCCCTATATTTCAATAATTTGCATTCAGTACTTTAATTTGAATTTATTGAATCAAATGAGTGTTACTAAAGTTGAAGTAACTAAAATATTTTCCATTATATTAATTGTCACTTTGTTGCCATTTTCCTTTCACACTTCGAGAAACACTTTGAACACTCCTCTTTGGTTGTGTAGTTCGCTGGGGGCGTAGGGTGTATTTGGTTAGGGCCGAGTACACCCTACGCCCTCAGCGAACTACACAGCCAAAGAGGAGTGTTCTAAGTGTTTCTCGAAGTGTGGAACATGGGTGCAAATGCGGATGGAAGAGAGCACACCCGAAGAATTGGACACCTGCACACTTGCATGCCCAACAGGAACGCGCTATTGAGGGGCAAATACTCGCTGTACACTCTACATGTTGACCGCATCGTCCACCGACCTGTTTCCCCGGTAGGCAAACTGCAGGGGGTCGAGCAGGGGGCCTGTGATGTCCTTCAGGTGGCTCAACACGAGCCTCTCAAATGATTTCATGACCACAGATGTCAGGGAGACATGTCTATAATTATTCAAACCTGTGATGGCGGGATTCTTGGCCACCGATACAATGGTGTCTACAAGTGTTTTTTTTTTTTTTAATAATGTTTAAAAAATGTTTAAAACTACAGTTAAAGTTCATAAAATAATTGTGTGAATATTGTAACAATAGTGTAATGTCTTGTATTATTTGTTCATTGCAGTTGTGGGTCATGCGGGTGGGTTGTGCAGGCTGGTTAGCTTGGCAATCAGTTGGTGTGTGGAGCGCATGGGCGTGAGCTGTGGCCACCAGGAACTCCTGTATGCATGTGTTTTTCTGTTGCCTTTACTTGTTTAATAAAAGCAGCGATCAAACCGTGTGAACATCCTTGATGCACTGAGGGGCATTACATTGGTGTCAGAAGTCTTGTTCAGATGTTTTATTTTGGGACAATGCCAAAAGCATTCTTTGCTTGCACTTTCAGCACATGCTGAGCAGGTTACTTTGTTCACGATAAATGGCTAAAGACCATACTTGGTGGCAGCAGCTACACCTTTAGCCTTTGTAAAGGGGAAACTGATTAAGTTTAGTTTAAAGTACACTGACTTTTGTGTGTCAGGATGTTGGGCGACTTTGTCATTTGTCGCAAGGTGAAGGAGGAGGCCGGGCCGTGTGGCGGCGGCGGCGGGCGGCCGGAGATAAAGGTGGAAGCTGTACTCTGCGGCGGCTACGTCGAGCGGCCGAGAGTATAGGAGGAAGCCGGCCCGTGTGTTACTGACATGCCCGCGCCGAGTTGGACCCAGCGTGATTGCCATTTTTGTGTTTTTTCGCACTTTCCCGATCGTGAGCCCGCCCAGGTGGGGCTACGTCATGACGCAGCGGCGGCGCTGGACATAAATAAACATGCCGTGAGCTCGTGTGGCCGGCGATGAAACCGCTTACGTTTTCCGGGAAGGGAAGGCGTATCGAGCACAGTTCGAGTTGGTGGCTGATGCAGCGGATTGGTCGGAGAGGGTGAAAGCAGTACAATTGGTGCTTTCGCTGACTGAAACGCAGCGTCCTGTCTACTGCTGCTGAGCCCCAAGGAGAGACTCGATCACAGAGCGCTAGTGAGAGCGTTGCAGAGGCATTCGGGGAATTCAATTTAAAAGACTCTCTGCGCTGTGAGTTCAAGCAGTGTGTTCGGCGCCCGAATGAGCTGCTCCATTGCCTCGCTCATGAGATCGAGAGCCTGGGTCGCCGCGTGTATGCTGGCATGCTGGTTTGAGTCCAAAATGAACTGGTACGTGATCAGTTTATCCAAGCTCTCAGACCAGATGAGCTGTGCCAGCAAGCCCATCAAACAGCGCTGGGAGAAGGGAAACTGCAATGAAGGGGGTCCTACAATCATCAACCTGCTCCGCTTCGGCAACGTCATTGTCAGAAGGGGAGGAACGCAGACTGGCGTGGGTGGAGGAGCTGGTGTGTGCAATAAACGCACGCTCAGGACAGCGGCAGGAAGGAAGCAGTCGGCGGGCGCGCCCTGCAGTCTGCTGGGGTTGCAGGCAATCTGGTCATCTGCTGCGTCGCTGCCCGAAGATGACAAACCAGCAGGGAAACGGGAAGGGGTCCGTGTAACTCTGATGACCCGGACCCTTCCAGGGGGTGACCGGGAACTGAAACCTGCACGTGGAGGGGCTGTGCGCCAGACCCCCATGTCCAGACTGAGGCTGTTGTGATGGTCGGATGGGCAGACATGGGGGACCCCAGCCATGTTTGCGTGCTGATTGGAAATGTTTCCTGCACGGCCCTGTTGGACACAGGGTCTTCAGCCACGATTGTGAGGCCTGACATTGTTCCAGTGAGAACCGTCTTACAATCAACTTTCACCAAACTGAGGACAGTGACCGGTGAAACAGACCAGATGAAAGGAAAAGGAACATTTGTGTTTACCTTGGGGGGGTTGTCAACGATTTATTTACTCAGCTTGGGTAGCGGACGTGAGCGACCCTTGTATTCTGGGCCGGGACGTTTTGAAAGCTGCAAAGTGTGTGGTGGACTTGGGTGCTAGAGTGCTCATCCTGCCGGATTGTCAGCATATGGCGCTGATTGCGGCGTCTCAACGCAGCGCTGCGGTAGTGAACATCAACATCACAGACTCTGCAGTGGAGAGCCTGCAGGTGGGGACGACACCGCCCAGCCCTCCAAGGTTGATCGCAGCGCTGAAACCCCCCCAGTCTACGGCAGATTGGGTACAGTTCGCTCGCCCCGAGATGGACTGCTCACTGGGGGGGAGCAACGTCTTCCGGGCCAGCTGCGTCAGCAGGCTTAGCCCCTGGGGAGCCAGCAGAGGACCGGACCAGGGTGATCGTTCCATCTGTGACAAGAACTGCGATGGGCTGGATGAGGAGCAGCGAGAGCAGTTGTGGCAGGTGCTTCGGGACTTTGAGTACATTTTTGCCCTCAGCGAGAATGAGGTGGGCCTCACTCACTTGGTGGGGCACCACATTGACAACGGGGACGTGCGACCCGTCAAGGTGCAGCCCTGACGCTTGCCTCTGGTCCAGCAGGAGGCTGCAGATCAGGATGTCCGTGCCATGCTCGAGGCAGGAATTATAGAGCCCTCCAACAGTTCGTGGGCGTCTGGCATGGTCATGGTGCCCAGAAAGAAGAGTGCCAGACTGCGTGTCTGTGTGTACTACAGGCCACTTAATAAAGTGATGAGGAAGGACTGCTACCCGCTTCTGCGGATTGATGAGACATTGGATTTGGTCTCAGGCTCTGCCTGGTTCTCATCGGTCGACTTGCGCAGTGGCTACTGGCAGGTCCCTGTCACCGCTGAGTCCAGACCTTAAACGCATTCTGTACCACCCGTGGGCATTGGCAGTTTAAGGTCATGAGTTTTGGACTCTGCAATGCACCAGGGACATTTGAGCGATTGATGGACACTGTGCTCTCGAACATTCCAAGGCAGAAGTGCTTGATGTATTTGGATAATGTCCTCATCCATGGTGGGTCCTTCCAGGCTGCACTGGATACTCTGAGGCTGGTGCTTGGGAAAATTGCGGCGGCTGGACTGAAGCTGCATCCAGAAAAGTGCCACTTTATGCGGCAAGAGGTGGAGTTCCTGGGCCATCGTGTACCAAAGGCATCAGCACATTAGAGGAGAAGGTCAGTGTAATCAAAGACTGGCCAGTACCAAGTGACCAGAAGCTTCTTGGGGCTCGCCCCACCGGATCCAGCGCTATCTTTTGTGCTGGACACAGACGCTAGTAATGTCGGCATGGGGGGAGTGTTGTCGCAGGTGGCACCAAATGGTGAGAAAGTGGTGGTCTACTTCAGCCACACATTCAGTAAGAGTGAACGCCGCTACTGTGTCACCAAACGTGAACGGCTGGCAGTTGTTTTGGCGGTGCGTCACTTCAAAGCTCAGTGGCCGAGTGGTAGAGTGTCTTTCCTGAGACTGGAAGGTTGTGGGTACAAACCCCGGCCGGGTCATACCAAAGACTATAAAAATGGGACCCATTGCCTCCCTGCTTGGCACTCAGCATTAAGGTTTGGAATTGGCGGGTTAGATCACCAAAATGATTCCCAAGCGCGGCACCACTGCTGCTCACTGCTCCCCTCTCCCCCAGGTGATGGATCAAAATCACACGGGGATGGGTTAAATGCAGAGGACAAATTTCACCACACCCAGATGTGCGTGTGACAATCATTGGGATTTGAACTTTGACTTTAACTTTAAATACTACCTGTGTGGCGTGCCATTCACCATCAGGACTGGCCACGCTACCCTGGAGTGGTTGATGTCATTCAAGGAACCTGAGGGTCAGGTGGCACGGTGGCTGGAGGAGCTGCATGTATTCCACTTTACTGTGGTGCATCGGGCCAGGGCCCGGCACGCCAACGCTGATGCCCTTTCCCGACGACCTTGTGCTGTTGACGCCTGCACCTACTGCGACCGGCGGGATGCCAGAAAGTTGGAGCTGCGTTCCGAGGGCACTGCTGCTGGACCATCGTGCTGCACCTTGGAAGCTGTGGATGCTGCGGAGTGGGCTGTCAAGCAGGAGGGGCACCACGATCTCAACCCAGTGCGTCAATGGTTCCAGAGTGGCAGGAGGCCACCCTGGGAGGACGTGATGGGACTCTCCGTTGCTACCAGGGGCCTGTGGAGCAAGTTCTTGGTGCTGCGCCTGAAGGATGGCATTCTTCAGCGTGCGTGGAAGGAAC
Organism: Syngnathus leptorhynchus; assembly: GCF_054491065.1. Taxonomy (NCBI): domain Eukaryota; kingdom Metazoa; phylum Chordata; class Actinopteri; order Syngnathiformes; family Syngnathidae; genus Syngnathus; species Syngnathus leptorhynchus. The sequence goes on from NC_141196.1 coordinate 24,465,066, forward strand.
CAGCCACCAGAGAGAGAGGTGGCAGGTGGTGGTGCCCGGAGCTCTCCGAGAGGGAGTGCTGAGGGCCTGCCACGGGGGCACCAGTTCGGGACACTTTGGCAGCGTGAAGACTCCCTGACGGCTGCGGCAAGGTTCGACTGGGGTCAGCATCGTCGAGATGTGGAGGACTTCTGTCGGTGTTGTGATGAGTGTGCAGCCTACAAGGGGCCTCATGACCAGTCTCATGCACCACTTCAGCAACAGAGGGTTGGGGCGCCCATGGAAAGGGTTGCTGTGGACATCATGGGTCCCTTTCCTGTGACGAACAGAGGGAACCGTTATGTGTTGTGCGTGATGGATTACTTCACCAAGTGGCCAGAAGCGTACGCAATTCCAGATCAGCAGGCGGAGACAGTGGCTGATGCGCTGTTGTTCTGTCGGTTTGGAACTGCGGACGTTCTCCACAGCGAGCAAGGCCAAAATTCCGAGTCCAAGGTTTTTGCTGCGCTTTGTGAGCACCTGGACATGCAGAAGACACGCACCACCCCTTTGCATTGGCAGAGTGATGGTCCTGTGGAATGGTTTAACAGCACCATGCAGCAGCAGCTCCCCATCCTCACCTCCATTCACCAATGCGACTGGGACCGCTGGTGCTAATGGCTTATCGTTCGGCCGTTCATAGTTCCACGAGCTGCACTCCTGCTCTGCTGATGCTGGGCCGGGAAGTCAGGACGCCGGCGGAGTTGGCGTTCGTGAGGCCACCTAGTGATGGTGAGGACCTCGCTCAGCTTGTTCCCAGGGTCCAACCCGGGGACTCATGAATAATGGAGTGAAGATCCTTCAGGCCAAAAGGGAAATGAAAAGTTGGGCTTGGCATCTTGTAGACATGAACTGCTTTCTTTTTTCTTTTCTTTTGCGAGATGATCCACATTATTTCAGCCTCCGTCAAAGTGCATCAAAATCGGTGTTTATTGGACGCGCCAAAGTTGCTCTCTCCCAGTTTCCAGTCTGATGATTTCTTTACCCTGGACTCATCTGGAGACTTCCGTGTGTCCCCCCCCAAGAGCGTGCAAAATTCGGCATTGTGTCTTCTGGACTTGAATTGCACATTTTGACAGTTGGCTATGCTGTCAAGCTAATAATGTTGGTGTCACTCTTGCACGAGGAGCTACTCAGGAGACGCTTGCATGTGGCTCAATTGACCTTGTCGGACGCTTCCTCGTCGCAAATTGCAAGACACAACTGTGGATCTTGCTGCCACCTCCTGCCGGTGAACCCAACGGTGCCATCGGAGGGAAGCTGACGGTGCCACGGGCGGTGGGAGACCGGCCGAGAGCGGACGCTGACGGCTCGCCGCCCGATCAGGTGTCGTGCGCCGGCGACGTGTCGGGGCACCGCTGTGTCATTAGTCTGGAGTGGAGCCGGTGACTTGGCGCGCCGGAGTTGGGTCGACAGAGGTCCGGAGAGCAGGTCTTGAGTCGGGCCAGTCCCGTTTCGGGACCCACGGCAACATCGGGACCCCGGTTGTTGGGTAAGCCGGGAGGCGCTCGCCCCAAAGGGTGAACACCATTCTCAGTGCCTCGGTACTTTGTGCACTTTTCAACATGTTTTATTACAGACGATTGCCTGTGGTCTTTTGGCCTATACTGACTATAATCTACTTGAGCGTTCTGGATCAATCCAGAAGGACCACTGGCAGTCATTCGCACAGGCCAGCCGTAGTCTACTATGGTGGTGACACGATGGACTACAGGCTATTGCCCAGAGACATTCTCACTTTCTGGATCACTAGAAATACAAGACTTCCTAATTTGTCTGGGCTACAATCTCCACTGTATTCCTTTTTTCTATTACAGAAATTCATTGACTCTCCGTTTCTATTATATGTTAAAACCTCATTGAAAGAAAACTGCAATACTCCTAAAAAACCTTTTATCTATGTGCTCAGGCGCAATTTAATCATTCTCAAAATGTTTCTATTTTTTCATTTGCTGATTTTTGTGATCGCACATCTATGGGTTTTTTACATATTAACATTTGCAGTCTGTTACCCAAATTTGATTTGTTGAAATCATGGATGCCTTGCGGAGATCAAGCAATGGATGTCTCTCAACTTCCTTCGTCTGAACCCAGATAAAACTGAAATGTTGATAATTGGTCCAGCTCGTTATCAACATCTATTCAAGGAAACCGCTATAACTCTAGATAACCGTACTATCACTCAGAGTGATACTGTAACTAATCTCGGGGTAATATTTGACCAAACGCTCTCCTTTCAAAAGCACATTAAGAATATAACCAGAATAGCATTTTTTCACCTTCGTAATATTGCTAAGATTCGCCCAATCCTCTCGATCGGTGATGCCGAAATTATTATACATGCATTTATCACGTCGCGCCTGGACTACTGTAATGCATTATTCTCTGGTCTTCCCAAGTCCAGCATCAAAAGTCTACAGTTAGTACAAAATGCTGCTGCAAGGCTGCTCTCACGGACAAGAAAATTTGATCACATTACCCCAATATTAGCCAATTTACACTGGCTCCCGGTCCATTTAAGATGTGACTTCAAGGTTCTTCTATTAACCTATAAATCATTGCATGGCTTAGCGCCTTCATATCTCGTCGACTTAGTTGTTCCTTATGTTCCGTCTCGTAACCTTCGTTCGCAAAACGCTAGTCTTTTAGTGACACCGAGGGCCAAGAAAATGTCTGCAGGGGCTAGAGCATTTTCTATTCGGGCTCCAGAGCTCTGGAATGCCCTGCCAATGGATATTAGAACTGCTACCTCAGTAGAAATATTTAAGACACGTTTAAAGACGTATTTTTATGATGTGGCCTTTAATTAACCTGTAGTAGCCGATTCGGCTGGAGTTTGTTTTTGCTCCCTCTCCCCGACCCCACTCCCCCCACCCCTCCCCGGCTGGGGAGGTGGTTAGGTGACACCCAAGCTGACGACGGCTATCTAGATTCTCGTGGACCAATTCAGCATGAGGGATCTGCAGCGGAATACCCTCCTAGAGGACACTGCCAGGACAATCGAAGGCACCTCCGACAGCTCTTCGCTTTGGCCTGGACATCCACTTTTTGATTTCCATATGATGTATTTTATGTGCCCTCTTTGCATCCATTGCAGCCTGGTGATCCTGAAAGGGGGATCCTTCCATCTGTGGTCCCTTCTCAAGGTTTCTCATTTTTCCCCTGGTAGGGGTTTTTGAGTTTTTCCTTGCCCTTTTGGGAGCCCAAGATCAGGGGATGCTTTGAGAATAATTGTCAATTGATTGTCTATGTGAAGCCCTTTGAGACTGCTTGTGATTTAGGGCTATACAAATAAACTTGACTTGACTTGACTTGCATACTGCTACTCCTGATGTTCTTGGTATTTCAGAATCATGGATTAGAAAAAGTACTGTCCATTCTGAAATTTATATACCAGGTTACACAGTTTTCCGTCAGGACAGAGCTACCAAAGGGGGTGGTGTTGCTTTATATATTAAAGACCATCTGCAATGTACTGTTGCCCTATCAAGGTCTGTTCCTAAGCAATTAGAATTACTAGTGGTAAAGATAAAACTGTACAATAACTTCTCCTTTTCTGTTGCTGTCTGCTACAGACCACCTTCTGCCCCTGTTTCATCTTTAACTACCCTCAGTGAACTCTTGGCCTCACATATCTCCTCAGTTCATTCTTTTAGGTGATCTAAATTGAGATATGACTAACCCACCGGAACTGGTTGTGCAACAATGTGATGCCCTAAACCTCTTTCAAATTATATCTGAACCCACTAGACATAACCTGAAATCTTCTTCTTCTGCCACACTGCTAGATGTTATCCTTACAAACGCTCCCTCTAATTATAAGTCTGGTGTTTTTAGCCAAGATCTGAGTGATCATTGTGCTATTGCTTGCATACGCTCTGGTTAAACGCCCACCTATGATGGTCTATAAACGCTCCCTGAAAAAATTTAACCTAGACGCCTTTCTCCAGGACATTGCTGCAGTGTGCTGGGAAAAAATTAACACTTTTTCTCCAGTAGATGCTGCCTGGTCCTACTTCAAATCGACTTTTGGACTGATCATCAATAAACATGCTCCGCTCATTAAACTGCAAATCAAAGACCACTGCAGTCCCTGTTTTTTCCGAGATCTGGCTGTGTTAATCCGTCAAAGGAACACCTTATGGCGGAAAGCCCGTTCTTCCCAGTCTCTAAGTGATCGGCTTGCTTTTTGGCAATGTAGAAACAAATGTACACATGCAATCAGAAAAACCAAAGTCATCTATTTTCTGGATAAATTTGCACCCTGTTCCTCTGATGCCAAAACATTTTGGAAAACAGTCAAATCCATGGAAAATAAATTGACACCTCGCCTATTTTCCAGTGCTATGACTTTTGGTGACACTTGTTACCAATAAATTTCTAAAGGCCTCTCTTTTAAATCAACATTTTGTTAATTCATCTATTAACCTCCCAGTCATACCCCCCACCGCTGCCATTTTACATTCATCTATGTATTCTAGCCTGGTGAGGTTCTCCTTTAGACCCATCCTGACCTCAGAGGTTTTTGAGGAACTCTCTAAGCTGGACAATACTAAGTCGGCGGGTTATGACGAGTTGGACCCAAGATTTTTAAAAATTGCTGCTCCCATTATTGCTGGCCCCATCTCACGGCTTTTTAATGTCCCTGGAGTTGTCTGTCTTTCCTGCAGACTGGAAATCCGCATTGATTACTCCACTCTTTAAAGGAGGTTCAGGCTCTGACTGTTATAGACCTATTTCCATCTTGCCCTGCTTGGCTAAGGTCTTAGAAAAACTCGTCCACAAACAGCTGTCTTTTTTTGGCCTCAAATAACATCCTGTCTGAACTGCAGTCTGGGTTTCACCCTTGCTATTGTTGGAATATATTTCTAATTTAACCTGAACTCGAGTTACTAATCTGACTCCAATTTGTGACCTTACCCAACTGCCACTCATCCAACAATATGCGCGCTCGTTCTGCAATAGAAAGGTATCAGGAAGCCGGCATTTTCACACACGAGTGGATTTATTCCTAACACACAAATCTAATACATCACCTGGGTCTCGGGTCCCTCTCAATACACCTCTGTACGCCTCTGTTGCCACCAGCAGACGTACTCTACTTCCGAGTTGCCCAGCCATTAATTATACTACACAATATGCAAATGGCACATCAACAAAGGCATTCTGTCATTATTCTATTGGCTATGTGTATACTGCATTTAACTTTAGCTTGCTCTTATTGGTCTTTCTTCTTCTGCAGAATCATTTGCTCGCTCCTCCTGGTTGTAGTTTTCCATACAGGGTCCCCAGTTGTTATCCACCAGCTGCCCGGGTCATCTTGTACTCCTTGCTGCTCCTGCGTCATTGTTTGTTCTGGAACATTTCATTCGTGCACATCCTTGCCCACATATCTTGTTTTGTCTCCACCGTCACACACTCAGCACTTTACAGTTTCATACTCTCATGCACAAGATGTCTAATGAACTACTTTAAGATCAAACTCTTATATTCCTTTACTATGGATGCATGACAGCTACGTTGAAGGTCCTAGACGATATCATTACTTCCCTGGATTCCAAGCAGATTTGTGTTGCTGCCTTCATTGACCTGACTAAAGCCTTTGACTGTCATCCATTCCATCCTCCTACAGAGGCTCTCTATTAGTGGCCTGTCATCACACGCATGTGATTGTTTTGCCAGCTACCTAAATAATCGACTCCAGCAAATTAAATTAGAAAATATTCTTTCTGACCCTCTCACCATCTCCAAAGGGGTTGCTCAAGGCTCAATCCTAGGCCCATTGTTCTCCATTTACATTAATGATGTAGTCAAGTATGTCGGCAGTTCAAAGATCCACCTTTATGCTGATGCTACTATCTTATACTCTGAAGGTCCTTCTCTCTGCAGCATCCTCATTACAACCGTTAATATTTCCATAATCTCCATCTTCTTAACACTAAGAAAACCAAAAGCAATCGGTCTCGTACCCCCAACAATACCCCTAAAATATTTTGTGCAGATGGCACTGAGGTCAAGTTTGTAAACTGTTACAAATATCTTGGTTTATGGTTGGACTCGTCCCTCTCCTTCACTACCCACATAAAACACCTACAGTCAAAAGTCAATCTCGTTTTAGCTTCCTCTATCGCAATAAGGCCTCCTTCAACCATGCAGCTAGACACTCTCTTGTCAAAATGACCATGCGGCCCATTTTTTATGATGGCGACACCACCTATAGGATGGCATCCCACTCTACTCTCAAAAAGCTGGACCCTCTTCACCACTCTGCTATCCGCTTCGCCACAGGTGCGCACTTCTCCACTCACCACTGTGATTTGTATAAATTAATTGATTGGACATCACTCCATAACCGACAACTTCACCATTGGTTTCACCTCATTTACAAATCCATATTTGGAATTTCACCTCTCCTCCCTCTTGCACCGTCATCATTGTTCTCGCAATCTAAGGTCCAGTAATCTTATTAAATTCACCATACCCAAAGTACATGCAGTTTTCGGCCGAAACTCCTATTTCTCTGCAGTTTATGACTGGAATACTATGCAAAATACCCTTAAATTTAATGTCATCACATCATTTACAGTTTTCAAACAAAAATTGCAACAAGTTTTAACCGACTCTTGCAGCTGTTAGTTTAGATATGTTGGTATATTGTATAGTTTTATTGTTCTTGGTTGTTGTTCTTAGTTTTTGGTTGTGTATTTATATAACCTTGTTTTGTGTATTTTTTTTTTTTTTAGCACTCTATCCCTATCCCCCTCAAAGTGCCATTGTTCTTTGGGTCAGGCCACAGTTGTAAATAAGAACTTGTTCTTGTTTGCCTGGGTAAATAAAAGTTAAAATAAAGAAAAAAATAAAAGGACCAACCGGGGCTGGAGTATGCCCGGAGATTGCAGGATCAACTGGAGGCTGTGCATGCATTCGCCCGGGACCAGCTGGAGAAAGCCGGTGTGCACCAGAAGCGGAACTACGACATGCGGAGCAAGGGGCGGAACTTCCAGATCGATGAGCTAGTTTGGGTGTACACACCCAAATGGAAGAAGGGGCACTGCCCCAAGTTGGACAGCCATTGGAATGGCCCGTGCAGGGTGCTTGAGCGGGTGGGGGAGGTGGTCTACCGAGCGGCAGTTCCTCCTAGGGGCAGAAGGGTTGCCCTGCACCGAGACAGGTTGGCTCCGTACCAGGGTAGTGGTGTTCCTGTGTTTGAGGCGGGGTCGGCTTCACCCGTCACTTCGGGACGTGCGGCGGATTCATATTCCCCAGATTCCACCAGTGTTGTCCCTGCTCAGCTGGCAGGCGGTGAAAGCAGCCCGGGCCGACCCCAGAGACAGAAGCGAAAGCCACGACGGCTGGATGACCTTTTTTGTTGACTCCTCGGGTCGAGGGGTTTCATAAAGGGGAGGGCAGTCTAATGTCTTGTATTATTTGTTCATTGTAGTTATGCGTGTGAGGACGGGGCCAGGAGTAAGAAGTGACGTCATGCGGGTGGGCTGTGCGGGCTGGTTAGCTTGGCAATCAGTTGGTTTGTGGAGCACATGGGCGTGAGTTGTGGCCACCAGCAACTCCTGTGTGCATGTGTTTTTCTGTTGCCTTTTCTTGTTTAAAAAAGCGGAGATCAAACTGTGTGAACATCCTTGACGCACAGGGGCATTACATTTTCTATTCATTGCGGATTTTCACCTACCGCGGGTGGCAAGTAAGCTAGTAACCTCCCATTATTTTGCCCTATCGTTGGACTCGTCCCTCTTCTTCACTTCCCACATAAAACACCTACAGTCAAAAGTCAAATCCCGTTTTAGCTTCCTCTAACTAAATAAGGCCTCCTTCACCCGTGCAGCTATACACTCTCTTGTCAAAATGACCATCCTGCCAATTTTTTATAACGGCGATGCCATAGGACGGCATCCCACTCCACTCTCAGTAACCCTGGACCCTCTTCACCACTCCGGCATCCGCTTCGCCACAGGTGTGCACTTCTCCACTCACCACTGTGATTTGTATAAATTAATTGACTGGACATTGCTCCACATCTGACGACTCCACCATGGGTTTCACCTCTTTCCTCTCTTTCGCCTCTCACCGGTGACCCGCATCCGGGCGAGGGAAAACGACATCCATATATCTTTTTCATCATAAGGGGTCTTCTGAGCCGTGCTTTGTCTGGCCCCTCACCTAGGACCTTTCTGCCATGGGTGACCCTACCAGGGGCATGAAGCCCCAGACAACATGGCTCCTAGGATCATAGGGGCATGCAAACCCCTCCACCACGATAAGGTGACGACTCACGGAGGGGACGGAAAAATATGGTATGTAAAAAGGGAAATTTTAAATCTATCTATCTATCTATCTATCTATCTATCTATCTATCTATCTATCTATCTATCTATCTATCTATCTATCTATCTATCTATCTATCTATCTATCTATCTATCTATCTATCTATTGAAGTGAGAGCAACAGCAATGTGTACATGTTCTGTTTTGATGCTCTAATCTGTACAATTCTCTTTATTAATTTATACACACATAACTGCGCAAGCAGAACACGAATTCAGCACAAAACTGTATGAACACACACATAGGCACACACGCACACACACAAGGGGGGATGACGCCCCCCACACTCAGGTACGAAATGGTCATGTTACAAGTTCCCGCCTTTCTGGGCAGTATAAAATAAGCTGACCTGGAGAAGAAAGCTGTTGTTTCATCTGCTGCCGAGCCATGTGTACCGACCGCCATTAAACAATTAAGATATAAGAACAATAAAGAACCAACTCTATACTCCACATCTTTGTTTTCCTGGCTCAACATCGGACATCCCGCACAACATGCTTCAATATACATATACACACATATACAGTGGAGCCTCGGTGTTCGACCGCAATCCGTTCCAGAAGGCTATTCGAGAAGTGAATGATTCGAATTCCAAATCATGTTTTCCCACTACAAATAATGGGGAAAAAAATCCGTTCCAAGCAAAAAAAAAAAAAAAACGTCATTTTTTTTTTTTTTATTTGCGCATTTTTGTCCGATCGCGCAACTGCAGCGCAACGCCGAACGCGCAACCGCAGCGCGTCGCCGACCACGCAACTGCACCGCGCTGGTCGCATTATTGTGACAGAGCGGCCGCTGAAATTTAGAAAATATTTTTAAAGTCCTGATGTATCAATCCATCCATTTTCTGAACCGCTTAGTCCCCAAGGGGGTCGCGGGCGTGCTGGAGCCTATCCCAGCCGTCATCGGGTAGTAGGCGGGGGACACCCTGAACTGGTTGCCAACCAATCGCAGGGCACACAGAGACTAACAACCATTCGCACTCGCACTCAGGGACAATTTGGAATGCTCAATCGGCCTATCAAGCATGTTTTTGGGATGTGGGAGGAAACCGGAGTGGCTGGAGAAAACCCACGCGGACACGGGGAGAACATGCAAACTCCACACAAGGAGGGCCGGAGGTGGAATCGAACCCACACCCTCCTAACTGTGAGGTGGACGTGCTACCCACTGCGCCACTGAGCCGCCAAGTCCTGATGTACTTTCCAAAATTTAAGTGGGCCTCAGTGCGCAGGAAGTTTAATTTTATCCGATCGTGCAACTGCAGCGCGCTGGCCGGGCGCTCAGTGTCGCATTGCTTTAGGAGCGTTTTTGTGTTTTAGGGTGTCCTTGGCCAATGCAGTATGAAGTTTTTGTTGTAACTATGGCTAAAGAGAAGTATACAGAATATTAATCCAATTGATAAATGACCCCCCCCCCCCCCCCAAAGCTAAATTTACTACGTAATGTAGTAAAGAAAAATTTTCAATTAACCATATAAATATCTTTTTTAGCATTTAAAGTCACTATGATTGTGTCTTTTTTTTTTTGTAGTGATGTGAAGTGGATACGATTAAACAGATCGTGTTGCTAGATACATTTCTCTAATAAATCCTGTCTGGTCTGTATACATCTATGTATTATATGGGGGATTATTTTTGCTAATGCTAATATCCATATGCATTGGAAACTTTGGTCAAGTCAAGTTTATTTGTATGGCCCTAAATCACAAGCAGTCTCAAAGGGCTTCACATAGACAATCAATTGACAATTATTCTCAAAGCATCCCCTGATCTTGGGCTCCCAAAAGGGCAAGGAAAAACTCAAAACAACCCTACCAGGGGAAAAATGAGAAACCTTGAGAAGGGACCACAGATGGAAGGATCCCCCTTTCAGGATCACCAGGCTGCAATGGATGCAAAGAGGGCACATAAAATACATAATATGGAAATAAAAAGTGGATGTCCGGGCCAAAGCGAAGAGCTGTCGGAGGTGCCCTCCATTGTCCTGGCAGTGTCCTCTAGGAGGGTAAACCGCTGCAGTTCTCTCATGCTGAATTGGTCCACGAGAATCTAGATAGCCGCTGTCAGCTTGGGTGTCACCTAACCACCTCCCCAGCCGGAGAGTGGTGGGGGGAGTGGGGTCAGGGAGAGGAAGCAACAACAATCTCCAGCCGAATCGGCCACTACAGGTTAATTAAAGGCCATATCATATGTCTTTAAACGTGTCTGAAATGTTTCTACTGAGGTAGCCGTTCTAATATCCATTGGTAGGGCATTCCAGAGCTCTGGAGCCCGAATGGAAAATGCTCTAGCCCCTGCAGACATTTTCTTGGCCCTCTGTGTCACTAAAAGACTAGCGTTTTGCGAACGAAGGTTACGAGACGGAACATAAGGAACAACTAAGTCGACGAGATATGAAGGCGCTAAGCCAATCAATGATTTACAGGTTAATAGAAGAACCTTGAAGTCACATCTTAAATGGACCGGGGAGCCAGTGTAAATTGGCTAATATTGGGATAATGTGATCAAATGTTCTTGTCCGTGAGAGCAGCCTTGCAGCAGCATTTTGTACTAGCTGTAGACTTTTGATGCTGGACTTGGGAAGACCAGAGAATAATGCATTACAGTAGTCCAGGCGCGACGTGATAAATGCATGTATAATAATTTCCGCATTACCGGTCGAGAGGATTGGGCGAATCTTAGCAATATTACGAAGGTGAAAAAATACTGTTCTGGTTATATTCTTAATGTGCTTTTGAAAGGAGAGCGTTTGGTCAAATATTACCCCGAGATTAGTTACAGTATCATTCTGAGTGATAGTACGGTTATCTATAGTTATAGTGGTTTCCTTAAATAAATGTTGATAACGAGCTGGACCAATTATCAACATGTCAGTTTTATCTGGGTTCAGACGAAGGAAGTTGAGAGACATCCATTGCTTGATCTCCGCAAGGCATGCCTCAAGATTACAACAGTCCCACGGATCTGTCATTGATAACGGCATATATAATTGGGTGTCATCCGCGTAACATTGAAAACTAATATTATATTTACGTATTATGTCCCCAAGCGGAATCATATAAATATTAAATGGAATTGGTCCTAGTACCGATACCTGTGGGACACCACAGTACTTGATGTTTGTTTTATTTATATTATTACTTGCATGAAATTGTTGGGCGTTCTGTTAAGGGCTGAATGTAGTTCTCTTTTGATTATTGGTGTGTCAAGAGTGGCAATTTGTTCCTTGTTAAGACCAGGGAGATGGACATCATTTAAGAACTGATTTGTGTTTTCTTGATTATGACGTATTTTCGAGAAACATGATTTGCTGTACCGTATTTTCCGTACTATAAATCGCTCTGGAGTATAATTCGCACCAGCCAAAAAATGCATAATAAAGAAAAAAGAAACCTGTATAAGTTGCAGCAGAGTATAAGTCGCATTTCTTGGGGAAATTTATTTGACAAAATTCAACACCAAGAACATACATGAATCGGCAACGACAGGCTGAGTGGTACAGTATGCTAACGTTACATAAATGATGAATTTAGAACGTGCCTGATGTACTCACATATTAAGAGTTACTCAACATAAATTCAACATAAATAAGTTTATCGAACCATCGGTGTCACTTCAAATCATTAAATCCATTGAAATCTTCTTCCTCCGGAGTTGTTTATAAATGACATATAAACAACTCCGCTGACTCCGGAAGTAGATGCGGCGCTTCCTCTTATACGTCGCCTCTGTGTCATTTATAAACACCTCCGCTGACTCCGGAAGTAGATGCGGCGTGTCCTCTTATACGTTGCGGATGTCAGACTCATCGTCAGTTGCAGTTCCAATTATTCCACAGGCCAAGAGTGCTCTCATGCAGTTTTGTGTGAAAATAACATTTGAAGTGATATACTAGTAAGTAAGTAATGTGCTAATGATCAACTAATATATAATTTCACACACACTGGACCCCCTGCAGTTTGCTTACCAGCCTGGTGTTGGGGTGGACGATGCAGTGATTTATTTATTGCACAGATCACTGCTGCACCTGGAGGGCATCGGGAGCACATGTTCTTCGATTTCTCCAGTGCTCTTAACACCATTCAGCCGTCACTGCTCAGGGTGAAGACGGAGAAGGCGGGAGAGGACCAACGCCTGGCTGCATGGACTACAGACTTCCTCACCAACAGGCCGCAGCACGTGAGGTTACATCACTGTGAGTCTGACGTGGTGCGCTGCGGCACAGGTGTCCCCCAGGGTAGGATGCTCTCTCTTTTCCTTTTCACCCTGTACACTTTGGACTTCACACACGACACCACACACTGCCACATCCAGAAGTTTTCTGACGACACGGCCATTGTTGGATATGTTTCTGAGGGGAACGATCTGGAATACAAGACGGTCATCAAGGACTTTGTCAGCTGGTGTGATCTCAGCCAGTTTCAGCTGACCACCAACAAGACGAAGGAGAAGATCGTGAGCTTCGGGAGGACAGCACCCCACTTCACTCCGGTGAATATCTAGGGATCGGACATTGAGGTAGTGGAGAACTATAAATTCCCGGGTGTTCGCCTTAACAACAAACTGGACTGGACTGATCACACTCACGCTCTGTACAAGAAGGGCCAGAGTCGCCTCCACCTACTGAGGAGACTGAGGTCTTTCGGTGTGTGCAGGGCTCTCCTCAGGACCTTCTATGACTCTGTGGTGGCCTTAGCCACCCTCTACGCTGTGGTCTGGTGGGGTGGGGGGGAGTACGGACCGGGACAGGGGGAGACTAAATAAGATGGTCAGGAGAGCGGGGTCTGTCCTGGGCTGTCCCCTGGACTCCATTGAGGTTGTGGGTGAGAGGACGTCGTTAATTAAGCTGAAATCCATCATGGACAACACCTCTCACCCTCTCCATGACATTGTGTGGTCCCTGAGCAGCTCCTTCAGCAGCAGACTATTACACCCACGGTGTAGGAAGGAGAGATTCCGCAGTTCCTTCACTCCCACTGCTGTTAGACTCTACAACATGCGAAATGTCACCTGATCATGCGTTTCATCTCTACCGCTACTAGTAGCGCTTGTCTTTGTCATTTATCCATTTTTACATTTTTACATTTGGCACATGTCTGTGTGAGTGGCACGTGCACTCTTATATGCTGCTGTGACAAGTAAATTTCCCTGCTGTGGGATGAATACAGTTCTATCATCATCATCATCACATAAGTCGCTACTGAGTATGTTGCACCCCCGGCCAAACTATGAAAAAAAGACTGCAATTTAAAGTCTGGAAAATATGGTAATGTCACCAAATCCTTTTTTTTTTTTTTATCTCAGTCACGTCTTCCAAAAAAAAAAAAGTCACAATAACGACAACAACAAACATCCATTAATGTACTCTAACAAATTTGGGTACTTTAATCTACCTTATGGGGGTAACGTGGGTACCTTTTCTCATGGGCTCATCACTTGTGGGATGGGTCAGGTGCAGAGTGAGCTGGGCGGGGCCAAATCCCCTTCTACAGAAGCTGGCTCTTGGGATGTGGAATGTAACCTCCCTGTCAAGAAAGGAGCCAGGGCGGGTATGCGAAGCAGGAAAGTTCAGATGACACAGAGTTGGACTTTTCTCCAGACACAGCTTAGGTTCTAGTACTAGTCCTCTCGAGAGGGGTTGGACTCTGTTAGGATACGGATTTTTAGCTATTGATCTGACTCCAAATTGCGATCAACACTTAACACAAGTTGCTATGTCCCAATCCACACACTGGCGCACCTAACAATTTGGCGAGTTCGTTCTGTCAAAGAGAAGACCAGTAGATCAATCAGACCAAATTTACCAAGTGTTTATTCCTAACAAAGCGCACTAATACAGGCCTGGGTCCCGGGTCCCTCACACTAAATCTCGTGCATTTTTATGACCACCAAAAGACGACATTCTTCCGGGTTGCCCAGTTTCAAAGAAACACAATATGAATATTAAAACATGCAAAACATTGTGTGATGATTGGTCGATGGCCATCTCCTCCGTGTCGAAGTGTCATCACTCTGGTCAGGCGGTTGGATTTTTCCCGCTAAGCCCAACCACCTGGACGTGAAGTTGTTCTTTGTTCTTTGTTCCTTGTTCCTCACCGACCTCGAGGGGTTATCGTCCGGTACTCCCTTCGTCCCGTACCATCCCGTACTCCCTGTCTGGGCCTGTTTTACAACACTTCGAAGAAGACAAGTTCATGCAGTGTGCCTGCACATTCCTCACCCCACCAATCCACACAAGCACTCCAATACTAGATATTATATTGATATGATTTAACACAACCTTAAAAAATATGTTTGCAAACTGCCGAAAGCACATTTCCCTTTAACTCTCTTCCACTCTGGAGCTTCCCACGGTGAGAGGCATAGAGTAAGCGTGAGCATAGTTATTGACCCTCGGCAAGGCGCCTGCACATTGGGTATCACCCCGGTCAAGGAGATCCTTCTGCCTCCGGGTGGGGGAACAGGTCCTGACTGTTGTTTGTATCTAGGCACCAAACAGGGGACTTCAATGGTCACCTGGGCAATGACAGTAAGACCTGGAAGGGTGTGATTGGGAGGATCAGAACCCGAGTGGTGTTCTATTACTGGACTTCTGTGCTTGATATGGATCATCCATAATGAACATTATGTTCAAACATAAGGGTGTCCATGTGTGCACTATGGACACCAGGACACCGTAGGCCGCAGTTTGATAATAGACTTTATAGTTGTGTCATCACAATTGAGGCCGCATGTTTTAGACATTCGGGTAAAAAGACTGTCAACTGTCGACTGGTGGTGGCTATAACAGTCACCGGATGGCCAAGTGGAATGCGGGTTCGACAATTGCTGAAGCAAAAACCCGGGTGTGGGAGGAAATCAGCGAGACTATGGAGAATGACATCCGGATGGCTTTGAGGTAATTCTGGTCCACCATTGGACGTCTCTGGAGGGGAAAGCAGTGCTTCATTAACGGTCATTTGAATACATGTTTCATGCTCAAACATTCATACAAACGTTGAAATATACCTGTGTTAAACACTATGACTTCCATAAAATGACAGCACAAACTGTGTCATTGAAGGGCACAAGATTGCTATCGTTTGGAGAAAGGATGAACATGATCTTATCAAGAGAGAATTGACAAAGACAACAGAAAATACTAGAGGATGAAAGACACATACCTGATTGTCAGATAATATTATTATTCATGAAGTTGTATTCGTTATGTAAGATCTGATTAGATTTAGATTAGTCATATGTATTAATTTAGCATCAGAAAATGTGACTGCGGTTTTAATTAAAATATTACATCAGAGTCCTACAAACTTCAAATGTATCAATGCGAGGACACTGATATCAGATGATCAACAGTGATAATTTTTAAACACAGAGCATGTGACCTGGTGAGAGATGAACTCATTTGTGAACCAAAAGAGAAAAATAGGAGATAGCCTCTGAGGATTAGGGGAACAAAGGTGATGCTCTGTGGAACTAAGACATGATACATTGCAAATTGATAACTGCTTTTTCTTTTTCAAAATATTTAGTAAAATGAGCAACCAAGATTGTTTGAGATTTAAACCAATTCATTTCCTGAAATTGTGTTTCCCAACCTTTTTTCATCCATGGCACACTTTCTCATTGGGAAAAATGTCAAGGCACACCTTCGCCTTCACACTAATAATAATAAAAAAAATAAAAATAAAGTAGAATAACAATAGTGTGAAGGCCTTCACCTTCACACTAATAATAAAAAAAATAAAAATAAAGTAGAATAACAATAGTGTGAAGGCCTTCGCCTTCACACTAATTAATAAATATATGTTCATAGTATCGTATTTTCTGCACCATAAAGCACTTCGGGTTAAAAAGCGCAGATTTAATTGCAGGGGCTTTACTATATTTTCACCAAACACAAGGCTCACCATGATATATGGGAAAGAAAGAAAGGGTTAGGGAGAAGAAAGAAAGAAAGAAAGAAAGAAAGAAAGAAAGAAAGAAAGAAAGAAAGAAAGAAAGAAAGAAAGAAAGAAAGAAAGAAAGAAAGAGACAATTGAAAAACGTCACGGAAGCAAGACATTGAGTTCGGTTGTATGATTTCAGTTGTACTTTATTCTACTATTTAGCCATGTTCTGTACGGTACATAATATGACTAGATATTACCGTATTTTCATGACCAAAGAGCGCACCGTACTAAAAGGAGCAGTCTCAGTTATGTGTGCCATTACTGTATTTAACACACACATAGGGCGCATGCATGCCATGATTTACGGCAAACAAACAAAACAACAAAAAAAACCTCATGGGAGCAAGAAAGTGAGTTCGGTTGTGCTTTACTCTACCATGTACTCTACTGTACTCACATTATTGTTGATAACTATTCATATGCAAATCCGTCCAAGTACTCATCTTCTGTATCCAAATTAAAGAGTTGGGCAAGTTCGCCATCTGACATGCCAATTTCCCTCATTATTGTCTCGTCATTGTCACGTTGCTCTTCGGCAATGTTCTCAGCTTCCCAGGAAGTTTGAATTGTGCCTCGTAAGCATGATTCTTTGTCTATGCCATTTTAGATAGTCCTAATGCTTTTTTCTTTGCACAAACAATTGTTTTCATTTATCAATGGCAGCAGAGGAATGCACTCTACCTGTTAGGTGAAGTCCTCTGATTTGTTTACCACGATCTACACGTAATGTCCTCTGATTGGTTCATTGGGTCTACATATTACGCCTGTTTATTACGTATCTATGTGGCGGGAGCCCCACAAAACAACTTTACAGACTTGCACAACCCGTAGTATTCATTTATCAATGGTGACGGAGGTACGTACTTTGCACGGACAATAGTCTTATTTACCAATGGTGGCAGTGTTGGCTCCCGAGTGAACGATTCGTTCAAAATAATTAATCTTTTCAGTGAACGTATCACTTCCGAAAGTGATTTGTTCTTTTTTCAGTTCATATGACTTCAATCAGTAGGTGTCAATAATGCGCATTGAAGCTGGTGCCACCTCGCCATAAAACAAAACGAAGAAGAAAATGACGTAACTTCCCGTTCACGAACAAGTCGTGGATTGCATTTCCCGTTCACCAACGAACAAATCTCTGAGTGAACGAATCAGTGAGTGAGTGATTCGTATTTCCAGTTCATCATGAGAATGGATCAGTGAGGAACGAATCGTGACTTTCCCGTTTGCGAAAGAGTCGATGGGTGAACTGCCTTCCCGTGCATCAACGGATCAATCAGTGAACGTGTTGTGCTACCGTGAACTATGTAAGCAAGAATGTAGATTTACGATTTACTTATAGAAGGTTTTAAATACGGTGTATGCATATATATGCCTAAATATTGTTATCCAATATATTCAAGATTCAAGAGTTTTGATTCTCCATGTTTGAGCGTGCCAAACAAGGAATTTGACTTCGGTACATCACAGCCTCTGTTCAACATTTAGGTGACTAACAACACTCAGGACATGTGAAAAATGACAAATATTCTCAAACATCCCCTGATCTTAAACTCCCAGGAGGGCAAGAAAAAACTCAAAACTCCAACTAGGGGAAATGAGAAACCTTGAGAAGAGACCACAGATGGGAGGGTCCCTTTTCCAGGATGACCAGGCTGCAATGGATGCAGAGAAGACACATAGTTCAAACAGTGTAGACAATTCACAAAAGGTGTGGAGAGCAGGATGTTATTGCACAGCAATGACTCTGAGACTCTAAGAGTGGTGTGAGTTCAGCAGAGCAACAGCCTGGGGGATGAAGCTGTCTCTGTGTCTGCTGGTTTTGGCGTAGAGCTCTATCACGCCGTCTGGAGGGGAGTAGTTCAAACAGACTGCAACCTGGGTGAGAAGAGTCTGTAGAGATGTTGCTTGCACGTTTTCTGATTCCAATTATCTTTTCTGCAGTCCTGATTTTCCATTGCAGTCTGTGCTTGTCTTATTTGGAGGCAGATCCAAACCAGACAGTGATGGAGGTGCAGAGGACAGACTGGATGATGGCAGTGTAGAAGGTCTTCAGCAGCTCCCGTGGCAGGTTGAACTTCTTGAGCTGTCTCAGGAAGTACAACCTCTGCTGGGCCTTCTTCCGGACAGAGTCTATGTGGCTGGTCCATTTCAGGTCCTGAGAAATTGTGGTTCCCAGGAACTTGAAGGTGGCTGTGGAGAGAATAGCATTACTGCGTGAGGGGTGAAAGTGGTGAAGTTTCTCCGTGTCTGTCACCTGGTCAGCCAGCATCTGAGTGGCTTCACTCGCACATGCGTGTGGTGGAATGTTAACAGCCGCCATGACGATCGAGGAGAACTCCCGTGGTGAATAGAACAGCCGGCAGTTTATGAAAAGTGTTTCTAGGAGATGGCTGCAAGACTCTTTCAACACCGTGACATCAGTACACCAACGTTCATTAATGTAGAAACATAGACCATCCCCCTTTGATTTTCCAGTGGGCTCCGCGCTGCGATCTGCACGCATTAGCCAAAACCCAGCTAACTCCACGGCATGGTGGGGGGTGCGTCCGTTAAGCCACGTTTCCACGAAACACAGCGCGGCGGATCTGCTGAAGTCCGTGTTCCTTGAAATGAGGAGCAGCAGTTTGTCCATATTGTTCACCAGGAAGCAGACATTCGCCAGATGAACTGATGGTAGAGCAGAACTGAACCCTCTCTGCCTCAGCTTTACGAGGGCTCCGGCTCGTTTTCCGCGTCGTCGTCGTGCTAGCTTGTATAGCACCGCCGCTCCGGCTAAAATCTCCAACAAACAGTCTGAAACAGGAGAGAAAATACCAGAAGAAGACTGTCCGATGTTTAACAGCGCTTTTCTGGTAAAAGTGATCCGGGATAAACACACAAAACAAGACAAAGAAACAGAGAGCGACTCACCGTGGCAGCCATCCGTAGCGCCATCATGACATCACAATTGTTGACGGGTTGATAATTAGTGTGATCCTATGATTATGTTGAAATGTAACTTGTAATAATTAACCAAACTTGTCTTGTCCTAACAAAGTAGTAGAACAAAGTGCTAAGAGCCCTTGAACTGATTGACCAGCTGCAGAGGAAGCAATCAAAGTTGTTCTGTTTACACAACATTGTAAAACACCCCCTGCTCTGATTTGACCAGAGGCCAGGGGTTCACCAAACCTGTCCACTCTCACCCCCACCCTTATTGTTCTCAATAAATCTGCTCATGCAAGAGACCAAAGGCAGACTTCGTTCGAACATCGCTGTATGCACAGTGACGAATGATTTATCCACTTGCAAGTGATCAAAGGGCATACTGTCTCCCGTGTGGTTCGTGCAAATAAGTTCGAGTGAGCACCTCTCTAACAATGACCATTTGGTATCTATGTTTATTGAAGAGTCACCGCCCTGTTTGTCTGTGTGTTGTGTCCACCGTCTGTGCCTATGTGTATTGGGAGGTTACAAAGCTCTGGGTGCTGTATCCGTGTTCTGATTGAGCAGTTGTTTATATAAAATAAGAGGATTTGCACATAGTATATGAACATGAAAAAGTACATGTGTTTTTCTACCCTAATAAAATATGTACACGTTGCTGTTTCTCCCACTTCAAGTGCTAGCATCAATAGGCCTTTGGTGAGGTGAGGAGCCATAATGGGGAAGATTTGAAACTCACCCTATTTGAAGACTCCAATGCCTCCCAGGCAAGCTTCTTGGTGCGCACAGCAGCTTTAGCAGCTCTATTCCTATATGGGGAGTCTGCTGGATATTTCTTTTCCAAATTCCATTCTGTGCCATGTTTGGAAGCTTCATTTTCAAGTTCTGACTTTTCCAGTCCCACTGGACGACATGCAACAGAAAAGTATTTCCCACAATTTATACCTTCATCTTCACTTCATCATTCACTGCATAAAGGCCAAACAAATCTATTGTTGTGTATTCAAATGGATTGGCTGGAGGTATTCTCTCAAATCTGAGATGTCACCCCTAATCTGATGGCATCTACTGGCTTTGGCATTTCAAAATGTCATGCACTTGTCGACAATCTTTTGAGCTAGATTCTGACCTCTTACCACCCAGGCTTTCTTCCTCATCTGGAGGAGTTTACTTGCAATTGTTTTGAGATTTCCACCATGGGCATCTTGAGCTAGAGGATATCCACACTATGCAAGGCAAGATAGTTACAGCAGTTTTTTCTACATTTAAAACTTTAAATCTTCCTCCATGGAAAAAAGGTCCAGTGTTTTAATCCTTGATCACAGCAAGTCTGTTGAGTGTGATCTCTGGAAAGGTCACTTCCTGTTGAGCCGTGAGGAATAGATCCGAGGATGTTTCCTCATGGTAAGTGAAGATTCTTTTATTTCCACTTGATCTTTTGGGTTGAAGTAATTCCATTTTGCCTTACTTGTGTGAGGTTCTAGGCAGCACTTTTCTTCAGCCCGTGGCGGCCCTCCACATGCAGGCAAGAACTATGAAAAGCTCAGTTGAATTGCTAAATTTTCTGAAGACATGGATTTTCCCAACTGCAGAACTAGCAAGTGGTATTCTGACTTGCACTTTGCCTCTGCTTTTCTTACAGGTCTTGTTTTGGTTCGTTTTGACCAAAGCAGAGGCTGGAGACACGGGAAAATAGGAGGAAATGGCCACATTGGCTAATATTTGCCTGTGCTCGAGTCACTGCTGTCGTGAAACATTTCCTTTTGAGCTTGTCATCTTTGGTATGTGTAACAAAGTCTTTGGCTGACTTAGTGAGCCACTCTTTGAAGGAATGAAGGAAGGGGGATTTTAAACAATATAAATGATTACATTAGTTAGGGAGGGCAGAGCAATGGGGAGTGTGATAAAGAGATGAAGAAGCGCATCCAAGCAGGGTGGATCGGGTGGAGAAAAGTGTAAGGGGTGATGTGTGAGAAAATAGTATCAGCAAAAATGAAGGGAAAAGTGTACAAGACAGTGGTGAAACCACTGGCACTGGGGAAAAGACAGAGGCGAAGTTGGAGGTGGCAGAGATGAAGATGCTGAGGTTCACTTTGGGAGTGACGCGGTTGGATAAGATCAGGAACGAGTGCATCAGAGGGACAGCGCATGTTAGGTGTTTCGGAAATTAAGCCAGAGAGACCCGATTGGGATGGTTCGGACATGTACAGAGGAGGGATAGTTAAAATATGAATTGAAGTATGCTGAGGATGGAACCCCCAGGCAGGAGGTCAAGAGGAAGACCAAAGAGGAGATTTATGGATGGCGTGAAAGAAAACATGAAGATAGTTGGGGTGAGAGAAAAAGATTCACAGGATAGGGTGAGATGGAAACTGTGGTGACCCCTGTGGGTAAAAACCGAAAGGAAAAGGAAAAGAAGAAGTTAGGAAGGGCGGGCGGGCGGGCAGGCAGGCAGGCAGGCAGGCAGGCAGGCAGGCAGGCAGGCAGGCAGGCAGGCAGACAGACAGACAGACAGATACTTTATTAATCCCCGAGGGAAATTAGATTTTCCAGCTGCATTCATACAGGCAGAGTGGGTATATAAATACTGATGACATGAGCGCAACTCATTAGGCTTCTAGAAAAGGCTGCCACTCAAAACGGCACCACAAAAGAAAACCAAAAAGTGCGACAAGTTACGAGTCATCAAAGGCAAAGCAACAAAGACAATAAGCAATAACAAATGGAAAAAACTAACATTAGGATCAGAATACGCGCGAGTCTTCTCACGCCCAAAAAATGCCGTGCCTCTGTGCCTCTCAGTGATCTGCCCAACCTAAATACATATCCTTGCTCATTCTTGATCTCGTCCAGATGTCCACATTCTTCTTTTGAAAGCACGTACTCCACTTTCCTTTTTAGAAGGCAGGCAATTCACTTTCCCTTTTTAGGAGGCACGTGATCGCTCATCCTGCTCAAACTTTAGGCTTGTGCAAACTACTTCATGTGCCATGTAGACTTATTAGCCTTATGCAACCTGATTCATATTTCATATAGAGTTTTATTTACTGATTGTTACATGGCATGCATAGATACACTGCTCAAAAAATTAAAGGAACACTTTGAAAACACATCCGATTTCAATGGTGAAAAAAAAATGTTGGATATCTATACTGATATGGACAGTTTAATGTCTCAGGAACAAAAGGATGCCACATCTTTTGATGGAAATAAAACTTTTCAGCCTACAGAGGGCTCAGTATATATGTACACCTAAAAAATCAAAGTGAAAAAATTATGTGGCAGGCTCGTACATTTTGCCTAAATTCAATTTCTGCAATTCAAAACTCTTTTCAATATCTTGTGTAGCCCCCACATGCTTGTATGCATGCTTGTATGCATGCTTGACAACATTGCGGCATGCTCCTAATGAGACGACGGATGGTGAGTTGTGGGATGTCCTCCCAGATCTGTCTAAGGGCATCAGTGAGCTCCTGCAAAGTCTAACGAGCAACCTGGCGGCGTCTGATGGACCGAAACAATATGTCCCAAATGTGTTCTATCGGGTTTAGATCAGGTGATGGTGACTTTCGAGGACTTTCAGTTTATATTTTACTTGTCTGATCTTATCAATTAAAACGTTGGCAAATTGGCAATAGAGGGGGTCACCATCTTGCGTAGACTACTACACTGACTTTCAGGCCTGGTCATAATATAAGAAATAAAATTCCATATATCAGTTCCCTTGCAAACATATAAACGTTTTGTCATCTGAGTGAACCATAACCGTAAGATATGTCATTTCCACAATTAATATTGTCATGTTGGGAGTCAGTACTGATGGTTCTGTCATGTCTGTCATCAGTACTGTTGGTTCGCCAAACCGGTGGCATTATAATTTTAGGAAAGGCACTGCCTGGGCTACACACCTGTGAGCAACATCAAGATGGCGCTGCGGATGGCCGCCTCGATGAGTCGCTCTCTGCTACTTTGTCTTATTTTGTGTGTTTTCTGTGTCTTCTGCTGCCCATCCCGGATCACTTTTATCAGAGAAGAACTGTTAAACATCGGACAGTCTTCTCCTGGTACTTTCTCTCCAGTTTTCTCTGATCCAGACTGTTTGACGGAGATTTTAGCCGGAACGGCGGTGCTATACAAGCTAGCATGCCGAAGACGGCAGCGTGGCAAATGAGCCAGAGCCCTCGTGAAGTTGAGGCAGAGAGGGTTCTGTTCCTCCCTACCATCAATTCATCTGGCGAATGTCCGCTCCCTGGCGAACAAGATGGACAAACTGCTGCTTCTCATGTCAAGGAACATGGACTTCAACAGAGCCGCCGCGCTGTGCTTTGTTGAAACGTGGCTTGACGGACGCACCCCCCCACCACGCCGTAAGCTAACTGGGTTTCGGCTACTACAGGCAGACCACAGCAGGGAGCTCACCAAAAAATCAAAGGGGAGTAGTCTATGTTTCTACATTAATGAACGTTGGTGTACTGATGTCACGGTGTTGAAAGAGTCTTGCAGCCTTCTCCTAAAAACACTTTTCACACACTGCCGGCCGTTTTATTCACCACGTGAGCTCTCCTCAATCGTCATGGGGGCTGTTTACATTCCACCACACGCATATGCAATCAAAGCCACGCAGCTGCTGGCTGATCAGGTAACAGACATGGAGAAAATACTACCAAAATCACTAATCATTGTTTTGGGTGATTTTAACTGGGCGAACCGCTCTCATGAGCTCCCCAAATACAGACAGCACATAACGTGTCCCACCAGAGGGACGCAGACACTGGACCACTGCTACACCCTAATAAAGGATGCATATCGCTCTGTGCCATGTGCAGCTTTAGGACTCTGACCACTGTCTAGTTCATCTGATCCCAACCTATAGGCAGAAATTAAAAACTTCTAAGCCCGTGGTGAGGACTGTGAGGAAATGGACAGTGGAGTCAAAGCAGGACCTCCAAGCCTACAAGAAACCAACCCCCGTCCTGTGGAGAACCCAAGGCTTGCATACCAGCTAAACAGGTTTTACTGCAGATTTGAATGGTCCACCCACACAACAGGACCTTCTTCATAACAATCGACATACACACCGTACAACTTCCCTCCACAACCCCCCTGTCCACATCTCCATCATTGTCATCACCTACTCTCTCTCTTACAGAAGCCGCGCCCACACTTCAGATTCATGTGGAGGAGGTGTGTCAGATGTTACGGAGACAAAAGGTCAGAAAGGCACCAGGCCCAGACGGCGTGTCACCCTCCTGCCTGAAAGTCTGTGCTGAACAACTGGCATCCACCTTTGCACAGATCTTCAACCTTTCCCTGGAGCTGCACGGATCTTCAACCTTTTCCCTAACCCTCGTGCTTCAAGAGCTCCATCATCGTACCGGTGGCCAAGAAGCCCGCCATCACAGTTTTGAATGACTATAGACCTGTCGCCCTGACATCTGTGGTCATGAAATCCTTCGAGAGGTTAGTGTTGAACCACCTGAACGGGGCTTCTGCTCGACCCCCTGCAGTTTGCCTACCGGGCAAACAGGTCGGTGGACGATGCAGTCAACATGGGACTGCACTACATTCTGCACCACCTGGACACCCCAGGGACATATGCCAGGATCCTGTTTGTGGACTTCAGCTCGACGTTCAACACCATCGCAACTGACATCCTCCAACGGAAGCTCGTCCAGGTCGCGGTGCCTGCCTCCACCAGTCAGTGGATCACCAGCTTCCTGACCAACAGGAGACAGTGTGTGAAGCTGGGGACCATCATATCCGACACCCGGACCACCAATACTGGCGCCCCAGGAGTATGTCTTCTCCCCACTGCTCTGCTCTCTACATTGACAATTGCTCCTCAGGCAACTCTTCTGTGAAGCTCCTGAAGTATGCGGATGACACCACTCTCATCGGACTGATCCGGGACGGTGACGAGACTGCGTATAGACAGGAGGTGGAGCGGTTGGTCCACTGGTGCAGCCAAAACCACCTGGAACTGAACCCGCTCAAGACCGTGGAGATGACAGTGGACTTCAGGCGAGACGCTTTACCACTTTCACCCCTCACTATCCACAGTAATAGGTCTCTGTTGGGTTTATTTCCTAAACATCAGACAAACAATGAGGAGAGAATATGCTTCCAGTTACTTCAATCAATCAATCAATCAATCAATCAATCAATCAATCAATCAATCAATCAAGTCAAGTTTATATAGCCCTAAATCACAAGCAGTCTCAAAGGGCTCTGTCCTCTGCATTTAACCCATCCCCATGTGATTTTTTTTTTTATCCATCCCCTGGGGGAGAGGGGAGCAGTGAGCAGCAGCGGCGCCGCGCTCGGGAATCATTTTTGGTGATCTAACCCCCCAATTCCAACCCTTAAATGCTGAGTGCCAAGCAGGGAGGCAATGGGTTCCATTTTTATAGTCTTTGGTATGACCCGGCCGGGGTTTGAACCCACAACCTTCCAGTCTCAGGGCGGACACTCTACTACTAGGCCACTGAGCTGGTGCACAAGTTTGCTGCAGCTGACTGTGACGCGAACAAAATAACAGTAAACTCGAGTGAGTGAGTGAGAGAGAAAGAGAGAGACTGCATGATGTGCACTGTACTGTACTGTACTGAATCGAGCCTGAATCAAACTTCAAGCCTACAAGTGTGTGTATGTGTCATGCATACACGTGATATGGACACTGTGACTTTTTTTCCTTTTTTCCTTCCTCACTTGCAAGGAGAATTAGGAGAGCTGTATGGTTCCCTCACAATTCTCCCCACAAGGAGAAATAGGAGAGCCTTACGCTGGTCTCTTAACTACTCCCATCAGCTCTCCCATCAACCCCACTTTTATTTGGTTTGAAGACCCAAAGTTACATAACTCTACGGGGTGGAGAAATCAGCACTTGTTTACATGTTTTTCATGCAGCGTCTCTGCAAGCAGACATTAGCAGATAAGCTATTTTGCACCTCAGTTAATTATATCATCTAACAGCAGAAAGGTCTTCTCCGGGGGTTACCTCTTATTGCTGGCTTGAGATCAGCTGGGCCCAAGCAGAGGCAACAAGTTTTGGCTCCTCTGCTTCTGTTTGTTATTCACAACACCCTTTCCACAGCGATCACAAATGTATAATAACACATAATAAATCTTAATAAAATATCACTCCGACACTCTCTACAGACACCTTCAAGTTCCTGGGATCCACAATCTCTTGGGACCTGAAATGGACCAGCCACATAGAAGAAAGCCCAACAAAGGCTGTACTTTCTGAGTTCAACCTGCCACAAGAGCTGCTAAAGACCTTCTATACTGCCATCATCCAGTCCATCCTCTGCACCTCCATCACTGTCTGGTTTGGATCGGCCACCAAACAGGACAAGCACAGACTGCAAAGGACAATCGGGACTGGAGAAAAGATAATTGGGACCAAGCTCCCATCTATCCAGGACTTGTATCTGTCCAGGACCAGGAAACGTGCGTGTAACATCTCTACAGACCCTTCTCACCCAGGTTGCAGTCTGTTTGAACTACTCCCCTCCGGAAGGCGTTACAGAGCGCTGAACTCCAAAACCAGCAGACATAGAGACAGCTTTTTCCCCCAGGCTGTCGCCCTGATGAACTCACAGCACTATTAGAGTCTCAGAGACATTGCTGTGCAATAACATCCTGCTCTCGACGCTTCATCTTTGAATTGTCTATATTATTTGTACTGAACGCTGCCACTATGCTCAGCACATGCACACACTTGCATCGTGGCGAACGCCGAATGCTACCTCTATGCCATCACAATTGCACATCACGAAGATTACGAAGAGCCATAAATATGTACTGTACGCACCGCCCCACATTCATGCAGGACAAAACACCCCTGCCATTGGATGTGCCGTACGTGTGTGCGAGTGGTGTCGTCTGCATACTTCAGGAGCTTCACAGAAGAGTCGCCTGAGGAGCAATCGATAGCGTGAAGAGAGAAAAGCAGTGGGGAGAGGACGCATCCCTGGGGGGGCGCCAGTATCGGTGGTCCGGGTGTCAGAAGTGATGGACCCCAG
Source organism: Syngnathus leptorhynchus (assembly GCF_054491065.1). Taxonomy (NCBI): domain Eukaryota; kingdom Metazoa; phylum Chordata; class Actinopteri; order Syngnathiformes; family Syngnathidae; genus Syngnathus; species Syngnathus leptorhynchus. Next base: position 24,492,329 of record NC_141196.1, read on the forward strand.
CCTGACACGCTGTCTCCTGTTGGTCAGGAAGCTGGTGATCCACTGACTGGTGGAGGCAGGCACCGTAAACTGGATGAGCTTCTGTTGGAGGATGTCAGGAGCGATGGTGTTGAACGCCGAGCTGAAGTCCACAAACAGGATCCTGGTGTATGTTCCTGGGGTGTCCAGGTGGTGCAGGATGTAGTGCAATCCCATGTTGACCGCATCATCCACTGACCTGTTTGCCCGGTAGGCAAATTGCAGGGGGTCGAGCAGGGGGCCCATGACGTCCTTCAGGTGATTCAACACTAACCTCTCGAAGGTTTTCGTGACCACAGATGTCAGGGCGACAGTTCTGTAGTCATTTAAACCTGTGATGGCGAGCTTCTTACCCACCGGTACAATGGTGGAGCTCTTAAAGCACAAGGGCAGCTCACACAGCTCCAGTGAATGGTTGAAGATCCGTGCAAAGGTGGGTGCCAGTTGCTCAGCACAGACTTTCAAGCAGGAAAGGGACACGCCGTCTGGGCCCGGTACCTTCCTGACCCCTTGTCTCTGGAACATCTGACACACCTCCTCCTCGCGGCTCTGGAGTGTGGGTGCGGATTCTCTAAGAGAGAGAGTAGGTGATAATAATGATAGAGGTGTGGACAGAGCGGTTGTGGAGGGAGGTGTGTATGTTGATTGTGCTGCAGGAGGTCCTGTTGTGTGGCTCGACCGTTCAAACCTGCAGTAAAACCTGTTTAGCTGGTTTGCAAGCCTTGGGTTCTCCACAGGTTGGTTTCTTGAAGCCCGTGATGCTCTGCAGACCTTTCCACACTGTTGAAGGATCAGGATTGGCAGAGAGGTGTCTCTCCAGGCTCTCCCCGTAACACCTCTTGGCTTTCCTGACCTCTCGGTTCAGTGTGTTCCTGGTCTGCTTGAACAGGTCCCAGTCTCCACTCCTGTAGGCCTCCTTCTTGGCTTTGCGCAGCATCCTAAGGTTTGGTGTCAACCAAGGTTTGTCGTTATTGTACGTGCAGAAGGTCTTAGTCTGCCCACACAAATCCTCACAAAAACTGATGGATGATGTGACAGTGTCAGTGAGTTCATGCAGGTCTGAAGTTGCAGCTTCAAAAACTCCCCAATCGGTGCAGTCAAAGCAGGCTTGAAGGTCCTGCTTTGACTCCACTGTCTACTTCCTCACAGTCCTTACCACAGGCTTAGAAGTTTTTAATTTCTGCCTGTAGGCTGGGATCAGATGAACTCGACAGTGGTCCGAGAGTCCTAAAGCTGCACGAGCCACAGAGCGGTATGCATGCTTTATTACGGTGTAGCAGTGGTCCAGTGTCTGTGCCACTCTGGTGCGACACGTTATGTGCTGTCTGTATTTGGGGAGTTTGTGTGCGAGGTTCGCCCTGTTAAAATCACCCAGAACAATGATTCGTTTGGTAGCATTTTCTCCATGTCTGTTACCTGATCAGCCAACAGCTGCATGGCTTCGCTTGCACGTGCGTGTGGTGGAATGTAAACAGCCGCCATGACAATCAAGAAGAACTCCCGTGGTGGATAAAACGGCCGGCAGTTTATGAAAAGTGTTTCTAGGAGAGGGCTGCAAGATTTTTTCAACACCGTGACATCATTACACCAACGTTCATTAATATAGAAACATAGAGCACTTCCTTTTGATTTTTCAGTGAGCTCCAAAGGGTGGCGGTCTATGTTTCAATAGTCATAGTATGGATCCAGCAGCAGTCGCTCCCGTGCCAGCGCTGAAAAACAGCCATCCCTGCACTGTTGACAAGTTGAGGCAAATTTTGGGCTTTTTCATACTACAGGTTGTATATAGAAGATTTTTCGTGCATTGCCACAACTTTGTATGTACTCTTTGTAGCGCCACCAGCCGCTTCCAATGTACCCCAAAACTCAACGTCACACAAAAAATAAGAAGAGGGAACAACAACCAAATTCGAGGGCAGTTGCTGTCCTGTGCCTCGGTTACCATATTTTATTCCCCACCATAAGGCACTTTGCGTGTACTTCAAGTGGGAGGTGTTCCATCAAAGCATGTAAATAAACATTTATTAGTTGCAATCAAGTGGCTTCAAGACCAGCAGCAAGGGAGTGGCCAAGCCCATGATCAGGGGAGATGGAACACCGTTTCGAGTCACTGGAAACAAAAAGCAAGCGGGCGGGCAGGTATAAGTTAAAGTCCAAAGTCCCAATGATCATCGTCACACACCCATCTGGGTGTGGTGAAATTTGTCCTCTGCATTTAACCCATCACTATGTGATTTTGATCCATCCCCTGGGGGAGAGGGGAGCAGTGAGCAGCAGCGGTGCCGCGCTCGGGAATCATTTGGTGATGGTATATAGGAACTTTATTGATCCCCGGGGGGAACTTCGGGTTTCCAGCAATATTCTTACCACAGAGTGGGTATGTAAAGTACATACTGATGACATGAGTGTTATTCATTAGGCTTCTAGAAAAGGCTTCCATTCACAACAGCGTCACATAGAAAAGCAGTAAGTGCGAAAGTTATGTCATCATAGCAAAGCAACAAAGATAATAACAAAGGAAAGAAGTAACAGCAGACCAGCTGGTGAGAGAGAGAAATATTGTAAATGATCCCAAGGTCCACCACACAGTCCCCCTTAATACCTAGAAGAACACCCCAAAAAACCTCCACGGGATACACACACTGGGGTAAGGGCAGTTTAGTTTAGTGGGTGAATCGCAGTCAACAATGTGAGCCAATGGACTGTGTTTGTGAATTGTTAAAACATCACAAAACAGGCAAACGTGAGCAGCGTCCTGGTCACTCAGTCGGGGCACATGCAGACGGTGTGCGTTATCACCAAGGGGCAGGCACAGCGAAGGTCGGCCAAATCCAGGTTCCGATGAGCACGAGTGCGAGGACTTCTGACAGGGGTCGTGGCTGTGAGGTTGAAGCGCGGAAGCCAGCACTGGTCGAATGAGCAAGACGGCTCTTGCTGAGTCATGCCGGTTCCGACCATTGTGCGCAGCCATCCCAACCCTGCTGCCAGGCATGGGAAAAACATCCGACCCAAGCCGATCTGCACGCGGTGAGGTGCGGTAGAAGACACGGCATTGTCGAATGGACGGCCAACCTGGGACGCCAACTTGGGACGGCCAACCAGGGACGACCCTGACCATGGCCACACATCGTTGCGGCCCAACTCCATATTACAAACGAAAAGAAAGGAGAAAATAAGGAAATAAAGAGGAAAAAGAAAGAACACTGCTGGGAGGCTGCCACTGACGATGGTGCCATAAAAAAAATGCAGTAAAATGCAGTATGACAAGAAAACCCAAAATAAGGCTACAACTGAAACAAAAACAAAAGAAAAGAACAAAACTAAAATAAAAGAAACTTTGGCAGCAACAGAAAAGCAAATCTACAACAAATGCAGCAGGTGGGAAGTGAGTTGGATTCGGATGACAATTTGTCTGATGCTTTGTCTGAGCCACACAGTTCACACTCACGGCAGCAGTTTGTCCCACAGGTTAATAGGAATCCCCGGTGAAAGAACAGCCTCTCGAACAATGTATACCCAAAGAGACAAAGACAAACCACAAATTTTGACTTACAACACGCTGATTCAATCAACTGTCATAGAACGGACAGTAGCTGCTAAGTGAATAGGCATCAGGGGTTTCTGGTGATCTTGGTGAAGAATTAATGAGAAGGCCTACACTGACTCACAGTTGATTGATGATAGAAAACTAATTTAGGGGTTTTCTGTTAGTTCATAAATGTTAGGATTGACAATTTATTTTAATCGTATGATTACGTTGAAATGTGGACTAGAATCATTAACTTTGTTAAAACTTTCCGCCTTTTCTTGACCTGTTGAAATTTTCCACATTCCCTTCAGTTGTTGAGACTTTCCAATGTTGTGCAAACTGTTAGGGATGTTCTGACTCTAACTTATTTTGCAAGAACCACACGAGAGACAGTATGCCCTTTGAACACTTGCAAGTGGAGAGTTTGTTCGTTACTGTAGATACAGCAATGTCCGAACAAAGTCTGCCGTTGGATTCATGCAAGAGAGTATTTATTGAGAGAAGAAGGGTGGGGGTGAGAGTGGCCAAGGTGGGGGTGACAATTGACATGTGTGGTGGTCACCTCAGCAAATGGTTAACCACTTCAGAGGGTCCCAGTTTATTGTTTTAAACTGAGTCAAGGAAAGGTAAAAGGTTAAAACAAAGTTCATCATTCTAGTCTACATTCCAACATAATCATACGATCAAGATAGTTCATAAACCCTAACACAAACATTCTTGCTTAGCTTGTTTTCAAAAGATGCTCCACTAGTATCTCTTTACACAATTTTGTAAAACAAAGAGATAAGACCCCCACTGATTAACCAGTTTGCAGAGATGACCCCCGAAACCTGTTCACCCTCACCACCACTCTCAATAAATAGTCCCTTGCAAGAGGCGAACGTTAGATTGCTTTCAAGCACCTCTGTACCCTACAGGGTGATGATGGTTTTCTCTGCTTGCAAGCGTAAAAAGGGAAAACTATCTCCAGTGTGTTTCTTGCAAAGAAGGTAGAGTGGGGAAAACTATCAATAATCACCCCAATTGTGACACCCCCACTGACTATTTGCTATTCTTTTACTAGATTTTGTGTTGTTGATGTCATTGATTTTTCTGAATGTCATTGAAGGTACCACTGATTTACGTTTTTGGATGCGGGCTTTGAACGTACCCTGGCATTGCCTAAAGAGAAAAAAAGGTGTTTGTAAGGAGAGCAAACAGCTCCTTTATGTCCGGCGAGCTTGGAAAATAAAACAGAACTGGTTAAAGGCCGATTGAGCACTCCAAATTGTGAGTGCGACTCGTTGTTCAACTCTGTGTGTCCTGTGATTGGCTGGCAACCAGTTCAGAGTGTCCCCCACCTACTGCCCGATGACTGCTGGGATAGGCTCTAGCACGTCTGCGAACCCCGTGGGGACAAGCGGTATAGAACATAGGTCCCCAACCACCGGGCTGCGGACCGGTACTGGTCCATGGGTCATTTGGTACGATGTATCGAGGATCAATTAATTCAAGTCAAGACGCTTGTCCTGGTCACATAACATGTCTCCCCAATCGAGCCCGCAAAGCTACGGAGCAGATAATTAATAGCGAGTTTTATTTTTATGCGGTTTTCATTATAAATGTAATATTTACAGTATATCACAAAAGTGAGTACACCCCTCTCATTTCTGCAATATTTTAATTATATCTTTTCATGGAACTGTCAGGATCGGAATGGAGCAGGGCGACCAAATGCGGCTTGGACCAAGGTTTATGTAGGGAAAAGGTAATTGAAATGGAGCATGAAGGAAAACAGACAGGAACTGGCAAACTAATTTAACATCATCACAAAACACCAACAGGACTGCCTGACAGGGATGGCAAACAGAAAACGACCAAGGGAAAAACAGAAAGAAGGGAACAACGAGAGACAAGAAATAATCCGACAAGGTTGTGACACGCAGACAGGACTTACATATTTACGCGACAGGTAACGAGAGGCAGGTGAGGGTGATCACACTGATCATAGGCACACAGGAGGGGAGAGCAAGCACACAGACGGACAGAAACTATGACAATATGGACATGATCGGGGACGAGTCGTGACAGGGACAACACTGAAGAAATGACACTAGTCACTGCGGAGCTTGGATAGCAAAGTGAATTTATTTTTCCTTCAAAGTAACTCAAAATACAACAATGAATGTGTAAAATGCTGGCAACAAAAGTGAGTACACCCCAACTGAAACTCTCAAAATTAAGCCAAAATTTGAACCAAATGAGACATTTTTCCTCCCTGTGTGATGCGACTAGTTAGTATAACGAGGTATTAGGTGTGATTGGGGATTAGGTATATTAAATTAGGTATTTTCACTCATACTGGTCACAGGAAGTTCAACGGCACCTCATGGCAAAGAACTCTCTGAGGATCTAAAAAAAAAAGAATTATTGCTCTCCATAAAGATGGCCTAGGCCAGGGGTGTCAAACTTATTTTTTACACTGTCAACCCAAATAAATGTATGAGCACCTCATATTATGTAGAGTAAAAGCGACAAAACACACTGACAAATAACTTTTTTTAAAATCAGATGAGTAAAAGCTGGTCAAATATTTTAAAATAAAGATATTAAAAGTGAAGACAATTTGCAATTCTAGTAATGGCACACGAATTTGATGCACAATTTGTCTTCGCGGGCCACATAAAATGATGTGGTGGGCCGTATCTGGCCCCCAGGCCTTGAGTTTGACACCTGTGGCCTAGGCAACAAGAAGATTGCCAACACCCAGAAACTGAGCTGTAGCACAGTGGCTAAGACCATACAGCGGTTTAAGAGGACATGTTTCATTCAAAACAGGCCTCGCCATGGTCGACCAAAGAAGTTGAGTGCGCACGCTCAGCGTCATATTCAGAGGTTGGCTTTGGAAAACAGGCGTATGAGTGCTGCCAGCATTGCTGTAGAGGTTGAAGGAGTGGGGGGTCAGTCTGTTAGTGCTCAGACCATACACTGCATTCAATTGGTCTGCATGGCTGTCACCCCAGGAAAAAGCCTCTTCTAAAAATGATGGACAAGGAAGCTCGCAAAAGGTTTGCTGAAGACAAGCAGACTAAGGATATGGGTTACTGGAACCGTGTCCTTTTGTCTGATGACCAAGATAAAGATATTTGGTTCAGACGCTGTCCAGCGTGTGTGGCGGCAACCAGGTGAAGCCTACAGTCAAGCATGGTGGTGGGAGCGTCATGGTCTGGGGCTGTATGAGTGCTGCTGGCACTGGGGAGCTACAGTTTATTGAGGGAACAATGAATGCCAACATGTACTGTGGAATACTGAAGCAGAGCATGCTCCCCTCCCCCCGTAAACTGGGCCGCGGAGCAGTATTCCAACACCTCCAAGACGACCACTGCCTTCCTAAAGAAGCTGAGGGTGAAGGTGATGGACTGGCCAAGCATGTCCCCAGACCTAAACATCTGTGGGGCATCCTCAAACGGAAGGTGGAGGAGTGCAAGGTCTCCAACATTCACCAGCTCCGTGATGTCATCATGGAAGAGGATTCCATCGGCAACCTGTGAAGCTCTGATGAACTCCATGCCTAAAAGGGTTATGGCGGTGCTGGAAAATAATGGTGGCCACACAAAATATTGACATTTGGGTCCAATTTTGACATTTTCAGTTGTGGTGTATTAACTTTTGTTGCCAGCAATTTACACATTCATTGTTGTATTTTGAGTTACTTTGAAGTAACAATAAATTTATTTTGCTATGTATGTATATCTATATCTATATATATACACACACATATATATATATATATATATATATATATATATATATATATAGATAGATAGATAGATAGATAGATAGATAGATAGATAGATAGATAGATAGATAGATAGATAGATAGATAGATAGATAGATAGATAGACAGACAGACAGACAGACAGACAGACAGATAGACAGACAGACAGATATATACACACATATATAGATAGATATACACATATATATATATATATATATATATATATATATATATATATATATATATATATATATATATATATATATATATATATATATAGATAGATATATACACACATATATAGATAGATATATACACACATATATAGATAGATATATACACACATATATAGATAGATATATACACACATATATAGATAGATATATACACACATATATATATATATATATATATATATATATATATATATATATATATATATATATATATATATATATATATATATATATATATATATTTAAAACCTACTATAAGTAAATCGTAAATCTACATTCTTGCTTACATAGTTCACGCTAGGAGACGCTACACGTTCACTGACTGATCCGTTGATGCACGGGAAGGCAGTTCACCCATTGACTCGTTCGCGAACGGGAAAGTCACGATTCGTTCCCTCACTGATCCGTTCTCGCGATGAACTGGAAATGCGAATCACTTACTCACTGATTCGTTCACTCACAGATTCGTTCGTTGGTGAACAGGAAATGCAATTCACGACTCGTTGGTGAACGGAAGTCACCTCATTTTCTTTTTCGTTTTGTTTTACGGCGAGGTAGCATCACCTTCAACAGGCATTACCGACACCTACTGATTGAAGTCATATGAACTGAAAAAATTACTTTAGGAAGTGATTTGTTCACTCTCGTTCACTGAAAAGATTCGTTCTTTTGAACAAATCGTACACTCACGAGCCAACACTAGCATCAACGAATCAGTCAGTGAACTTGTCGCGTCTCCTGTCGTGAACAATTCAGCGAATGAAGTGAACTTTGTTTGCCAGAATGTAGATTTACGATTTGCCAAGGAAAGAAAGAACCACTGACTGAAACACCACTTACTTTGTGCTCGTTTTCTCAAGTCATGTCAAGTTTATTTATATAGCCCTAAATCACAGGCAAGTCTCAAAGGGCTTATATAAAAAAAAAAACTTGACAATTATTCTCAAACATCACCTGATCTTAAACTTAAAAAAAACTTACTGGGGGAAAAATGAGAAACCTTTTGAAGGGACCATCGATGGGAGGATCCCCCTTCCAGGATGACCAGGCTGCAAAGGATGCAGAGAGGGCACAGAATACATAATATAAAACAATCCAAAGAAAAAGTGGATGTCCAATTCAAAGTGAAGAGCTACAGGAGGTGCCCTCGATTGTCCTGGCAGTGTCTTGGAGGGGGGTAATCCGCTGCAGTTCCCTAATCCTGATTGGTCCCCGAGAAATCCAGACAGCTGTTGCCAGTATGGGTGTCACCTAACCACCTCCACAGCTGGGAAGGGGGGGAAGACGAAGCTTCACTGAACGAGTCAGTGATGCAATTTCCCGACCCAGTGAGTGATTGTTGCCTACTGATCAATGTGTGTGTGTGTGTGTGTGTGTGTGTGTGTGTGTGTGTGTGCGTGTGTGTGTGTGTGTGTGTGTGTGTTGGGGGGAATGACGGGGGGGGGGGGGTGGCTGGGGGCTAACGATTCGGTGAACGATTCTTTGGAACGGATCTTAAGAACTCACTTAAAAGAATTGGAAAGCACATTACAATTTCGTTTATTGCTCTTTCACTACATCGCGAATTTTTTTCTCAAATTAAAAATAAAATAAAATTAAAAATAAAACGTATAATTTGGGGAATTATGGCACGAAAGTTGCCTACATGCCTGCAGAAGGCAGGGAGTGCCCACATGATTGCAGTGCGTACACTTGTACCTTTTTATGATTTTTTTTTAAATGAATAGTTCCAGAAACGTATTTACAGTGTTGTACCTTGTGATAGAAAAATTGTTACAATAAAATAGTTCTAAAAACATATTTACAGTATGTACACTTGTACCTTGTTATAAAAAATGTTATAATATTAAAAGCTGTTCTAAAAACATATTCACAATTTGTGTTAAGAATTCTCCATGTTATGTTATTCAGTCCTGCTTTGATTTGCGGTAGGGTGCTTTATTTTGAAGGCCGTTTTCAGGCAATACCACTTCCTTTTTCACGTTCGTGTACATACATGTTACAGTGGTACGGCAGTCATTGACGATGTAAGTGGGTCTCCTAACAAGAAAAATGAACGATCACATATGTCTAACCTTTAGGACAATATAATATTGCTCCAAATGTTGGTTTACATTCCTTTAGAGGTCCGTTTTCGTGTGTTAGCGTCTTTCCGCGAACTCGTTAGCCTGCCCAGTACTTCTTGTTAAGATGTTACACGCACACACATATAATATTTATTTTGTCAATATTTATACAAAAAGTCTGTATGCTATTTATACTATTAATGTATTATTATAGTTGAAACTGTTATTTAATGTTCTAATAATAAAATGTGCATTTCAATGGTTTCATATACATTTATTGACACACAAAAAATGTACAGATAAGCGGGTGACCCTACTTTGCAGGTTTCACTTATCCATCCATCCATCCGTCCATCTTCTTCCACTTATCCGGGGTTGGGTCGTGGGGGCAGCAGCTTTAGGAGGGACTCCCAGACCTCCCTCTCCCCAGCCACTTCATCCAGCTCATCCCGGGGGATCCCAAGGCGTTCCCAGGCCAGCTGAGAGACATAGTCTCTCCAGCGCCTCCTGGGTCGTCCATGGGGTCTCCTACCGGTGGGACATGCCCGGAACACCTCCCCAGGGAGGCGTCCAGGAGGCATCCTGATGAGATGCCGGAGCCACTTCATCTGGCTCCTCTCAACGTGGAGGAGCAGCGGCTCTACTCCGAGTCTCTCCCGGATGACCGAGCTTCTCACCCTATCTCTAAGGGAGAGCCCGGACACCCTGCGGAGGAAACTCATTTCGGCCGCTTGTATCCTGGATCTCGTTCTTTCGGTCACGACCCATAGCTCGTGACAATAGGTGAGGGTAGGAGCGTAGATTGACCGTTAAATCGAGAGCTTTGCCATTTGGCTCAGCTCTCTCTTCACCACGATGGACCGGTACAGAGTCCGCATTACTGCCGACGCTGCACCGATCCGCCTGTCGATCTCGCGCCCTCACTCGAGAACAAGACCCCAAGATACTTGAACTCCTCCACTTGGGGCAGGATCTCATCCCCGATCCGGAGAGGGCATTCCACCCTTTTCCGACCGAGGACCATGGACTCTGATTTGGAGGTGCTGACCCTCATCCCGACCGCTTCACACTCGGCTGCGAACCGCTCCAGTGAGAACTGGAGATCACGGACAGAAGAAGCCAACAGCACCACGTCATCTGCAAAAAGCAGTGACAAGATGCTGAGGTCCCCAAACCGGACCCCCTCAACGCCTCGGATGCGCCTAGAAATTCTGTCCATAAAATTTAGGAACAGAATCGGTGACAAAGGGCAGCCTTGGCGGAGTCCAACCCTCACTGGGAACGAATCCGACTTACTGCCGGAAATGCGGACCAAACTCTGGCATCGGTGAGACAGGGACCGACACCCCGTACTCCCGAAGCACCCTCCAGAGAACCTCCCGAGGGACACGGTCGAACGCCTTCTCCAAGTCCACAAAACACATGTGGACTGGTTGGGCGAACTCCCATGCACCCTCGAGGATCCTGCCGAGGGTGTAGAGCTGGTCCACTGTTCCACGGCCAGGAGGAAAGCCACACTGCTCCTCCTGAATCCGAGGCTCGACCTCCCGACGGGTCCTCCTCTCCAGCACCCCTGAATAGACCTTACCAGGGAGGCTGAGGAGTGTGATTCCCCTGTAATTGGAACACACCCTCCGGTCCCCCTTCTTAAAGAGGGGAACCACCACCCCAGTCTGCCAATCCAGAGGCACCGTCCCCGATGTCCACGCAATGCTGTAGAGGCGTGTCAGCCATGACAGCCCCACAACATCCAGAGCCTTTAAGAACTCCGGGCGGATCTCATCCACCCCCGGGACCTTGCCACCGAGGAGTTTTTTAACTACTTGACCGTGCACTGCTTCCCCCTCCTGAGACGCCAGATAGTGGACCAGAATTTCCTCGAAGCCGTCCGGAAATCATTCTCCATGGCCTCGCCAAACTCCTCCCACGCCCGGGTTTTCGCCTCAGCAACCGCCGAAGCCGCGTGCCGCTTGGCCATCCAGTACCTGTCAGCTGCCTTCGGAGTCCCGCAGGCCAAAACGGCCCTATAGGACTCCTTCTTCAGCTTGACAGCATCCCTTACCGCCGGTGTCCACCAGCGGGTTCGGGGATTGCAGCCACGACAGGCACCAACAACCTTACGGCCACAGCTCCGGTCGGCTGCCTCAACAATCGAGGCGAGAAACATGGTCCACTCGGACTCAATGTCCCCCGCCTCCCCCGGGACGTGGGAAAAGCTCTGCCGGAGGTGGGAGTTGAAGCTCTTCCTGACAGGGGATTCTGCCAGACGTTCCCAGCAGACGCTCACAGAGCGTTTGGGTCTGCCAGGTCGGACCGGCATCTTCCCCCACCATCGGAGCCAAACCACCACCAGGTGATCAGTTGACAGCTCCGCCCCTCTCTTCACCCGAGTGTCCAAAACATGCGGCCGCGAATCCGATGACACGACTACAAGGTCGATTAACCAACTGCGGCCTAGGGTGTCCTGGTGCCAAATGCACACATGGACACCCTTATGCTTGAACATGGTGTTTATTATAGAAAATCCGTGTCGAGCACAGAAGTCCAATAATAGAACACCGCTCGGGTTCAGATCGGGGGGGCCGTTCCTCCCAATCACGCGCTTCCAGGTCTCACTGTCATTGCCCACGTGAGCATTGAAGTCACCCAGTAGAACGATGGAGTCCCCAGAAGGAGCGCTCTCCAGCACTTCCTCCAGGGACTCTAAGAAGGGTGGGTACTCTGAGCTGCCGTTCGGTGCATAGACACAAACAACAGTCAGGACCCGTCCCCCCACCCGAAGGCTGAGGGAGGCTACCCTCTCGCTCACCGGGGTGAACCCCAATGTGCAGGCGCCCAGCCGGGGGGCAATAAGTATGCCAACACCTGCTCGGCGCCTCTCACCGTGGGCAACTCCAGAGTGGAAGAGAGTCCAGCCCCTCTCGAGAGGGCTTGTACCAGAGCCCAAACTATGTGTGGAGGCAAGTCCGACTATGTCTAGTCAGAACCTTTCTGCCTCACACACCAGCTTGGGCTCCTTTCCAGCCAGAGAGGTGACATTCCATGTCCCTAGAGCCAGCCTCTGCAGCCGGGAATCGGACTGCCAAGGTCCCCGCCTTTGGCCGTCGCCCAGCTCACTATGCACCTGACCCCTCCTATAGGTGGTGAGCCCACCGGACCCCATGAGCGAAGGCCCTGCCACCAGGCGCTCGCCTTCGAGCCCCACCTCCAGGCCTGGCTCCAGAGAGGGGCCCTGGTGACCCGCGTCCGGGCAAGGGAAAACGACATCCATATATTTTATTCATCATAAGGGGTCTTCTGAGCCGTGCTTTGTCTGGCCCCTCACCTAGAACCCTTCTGCCATGGGTGACCATGAAGCCCCAGACAACATGGCTCCTAGGATCATATGGGCACGCAAACCCCCCCCACCATGATAAGGTGACGACTCACGGAGGGGGTTTCACTTATCGTGGGTGGTTTTTGGAACCAATTATCCATGATAGACGAGCCATTACTTTACACTGAAAGTTGTGCATATTTTCGTTGAAGTGACTCCACCACTAACGAGCTTGAGAAAAGTTAGCATTTCTCGCGTTGTCCAGGCGAATCTTTCTCCTCTCCTCATGCTCACGGAAGCAATGGCTGTAAGTCATCATTGTTTTGTAGGATAACTTTATTACTGTTTATAAGAAGAATACTGTGGAAGGAACGAAGTGTTTTTGTTGTTTTCATTTGCAGTTTTACTAGGGTGACCAGATTTGGCTTTCTGAAAAAGAGGACATCTTTTTTTGGGAGGGGGGTTAATTTTTTGAAGGGGAGGGTGGTCATTTGTGTCATATGTTATGATACAAATGACATGGTATCTGTATAGCATTTATTGCCGCGAATAACAAAACAAAATACCGTAATTTTCGGACTATAAGTCGCGTTTTTTTTTCATAGTTTGGGTGGGGGGGCGACTTATACTCAGTAGCGACTTTTATGTGTTTTTTTTTTCAAAAAAATTTACTTGATCATTAACACATTACTTACTAGTACAGTTGATCACCGCATATTATTTTTAATACACTGAAAAAAGGAATAAAGCAATTCACACTTTAAAGCACAATATTCAAGTTCATGAAACAAATAAACAAAACAAAAAAAACTGAAAAAGAAATATAGTTACTTTCAAACTAAACTGAATGAGGGTGATTTAAATTTCACCATTGGCCGTGAGGGGGAAAGCGCTGTTTTTTTTTAGTTTTTAAAAAGCACAGGTCTGGTGAAGAGAATTTAGTGTGGTGATGTAAAAAACAAAAACAAAAAAACAAACAAACAAAAAACAGTAGAGGCAGCAATGCAATTTAGGATGCAAGCTCTGCTTGTGATGAACAGCATGCGACCACACATCACGCCAGACATGCAAATCACGAGTCCGACGGCGCGCGTACGCGGCATTGTTTACACGACCGATGATCGATGTATTTTATGATTTGGAGTGACAGATGGTTTGGTAATATTGTTGCTATATGATAGTTGTTTGAAATATACTTTATATATCGTTATATGGGTCTGTGGAATAATTAGACATGCAAATCACGAGTCCGACGGCGCGCGTACGCGGCATTGTTTACACGATCAATGATCGATGGATTTTATGATTTGGAGTCACAGATGATTTGGTAATATTGTTGCTATATGATAGTTATTTGAAATATACTTTGTATGTCGTTATATGGGTCTGTGGAATAATTAGACATGCAAATCACGAGTCCGACGGCGCGCGTACGCGGCATTGTTTACACGATCGATGATCGATGTATTCCATGATTTGGAGTGACACAGATGGTTTGATAATCGTGTTATTATGTAATAATAATTTGAATAACTCTGAATGTTACGTTAGGCCCGTTCTCAGCCTCTCGTTTGTGTATGTCACGTTAACATACCGTATCGTTTAGCCAGTTGTTGCTGGTTCGTGTCTGTTTTTGGTGTTGGATTTTGACAAATACATTTGCCCCAAAAGTGCGACTTATACTCCGGAGCGACTTATATATGTTTTTTTTTTCACGTTATTGTGCATTTTATGGGTAGTGCGACTTATACTCCGGACCAACTAATAGTCCGAAAATTACGGTATCTAGAATAACAAAAACATATTTACACGAACAAAAACATGTGTACACTGAATTTTTGTTTTGTTTTATAGTGGTACAGTAAGTAAAAAAAGACAAAAGAAACACGGCCATCGGTGAAGCATTTGAAGAAAAAAAAGGGGTCATTTTAAGTCCTCTTGCAAACCTTTATTTGCCAAAGACAGGTAAGTGCCTGCCTTGCATGTCAAGCACTCAGCTTCATAAGGATCATGACCCTGGCGAAAGCACAGAGATTTTTTTTAATCAAGTCCTGCTTGAACGTGCATTTTCGTTTCGGCATTGCTTATAAACACTCTGTGTCGACTGGCCAGGCGACCCTACTTTGTAGCAAAGTGACTAGATTTGAGGAGAAGGGCTTATTTGCGAATGATACAGAAAAAGCTGGAATTGAGTGAAATGGAACGGAGTGGCATGGCGGCTCGGTGTAGCACTGGTTAGCACATCTGCCTCACAGTTAGGAGGTTGCGGGTTCGATTCCACTTCCGACCCTCCCTGTGTGGAGTTTGCATGTTCTCCCTGTGCCCGCGTGGCTTTTCTCCGACCACTCCGGTTTCCTCCCACATCCACAAAACATGCTTGATAGGGCGATTGAGAACTCCAAATTGCCCCTAGGTGTGAGTGCTCTGTGTGCCCTGCGACTGGCTGGGAACCGGTTCAGGGTGTCCCCCGCCTACTGGCCGATGACTGCTGGGATAGGCTTCAGCACGCCCGCGACCCCCACGGGGACAAAGCGTTACAGACAATGGATGGATGGATGGATGGATGGATGAAACGAAGTGGCAATTCTATTGTAGTGTTCATGTGTTATGTTTGAGGCAGTCCAACAAAATCCCAATTTTGAAACCATTTTTTTAGGGCTCAAAAGTAGGACATGTCCGGGAAAAAGAGGACATCTGGTCACCCTCGTTTAACTCTTTGTGTATTACACTGGAATGTGGAAATAAAGCGAGTAACATGCTCTGAATCGTGTTTTATACATAAGTTTGGCTTGCTGATGAACTGTGATAATGTACACAAAGTACATAACGCACAGGGAGATGACTGTGAGTTTCCTGACTGTGCATTGTTCTCTCCCAGGCAGCAAGAGCATAAAAAATACAGTCATGTGTGTTAGACTGTTAGAGGTTAGTGCATACAGCATTGATTTAGTCGGCACATAACTGGGACCGTCAACATTAAAATGCAGAAAGCATCAGTCTGCTGATGCATAAAGCTATCATGCAGAACACACACTGATGGTACACGCACACACACACACACACACACACGTTCTAAAAGGCACATTCACGTTTGGCTCAGTTCATCCAGAACATTCATTGATGGCTTTATCATTTTCCTTGCTCTCATACACCCTGACAATCACTGTGTATGTGTGTGCATACTATAGAATTATATTAATGGGAATGTTTTGATTTATGAGCGGGTTATTAATTGCGGAAATGGTTTAAGTTATTCCCATTTTATGGGGTGGAAAGATAATAACCTAATAACTTTCCTCTTGCATATATGTGTTTGGGTGTGTGCTGGTAGGATGAGGGTTAAAGCTGTCATTCTGGATCATCAGCACTTTCTCAGAAGGATTTTATTTAAAAATGTTAAATGTTTAAAATTTCCAAAATAAACTAATGTTATGACTGTCAAGGCCAGGCAGAGAATCCCAAAGCAGACTTGCTTTGGTTCAAAAATGTTTTATTCACGAAAAGAGGAGGAATATGTGAAAAAAGGAACAAAAAAACACAGATACAAGGAGGAAATAATAGTCCAAACAAAGACAAGCAAACAAAGCAAGAGATACTCAAAAACAAACAATCTAATACAGAAACACATTGTTCGGCTTTTCCAACTTTTCCCCGCCGAAAGGGGTACCAAAAGAGCAACAACGTCGTTTCAACTCAACTTGTGTTTTTTTATTTTCCATCCACATTTGCAGTTTGCAGTAGCAGTTTGCAGTAGCAAGCATCAGTTTGCAGTAGCAAACAGCAGGTTATAAACCTGTAGACCAAACAAACGCATAGCTCAGGGGTGGGCAAACTTTTGGACTTGCGGGCCGAATTGGGTTCTAAATTTTGACCGGGGGGGCCGAACCAGGAGCAGATGGATGTAGTGTTTGTTTGAAGTAATAGAAATAACATGTAAAGGTTATTGCATAAAAAGTTTTTACTTTTAGAAGGTAGTGAAGCATGGATATTTAAAAAAATATTTTTGAAAACAAAAGCATTTATGAACAGCATTGAAAAAATATCCATCCATCCATCTTCTTCCGCTTATCCAGGGTCGGGTCGCGGGGGCAGCAGCTTTAGGAGGGACTCCCAAACTTTCCTCTCCCCAGCCACTTCATCCAGCTCATCCTGGGGGATCCCAAGGCGCTGGAGAGACTATGTCTTTCAGCTGGCCTGGGTCGTCCCCGGGGTCTCCTACCAGTGGGACATGCCCGGAACACCTCCTCAGGGAGGCATCCGGATGAGATGCCCGAGCCACCTCATCTGGCTCCTCTCAACGTGGAGGAGCAGCGGCTCTACTCCGAGTCTCTCCTGGATGACCGAGCTTCTCATCCTATCTCTAAGGGAGAGCCCGGACACCCAGCGGAGGAAACTCATTTCGGCCACTTTTATCCTGGATCTCGTACTTTCGGTTACGTTAAAAACTATTTAACCCAAACACTACTATCAGTGATTCTCATTAAATACGACACTGTTATTATGAATAATAGTTTCCATCACTTCAGTGCCGGCAGGTCATTTATAAAATATGTTCATCTAATGAAACAAAATCACATCAAACGGCAAACATTCTGACCAAATACATCATCTTGAAGAATCAGAAAGAATACATCTAAATAAAGTAAGTATTATAGGAACAGTAAAGTAAATAGTATTGTTGGTCT
Organism: Syngnathus leptorhynchus; assembly: GCF_054491065.1. Classification (NCBI taxonomy): domain Eukaryota; kingdom Metazoa; phylum Chordata; class Actinopteri; order Syngnathiformes; family Syngnathidae; genus Syngnathus; species Syngnathus leptorhynchus. Next base: position 24,509,939 of record NC_141196.1, read on the forward strand.
CCCTTTTTTGCTAGTGCATCATGGTCTGGAGTAAAATTTGTTGTAATTCTTAGGATAGAGCCGAGGTGTCGGTGTCACAACTCGTCCCCAGTTGGTCCATTATGTGTATCTTGTCATAGTTTTGGTTCACGTGTCTGTGTGCTTGCCCCTCCCCTCCTGTGCTCTGATTAGTGCAATTGCCGTCACCTGCCTCTCATTAACTGTCTTGTATTTATGTCCTCTCTGCGTGTCACTCCCTATTGGATTGTTTGCGTCTTATGTCTTCTTGTTTCTTCTCCTCTCTTGTCTGTAGTCTCATCTTATTTGTCTATTTATTTATTGTTTATTTATTTGGGTTATTAGCTTATTACTTATTCGTTGCTCTTGTCTGTTCGTTTTTAATCTTAGTGCTATTTGATGTAAGTGTTGTGTACTGTGTCTAGTCACCGTGGGACGGTGGGAAACGTAATTTCGATCTCTTTATGTGCCTTGACATGTGAAGAAATTGACAATAAAGCGGACTTTGACTTTGATCTGTTGCGTCTTATGTCTCTCGATTCTTCCAGTTGTTTGTCTGTTCTCGTCATGTTTTGTCTTTCTGTTCAGTTATTCACATCCCTAGTCGAGCATCTATGGTTTGTCTTTTGAGTTCGTTCAATAAACCCTGGTCCAAGCTGCATTTGGTTGCCCAGCTCGATTCACTCGATGACAGTCGGTCTGTTAACCTAGATTTGTGACGGGCTTTGTTGACGTTCATGTGGCTGAACGTCTGCTCACACACGTTGGTCGAGCCAAATTATCCACTCTTTTTTTAAAACACTCGACACCCAGTGTCCACCTTTCTTTTCCTCGGGCCACTCATTTTAATGGAAGGATTCCAGGGAAAGGTTTGTGGGTGGCTTTAGCGTAAAACTGGATCTGAAAATTCAGCGCGCGAATTACGAGAATGCTGACGTCACAGCCCTCACTCGAAATTCAGCACTGATGGAAATAGAGCGTGGAATGCGGTGGGTCTGCACTACTTACTTGTGAGTGTGCACCGAGCTTTCTGACATGGCTTCCGGGAGTAAATGCATGGGCGGGTCCGTGGAAAGTTCTGCAGAGCATCACGGGCTTCAAGTAACCAACCCCCTGTCCTGTGGAGAACCTAAGGCTTGCAAACCAGCTAAAGAGGTTTTACTGCAGGTTTGAACGGTCCATCCACACAACAGGACCTCCTGCAGCACAATCAACATACACACCTCCCCCCCAAAACCGCTCTGTCCACACCGCAATGATTGTTATCACCTACTCTCTCTCTCTTACAGAAGCCACTCCAGATCCTGTTTGTGGACTTTAGCTCGGCGTTCAACACCATCGCTCCTGACATCCTCCAACAGAAGCTCATCTAGTTTACGGTCCCTGCCTCCACCTGTCAGTGGATCACCAGCTTCCTGACAAACAGGAGACAGTGTGTGAGGTTGGGGAGCATCACATCTGATACCAGGACCACCAGTACTGGCGGCGCTCAGGGTTGCGTCCTCTCCCCACTGCTCTTGTCTCTCTACATCAGGTGACTCTCCTGTGAAGCTCCTTAAGTATGCAGACGACACGACTCTCATCGGACTGATCCGGGACGATGACGAGACTACGTACAGACAGGAGGTGGAGCGGATGGTCCACTGGTGCAGCCAAAACCACCTGGAGCTGAACCCGCTCAAGATCGTGGAGATGACAGTGGACTTCAGACAAGACCCTTCACCACTTTCACCCCTCACTATCTGCAGTAATAATATTCTTTCCAGACACCTTCAAGTTCCTGGAATCCACAATCTCTCGGGACCTGAAATGGACCAGCCACATAGACTCCGTCCGAAAGAAGGCTCAGCAGAGGCTTTACTTTCTGAGACAGCTCAGGAAGTTCAACCTGCCACAGGAGCTGCTGAAGACCTTCTATACTGTCTATACTGTCGATCCTCTGCACCCTCTTCACTGTCTGGTTTGGATCGGCCACTAAACAGGACAAGCACAGACTGCAATGGACAATTAGGACTGCAGAAAAGATAATTGGAATCAACCTCCCTTCTATGCAGGATTTGTACCTGTCCATGACCAGGACATGTGCAATTATTGAACCATTGGTCCGGGTCGACCCGTGCAAAAGAATATAACCAGATCAAGGACGTTTGTCGTTGCTTTTTGTTGTTGTGAACTCGGCAGAAAAAGACCAGCGCTGTTTTGTACTTGTATCCTGATAAAAGATCTTTAAAATAAGAATTTGGATTGAACTCAACCAACCTGTGTAAGTCTAATTTTTGTCTTGATGTCTTACTCCTCTCCTTCAATAAAAAGAAATAAAACAAACATGCAATTAGGAAAATTGGATAACAGGTGATTGGCTCAAGACCTTGACGTGGACCGTAGGCAGCGCGCTTCCCAAACTGTGGGACAAATCCAACAACACGGTACAATGTCAAATAAACAAATAAAATTAATAAAATAATAGCTGACCTTTCAGCTCCTTCAACATTTTTTTGAGGAAAAGAGCAGGCAGTGAATAAACTTCTTGCCCCCTGCAACATTTGCTGATGAGAACATATAAGATGCCTTAAAGTAAATCTAAGTAACTTTTCAACCTTTATGAAACATTTTCATAACTTTTCTGATACTTCAACTTACAACTAGTTGAATGACACCTCTGTCATGGCCCAAGGGGCTCTGTATTGCTTTCACCTGTCACACAAAACAACTACAAATGCGCTGACTGCTTTACAGTATATGTCAATTCCCCCTTTCCCCATTTGTTGAGAAGACGGAAGTCAACAATGCCATCTTCTGTATTTAGTCAAAGTCAAAGTCCGCTTTATTGTCAATTTCTTCACATGCCAGGCACACAAAGAGATCGAAATTACGTTTCCCACCGTCCCACGGTGACTAGACAGTACACAACACTCACATCAAATAGCACAAAGAGTAAAAACGAACAGACAAGAGCAACGAATAAGTAATAAGCAAATAACCCAAATAATAAACAATAAATAAATAAATAGACAAATAAGAGCAGCAAAATGGAGCAAGCGCGCTAATAACAGACAGCCAGATCATAGCGCAAAAGAACAGGACGTCATGTAGCAGAGGGGGGAGGGAATTCAGGATCCGGACAGCTTGGAGCACGAAGCTGTCCCTGAGTCTGGTGGTGCGGGAGCACAGGCATCTGTACCTCTTCCCAGAGGGCAGAAGTACAAACAAAGAGTGAGCGGGGTGACTCTCATCACACACAATCGCACCCGCTTTGCGGGTGAGACGGGAGGCGTAAACTTCCTTCAGGGAGGGGAGTGGAGCCCCGATGATTTTACTTGCAGTGTTCACTATACGCTGCAGGGCCTTCATGTTGTACTCAGAGCAGCCACCACCCCACACAGCGATGCAGCTGGAGAGGACGCTCTCAATCGTGCCACGGTAGAATGTGGTCATGACGGCGGGAGGAGCACTTGCCCGCCTGAGTTTCCGCAGAAAGTACAGGCGGCGGTGAGCCTTCTTCGCCAGCGACGCAGTGATGGTGGTCCAGGAGAGGTCCTCACTGATGTGCACCCCCAGGAATCTGGTGCTACTCACTCTCTCCACCACAGCTCCGTCGACGGTCAGCGGCAGGTGGTGGCCGTGACCCTTCCGGAGGTCAATGATAATCTCCTTGGTCTTGTTGACGTTCAGCAGAAGGTTGTTGTCCCTGCACCAAGCGGCCAAAAGGTCGACCTCTGATCTGTAGTGAGTCTCGTCGCCACCGGTGATCAGACCCACCACAGTCGTGTCGTCGGCATATTTCAGCACGTGGTTGCTGCTGTAGGTCGCAGTGCAGTCATGCGTCAGCAGGGTGAAGAGCAGCGGACTGAGCATGCAGCCTTGAGGGGCCCCCGTGCTCAGCGTGATGCTGCCGAAGACACTGTCGCCCACACGCACTACTTGAGGCCTCTGAGAGGAAGTCCAGTAGCCAGTTGCAAAGGGAGGTACTGAGGCCCAGCTTGTCAAGTTTGCAAATGAGACGCTGTGGAACAATGGTGTTGAATGCAGAACTGAAGTCCACAAACAGCAATCTCACATACGAGTCCCTGTTCTCCAGGTGGGTGAGGGCAGAGTGGAGGGCAGAGCAGATGGCATCCTCAGAGGACTGATTGGGTCGGAAGGCAAACTGGAAGGGGTCCACGGTGGGGGGAAGAACAGATCTGACGTGCGCCAAGACAAGCCTCTCAAAGCACTTCATGACGATGGGGGTCAGTGCCACAGGGCGGTAGTCATTGAAGCAGGAGGGAGCAGGATTTTTCGGCACAGGTATGATGGTGGCAGCCTTGAAGCAAGACGGGACGACGGCCTGCCGCAGGGAAATGTTAGACAGTTAACAGTAAAACATTGGCAAATTAAGAGACTAATTCATAAAATCTGTACATGTTTTAATGCATTAATGAAAGAGCCCCCCGCCCTCCCTCCTGAAAACATAAAATACTAGAATCATCTGATCATTAATGTACACAACAAAGTTTACACTGAGGGATTGCATTACATTGGCCTTTAGACTGAACAGATAAACAAATGAGCCTGTCTACTCCTAATTGGCTCTCGTACAACTCAGTTCATCTCCAGTCTCTGTGTCTAGTCATTTCAGACAGTGCTTCAACAGCCGATTACCATAAATTTAGCCCTGGCAATTATCAGTAACGAGGGAGCCTACATTTTTCTACTGTTGTAATTAAACCAATGTGTCTCTAATTACCATAATGTGAGTGGGAGGTTTTATGCTTGTTAGAATGGTCATTTCATTCAATTAGCACCATCATTGACAAGGTGTCTCTGTTGTAACCAGTAATGCAAGATGAGGCAGTGGCTCAGTGATTAGCTAAGAAAAAACATGACAAGGAGTATGCAACTGAGCATGATTGTGTGTGAAGCACATTTATTTCACTTATTTCAGAAAGACAGTGTTATTGTGGGTATTCTGAAAATTTGATAGTATTTTGAATTTATATATATTCCTGTACACAAAACATCTTTGTATTTGCCAATAGACATTCATGCAAACAAGAGACTGTTTTAGATTTCATTTTAAAATTTTAAAATAGGAATCTGAGATGACAAAGTAAGTAAAGATGGGTTTGTATAAGACTGTAAAGCAATAAACGTTTCCTTAATGTTCACATGCCATTATCAAGGGAATTAAAGTTAATATTAAAAAGGGTATATCCCAGGCTCATTAAAAAAATATTCCAATACAGTTACTAGTTACCTGTTAAAAAATAATATATCAGTGACAGAAATGTTGCATGATATAACAGTAATGTGACTTAATCACTTGTAATTAGACACAGAGAGTGAGGGAGGGATTTTCATTTACAATTAAATTGGGACGTGTTAAATAATGTTATAACTATAATTACTGTAATTTTCGGACTATAAATTGCGTTTTATTTCTTAGTTTGGGTGGGTGGGGGGGGGGGGGTTGATTTATACTGATGAGCGAATTTTTCACAAATTTTCAAAAGTCAAAAAAAAACAAAAGGAACCCGCGAGAAACGAACCGCGATGTAGCAAGGAATTGCTGTAATTTGAATTTCAAGTGACGTCAGTGGCGCAGCAGTTGTTTACATAAAGGACAAAGATTCGATCTCGGGATGACGAAGATGACGAAGGGCCCCACGTACTACCGGCATCATTAGCGCCTTTGTTTATAAGTGACACGGCGGACGAAGAGTTTGAAGGATTTAATGATTTGGAGTGACACAGAAGGTTTGAAAAAATATTATGGCTTTTAAGCACGCCCAGTCCTTCTCGAGAGGAGCTCTCTTTCACGTCCGTGGATGGAAGTTGGGGGCCGGCACTCGGCCTGGTGGCTGTCCGGGGACGATGGATGGGGCTCGGACATGGCTTTTAGGCACGCCCGGTCATACTCTACGGAGCTTCCTTTCACTTCCGTGGATGGAGGTCGGGGGTCGACGCGCGGCCGGGTGGCTGTCCGGGCACGGTGGATGGGGCTCGGACATGGCTTTTATGCACGCCCGTTCCTATTCTATGGAGCTTCCATTCCTTCGTGGCTGGAAGTTCAGTAGTTGTTGCCTCGTTGAACTCTTCTTTTGTTAAATAAAGAGCCCTGTACCAAATCCACGTCTTTGCTTGTACTTTGTTAACGCTACAATATAGTTATATACTAGATCTGTGGAATAACGACGAGGCTGACGTCAGGTCGCACGCGCGGGTTTGTTGACAAAGGAGGAGGAATTTGATCGATGGATTTAATTATTTGGAGTGACACAGATGGTTTGATAATGTTGTAATATGATATTTATTTGAAATATACTTTATATATCGATATATGGGTCTGTGGAATAATTAGAAATGCAAATCACGACAAGTTCGACGGCGCGCATGTGTGGCATTGTTTACATAAAGGATGATCGATTGATTTAATGAATTGGAATGACACAGATGGTTTTATAAACGTGTTATTTATGTAATATTTATTAGAATAACTGAATGTTATGTCAGGCCCGTTCTCAGCTCTTCGTTTGTGTTTATGTCACGTTAGCGTACCTATCGTTTAGCCTGTTGTTGCTTGTTCATGTCTGTTCTTGGTGTTGGATTTTGACAAATAAATTTGCCCCAACAGTGCGACTTGTATATGCTTTTTTTTCACTTTATTGAGCATTTTATGGCTCGTGCGACTTATACTCTGGAGCGACTTATAGTTTGAAAATTACGGTAAGTTGGGACGTGTTAAACAAATAAAAGCAGAATACAATGATTTGCAAACCCACTATAATGTTCAGACTTTAAACTTTATTGATTTTACCAAACAATCATTGACTATGGCTACAACACATTGCATAAATGCTGGGACAGGTGACAAAAGAAAAATGAAATTGAGAAATACTCATCAAACGACTTTTTGGAGCAGTTCACAGGTGAACAGGCTACTTGGGAACAAATGGGTGCCATGACTGCGTATAAAATGAGTTTTCCTGAATTGCTCAGTGATTTGCAAACAAATGTGGGCTCCGGAAGTGATACAAACCAAGAGAGAAGTACAGTATTTTATGCACTATAAGGCACACTGGATTATAAGGCACACCTTGATTTATTTTTTTTATCTTAGAAATTCTTTCCTATATAGGGTGCACCGGATTAAAAGGCGGATAGAATAGAAGCTACTGCTTTAAGCTGGAGTTGACTAGGGTTCTGTTATACACCCACTAGATGGAGCTGTGCTAAAGAGAATGTCAACCCAGTCAATGAGGTAAAAAAAAAAAAGTCCAACTCCCATTCCATATGAAAGTGATACGGTTTAGCTTCTTACTTGGTCCAGCAACCCCACTCATTTTTGATGGTCGCAAACTTTCTTTAGTTTAAAAGAAAAAAGTGCGTGCATTGATGCGTAATACAAACTTGCTGCAGTGAGGAGGTGCAGTTCACTGTGATTGCCTCCCGTCAGGCTTACCTGTATGTCAATCAAGCAATGGGATGAAAGTGATACGATTTGGCTTCTTACTTGGTCATAAACTTTCTTTAGTTCAAAAGAAAAGACTGAGTGCGTGCGTTGTAGCGTAATGCGTTGATTAGCTTTGGTGCCAGCTGGGTTTGTGTATGCACAGCCAAATTTGCTGCTGTGTGGGGGTGCGGTTCACTGTGATTGCCTCCCGACAGGATTACCTGTATGTCAATCAAGCAATGGGATGAAAGTGATGCGTTTTAGATTCTTACTTGGTCCAGCAACCCCACTCATTTTTGATGATCATAAACTTTGAGTTGAAAAGAAAAAAGTGACTGTACAGAAACAGCCCTCATTAAACTCACAAATAATCTTATTGCAGCCGACTCTGGTCTAATATCCATACTAATTAGTGTGAAGGCGAAGGCCTTCACACTATTGTTATTCTACTTTATTAGTGTGAAGGCGAAGGCCTTCACACTATTGTTATTCTACTTTATTAGTGTGAAGGCGAAGGCCTTCACACTATTGTTATTCTACTTTATTTTTCTTCTTCTTCTTATTATTATTAGTGTGAAGGCGAAGGCCTTCACACTATTGTTATTCTACTTTATTTTTCTTCTTCTTATTATTATCCTACTTTATTCCTCCCACTTTTTTGACACCTAACTAGTCCCACATGCTTTAACCGATTCACCCCATTCTAACTTTCATACGTTCCAAAAATTCACGGCATGACTGCTAGTATTTTATTTGTCCATAACATTTACCGTTTTTACATAATTAGCAAATTTGTGCCTTAAAATCCCCCATTCATTCTTAATGGCGCATTAGACACGAGCGACATTCACGAGGGAGTTCGAATTTTGACATCTGACAATTTTTTTCATGATTTCTTTCCCTAACTCATTTATTTTTTTATTTTTTATTTTTTTATTTTTCATTCATTCGTTTAGTTATTCATTTAATTTTAAGTTAAAAACATCATTTTACCGTTTTAACGGCATTTACCATTTTTATTTCTCGTTTAATAGCATTATTCCACCACAGCAGCACTAAGTCGCTGTTTACCTCAGTAAGAAGACAATGGCGCTTTGAACACGAGCCACTTCCGCGAGGGAGTTCGAATCCCGCTTGGCCATAATTTTTTATTCATTAATTTTTTATTCATTCAATTTTAACACATTTTAATAATTATTTTCATCATCATCATTAATTTACCATTTTTATTTTATTTAATCATCATTATCAATTTACCATTTTTATTTCATTTAATCATTATTTCGAATCCCACAATAGTGTGGTGCCTTCGCCTTCACACGCAATTTCTCCAGAAATTGCCAATTCTAGTTATTAAACAATTTATTCCTCCCACTTTTTTGACACCTAACTACTCCCACATGCTTTAACCGATTCACCCCATTCCAACTTTCACACGTTCCAAAAATTCACGGCATGACTGCTAGTATTTTATTTGTTCATAACATTTACCGTTTTTGCATAATTAGCAAATTTGTGCCTTAAAATCCCCCATTCATTCTTAATGGCGCATTAGACACGAGCGACATTCACGAGGGAGTTCGAATTTTGACATCTGACAATTTTTTTCATGATTTCTTTCCCTAACTCATTTATTTTTTTATTTTTTATTTTTTTATTTTTCATTCATTCGTTTAGTTATTCATTTAATTTTAAGTTAAAAACATCATTTTACCGTTTTAACGGCATTTACCATTTTTATTTCTCGTTTAATAGCATTATTCCACCACAGCAGCACTAAGTCGCTGTTTACCTCAGTAAGAAGACAATGGCGCTTTGAACACGAGCCACTTCCGCGAGGGAGTTCGAATCCCGCTTGGCCATAATTTTTTATTCATTAATTTTTCATTCATTCAATTTTAACACATTTTAATAATTATTTTCATCATCATCATTAATTTACCATTTTTATTTTATTTAATCATCATTATCAATTTACCATTTTTATTTCATTTAATCATTATTTCGAATCCCACAATAGTGTGGTGCCTTCGCCTTCACACGCAATTTCTCCAGAAATTGCCAATTCTAGTTATTAAACAATTTATTCCTCCCACTTTTTTGACACCTAACTACTCCCACATGCTTTAACCGATTCACCCCATTCCAACTTTCACACGTTCCAAAAATTCACGGCATGACTGCTAGTATTTTATTTGTTCATAACATTTACCGTTTTTGCATAATTAGCAAATTTGTGCCTTAAAATCCCCCATTCATTCTTAACGGCACATTAGACACGAGCGACGTTCACGAGGGAGTTCGAATTTTGACATCTGACAACTTTTTTCATGATTTTTTTTCCCTAACTCATTTATTTTTTTATTTTTTATTCATTCATTTATTTATTCATTTAATTTTAATTTAAAAACATCATTTTACCAAACGGCATTTACCATCTTTATTTCTCGTTTAATAGCATTATTCCACCACAGTAACACTAAGTCGCTGTTTAGCTCAGTAAGAAGACAATGGCGTTTTGAACACGAGCCACTTCCGCGAGGGAGTTCGAATCCCGCTTGGCCATGATTTCTTTATTCATTAATTTTTCATTCATTCAATTTTAACACATTTTAATAATTATTTTCATCATCATCATTAATTTACCATTTTTATTTTATTTAATCATCATTATTAATTTACCATTTTTATTTCATTTAATCATTATTTCGAGTCCCACAATAGTGTGAAGTGCCTTCGCCTTCACACGCAATTTCTCCAGAAATTGCCAATTCTAGTTGTGTGAAGGCGAAGGCCTTGACACATATGTTATTCTACTCCATTCACTTTATTATTATTATTGTGTGAAGGCGAAGGCTTATGTTATTCTACTCCTTTTACTTTAGGCGAAGGCCTTCACACATATGTTATTCTACTCCATTCACTTTATTATTATTGTGTGAAGGCGAAGGCCTTCACACATATGTTATTCTACTCCATTCACTTTATTATTGTGTGAAGGCGAAGGCCTTCACACATATGTTATTCTACTCCATTCACTTTATTATTGTGTGAAGGCGAAGGCCTTCACACATATGTTATTCTACTCCATTCACTTTATTATTGTGTGAAGGCGAAGGCCTTCACACATATGTTATTCTACTCCTTTTACTTTATTGTGTGAAGGCGAAGGCGCATTTTCAAATTTGAAATTCCACCAAATTCCACCAAATTCCCCAAAATTCCGTTTTTCACCTCTAAATTCCACGTTTTTCAACCCATTCCAGCTTTCAACTCTTCATATTCTTCCACGCTATTCCCCAAATTCCCACTTCCCAAAAACTCCGCATTTTCAAATTTGAAATTCCACCAAATTCCACTAAATTCCCCAAAATTCTGTTATTCACCTCTAAATTCCACGTTTTTCAACCGATTCAACCCATTCCAGTTTTCAACTCTTCATATTCTTCCACGCTATTCCCCAAATTCCCACTTCCCAGAAATTCCACCAAATTCCCCCAAATTCCGTTTTTCACCTCTAGTTTCCACATTATTCAACCGATTCAACCCATTCCAGCTTTCAACTCTTCATATTCTTCCACGCTATTCCCCAAATTCCCACTTCCCAAAAATTCCGCGTTTTCAAATATGAAATTCCACAAAATTCCACCAAATTCCCCCAAATTCCACAAAATTCCGTTTTTCACCTCTAAATTCTACGTTTCTCGAGAAATTCAACTCATTCCAAAATCATTCCACAGTATTCCCTAAAAAAAAAATTCAGCTTCTTCGCCTTCACACGCAATTTCTCCAGAAATTGCAAATTCTAGTTATTATTATATTTTATTCTCCGCGATTTCTGTCCTTCTTCTTCTTCCACACAATTCAACCCATTCAGTCCATTCCACTTTTCACGCATTCCAAATATTCCCGAGATGAGCGCTTCCATTTTTCTTATTCCGAAAATTCTCAGATTCCGCAAAATTCCCAAATTTCCGACAAATTTTTCCCCATTCATTCTCAATGGCACATTCAACATTTCACATTCACGTCGTTCCAGTTTGAAATTCACGTCATTCAGCACATTCACATCACATTGGGAAAGATTCTCAACATTCCCCAAATTCCCACTTCCCAAAAATTCCGCATTTTCAATTTTGAAATTCCACCAAATTCCCCAAAATTCCGTTTTTCACCTCTAGTTTCCACATTTTTCAACCGATTCAACCCATTCCAGCTTTCAACTCTTCATATTCTTCCACGCTATTCCCCAAATTCCCACTTCCCAAAAATTCCGCATTTTCAAATTTGAAATTCCACCAAATTCTACAAAATTCCACCAAATTCCTCAAAATTCCGTTTTTCACCTCTATATCCCACATTTTTCAACGGATTCAACCCATTCCAACTTTATTCACCTTATGCTTCCCATATTCACCCCCTTGACCCCCACTTCCACTATGTGGCGGCCATGTTGGATTGACCCTAAAGTGACCCCAATGAGCCCTGATTGGACCGGAAGTGACCCCAGGGACCCCAGAAGTGACACCCAACGAACCGGAAGTGACCCCCAATGAACCGGAAGTGACCTCAGGCAAACCGGAAGTGACCCCAAATAGACTGGAATTGACCCCCGTTGAACCGGAAGTGACCCCCAATGAGCCAAAAGTGACCTCAGGCAAACCGGAAGTGACCCCAAATGAACCGGAAGTGACCCAAATAAACCGGAAGTGACCCAAAATGAACCGAAATATTTATATTTTTTTCGAAATTCCACCAAATTCTCCGAAATTCCGTCTTTCACCTCTATTTTCCATATTTTTCAACTGATTCAACCCATTCCAACTTTCAACTCTTCATCTTTTTCTTTCCTATTCCCCAAATTACCATTTCGCATAAATTCCACATTTCCTAATTTGAAATTCCACCAAATTCTTCAAAATTCCGTTTTTCACCTCAAATTTCAGCTTCTTCGCCTTCACACGCAATTTCTCTAGAAATTGCAAATTCTAGTTCTAATAACTATTACATAAATAACACGTTTATAAAACCATCTGTCACTCCAATTCATTAAATCAATCGATCGTCCTTTATGTAAACAATGCCGCGTACGCGCGCCGTCGGACTTCTCGTGATTTGCATTTCTAATTATTGCAGACCCATAAACAATATATAAAGTATATTTCAAATAACTATCATATTACAACAATATTATCAAACCATCTGTGTCACTCCAAATCATTAAATCCATCGATCAAATTCCACGTCCTTTGTCAAGTCAAGTTTTATATAGCCCTAAATCACAAGCAGTCTCAAAGGGCTCTGTCCTCTGCATTTAACCCATCCCCATGTGATTTTGATCCATCCCCTGGGGGAGAGGGGAGCAGTGAGCAGCAGCGGCGCCGCGCTCGGGAATCATTTTTGGTGATCTAACCCCCCAATTCCAACCCTTAAATGCTGAGTGCCAAGCAGGGAGGCAATGGGTTCCATTTTTATAGTCTTTGGTATGACCCGGCCGGGGTTTGAACCCACAACCTTCCAGTCTCAGGGCGGACACTCTACTACTAGGCCACTGAGCTGGCTTGTCAACAACGCCGCGCGTGCGCCCGGACATCAGCCTAGTCGTTATTCCACAGATCTAGTATATAACTATATTGTAGCGTTAAAGTACAAGCAAAGACGTGGGTTTGGTACACGGCTCTTTATTTAACAAAAGAATTGGGATTTGGTAAACCGCTCTTTATTTAACAAAACAACAGTTCAACGAGGCAACAACTACTGAACTGGACAGTCTTCGTCTGGTATGGACAGTCTTCTTCTGGTATTTTTTCTCCTGTTCTCTCTGATTGAGACTGTTTGCCAGAGATTTCAGCTAGAGCGGCGATGGTTTTCAAGCTAGCACGACGACGACGACGCGGAAAACGAGCCGGAGCCCTCGTAAAGCTGAAGCAAAAAGGGTTCCGTTCTGCCCTACCATCAATTCATCTGGCGAATGTGCGCTCCCTGGCGAACAAGATGGACGAACTACAGCTCCTCACTTCAAGGAACACTGATTTCAGCAGATCCGCCGCGCTGTTTCATTGAAACATGGCTTACCGGACTGCACTACATCCTGCACCATCTGGACACCCCAGAAACGTATACCAGGATCCTCTTTGTGGATTTCAGCTCGGCGTTCAACACCATCGCTCCTGACATCCTTCAACAGAAGCTCATCCAGCTTGCAGTGCCTGCCTCCACTTGTCACCAGCTTCCTAACCAGCAGGAGACAGCGTGTGAAGCTGGGGAGCATCACATCTGATACCAGGACCACAGGCGAGACCCTTCACCACTTTCACCCCTCATTATCCGCAGTAATACTATCCTCTCCTCAGACACTGTTGGAATAATCTCGGGGGAAGCCTTGGCCTGCCAGACCAGGAGGCCTTATCTTTATGAGTTTACGACTCTCCTTGAAAACTAAATGCTTTCTATTTGGTTCAAGGAATGTCTTTTGATCCCCGTCAGCCTTATGTTTCCTTCCTGTCCTTATGTTACTTTTGGGTTTGTTTTGTAAGAGGCCTTCACTAACAATGAGCAGAGCTTCTTTGCATAGGCAAAATGTTCTTTGTCAGTTTAAAGGGACTTCATTCCTTTTAGTTAACTGTAGCTTTGATTCATAGATTGTAGATGATCAAAACTGGTTATATACAGTTTGAAGTAGTCACATTAAAGTTATCCCATATTTACTCAATGTTCGTTTAAGGAACTGTATACCAGTTACCTTACATTTACTTAATATGTGTTGAAATGTTTAAGTAGGGCTAGATATTATTATTATTATGTGTTGTGTTAGTTTACTAAGAAGATAAACTTAGCAAGGGTTTAGTTGCATTGTTCCACAGGTAAGCGACATTCAACGTGCTTCAAGTTATCTGATCACAGTCGAGGAGGAGTCGGCCACTCATGGAGAGGACAACTGGTTGGGGGAAGAAAGCAGACTCTGCAGTCCCAATGCTGGGGTCGAGGGCCGACAAGTGCTAGATCACACTACACTACATTCCTTAGCTAATCAGCGTTGCTACAACCACTATCTTCCCTCCCTTTAGTGTAGCAACGCCTTTGTAACCAGGGCAACCAAGACATTAAAAAGAGGAGCACGTGGAGGAGGAACTCAGAACTGGTGGAGATTGTAACTGAGCTTCCTTTCTCTATCGTTCTCCTCGCGAGTAAACTCATCCTGGTTGTCTTCTCCTCTTCGTTCCAGCATGTGATTTAATGTCTGATCATATTCAGACCCAACAGACACCTTCAAGTTCCTGGGAACCACAATCTCTCGGGACCTGAAATGGATCGGCCACATAGACTCTGTCTGGAAGAAGGCCCAACAGAGGCTGTACTTCCTGAGACAGCTCAAGAAGTTCAACCTGCCGCGGGAGCTGCTGAAGACCTTCTACACTGCCACCATCCAGTCTGTCCTCTGAACCTCCATCACTGGTTTGGATCGGCCTCCAAACAAGACAGTTCATTGGAATGAACCTCCCATCTATCCAAGACTTGTATCTGTCCAGGACCAGGAAACATGCAAGCAACATCTCTACAGACCCTTCTCACCCAGGTTGCAGTCTGTTTGAACTACTCCCCTCCCGACGGCTTTATAGAGCCCTGTACGCCAAAACCAGCAGACACAGAGTACGACGCAGGACGAGGCGTCAGAGTGGACGCAAACTCAAAAACACATTTTTTCTACACACCATGAAGAAAATACAAAGAAAAGTTATAATGTAACTTTGAATTTAGTATCGCTAAAATTAACATTCTGATAAGTCAGATGACGACATTCACATAATATACGACACTAAACTCAACAGTATTTATTGACAACTTTAAAACAACAACCGCCACACAAAAAGTGCTATACATGGAGCAATTTCACTGTGGAAATAAGAGCTTGGGCACAATATATCTACGTATAATGTTCAGTAAGTGAAACAGATTTTCCCTTCAACCTTTTACAATGTGTTCATATAACTAAAATGTACTTATGTGTGAGGTTATAATGTTATGTTGTGACAGGGACTAATGTCTCTAATCAGCTGACTCAATCGGAGTGTCGTCCTGCTCCTCCACAAATGTCAGCTGTTCCTAGCCACTGATTTGCATAATGCGAAGCCTCTCAGTTGTAACGGTCCGATTAATGCAAGGGAGCGACATAACCAATCTTGAGGCGCTAAGCCATTCACAGTTGCTTCTGCTAGGAACAATTGTGATTTGCTCAAATGAATACAAAAGAGGGCGGCTCGGTGGGGCACTGGGTAGCACGTCCGCCTCACAGTTAGGGTGCGGGTTCGATTCCACCTCCGGCCCTCCCTGTGTGGAGTTTGCATGTTCTCCCCGTGTCCACGTGGGTTTTCTCCAGGCACTCCGGTTTCCTCCCACATCCCAAAAACATGCTTGATAGGCCGATTGAGCATTCTAAATTGCCCCTAGGTGTGAGTGCGAGTGCGGATGGTTGTTCGTCTCTGTGTGCCCTGCGATTAGTTGGCAAGCAGTTCAGGGTGTCCCCCGCCTACTGCCCGATGACGGCTGGGATAGGCTCCAGCACGCCCGCGACCCCCGTGGGGACTAAGCGGTTCAGAAAATGGATGGATGGATGGATGGATGGAAAAGAGGAGAAATTGAAGATGCGGTGGTAGTTGATTTAAAAAGAAAAAAACTTGTGCAAGAAAGAAAATAAATTTTCTTTTGCGTCTGAGGAGATCATCGGAATAATATAGGAATAAGTCAAAGTCCGCTTTATTGTCAATTTCTTCACATGTTAAGACACACAGAGATCAAAATTACGTTTCTCACCGTCCCACGGTGACTACACAACACTTACAATCAAATAGCACAAAGAGTAAAAACGAACAGACAAGAGCAACGAATAAGTAATAAGCAAATAACCCAATAAATAAACAATAAATAAATAAAGACAAATAAGAGCAGCAAAATGGAGCAAGCATGCTAATAGCAGACAGACAGATCATAACGCAAAAGAACAGGACGTTATGCAGCAGAGGGTAGAGGGGGGAGGGAATTCAGGATCCTGACAGCTTGGAGTATGAAGCTGTTTTTGGTGGTAGAATGTGGTCATGATGGCGGGAGGAGCACTTGCTCGCCTGAGGTTCCGCAGAAAGTACAGGCGGCGCTGAGCTTTCTTCGCCAGCGACGCAACGTTGGTGGTCCAGGAGAGGTCCTCACTGACCCCCAGGAATCTGGTGCTGCTCACTCTCTCCACCACAGCACCGTCGACGGTCAGCGGCAGGTGGTGGGTGTGACCCTTCCGGAGGTCAATGATAATCTCCTTGGTCTTGTTGACGTTCAGCAGAAGGTTGTTGTCCCTGCACCACGCGGCCTAAAGGTCGACCTCCGATCTGTAGTGAGTCTCGTCGCCACCGGTGATCAGACCCACCACAGTCGTGTCGTCGGCATATTTCAGCACGCGGTTGCTGCTGTAGGTCGCAGTGCAGTCATGCATCAGCAGGGTGAAGAGCAGCGGACTGAGCACGCAGCCTTGAGGGGCCTCGTGCTCAGCGTGATGCTGCCGGAGACATTGTCGCCCACACGGACTACTCGAGGCCTCTGACAGAGGAAGTCCAGTAGCCAGTTGCAAAGGGAGGTACTGAGGCCCAGCTTGTCGAGTTTGCAAATGAGACGCTGTGGAACAATGGTGTTGAATGCAGAACTGAAGTATAACAATAACAACAAGAACCTGAGCTGCTAGCAGCCATTTGAAGGGCCCTCACAGCCCGGCAATGTTGGGGTCCTGGCTGGGATGCTGGCTTATTGGATTTTTTTAAAAACTCAAGTACATAGCTACTTTGATCAAACCTGACCTCAATAAACGGCTAAAAGTGAGGCAAGTTTTAACAAGAAACTGGCCGAGTACTGTTGAATTTAGAGTAGGGCTCCAGAGAATTTTCGTAATACTTGGGCTGTTTGTCTCTAATTTCGGGGAGATCTTGGTGAAACGTTTAACACGAGTTGTTTTATTCAGAATTTGTAGAGGGAGCAATAAACTCAGAAATGAATGTGCCAAATTTCATAATTTCATTGTTAAGGCTATCAAAAGTTGTTTTTATTCGCAAACAGCGTGTTCCCATGGCAATAGTGTTGGACAAAAAAAACGCTTTGGTTCGATTTTTGTCATGGATCGGAGAATGGAGCAGTGCGACCAAGTGCAGCTTGGACCAGTGTTTATTGACAAAACTCAAAATCCAGACTCTACAAACTGACATGACTTGACAAAACAATAACATGACTGACGAACCAAAACGTACTTCAAGATGACAGGAACCAAAAGGATATGAAGACGACACGACAACAAAACAACAATGATCCGACGGCGAGTGAGGGGCAGACAGGACCTATATACACGACAGGTAAAAAGAGGCAGGTGAGAACAATTAAACCAATCATGGGCACACAGGAGGGGAGGGGCAAGCACACAGACAAAAACCAAGACAACCGACACATAGTGGAACGGCTGGGGACGAGAGGGGACAATTTTTTTCTCATCTTTAAATGAAGCACTCTTTCAAGATAGTTTCAAGACAAACTGATAAAACCTTTAGGACTATTTTAATATGCGCCTTTAAAAAAGGCCAAAAATCTGGACAATTTCATAATGGTGGCTTTCCCGTTACGTTAAGCAAATGGCTCCAAAAGAGGCTTTTGTCTGTTACAGACGCCACCAGATTTTCATGTGTTGAGGTGAAAAGACCTATCCGGGACTGTTTTGATGAAATTTCTGTAGAGGTTGCTACATTTTCAAAAAGCAGACACAAAACTAATAAATAATTGATGATTTTGCCTGCACTGATGTTTGTGCAACGTTTCATGAATTTACATAACCCTCAAACTTAGGTGTTGTTCTCTTGGGGAAACTACATTATCACAGAACGAGTGTTTTGCAAAAACTCAGATCTGGTTAATCCGCTAGCAGAAGAATACAAAAGAATAAAACGTTTCTCCAGTAGCCAGTAGGTGGCGCTCCTTCTACAATATAAAATAAGTTCATACATCTCTTCAGGCCTGGACTACCTCCAAATGTGTAAGATTTGTAGAAGATTAGATAATCTGGGACAAGTAACAGCAAGTTTCCTTCGTAGTAGTTGAATTGTGTTCATTATGTCTCCTTTGATGCTAGCCATTGTATTCCTTTGTTCAGACAAATTGAGCAGGTCCTACCTTAATAAACTTTTCTGAGAGTTTCGGCAGCAACTTCCGCCTTCTTCAGAGAGACCATCATGTGACAGTCTCTGAAGAAGGCAGAAGTTGCTGCCAAAACTGTTGGAAAAGTTTGTTAAGGTAAGACCTGCTCAATTTGTCTGAACAAAGGAATACAATGGCTAGCAAGTTTCATTGTTATGAGGTATCATCAGACTTTGTGGCACCGTAATAACCATGCCCTTTGCCGTAAAGTAAAAAAAAAAAAGAAAAGGTAGAAAAGGGATTTTCATCTGGTTTTGTCTAAGGTTCTTGAGGCTGTTCAAACAAGTTTTCAGTTGGATTTGTTAAGTGAGGTCGGTGCAGTACATCAAAGTGTAAAAAATGGCACATTCTTGCCAATATTAGGTACAGGGGTAAGAGAATATGATCACAGATGTCTTCAGGTCGCAACTATTTATATATGAATGTGACGTTTCAGATTTTTTGGAGTATGAGCAGGGTAGTCATTAAGATTTTCCTCAAAGGATAAATGAAACGCAAAATCTGACGTCTGACCCAGTCAAATAGTATTTTCAAAACCTAAAAGATTTTACTCCAGATCTTTTGTGTTGTCCAAGGTCTCAAGATGGTAAACAATCAGATAAATCTTCTAGGACAGGGTTCTCAAATTCAATTTACCCGGGGGCCACCAGAGGTAGAGTCTATGGTGAGGCTGGGCCGCGTTGTTTTTTTTTTTTTTTTTAAGCTTAGATAAAAATCTTTACACCCCTGTTTTCAAAATTAAACCACAACTTTAACATTTTTCTGAACATGGCTTCTGATTGAATCCATTAAGGATGAGATCAAGATGACCATTCCAATCGTTTAGTCGAGACCGCCGATTACGACGATCATGCAATAAACCTCTCAAATTTTAAAAGCGTGTCCCTTGAAAGACTTACACAATTGGTTATTGCCGCTAAACAAACAACCGACCCGCTTCCAGACAAACTATTTAAAGAATTATTTCAAATTTTAGGACCGTTGGTCTTAAATATAATTAATCTGTCTCCTTTGGGATAGTGCCAAAAGCCTTTAAAACCGCTATCACTAGACCGCTACTTAAGCGAACAAATCTCGACCCAGACTGTCTCAATAATTATAGGCCAGTTTCTAACCTCCCATTCATAGCAAAACTTCTTGAAAAAGTACCGTAATTGTCGGACTATAAGTCGCGGTTCTCTCTAGAAAATATTGACGTTGATTGTTATTCCGTAAAAATCCGTTGATTGTTATTCCGAAACAATCCGTGAGTCGTCACCTTATCGTGGTGGAGGGGTTTGTGTGCCCCTATGATCCTAGGAGCCATGTTATCTGGGGCTTCATGCCCCTGGTAGGGTCACCCATGGCAGAAGGGTCCTAGGCGAGGGGCCAGACAAAGCACGGCTCAGAAGACCCTTTATGACGAGAGATAAAATGACGAAAATATATGGACCTAGTTTTCCCTCGCCCGGACGCGGGTCACCGGGGCCCCTCTCTGGAGCCAGGCCTGGAGGTGGGGCTCGAAGGCGAGCGCCTGGTGGCCGGGCCTTGGCCCATGGGGTCCGGTCGGGCATAGCCCGAAAAGAAAACGTGGGTCCCCCTTCCCATGGGCTCACCACCTGTAGGAGGGGCCAAAGGGGTCGGGTGCACTCGGGTGAAGAGAGGGGCGGAGCTGTCAACTGATCACCACCTGGTGGTGGGTTGGCTCCGATGGTGGGGGAAGATGCCGGTCCGACCTGGCAGACCCAAACGCTCTGTGAGGGTCTGCTGGGAACGTCTGGCAGAATCCCCTGTCAGGAAGAGCTTCAACTCCCACCTCCGGCAGAGCTTTTCCCACGTCCCGGGGAAGGCGGGGGACATTGAGTCCGAGTGGACCATGTTCCGCGCCTCCATTGTTTTGAGGCAGCCGACCGGAGCTGTGGCCGTAAGGTTGTTGGTGCCTGTCGTGGCGGCAATCCCCAAACTCGCTGGTGGACACCGGCGGTAAGGGATGCCGTCAAGCTGAAGAAGGAGTCCTATAGGGCCGTTTTGGCCTGCGGGACTCCGGAGGCAATGACAGGTACCGGATGGCCAAGCGGAACGCGGCTTCGGCGGTTGCTGAGGCAAAAACCCGGGCGTGGGAGGAGTTTGGCGAGGCCATGGAGAATGACTTCCGGACGGCTTCGAGGAAATTCTGGTCCACCATCCGGCGTCTCAAGAGGGGGAAACAGTGCACGGTCAACACTGTTTACAGTGGAGATAGTGTGCTGCTGACCGGGATGTCGTGAGTCGGTGGGGGGAATACTTCGAAGACCTCCTCAATTCCACCGACACGCCTTCCATTGTGGAAGCAGGGCCTGAGTACTCGGAGGCGGACTCTCCAATCTCGGTGGTCGAAGTCACTGAGGTAGTTAAAAAACTCCTCGGTGGCAAGGCCCCGGGGGTGGATGAGATCCGCCCGGAGTTCTTAAAGGCTCTGGATGTTGTGGGGCTGTCATGGCTGACACGCCTCTACAGCATTGCGTGGACATCGGGGACGGTGCCTCTGGATTGGCAGACTGGGGTGGTGGTTCCCCTCTTTAAGAAGGGGGACCGGAGGGTGTGTTCCAATTACAGGGGAATCACACTCCTCAGCCTCCCTGGTAAGGTCTATTCAGGGGTGCTGGAGAGGAGGATCCGTCGGGAGGTCGAGCCTCGGATTCGGGAGGAGCAGTGTGGCTTTCGTCCTGGCCGTGGAACAGTGGACCAGCTTTACACCCTCGGCAGGATCCTCGAGGGTGCATGGGAGTTCGCCCAACCAGTCCACATGTGTTTTGTGGACTTGGAGAAGGCGTTTGACCGTGTCCCTCGGGAGGTTCTGTGGAGGGTGCTTTGGGAGTACGGGGTGCCGAGCCAACTGATAAGGGCGGTTCGGTCCCTGTATCACCGATGCCAGAGTTTGGTCCGCATTTCCGGCAGTAAGTCGGATTCGTTCCCAGTGAGGGCTGGACTCCGCCAAGGCTGCCCTTTGTCACCGATTCTGTTCAGATTTTTATGGACAGAATTTCTAGGTGCATCCGAGGCGTTGAGGGGGTCCGGTTTGGGGACCTCAGCATCGCGTCACTGCTTTTTGCAGATGACGTGGTGCTGTTGGCTTCTTCAGTCCGTGATCTCCAGCTCTCACTGGATCGCTTCGCAGCCGAGTGTGAAGCGGTCGGGATGAGGGTCAGCACCTCCAAATCAGAGTCCATGGTCCTCGGTCGGAAAAGGGTGGAATGCCCTCTCCGGGGATGAGATCCTGCCCCAAGTGGAGGAGTTCAAGTATCTTGGGGTCTTGTTCACGAGTGAGGGCAGGATGGAGCGTGAGATCGACAGGCGGATTGGTGCAGCGTTGGCAGTAATGCGGACTCTGTACCGGTCCGTCGTGGTGGCAAAGCTCTCAATTTACCGGTCGATCTACGCTCCTATCCTCACCTATGGTCACGAGCTATGGGTTGTGACCGAAAGAACAAGATCCAGGATACAAGCGGCCGAAATGAGTTTCCTCCGCAGGGTATCCGGGCTCTCCCTTAGAGATAGTGTGAGAAGCTTGGTCATCCGGGAGAGACTCGGAGTAGAGCCGCTGCTCCTCCATGTTGAGAGGAGCCAGATGAGGTGGCTCAGGCATCTAATCAGGATGTTTCCTGGACGCCTCCCTGGGGAGGTGTTCCGGGCATGTCCTACCGGTAGCAGACCCCGGGGACGACCCAGGACGCGCTGGAGAGACTATGTCTCTCGGCTGGCCTGGGAGCGCCTTGGGATCCCCGGGATGAGCTGGATGAAGTGGCTGGGGAGAGAGAGGTCTGGGAGTCCCTCCTAAAGCTGCTGCCCCCGCGACCCGACCCCGGATAAGCGGAAGAAAATGGATGGATGGATATAAGTCGTGGTTTTTTTTCATACTTTGGGTGGGGGGGCGACTTATACTCAGTCAGGAGCGACTTATGTGAATTTTTTTCACAAATTTGCAAAATTCAAAAATCTGCGATGTAGTGAAACCGCGATAAACGAACCGCGATGTAGCAAGAGATTACTATCATTTGAACTGCAAGTGACATCAGCAGCGTGGCGGTTGTTTACATAAGGACAAAGGATTCAATCACGGGATGACAAAGGGCCCCACGTTTGAAGGGTATAATGATTTGGAGTGACACAAGGTTTGAAAAACTTATTTATGTTATGGTTATTTGATATATTTTATTTCGTGTAGCAACTTGCATATGTTTTTATCGTTACAGTTCAGTAGTTGTTGGCTCGTTGAACTCTTGTTTTGTTAAATCAAGAGCCGTTTACCAAACCCACGTCTTTCCTGGTACTTTGTTAATGCTACAATATAGTTAGTTATATTAGATTGAAGTTGAAGTTTATTTTTGAACATAAGATCGACCAAACACAAAATCATTTTTTCACATTTTCACATAATTTCATGTTATGGCAATAAGGCAAATAAATCAACATGTTCAAAAAAAGGAGAAGGGAGAAGCTATTGCTTGATTTTTCCTACCCCTTTTATACATCATAATTCTTAACATGGTTGCTAATTATTTTTTCGAAATACAGAAACTTAATTTACCGGAGTAAGATAATTTTGGAAATGAAAGAAGTTTATACAAGAATATTCTGGAAAGAAAATTAAATAAATAAGATTTGGACTATATCGCCGAAAACAAACAAGACAAGCAAAAGATTTCATCCATCTATTTTCTGAACCACTTAGTGCCCACGCAATGACTAGAATTTTCAAGTGTAAAATTTTTAAAGTGTCCTTTGAATTGGGCAATGTGTTTCCTTTCTTTGATCGTTACAGGTAACGTATTCCATAGCTTTACCCCATTGACAGATATGGACATGCTTTTGAGGGTGGTGCGCACCTTCGGTTGTTAAAGATTCCCTCTCCTTCTTAGACTGTAAACACTTTCTCTTTCTATGAACCATTTTTGTATATTATTAGGGAGTAATTATTTTTTAGCTTTATAAATAATTTGTGCAGTCTTGAAATCTATCAAATCCATAAATTTTAATGTTTGTAATTTAATAAATACATTGTTTGTATGTTCACAATAACCAACATTGTTGATAATTCTAATTGCCTTTTTCTGCATTTTGCATACTGTCTTTAGGGTGGTTTTGTAGGTATTGCCCCATACCTCAACACCGTAGGACATGTAAGGAAGAAACAGCGAGCAGTATAAAGTGTACATTGTTTTCTGTTTCAGTAAGCATCTGACGTTACAAAGTATACCCACAGTCTTTGCCAATTTTGAACAGATGCGTTTGACTTGCGGTTTTGTTGGAATTTTTTTTCTAATTTAACATGAACTCGAGTTACTAATCTGACTCCAATTTGTGACCTTACCCAACTGCCACTCATCCAACAATATGCGCGCTCGTTCTGCAATAGAAAGGTATCAGGAAGCTGGCATTTTCACACACGAGTGGATTTATTCCTAACACACAAATCTAATACATCACCTGGGTCTCGGGTCCCTCTCAATACACCTCTGTACGCCTCTGTTGCCACCAGCAGACGTACTCTACTTCCGAGTTGCCCAGCCATTAATTATACTACACAATATGCAAATGGCACATCAACAAAGGCCTTCTGTCATTATTCTATTGGCTATGTGTATACTGCATTTAACTTTAGCTTGCTCTTATTGGTCTTTCTTCTTCTGCAGAATCATTTGCTCGCTCCTCCTGGTTGTAGTTTTCCATACAGGGTCCCCAGTTGTTATCTACCAGCTGGCCCTGTGGGTATCTTGTCCTCCTTGCTGCTCCTGGGTTATCTTGTACTCCTTGCTGCTCCTGCGTCATTGTTTGTTCTGGAATATTTCATTCGTGCACATCCTTGCCCACATATCTTGTTTTGTCTCCACCGTCACACACTCAGCACTTTACAGTTTCATACTCTCATGCACAAGATGTCTAATGAACTACTTTAAGATCAAACTCTTATATTCCTTTAGTTTCCAGCTGAGACTGTGGTCAATTATTACTCCCAGAATGGAGTTTTCAGAAACTCTATCTAATCTGGTGTTATCACACAATACTTCAATAGTTCTTCCCCAAAAATCATAAAATTGGTTTTCTTTATGTTAAGAGATAATTTATTTGAGTCAAACCACAGTTTTAGCTTGGCAAGCTCATCAGAGACAGTCTTCATTAGTTGTTGTAGGTTCTCTCCTTCACAAAAGATATTTATGTCATCAGCAAAAATAACAAATTTCAATGTATTAGAGGTGTTAATTATATCATTAATATATAATGTGAATAGTTTTGGTCCCAATATTGGGAGTTGAAGCACTTCCCGACAGGGGATTCTGCCAGACGTTCCCAGCAGACCCTCACAGAGCGTTTGGGTCTGCCAGGTCGGACCAGCATCTTCCCCCACCATCGGAGCCAACCCACCACCAGGTGGTGATCAGTTGACAGCTCTGCCCCTCTCTTCACCCGAGTGTCCAAAACATGCGGCCACAAATCCGATGACACGACTACAAAGTCGATCATCGAACTGCGGCCTAGGGTGTCCTGGTGCCGAGTGCACACATGGACACCCTTATGTTTGAACATGGTGTTCATTATAGAAAATCCGTGTCGAGCACAGAAGCCCAACAATAGAACACCGCTCAGGTTCAGATCCAGGTCTCACTGTCATTGCCCACGTGAGCATTGAAGTTACCCAGTAGAACGATGTAGTCCCCAGAAGGAGCGCTCTCCAGCACTTCCTCCAGGGACTCCAAGAAGGGTGGGTACTCTGAGCTGCTGTTTGGTGCATAGACACAAACAACAGTCAGGACCCGTCCCCCCACCTGAAGGGGGAGGGAGGCTACCCTCTCGCTCACCGGGGTGAACCCCAATGTGCAGGCGCCCAGCCGGGGGGCAATAAGTATGCCAACACCTGCTCGACGCCTCTCACCACCGGTAACTCCAGAGTGGAAGAGAGTCCAGCCCCTCTCGAGAGGGCTTGTACCAGAGCCCAAACTGTGTGGAGGCAAGTCCGACTATGTCTAGTCGGAACCTTTCTGCCTCACACACCAGCTCGGGCTCCTTTCCAGCCAGAGAGGTGGCATTCCATGTCCCTAGAGCCAGCCTCTGCAGCCAGGGATCGTACCGCCAAGGTCCCCGCCTTTGGCTGCCGCCCAACTCACTTTGCACCCGATCCCTTTGGCTCCTCCTACAGGTGGTGAGCCCATGGGAAGGGGGACCCACGTTTTCTTTTCGGGCTATGCCCCATGGGCAAAGGCCCGGCCACCAGGCGCTTGCCTTCGAGCCCCACCTCCAGGCCTGGCTCCAGAGGGGGGCCCTGGTGACCCGTGTCCGGGTGAGGGAAAACAAAGTCCATTTTTGTTTGTAATCATAAGGGGCTTTGGTGAGCCGTGCTTTGTCTGGCCCCTCACCTAGGAGACCTTTGCCGTGGGTGACCCTACCAGGGGGATGAAGCCCCAGACAACATGGCTCCTAGGATCATAGGGGCACGCAAACCCCTCCACCACGATAAGGTGACGACTCACGGAGGGCGGCAGATATCTCTAAAGCGAATGCTGAACTTAACTCCCCAGGCCAAAGCGAACCCCTGTCACAAAGAAGAAAAATAAAAATAGAGGTAAGAAGAAGAAAAATAAATAAATGCGGTAAGAAAGAAAAGAGAAGAAAATAAGAGAAGAGATAACAGAAAATGGAGAAACGTAGCGACAATCTGGAGAAGATCGGCCAGGTTTTTTCGAACTTGAACACATGCATGAATAAGAGATGTCAGAGTAAAACAGCAGTCCCCAACCTTTTTAGTGCCATGGATTATTGTCAGACAATGTTTTCACCGACCGGCTTTTGATAACAAGATGGCGCCGCGGACGGCAGCCTCGGTGGGTCGCTCTCTGCTTCTTTGTCTTATTTTGTGTGTTTTCTGTGTCCTCTGCTGTCCATCCCGGATCACTTTTACCAGAGAAGCGCTGTTAAATATTGGACAGTCTTCTTCTGGTATTTTCTGTTCTCTCTGATTCAGACTGTTTGTCGGAGATTTTAGCTGGAACGGCGGTGCTATACAAGCTAGCACGTCGACGACAACGCGGAAAACGAGCCGAAGCCTTCGTAAAGCTAAGGCAGAGAGAGTTCCGTTCTGCCCTATCATCAATTCATCTGGCGAATGTCCGCTCCCTGGTGAACAAGTAGGACGAACTGTTGCTCCTCACTTCAAGGAACACTGATTTCAGCTGATCCGCCGCGCTGTGTTTCGTTGAAACGTGGCTTACTGAACGCACCCCCCACCACTCCGTGGAGTTAGCTGGGTTTCGGCTAATGCGGGCAGATCGCAGCGCGGAGCTCACCGGAAAATCAAAGGGAGGTAGACTCTGTTTCTAAATTGATGAACGTTGGTGTACTGATGTCACGGCGTTGAAAGAGCCCTCTCCTAGAAACACTCTTCATAAACTGCCGGCCGTTCTATTCACAACGGGAGTTCTCCTCGATCGTCATGGAGGCTGTTTACATTCCACCACACGCACGTGCGAGTGAAGCCACGCAGATGGTGGCTGACCAGGGGACAGACATGGAGAAACTTCTACCAAATTCACTAATCATTGTTTTGGGTGATCTCAACGGGGCGAACCTCGCACACGAACTCCTCAGATACAGACAGCATATTACATGTCCCACAAGAGGGGCACAGACACTGGACCATTGCTATACCGTAATAAAGCATGCATACCGCTCTGTGGCTCATGCAGCTTTAGGACTCTCGGACCACCATCTGATCCCAGCCTACAGGCAGAAATTAAAAACTTCTGAGCCTGTGGTGAGGACTGTGAGAAAGTGGACAGTAGAGTCAAAGCAGGACCTTCAAGCCTGCTTTGACTGCACTGATTGGGGAGTTTTTGAAGCTGCAACTTCAGACCTGCATGAACTCACTGACACTGTCACATCATACATCAGTTTTTGTGAGGATCTGTGATGCAGTCACATGGGACTGCACTACATCCTGCACCATCTGGACACCCCAGGAACGTATACCAGGATCCTCTTTGTGGATTTCAGCTCGGCGTTCAACACCATCGCTCCTGACATCCTCCAACAGAAGCTCATCCAGCTCGCAGTGCCTGCCTCCACTTGTCACCAGCTTCCTGACCAGCAGGAGACAGCGTGTGAAGCTGGGGAGCATCACATCTGATACCAGGACCACCAATACTGGCGCCCCTCAGGGGTGCGTCTTCTCCCTACTGCTCTTCTCTCTCTACACCGATTTCTCCTCAGGTGAATCTCCTAAGAAGCTCCTGAATTATGCAGACGACACAACTCTCATTGGACTGATCCAGGACGGTGATGAGACTGCGTACAGACAGAAGGTGGAGCGGAGCGGCTGGTCCACTGGTGCAGCCAAAACCACCTGGAGCTGAACCCGCTCAAGACCGTGGAGATGACAGTGGACTTCAGGCGAGACCCTTCACCACTTTCATCCCTCACTATCCGCAGTAATACTATACTCTCCTCAGACACCTTCAAGTTCCTGGGTACCACAATCTAGCGGGACCTGAAATGGACCGGCTCTGTCCGGAAGAAGCCCCAGCAGAGGCTGTACTTCCTGAGACAGCTCAAGAAGTTCATTCTGCTGCAGCAGCTGCTGAAGACCTTCTACACTGCCATCATCCAGTCTGTCCCCTGCACCTCCATCACTGTCTGGTTTGGATCGGCCTCCAAACAAGACAAGTACAGATTAGAGATGCACCGATCCGATATCTGGATCGGATATCGGCCCCGATATCAACAAAATAGATGGATCGGGTATCGGAAAATGCAGCCGATCTGTGGGCCGATCCTTTTCTAAATCTATTGGGACGCGGGCTACGTCATACGTCAGCAGCACGCGTGCCGCATGCCACGAGAGTTTTCTAAACAAACGCAAACATGGAGCGAACGAAAGAGTCAGCTGTGTGGAGGTACTTTAAACTGAACACGCCAACTACCTCGACGGCAGTTTGTAATGTCTGCAAAGCTAATGTTGCCAGGGGTGGTGGTAGTACTGCCAGTTATAGTTCTACCAATTTAATTAAGCATCTCCAGAAACACCACGCAACGAAGCACCAGGAGTTCCAGCAGTTGAGCAGATCAAAGAGAGCGGGAGGTGGACCTACACAGCAGTTAACGCACCTAATGTTTACATGTTTACTATTTCTTTTAATATTTGGTTACTGTGTGCTTGATCACCCTTTCTATATTTGCCCAGTGCAGTTTC
The DNA here is from genome assembly GCF_054491065.1 of Syngnathus leptorhynchus. Classification (NCBI taxonomy): domain Eukaryota; kingdom Metazoa; phylum Chordata; class Actinopteri; order Syngnathiformes; family Syngnathidae; genus Syngnathus; species Syngnathus leptorhynchus. The sequence goes on from NC_141196.1 coordinate 24,538,780, forward strand.
AGCTGCAACATTTGTATTTTTTTTAAGAAGTTTGTATCCTAATTTACTTGAATTTAAATGCTGATACACTTTATTGCTGCTGTTGCACAACTTTTGTTACAAATAAATAGTTCATTGCATTAATCTGCTTTATCTTGTTACATTTTGTTTTAGGAAAGAACTGTGTAGTCATGCCTGATGCCATTGCCTTTAGTCTTTTCTGTTCCACATGTAGAGGTATGTAGCTTGTTAAGTCAACCATAATATCGGTATCGGGTATCGACCGATACGCAAAGCCACGGTATTGGTATCGAAACTGAAAAAGTCGGATCGGTGCATCTCTAGTACAGACTGCAACGGACAATCAGGACTGCAGAAAAGATCATTGGAATCAACCTCCTATCTATCCAAGACTTGTACCTGTCCAGGACCAGGAAACATGCAAGCAACATCTCTACAGACCCTTCTCACCCAGGTTACAGTCTGTTTGAACTACCCCCCTCCGGACGGCCCTGTACGCCAAAACCAGCAGACACTTAGACAGCTTCTTCCCCCAGGCTGTTGCTCTGATGAACTCACACAACTCTTAGAGTCTCAGAGTCATTGCTGTGCAATAACATCCTGCTCTCTACACCTTTTTGGATTGTCTATACTGTTAGTACTATGTGTCTTCTCTGCATCCATTGCAGCCTGGTCATCCTGGAAGAGGGACCCTCCCATCTGTGGTCTCTTCTCAAGGTTTCTCATTTCCCCTAGTTGGAGTTTTGAGTTTTTCCTTGCCCTTCTGGGAGTTTAAGATCAGGGGATGGCTGAGAAAATGTGTCATTTTCACATGTCCTGAGTGTTGTTAGTCACCTAAATGTTGAACAGAGACTGTCGAGAAAGTCAAATTCCTTGTTTGGCACGCTCAAACATGGCGAATAAAAATTCTTGAATCTTAAATCTTTAAGTTGTTGTAAAAATACAACAAAAGAAAATAATACGACAGACATGAAAACAATTGTATTGTTGTGCCGAAGGAAAGGAGATGCAGGTGGTGTGTCGCTAAAGTCTTTACTGATAGATACCATATTAGCCCAAATGTAATACGATGTTTTTTGAATTGAAATAAGACTGACAAGACTAGACATTCGGGGTCTAGATATTATACTCATTCACAACGCTAGATGGCGCCAGATATCTTTAAATTAGCATTATTTTATTGCAATGCTTTCCTTATTCAGATTTCTTTCAAGACTACAGTTAGCCTTCATTTTTATAGTTAATGCAGTTATTGCAATTTTGTTGTTTTATCACAGTAGATTGGTTTATTTACATTTCAAAAACCAGAAGCCATTTAAATGTTCAGATATTAAGATGTGATACAGTTTTCGCACAATTTGAATGAGGCAAAATAACATGCGTTTTCTCTCGAATATATTGTTATAACCATTTGTTACAGATGTACTGTAATTATTTTCTGTATAAAAATTAAATTTGGTGTTCAAAAAGTCTTTTTTCCAATTTTAAGTCTTGAAAAAGAGGGGGGCGTCTTATAATTATGGTCGTCTTATATTTGGGCCAATACGGCAATAGAAACAACAAAAGAAATGTATTATCACATAAATACCATGTCCCCATCACACCTTTCAACCCTTAGTTCCATGGGGGGATTCTGTATGGCAATAACACCGTGTAATATTGTCACAAGGCAGACAGGACAACCAAGTTCGCCACTGTTTGTTTATTATTCTTTGGAGAAAGGGACGTGGAGAACAACTGCAGCGTGGCTGGAGGGCAAGGCGAAGGCGTAGTCGGGGCTGGCGGCGTTTGGGCCTGGTCACTTGGATGGAAACAAGGTCAGCAACTGGAAGAAAGCACAGGCAATTAAGTACACAGCACAAGGAGCAAACAGGTGGCATGCAGGGATGAACTGACAGAGAGTGGCTGGGATCATGGTGTTTAAGTAGGGCTGAAATAACGAGCACTGACGGGTGCAGGTGATTGACTTGATTAGGGGGCGTAGCTGTGCATGATGTTGAGGAAAAGGAGCGGCTGGATGGCAGGTGACGCAGGCACGTGACAGAACCCCTCCCCCGCGGGACAGTTCCCGACATCCCAAAAACGGAACCCCGATCCGAGGCGGGTAGGGGCAGGTCACGACCAATCCAACGTCAAAGTCATAGGAGGAAAACGTCTCCAAAGTGCCGTGGGCAGGTGGAACCAACGACAAGTCCCCATTCTCAGACCTGCCGTTGGAGGGGCCAGATCAGGTTAAGAAACAAGAAGACGAACTGACAGGGACAGATGCAGGTGATTGACTTGATTGGGGGGCGTAGCTGTGAATAATTGATGTTGAGGAAAAGGAGTGGCTGGGCATGTGCCAAATATAGTGATAAATGGCAGACAATTCCAGCTTGTTTTCAATCACACAAAAAAACTGAAGAACACCTTTGGTTTTTGTCAGTTTCCATCTTTAGATGCACGTTTCTCACAAGCGTTCTGCGCGAGGTGCGTCTAATGACCACTCACACGGTCGGAAAACTCATTAATTAAAAAAAAGTAATAATAATGAGTACGTGAGCGTGCTCATTGCAGGGAGTACATGGAAGCATACAATAATTTATTAGGCTGACGTTTTCTGTCTTCTCGGGGGATTTTTTTTCGCAACTGTAGAAAATAAAAACAAGAGGAACAAGATTTCCCATTCCCTAAGCAAAGTTAAGAGGTCAAGAATAAAGTGACATCTAGTTTTTGTTGGAAATGTTTGAAAAAGCAGACTGTTGTTTTCATTTTCTGTGCATTTTACACAGTGTAATAGGACAAAAAGTGTGACTTTTGGCATAGTCACACTTTTTGCCCTATTACACAGTGTAAAACGCACAGATTATTTGCTTTTACATTGTTGTTTCTTTTTACAAACCTTTCTACTTACAAACCCAATTGCAGAACCAATTCAGTTCGAGAGTATACGTACCAATGCAACTTTACTAGCAGCGTCCTCATATAGGAGAGAATTCTTCAAAATAAAAGGTTGTTCGGACTCAGATAAATAAAATGGAAATAATGGGCCTTTTTTGTGTGGCCCGGTACCAAATGATCCACGGACTGGTGTTGGGGACCACTGCCTTCGACTATGTTCTTGGTAGTCTATTGCAATAACAACTGCATTCCACACATAACAATTTAATGAATGAATTTTCTACCATATTATATACACAGCCCGAGATGTGTCTATGTCTTCTACGAGCAAAGTATTAATTTTTTAACATGCATTTCGTTACAAGTAGTACATACATAAGAGTTTGTGTTTTCTTTTTACTATTACCCATTTTATTTCTGTTCCATTGGCTCCTTGACTTGCCTTCCTTTTTCTTCTCTCTGCACTTCTCCATTTCATATCACTTTCCGTCCTCCTTCGTGCTCTCCATTGCTGTGGCTGTTGGCAGCCTATTTAAATGCTTCATTGGAGAAGGATTAAGGTTTATGCAAGGTCAGTGTGGGATGTGATAATTATAATCACAGCTTTTTGCTTGGCCGGTGACTGCCATTTGTTATTCTCAGCTGAGTGGATTCAGAGGGCCCTGGGGAATGTGTTGACACGAAGCTCACTGATTTAGTGGGTTTCCTCCTCCCCCTTCTAGCTCAACATAAAGCTGGTTTTGAGCTTCTTATGTTCTTTCCTGCTTGTTTTCCCTCACTATTTTAACAGAAGCACTTACCTTTATGTGTTTAACACAGTTTGAACACCAAAATTTTGCTGCTTCTAATTGCTGTTTTATCTATTTAGAGTTTGTGATTTTTGGTCTTGACAGTGTTTTATTTGGCGCTTTTCAACATGTATTTTGGGCCATTGATCTGCTTTGCTATCAAAGGCTAACTCTACTGCATCTTGGATATAACTTAGATTTTTAGACCATATAGCATACATGGCATATGTGTACTCTGTACGCTGGTCTGTAACTATACTACATCTGTTCCTAAAAATCTTCCATAGACCTCTGCAATTTATCTTCGTTCTTATGAAGCTCGTATGTTCAAGATGGCGGCGCGTGCACACGCAGCGACCTCTCTCTGTCCCAACCGATTGGTGTTTTGTTCATTTAATAAGTGTTTGTCCGACAGTTTTACGTGTTCGTCTGATCTTACCACGTCATGCTACAAGTACAGCAGGCAGGTTCTGCTCGACATTGGCGAAAGCAAGTTTTGCGGCGTTCTGAACTTTGAAATAGAGACATTGAAGGCACTAGGACTACTCCGGCCTGAAACAACGCTGGACTCGTCTGCTACTCCTTCCCCGGATAGAAAGCGTCGAAAGCAGTGTGCGAGGAGGCAGAAGAGGGGCAAGCGTGGAGGCGTCCGGGCCAGGCTAGCGGCGAACCCAACTCGCCCGGTCGTGCCTTTTATTCTTCTGGCGAACATTCGGTCGCTGGACAACAAAATGGATTACATTCGACTGCTGAGATCTATGAACCGGACAGTGAGTAACTGCTGTGTGCTCGTGCTCACTGAGACTTGGTTGAATGTCAACATTCCGGACTCTGCTGTGCAATTGGAGCAGCTAGCGTGCTATTAAGCGGACCGGGCCATTGTAAAAGGGGGAAAATCACGTGGAGGAGGAATTTGTGTCTACATCCGTGACGAATGGTGCCGGGACTCTGTAGTTGTACGCAGACACTGCTCGGCACTGGCGGAGTTTGTGATCATTAAGTGCCGTCCTTTTTACCTGCCAAGGGAATTTACTGTGATTCTGCTTGTCGCGGTCTACATCCCGCCTTCCAACGTTGGAAGCGACAGGATCACGGCCCTTAGTGAACTGTACTAGGCTGTCAGTGATCAGCAGACAGCGCATGCTGACGGTTTCACCATCTTCGCTGGGGATTGTAATCATGCTGACCTGAAGTCTGTCTTTCCAAAGCTTCACCAGCATGTTAATTTTCCAACACGTGGTGACAGCTTCCTGGACCTGGACTACACTGCACATAAAGGAGCTTTCAAGGCCACCCCACTCCCCCACATTGGACTTTCTGACCACATCACTGTTATGCTTATGCAGACAAAGAGTGAGAGCTTCCAGGCCGGTTCGCAAGCGTGTAAGAGTGTAGCCTGAGGGGGCCGCTGATGCTCTTCGAGACTGTTTTGGCACTACAGACTGGGAAATCTTTAAGCAGGCAGCCACTTGCAACAATCAGACGGACATTGAGGAGTATACAGATTCTGTGACCTCTTACGTCGTGAAGTGCATTGATGATGTGACCCTCACAAAATCCATCGTCACTCGGGTTAACTGGAAGCCATGGCTGACAGGGGCTCTACTCGGGCTGCTGAGGGCCAGAGACAAAGCCTACAGGGCTGTGGATGAAGCGGGCGTGAGATCGGCTAGGGCGAACCTGTCCCGGGGCATCAAGGAAGCGAAAAAGGCATTCTCTTCCAAGATTACCCCCCACTTCAAAGACAGCAAGGCATTCAGACCATCACGGACTACAAGCCCGCGCCACAGAGCTGTGAGGGCGACGCCCCTCTGCTCAACGAACTGAACCGCTTCTTTGCTCGCTTCGACGCTCAGAACAGCACTTGCCCGCTGAAGACCCCTCCCTCTCCGAACGAGCAGCCTCTCTGCCGTTTGCGTGAGGAGGACGCTTGCCGCTATCAACACCCGTAAGGCGGCAGGCCCGGACAACATCCCAGGTCGAGCGCTGAAGGACTGCGCTGAGGAGCTGATGGATGTCTTCACGGACAGCCTGCAGCAGGCCATCGTCCCATCATGTTTCAAGGCTGCCACCATCATACCTGTGCCAAAAAATCCTGCTCCTTTCTGCTTCAATGACTACCGCCCTGTGGCACTGACACCCATCGTCATGAAGTGCTTTGAGAGGCTTGTCTTGGCGCACGTCAGATCTGTTCTTCCCCCCACCATAAACCCCTTCCAGTTTGCGTACCGAGCCAATCGGTCCTCTGAGGATGCCGTTTGCTCTGACTTCAGTTCTGCATTCAACACCATTGTTCCACAGCGTCTCATCTGCAAACTCGACAAGCTGGGCGTCAGTACCTAAATTAGAACTGGCTACTGGACTTCCTCTGTCAGAGGCCTCAGGTGGTGCGTGTTGGCGTGGTGGCGACAATGTCTCTGGCAGCATCACGCTGAGCACGGGGGCCCCTCAAGGCTGCGTGCTCAGTCCGCTGCTCTTCACCCTGCTGACGCATGACTGCACTGCGACCTACAGCGGCAACTGCGTGCTGAAATATGCCGACGACACGATTGTGGTGGGTCTCATCACCGGGGGCGACGAGACTCAATACAGGTTGGAGAGCGACCTTCTGGCCACGTGGTGCAGGGACAACAACCTCCAGCTGAACGTCAACAAGACCAAGGAGATTGTTGTTGACTTCCGGAAGGGTCACACCCAACACCTGCCGCTGACCATCGACGGTGCTGTGGTGGAGAGAGTGAGCAGCACCAGATTCCTGGGGGTGCACATCAGTGAGGACCTCTCCTGGACCACCAACGATGGGTCGCTGGCGAAGAAAGCTCAGCGCCGCCTGTACTTTCTGCGGAAACTCAGGCGAGCAAGTGCTCCTCCTGCCATCATGACCACATTCTACCGTGGCACCATTGAGAACGTCCTTTCCAGTTGTATCGCTGTGTGGGGTGGTGGCTGCACTGAATACAACATGAAGGCCCTGCAGCGCATAGTGAACACGGCTAGTAAGATCATTGGGGCTTCACTCCACTTCCTGAAGGACATTTACGCCTCCCGTCTCTCCCGCAAGGCGACTGCGATAGTGTGTGATGTGAGTCACCCCGCTAACTCTTTGTTTGATCTTCTGCCCTCTGGGAAGAGGTACAGATGCCTGCGCTCCCGCACCACCAGATTCACCAACAGCTTCATACTCCAAGCTGTCAGGATCCTGAATTCTCTCCCCCCTCCACCCTCGGCTGCGTAACGTCCTGTTCTTTTGTGCTATATTCTAGCTGTCTGCTGTATGCACGCTTATTTGTCTATTTATTTATTTATTTATTTATTGTTTATTTATTGGGTTATTTGCTTATTACTTATTCATCGCTCTTGTCTATTCGTTTTTACTCTTTGTGCTATTTGCATGTATGTGGTGTGTAATGTATCTAGTCACCGTGGGACGGTGGGAAACGTAATTTCGATCTCTTTATGTGTCTTAACGTGAAGAAATTGACAATAAAGCAGACTTTGACTTTTTTGACTTTGAGAAGCCTTTAACACTGGAACTGTAGAAGAGAAGTAGAAGACTTGAAACTGCTCAGAAGGGAGTAATTTAATATTGTCTTTTTGACTGCTACAAATGAGAAAAAAAACCAAGACCAGGGGCATTTTGGGAACAAGAAGCAGGAAGAGGAGCAGTAATAGAACATTCATTCGTTCATCTGTTCATTCATTCATTCGTTCGTTCATTCATTATCCAAACCGCTTGTCCTCACAAGGGTTACGGGCGTGCTGGAACCTATCTCAGCTGATTTTAAACTGGTTGCAAACCAATCGCAGGGCTCCAATAACAAACAAGCAGTCATAAAGACACCCAAGGGCATTTTAGAGTGTCCAACTAACATATCATGAATGTTGGGGGAAACAGAAGCACCTGGAGGAAACTCTCTCAGGCACGGGGAGAACATTCAAACTCAACACAGACAGACTGTGCTGTTCGCCTTGTAAACAGATTTTTACTGACGGTCCTAAATAGTGGTGTCGAATTCTAATTTATCGATGAAGAAAGCACATTAAAAATTGCGTATGAAGGCGAAGATGCTGAAAAAAACAACATAGGGAATGCTGCAGAATGATGTTTCTAGAACGGGTTGAATCGGTGAATAATGTAGGAATTTGATGTGAAAAATGAAATTTTGTAAAATTTGGTGTAAATTTTAAATTAAAAAATTTGGCATTTTTGTTATGTGGGGAATTGTGGAATAAGTAAGTAAATATGCACACTTAAAAGTTGGAACAGTTTGAATCGGTTGAAAAATGGAGAAATTTGTTAATTTGGGAGCGCTTCCGGTTCAATAAGGTCACTTCTGGTTTATTCGAGGCACTTCCTGTTAAATTGAGGTCACTTCCGGTTTGTTTGACAGCACTCCTGGTTTAAAAGTGGTCACTTTCAGTTAATTTGGGACACTTCCAGTTTGTTTAGGGTCACTTCTGGTTCAATTGAGGTCACTTCTGGTTAATTTGGGGATTTCCGGTTTAAATGAAGTCACTTCCAGTGTATATGGGGCAATTCCGGTTTAATTTAGGTCACTTCCAGTTTGTTTTGGGGCAATTCCGGTTTAATTTAGGTCACTTCCAGTTTGATTTGGGGCACTTCCAGTTTACTTCCTTTTAAAATTGGGGCACTACAGGTTCACTTACTGTTCATGTTGGGGCACTTCGTATTAATTCTGTGGCATTTCTGGGTCAATCCAATATGGCCGCCTCACTGTGGAAGTGGGGGTGAAGGGGTGAATTGGGTAAGCATAGTGGAAGTGGGGATGAAGGGGGTGAACATAGTAAGCAGAAGGTGAACAAAGTGAACAGTGGGAACGGGTTTAACCGGGTTAAAAATGTAGAAATTAGAAGGGAAGAACGAAATTTTGTCAAATTTTGCATGAATCTCAAAATTGAAAATGTGGAATTTTTGGTAAGTGGGAAGTTTTGGAATAGGTAGGCAAAAGATGAACAGTTAAAAGTTGGAATGGGTTGAATCGGTTGAAAAATGTATAAATTAGAAGTGAAAATTGAAATTTCGCGCAAATTTTAAACGTGAAAATGTGAAAACCTTTAAATTGACAATTTTAGGAATGTTGAAAATCTTCCCCAATGTGATTTAAATGTGCCGAATGATTTACTTCTGCCCTCTGGGAAGAGGTACAGATGCCTCTGCTCCCGCACCACCAGACTCAAAAACAGCTTCATACTCCAAGCTGTCAGGATCCTGAATTCCCTCCCCCCTCGACCCTCGGCTGCATAACGTCCTGTTCTTTTGCGCTATGGTCTGGCTGTTTGCTATTAGCACGCTTGTTCCATTTTGCTGCTCTTATTTGTCTATTTATTTATTTATTTATTTATTGTTTATTTATTTGGGTTATTTGCTTATTACTCATTCATTGCTCTTGTCTGTTCATTTTTACTCTTTGTGCTATTTGATTGTAGGTGTTGTGTACTGTGTCTAGTCACCGTGGAATCTCTTTGTGTGTCTTAACGTGAAGAAATTGAGCAGAAATTGAGCAGAAATAAAGCAGATTTTGGATGGACAAATGGGTGGAGAGATGGATGACAAGGATGTTACAGGAGGTGAAAACAGGCCAGTAAAGACAAAACATAAATGCTCAATATGTTATAACAATCACTGGTTAAAACAGAAGAAATACCCAATGTGGGTAAGACCATGCCCAGGTGATCCATTTTATGCTAGCTGCTCCCTGTACCCAGCAAAAATTATCCTCTAATATGAAGGTAGAACCGCATTAGATGATCCAATCCAGTTGCTGGGACTGGAGTGGTCTTGGGTCGCCGCCCTCACCTGACTCTCGGTGTCCCACTAGACAGCGGCGACAATGACCGAACATTGATCCTCTAAGGACTATAAGAGAGTATCAAATTGAAGCAGCCAAAACAAAGAAAACAAAGATGTGGAGTATAGAGTTCGTTCTTTATTGGCAAGATCTTGGGTTGTTTAATGGCGGTCAGTACACATGGCATGGCAGCAGATGAAACAACAGCTTCTGTTTCCAGGTCAGCTTCTTTTATACTGCCCGGAAAGGCGGGAACTTGTCATATGACCATTTCGTACCTGAGTGTGGGGGGCGTCACCCCCCTGTGTGTGCATGTGTGTGTTTGCTTATGTGTGTGTGTGTTGTATTCGTGTTCTGATTGAGCAGTTATGATTATATAAAGTAATAAAAGAATTGTACAGATGGAGCATCAAAACATACAGAGATTGTATAACCTCATAGAACATGTACACATTGCTGTTGCTCTCTCTTCAGTCTTCAGATACTCCAGGTTGCAGTGGTTCGTCCAGACGATGAAAGGGATGGCGGCACCGTCCAGCCAATGCTCCACTACTCCATCACTGCGAGGAGCTCCCGGTTGCCGATGTTGTAGTTTCACTCTGGGGTGACTCCTGCGACCGATGCGTTCACCTCGACCACAAACTGCCTCTCGGGATCGGGCGTCCTGAGGACAGGTGCGGAAGTGAACCTCTCTTTCAGCTCCCGGAACACCTGTGCTGCCTCATCGGTCCACCAGTACAGCGAGACAAGGCTAGTAAGGGCAGTAAGGAGAGCGGCCACCGTGCTGTAAATGAACCGGCGATAAAAATTGGTGAACCCCAGAAACTGCTGCAGCGCTTACGAGTTTCAGGAACTGGCCAAGGTGTGACAGCCCTCACCTTCTTGGGGTTCATCTTGATGGGTACCTCGCGCACCGCATACCCGAGAAATTTCACGAACGGGGCGTGGAATTCACATTTCTCCGCCTTGACGACCAAGAAGTTCTCCAACAGGTGATGCAGCCCTGACGTGGCTGATGTATTCTGGGAGCGTGAACATCAAACAAATCAAATTGTAGGTTCTTAAGAATACCTTCTTTAATACATCCAGCAAGCAACTTCTTCCTTGGTCTCCAACGCCTACCGTCACAACTCACTCAAGTTAAGAGTGTATACTTCAAGGAATTTCCATACATTTCACATTTAGCAGCCTTCACTGTTCTTCAAAACCTGTTCTCACTGCAATTAAAAAGCAAGGAGGTAATTCAAACCTAAACTCCAGCATCTCGAGTGTGTCAAATCAGTGGTATTTTAGTGACAAGCTATGATGATGCTATGACGAGCCATTGAGATGACTGAAAACGTGAACACATTTTAACAGCTCATGAGATGAAAGAAAGTATTTTTTATATCTTATTTTATTTTGATGGACATTTTAATCTCGTGAGGGGAGATTACCTGTAACTTTGTTTTTCAGTAGAGCATTTTAAAAATAATTTCTTAAAATAGTTGGGTTTTTCAATAGAGCGATTAAAAAAAAAAATCTTTAAAAGGTTGTGTTTTAAACCTACATCACAACTTGACTCACCGCAGACCCTTCTAGCCTCAAGGTCATTGTCTCTTTTCGTGATAGACACACTCCCCCCCCCCCCCCTCCCACCCTGTTACCATTTCACAAAAGCCTGTGTGCGCTCAGAAATTCAGTGAACCCATAGAAAGCGACACGCACACACACACGCGCGCACGCGCACACGCGCACACACGCACACACGCACACACGCACACACGCACACCACTACCACCCTCAACCAAAATGATGAACGAGTGCACCTTGAGAAAAGGGCCCTCTCCAATAAACAAGCTTATCTCACCCCTCTCCTGCCGCTGCATGTGAAAAATGAGCTCTGGGTGTCACTGTTAATCACTGTAATTGTTAATGTTAAGAGGGGGGCAGTTGCTCGTTGCCCTACACCTTTATTGATTTCATTTTTCTTTCACATTAAAATTCTGTGTGCCTTTGTGGATCCTCCCCTCATTTCTTCAACTAAAAGCAGTAGCTAATTAGTTATATACTGGGCCTTGTGTGATGTGAGATATCAGGCTAAAGCCTTCTATTACTAGACTGATAAAGTGGCTTTTGCTGTCCAAAATTATCTGCAAGAGAATATGGCCGATGGTATTGTCGTGATTATTTTGATTAGACATGCTCATGCATCATATAACACAACGTAGCTGGATTGTGTAGCAACAAAGTGATGTAGTAAATGATTGCACGTGATAATGTATTTTCATACATCTATCCTGTTTCTTCATTGTTTATCCTGTTCGGGGTCACAAAGAGCTTGTGTCATAAGTAAACCATCTGGCAATTAGGTGAAAGTCTGACTGAAACAACTTCTTCCAAGATAAAGTTATCATGTGATCCTTATCATGAGTCAAGTGGCACACTCAGTCTTTACATTGCACACACCGAACGAAACCCACACATGGCTCAGCAAACTAATGTAGCAACAGGCAGTCCCAGTTCTAGATTGAGTAGTATGATTTTGTTATGATATAAACTCATATTTCATCAGAAATGACACCCTCAACTGGCTGCCAGTCCATCACAGATCACAAATCAAATCAAATCAGTTTTTATTGCCAAGTGTGAGCATGCCAAACAAGGAATTTGACTCCGGTACATCTCGCCATCTCGTTCTCTGTACAACATTTAGGTAGCTAACAACATTCAGGACATGTGACAAATTGACAACTATTCTCACATTGTAATCCCGAATAAATTATCAGAACTCAAACTCAGACCTTTGCCTGACATTTTTTTAGAGCCTATTAACTCAAAAGTTAGTGTCTTTCAATCAATTTAATTTGATATCGTTAGTTTTTCTTGTTAAAATGTTCCCAGACATAGAAATAGATGGATAGATGATGCCTACTGTACTACAATCATGCGAAACACAATGTTTAATTATAATCACGTACATGTTCGTGGTCAGGCATTACCTACGACTATGACACTTGAGCTAAGTGGAAACTTGAGGTAGGTGGTACAAATTTAAATATGAGCAATTCGGGAAGAGCAGAGTAACACAGCTCAACAAGGAAGGGATGAGCCACAGCCTACAAATTGATCAATGGGCCAAATGTTAAAGTTTGCGCATTGACTTGACATAATTAATTGCGTTAATTTTTATAGTGCATTAATTTGCAACCAATTTATTCATCTACCGTATTTTTCGGACTAAAAGTTGCTCCGCAATAAAAGTCGCAACAGCCATAAAATGCACAATATAGAGGGAAAAAAACATATAAGTCATTCCGGAGTTTAAGTCACATTTCGGAGGAAATGTATTTGACAAAATCCAACACTAAAAACAGACATGAACCAGCAACAACAGGCGAACGATACGGTATGCTAACGTGACATAAACACAAACGAGAAGCTATGAACGAGCTTGATGTAACATTAACAATTATTCAAATAACTATAACATAAATAACACGTTCACGTATCAAACCATCTGTGTCACTCCAAATCATTAAAGCCATCGATCGAGTTCGTCCTTTATTTAAACAAGTCCGACGTCAGCGGCGCGTTGCAGTTCAAATTTTTCCACAGGCCCATATAACAATCTATAAACTATGTATAAAATAACAATAACATGAACAACAATTTTATCGAACCATCCGTGTCACTCCAAATCTTTAAATCCATCGGAATCTTCGCCTTGTGTCACTAAAAAAAAAAAAAAAAAACACCCACACACACACACACACACAGCTGTTGACGCCGGAAAGACTACGTGCGCCACTGACGTCTGACTAGATATATCAAATAAATGTAATAGAAAGAACAATTTTAACAAATGTTAGGCTACGGATTTTAGCGATTGATCTGACTCCAAATTGCGATCAACACAGAACACAAGTCCCAATCCACACACTGGCGCACCTAACAATTTTGCGAGTTTGTTCTGTCAAAGAGAAGACCAGTAGATCAATCAGACCAAATTTACCAATTGTTTATTCCTGACAAAGCGCACTAATACAGGCCTGGGTCCCGGGTCCTTCACACTAAAACTCGTGCGTTTTTGTGACCACCAAAAGACGACACATTCTTCCGGGTTGCCTAGTTTTGAAGAAACACAATATGGATATTAAAACATGCAAAACATTGTGTGATGATTGGTCGATGGCCATCTCCTCCCCGTCGAGGTGTTATCGCTGTGGTCAGACGGTTGGGTTTTTTTCTCTTGAAGCCTGACCACCTGGACGTGGTGTTGTTCTTTGTTCTCGTTTCTCACCGACCTTGAGGTGTTATCGTCCGGTACTCCCTTCGTCCGGTACTCCCTGTCTGGGCCTGTTCCACAACACTTCAAAGAAAACAAGTTCATGCAGTTTGCCTGCACATTTTTCATCACTCACCAATCCACACGAGCACTCCAATACTAGATATTATATTGATATGATTAACACGTTATAACACATTATGTTTAACACAACCCTTAAAAAAATATGTTTGCAAACTGCTGAAAGCATATTTCCCTTTAGTGGCAAAAACAGGATATTACTGCCCTGTGATGTCTCTGAGACTCTGAGTGGTGTGAGTTTATCAGAGCGACAGCATGGGAAAAGAAGCTGTCTTTGTCTACTGGTTTTGGCGTACAGCGCTCTGTAATGCCGTCCGGAGGGGAGTAATTCGAACAGACTGTAACCTGGGTGAGAAGGGTCTGTAGAGATGTTGCTTGTACGTTTCCTGGTCCTGGACAGGTACAAGTCTTGGATAGATGGGAGCTGAAGAAGGAGTTCTATTGGGCCGTTTTGGCCTGCGGGACTCCGGAGGCAGCTAACAGGTACCGGATGGCCAAGTGGAACGCGACTTGGGCGGTTGCTGAGGCAAAAACCTGAGTGTGGGAGGAGTTTGGTGAGGCCATGGATAATGATTTCCGGACGGCTTAGAGGAGATTCTGGTCCACCATCCGGCGTTTCAGGAGGGGGAAGCAGTGCACCATCAATAATGTTTACAGTGGGGATGGTGTGCTGCTGACCTTGACTCGGGACGTCGTGAGTCGGTGGGGAGAATACTTCGAAGACCTCAATTCCACTGACACGCCTTCCATTGTGGAAGCAGGGCCTGGAGACTCTGACTCTCCAATCTCTGGGGTCAAAGTAACTGAAGTAGTTAAAAAACTCCTCGGTGGCAGAGCCCCGGGGGTGGATCAGATCCGCCCCGAGTTATTAAAGGCTCTGGATGTTGTGGGGCTGTCATGGTTGCAAGCCTCTACAACATTGCATGGACATCGAGGACGGTGCCTCTGGATTGGCAGACTGGGGTGGTGGTTTCCCTCTTTAAGAAGGGGGACCGGAGGGTGTGTTCCAATTACAGGGGAATCACACTCCTCAGCCTCCCTGGTAAGGTCTATTCAGGGGTGCTGGAGAGGAGGGTCCATCGGGAGGTCTAACCTCGGATTCGGGAGGAGCAGTGTGGCTTTCGTCCTGGCCGTGGAACAGTTGACCAGCTCTACACCCTCGGCAGGATCCTCGAGGGTGCATGGGAGTTCGCCCAACCAGTCCACATGTGTTTTGTGGACTTGGAGAAGGCGTTCGACCGTGTCCCTCGGGAGATTCTGTGGAGGGTGCTTTGGGAGTACGGGATGCCGAGCCAACTGATCAGGGCGGTTCGGTCCCTGTATCACCGATGCCAGAGTTTGGTCCACATTTCCGGCAGTAAATCGGATTTGTTCCCAGTGAGGGTTGGACTTCACCAAGGCTGCCCTTTGTCACAGATTCTGTTCATAATTTTTATGGACAGAATTTCTAGGCGCAGCCGAGGCGTTGAGGGGGTCCGGTTTGGGGACCTCAGCATCGCGTCTCTGCTTTTTGCAGATGACATGGTGCTGTTCTTCAGGCCGTGATCTCCAGCTCTCACTGGAGCGGTTCGCAGCCGAGTGTGAAGCGGTCGGGATGAGGGTCAGCCCCTCCAAATCCGAGTCCATGGTCCTCGGTCGGAAATGGGTGGAATGCCTTCCCTGGATCAGGGATGAGATCCTGCCCCAAGTGGAGGATCTTAGGGTCTTGTTCACGAGTGAGGGCAGGATGGAGTGCGAGATTGACTGGCGGATCGGTGCAGCGTCGGCAGTAATACGGACTCTGTACCGGTCCGTCGTGGTGAAGAGAGAGCTGAGCCAAAAGGCAAAGCTCTCGATTCACCGGTCGATCTATGCTCTTACCCTCACCTATGGTCACGAGCTATGGGTTGTGACCGATAGAACGAGATCCAGGATACAAGCGGCCGAAATGAGTTTCCTCCGCACGGTGTCCGAGCTCTCCCTTAGAGATAGGGTGAGGAGCTCGGTCATCCGGGAGGGACTCTGAGTAGAGCCGCTGCTCCTCCACGTGGAGAGGAGCCAAATGATGTTGCTCGGGGATCTCATCAGGATCCCTCCTGGACGCCTCCCTGGGGAGGTGTTCCGGGCATGCCCCACCGGTAGGAGACCCCGGGGACGACCCAGGATGCGCTGGAGAGACTATGTCTCTGAGCTGGCCTGGGAACGCCAGGATGAGCTGGATGAAGTGGCTGGGCAGAGGGAAGTCTGGGAGTCCCTCCTAAAGCTGCTGCCCCCGCGACCCGACCTCGTATAAGCCGAAGAAGATGGATGGATGGCTTCTGCTTCAAATGTTGTGCCTCGTGGCCATTTGGCAAAAGACTGTAAAACCCTTGTTAAGTGCACAGAGTGTGACAGCGAATGCCATGACACTGCGATGCACCCTGGCCAACCCACTACTGCCACTAGGCCTAATCCCCAAGCAAGCGATGGCGAGGAGGAGGATCAAACACCCACTGACATAGCAGTAAGTTTGCAATCAGGGGTCACCAAACTTTCTTAAACCGAGAGCTACTTCCTGGGTACTGATTAAGCCAAAGCCAATCAATAGCCAATTTGCTCAATTTAGCTTTCACTATGTTATTATTGTCATTTCCAGTTCACGTGTGTGATTTTAACAAGAATAGCAAAAACACCGTTAAAACTCGGTTTTCAACCATAATCCGTTCGAGAACCGAATCAGTCGAATTCCGAATCTATTTTTACCATTACAAATAATGGAAAAAAATTTCGTCAAAACTCAAAGTCAAAGTCCGCTTTATTGTCAATTTCTTCACATGTTAAAACACACAAAGAGATCGAAATTACGTTTCCCACCGTCCCACGGTAACTAAACACAGTACACAACACTTACAATCAAATAGCACAAAGAGTAAAAACGAACAGACAACAAATAAGTAATAAGCAAATAACCCAAATAAATAAACAATAAGTAAATAAATAAATAAATAAATAAATAAATAAATAAATAAATAAATAAATAAATAAATAGACAAATAAGAGCAGCAAAATGGAGCAAGCGTGCTAATAGCAGACAGCCAGATCACAGCGCAAAAGAACAGGACGTCATGCAGCCAAGGGCGGAGGGGGGAGGGAATTCAGGATCCTGACAGCTTGGAGTATGAAGCTGTTTCTGAGGCTGGTGGTGCGGGAGCGCAGGCATCTGCACCTCTTCCCAGAGGGCAGAAGTTCAAAGCGGGGTGACTGAGATCACACACAATCGTGCCCGCCTTGCGGGTGAGACGGGAGGCGTAAACGTCCTTCAGGGAGGGGAGTGGAGCCCCGATGATTTTACTTGCAGTGTTCATTATGCGCTGCAGGGCCTTCATGTTGTATTCAGTGCAGCCACCACCCCACACAGCGATATAACTGGAGAGGACGCTCTCAACGGTGCCACGGTAGAATGTGGTCTTGATGGCAGGAGGAGCACTTGCTCGCCTGAGTTTCCACAGAAAGTACAGGCGGCGCTGAGCTTTCTTGTCCAGCGACGCAGCGTTGGTGGTCCAGGAGAGGTCCTCACTGATGTGCACCCCCAGGAATCTGGTGCTGCTCACTCTCTCCACCATAGCACCGTCGACGGTCAGCGGCAAGTGGTGGGTGTGACCCTTCCGGAAGCCAATGATAATCTCCTTGGTATTGTTGATCGTTCAGCAGAAGGTTGTTGTCCCTGCACCACGCGGCCAAAAGGTCGACCTCCATTCTGTCGTGAGTCTCGTCGCCACTGGTGATCAGACCTACCACAGTCGTGTCGTCGGCATATTTCAGCACGCGGTCGCTGCTGTAGGTCGCAGTGCAGTCATGCATCAGCAGGGTGAAGAGCAGCGGACTGAGCACGCAGCCTTGAGGGGCCCCCGTGCTCAGCGTGATGCTGTCACCCACACGGACTACTTGAGGCCTCTGACAGAGTAAGTCCATTAGCCAGTTGCAAAGCTTGTCGAGCTTGCAAATGAGACACTGTGGAACAATGGTGTTGAATGCAGAACTGAAGTCCACAAACAGGAATCTCACATATGAGTCCCTGTTCTCCAGGTGGGTGAGGGCAGAGTGGAGGGCAGAGCAGATGGCATCCTCAGAGGACAGATTGGGTCGGAAGGCAAACTGGAAGGGGGTCAACGGTGGGGGGAAGAACAGATCTGACGTGCGCCAAGACAAGCCGCTCAAAGCACTTCATGACGATGGGGTCAGTGCCACCGGCGGTAGTCATTGAAGCAGGAAGGAGCAGGTTTTTTCGGCACAGGTATGATGGTGGCAGCCTTGAAGCATGATGGCCTGCTGCAGGGAAATGTTAAAGATGTCCGTGAAGACATCCATCAGCTCCTCAGCGCAGTCCTTCAGCTCCCCTCCCGGGATGTTCTCCGGGCCCGCCGCCTTACGTGTGTTGATAGCAGCAAGCGCCCGCCTCACGCTAACGGCAGAGAGGCACAGGGTCTGCTCGTCCGGAGGGGCAGTGGTCTTCAGCGGGCAAGTGTCGTTCTGAGCGTCGAAGCGAGCAAAGAAGCGGTTCAGTTCGTTGAGCAGAGGGACGTCACCCTCACAGTTCCGCGGCGCGGGCTTGTAGTCCGTGATGGTCTGTATGCCTCGCCACAGGCCCCGAGCATCCCTGCTGACTTTGAAGTGGGCAGTAATCTTGGAAGAGAACGCCTTTTTCGCATCCTTGATGCCCCGGGACAGCTTCGTCCTTGCTGATCTCACGCCCGCTACATCCCCAGCCCTGTAGGCTTTGTCTCTGGCCCTCAGCAGCCCGAGGACAGCCCCTGTCAGCCATGGCTTCCAGTTAGCCCGAGTGACGACGTACTTAGTGAGGGTCACATCATCATGCACTTTGCGATGTACGAGGTCACAGAGGCAGCATACTCCTCAATGTCTGTCCGATTGTTGCAAGTGGCCGCCCGCTTAAACATTTCCCAGTCCGTAGTGCCAAAGCAGTCTCGAAGAGCATCAGAGGCCCCCTCAGGCCACACTCTAACTCGTTTGCGAACCGGCCTGGAAGTTCTCACTCTCTGTCTATACGCGGGCGTAAGCAGAACGCTGACGTGGTCAGAAAGTCCGATGTGGGGGAGGGGGGTGGCCTTGGAAGCTCCTTTATGTGCAGTGTAGACCAGGTCCAGGAAGCTGTCACCACGAGTTGGAAAATTAACATGCTGGTGAAGCTTTGGAAAGACAGACTTCAGGTCAGCATGATTAAAATCACCAGCGAAGATGATGGAACCGTCAGGGTGCGCCGTCTGCTGATCACTGATACAGTTCACTAAGGGCCGTGATCCTGTCACCTCCAACGTTGGAAGGCGGGATGTAGACCGCGACAAGCAGAATCGCAGTAAGCTACCTTGGTAGGTAAAAGGGACGGCACTTAATGATCACAAACTCCGCCAGACCTACAGAGTCCCGGCACCATTTGTCGCGGATGTAGACACAGATACCTCCTCCACGCATTCCAAGACAAAAAAAACAACCTTTTTTTAAAAGCATTTTTTCATTTGCGCAGTTTTGTCCGATTGCGCAACTGCAGCGCACCGCCGAATGCGCAACCGTAGCACGTCGCCCACCGCACAACTGCACCGCGCTGCTCGCATTATTGTGACAGAGCCGTTGCTGAAATTTAGAAAATATTTTTAAAGTCCTGATGTATTTTCCAGAATTTAAGTGGACCTAAGTGCGCAGGGAGCTTAATTTTGTCCGATCGCGCAACTGCAGCGCACCACCGAATGCGTAACCGTAGCGCATCGCTGACCGCGCAACTGCACCGCCCTGGTCGCATTATTGTGACAGAACCGTCGCTGACATTTTGAAAATATTTTTAAAGTCCTGATGTACTTTCCAAAATTTAAGTGGACTTCAGTGCGCAGAGATCTTAATTTGGTCCGATCGCGCAACCGCAGCACGCCGGGCGCTCATTGTCGCATTGCTTTAAGAGCGTCTTTGTGTTTTACGATGGCTTTACTGCTCCCACTTGCTTTCTTTAGAGGCATGATTAGGGGTTATTACAATCCTCAAAGTAACAAAAATACAATAACTACGGAGTCAGACGGCATCCGGGCCGCCCGGTCGGGTTTTCTCGGGTCCTCCCGGCTCTTCTCGCGAGGTTCGACCTCCGAATTTTGTTCAACAACCGGAGCAAAAAAAATCTCGAATTTTTTGTTCAAATTCCGATCTGTTCGAGAACCGGGACGTTCGGAAACCAAGGTTTGACTGTAAAATAATAGATGCAGCTCACTGACAAGTGCCGCTATTTGAGCTAATTTTAGAACAGTCCTGCGGGCGACGTGATGCCCGCGGGCACCGGGTTGGTGACCCCTGTTTGCAATGAACCCAAGTGTGTGGCCGAGGGGGAATAGGCAGGTCTTGCTCTAAAATCTGTCTGGTTCGAGTGTACTACCAAAGCGTGAAAAGGCAGCCAACATGCATCCTATTTTGGATGACCAAAGTCATCGCTCACTGGTCTATTCAGACTTTTTTGAGCTGTTTAACATGAACAGCCAGCACTTTTGCTACAAGTTCAGAACTTGTGCTGAACACATCGAAACATCCAGCAGCAAAGCTGAAGGTTTCAAGGTTGAATCTCTACTGATACTAATATAAATTATTTTTAAATTACAGATTATTTATCTTCATGACATTTTATGCTTTCAATAGTACAGACAGGGGTGAAAAGTTGGTGGCTCGAAGATCAAGAGTTGGATGTTTGGGATGCTAGGCGTGAGTTGGAGAGAGGAAAAAAACATGCAAAACCTATTCTTCGCTTAGTGGAGAGAAGAAGGCAGGATCTGGTGTCACTTATAGCTCATCATGTCAAAGTGGATCTACCATAATAAGTGATGAATGGCAGTCTTATCGTAATGCTTTACCTCATCTAGGCTACACCCATTTCACTATCAATCAGTGTATCTTATGTCATTGCTCAAACAGGTGCACATACCCAGCGTATAGAGAGGGCCTGGAGAACGGTTAAGGAGAATGTGTGGAGACTCAGAGGAAACCGTATAGAGAAGTTGCTAGAGTTACCATCTCAGAGTTATTGACTGGCTTGCTGCAAGCATAAAAAATAATACGACGGATAATCCATGATATTGCTGTGATGTATGACTTTAAATGTTCCTCTTAATCTTTCTTAGCACATAAAATGTCCAAAACCTTTGTATACTGTTGTATACTGCGTTTCTATTTTTCTGTATATTAAACAGAATGTTCAAAATTCATTCGTGTAGTCACTTTTGTTATGTACGAGTACATTACACAGAAAAGCGTATTCGTGGAAAAAGTTGAGGTACCAAAAGTTGTATTCTGTATTTTTCGGACCAAAAGTCGCTCCGGAATACAAGTCGCATCAGCCATAAAATGCACAATATAGAGGATAAAAACATATATAAGTCGCTCCAGAGTTTAAGTCGGATTTTGGGGAGAATTTATTTGACAAAATTCAAGACCAAAAATCAAAGTCAAAGTCAGCTTTATTGTCAATTTCTTCACATTAAGACACACAAAGAGATCAAAATTACGTTTCCCACCGTCCCACGGTGACTAGACACATTACACAACACATACAAGCAAATAGCACAAAGAGTAAAAACGAATAGACAAGAGCGATGAATAAGTAATAAGCAAATAACCCAAATAAATAAAAAATAAATAGATAAATAAGAGGAGCAAAATGGAGCAAGCGTGCATACAGCAGACAGCCAGAATATAGCGCAAAAGGACGTCATGCAGCCGAGGGTGGAGGGGGGAGGGAATTCAGGATCCTGACAGCTTGGAGTATGAAGCTTTTGGCGAGTCTGGTGGTGCGGGAGCGCAGGCATCTGTACCTCTTCCCAGAGGGCAGAAGATCAAACAAAAGTGAGCGGGGTGACTCACATCACACACAATCGCGGTCGCCTTGCGGGCGAGACGGGAGGTGTAAATGTCCTTCAATTTCTGCAATTCAAAACTCTTTTCAATATTTTGTGTAGCCCCCCACATGCTTGTATGCATGCTTGACAACGTCGCGGCATGCTCCTAATGAGACGACGAACGGTGTCTTGTGGGATGTCCTCCCAGATCTGTGTGAGGGCATCAGTGAGCTCCTGCAAAGTCTAACGAGCAACCTGGTGGCGTCTGATGGACCGAAACATTATGTCCCAAATGTGTTCTAGATCAGGTGATCGTGAGGGCCATTCAATTGTGTTAATTCCTTCATCCTCCAGATAGTGTGTGCATACTTTTGCCACATGAGGCTGGGAATGTCGTGGATCAGGAGGAACCCAGGACCTACTGCACCAGCGTAGGGTCTGACCATGGGTGCAAGGATTTCATCCCGATACCTAATGGCAGTCAGACTGCCGTTCTCTAGCCTGTAGAGGTCTGTTCGTCCCTCCATGGAAATGCCTCCGCAGACCATCACTGACCCACCACCGAACCGGTCATGCTGAATGATGTTGCAGGCAGCATAACGGTCTCCTTGGCTTCTCCAGACCCTTTCACGTCTATCACAGGTGCTCAGGGTAAACCTGCTCTCATCTGTGAAAAGCACAGGGCGCCAGTGGCGGACTTGCCAATTCTGGTGTTCTATGGGAAATGCCAATCGAGCTCCACGGTGCTGAGTAGTGAGCATAGGGCACACTACAGGACGTCGTGCCCTGAGGCCACCCTCGTGAAGTCTGTTTCTGACTGTTTGGGCAAAAACATTCACACCAGTAGCCTGCTGAAGGTCATTCTGTAGGGCTCGGGCAGTGCTCAACCTGTTCCTCCTTGCACAAAGCAGCGAATATCAGTCCTGCTGATGGGATGAGGACCGTCTACGGCCCTGTGCAGCTAGAGTAACTGCCTGTCTCCTGGAATCTCCTCCATGCTCTGGAGATTGTACTGGGAGACACATCAAATCTTCTTGCAACAGCACACATGGATGTGTCATCCTGGAGGAGTTGGACAATCCGCGCAACTTCAGGAGGGTTAAGAAATCGCCTCATGCTTCCAGTCGTGGTAATGACTCTTGCTAAAGCCTACACTTGTGGAAAAACAATTAAAAAAAGATGAAGAGGGATTAAGATTGAAATGGCCTCCACCTGCAAAGCCAGTCCTGTTTTGGGGACCATCTTGTTGTTCCCCCTCTAGTGTACCTGTTGTTAATTCTATCAACACCAATGAAGCTGAAAGTGATTAACAACCCCCTCTGCCACGTGCCTGACCAAAACCTTATCAGAAAAGTGTAATTGAATTCATGCCATACCCTAATAAAAAACTGTTCCTTTAATTTTGTTTGAGCAGTGTATATTGTAGCGTTAACAAAGTCGACTTCCAGGCGTGCGGCGGCGTGGACCTCCATCCCCGGAGGTGGCATTTCCAGCCACGGAGGTGGAAGAGAGCTCCATAGAATAAAAGCCATGTTTGAGCCCCATCCACCGTCCCTGGACAGCCACCCGGCCGAGCGCCGGCCCCCGACTTCCATCCACGGAGGTGAAAGAGAGCTCCGTAGAGTAGGACCGGGCGTGCATAGAAGCCATGTCCGAGCCCCATCCACCGTCCCTGGACAGCCACCTGGCCGAGCGCCAGCCCCCGACTTCCATCCACGGAGGTGAAAGAGCGCTCCATTGAGTCGGACCGGATGTGCATAAAAGCCATAATAGTTTTTCAAACCTTCTGTGTCACTCCAAATCATTAAATCCTTCAAACTCTTTGTCCTCCGTGTCACTTACAAACAAAGCCGCTAATGATGCTGGTAGTACGTGGGGCCCTTCGTCATCTTCATCATCCCGTGATCGAATCTTTGTCCTTTATGTAAACAACTGTCGCGTCGCTGATGTCACTTGAAATTCAAATTACAGCAATCCCTTGCCACATCGCGGTTTCCCTTTTTATTTTTTAATCTTGAAAATTTGGGAAAAAAAATCACATATAAGTAGCTCCTCAATATAAGTCCCCCACCCACCTAAACTAAGAAAAAAAACGCGACTTATAGTCCAAAAATTACGGTAATGTGTTAGTGATCAAGTAAAAATTTGTGAAAAATTTCTCATATAGGTCGCCCCCCCACCCTAACTATGAAAAAACCGTGACTTATAGTCCAAAAATACGGTATATAAGTTATTTATTATGAATATCACATCACATATTTTACCTTTAACTTGTTCCACCCAATTGATGTTTGACACAGTATTACTGGTTTTAGTAGATGGCTCAAAAACCTTTAACAACTTTTTGATTGTAAACAGTGAGTTAGTATAATAGTTAAGTATTAGTTATTAGTTTATGTATGTTCTGAACATTTTTGTAAAGCTGCAACTGTTCCTCATTTACCAACTGTTAATAAATGAGGACAAGTTGCAACTTTACAATAATGTCCCAATAACATACACTATTAATCAATGCTTGAAAAGTCATTAGTAAGTGCTTTACTAATAGCTTGTCAATTATCCATTACAAATTTAAAAGGTACAGTTAGAAGTATGTTTATATAAGTTTTTACATATAAAATATAACATATAATACATGATAATGAACATACAGTTACAGGTCATTTTTAACTCAACAACTAGCAGTTTGTAAATAACATATTACCTGTTTGTAAGGCACAATTATAAACCCTTAAGAAAATGTGAACAAACACTTCATAAGGCATTCATCATTATCATAGCTTGTCACGCCAATCAGCCAACCATTCCAGGATGTTCCGATTCACATTATCGGAGGATGTGCTCGATGATCTGGGCGCCCTCTTCAGCAAGTTAGTATCAGTGGGCCGAGAGTTTATCCTTTTACCACCCACAAGATCGCAACTGGTTGGACTGTCCTGGTGTGTAATGTTGGGATTGGTCTCCTTACGGATAAACAGGGTCACGACGAGAACGTTCCTAACTTGACCCCTATTAATAACTTGTTAATTAACAGTTTTTATTGATTTATTATCTAGTTGTAACTGTTATCATAATGTGTTACTGATATATATTTTGCTACATGTCAGGATGTGGAGGCATAAGAAAGTGATGTATTTGATTGACAGGTGATAATTGAGCAGCATGTGGTTTCAGCGCATTCAGCTGAATCACCAAGAGTACTCAAGAGCAGGAACAAAGAAATTATTGTGTGAAGGCGAAGGCCTTCACACTTATGTTATTCTACTCCTTTCACTTTATTATTAGTGTCAAGGCAATGCCTTCACACTATTGTTATTCTACTTTTTTTTCTTCTTATTATTATTATTAGTGTGAAGGCTATTATTCCCAAATTCCCACTTCCCAAAAATTCCGCATTTTCAAATTAGAAATTCCACCAAATTCTCAAAAATTCCGTTTTTCACCTCTAAATTCTACGTTTCTCGAGAAATTCAACTCATTCCAAAATCATTCCACAGTATTCCCCCCCAAAAAATATTCAGCTTCTTCGCCTTCACACGCAATTTCTCCAGAAATTGCAAATTCTAGTTGTGTGAAGGCGAAGGCCTTCACACTTATGTTATTCTACTCCATTCACTTTATTAGTGTGAAGGCGATTCTACTTTATTTTTCTTCTTATTATTAGTGTGAAGGTGAAGACCTTCATTAGTGTGAAGGTGAAGACCTTCACACTATTGTTATTCCTGTCCTTTATTATTAGTGTGAAGGTGAAGACCTTCACACTATTGTTATTCCTGTCCTTTATTATTATTTTACTTATTCTGCCTGTTTTTTCGGCGCTTAACTACTTCCACATACTTCAACCAATTCACTCCGTTCCACTTTTCACTTATTCCAAATATTCAGGAATCGCGCGCTCACATTTTATACATTCAAAAAATTTTCCGTTTTCACAAAATTCACAAATTTCCGGCAATTTTTTCCCCATTCATTCTTAATGGCAGATTCAACATTTCACATTTACGTTGTTCCAGTTTGAAATTCACATCATTCAACCCATTCAAATCACATTGGGGACATTCCCAAACTTGGCAAATTCAAAATTTTCACATATTCACGTTTCAAAATTTCACAAAATTTCACAAAATTTCACAAAATTCCACAAAATTCCACAAAATTTCCTTTTTCACTTCTAATTTCTACATACTTCAACCGATTCAACTCGTTCCAACTTTCAACTGTTCATCTTTTCCCTACCTATTCCACACCTTCCCATTCAGCAAAAATTTCACATTTTTCAAATTTGAAATTCAACCAAATTCTGCAAAATTTCCTTTTTCCACTCTAATTTCCACATTTTTCAACCGATTCAACCCATTCCACTTTTCAACTCTTCATATTCTTCCTACCTATTCCCCAAATTCCCACTTAACAAAAATTCCACATTTTTCAAATTTGAAATTCAACCAAAATTTCCTTTTTCCACTCTAATTTCAACATTCTTCAACCGATTCAACCCATTCCAATTGTATTCACTTTGTTCAACTTATGCATTTTCGCTAACTTTTTCAATTTTTGTCCGATTCAACCCGTTTCAACATTTAACTCCGAAAGTGACAACTAGAAAGCCGTATATTTCGTTTCGTTCCAAATTTCAAAACTTTTTGGCTCAATTTTTATTTAAATTTCCCATTCATTCTCAATGGGGATTTATGATTTGCTCTAACTTCTACATTTTTCAACCGATTCAACCCATTCCAACTTTCAACTCTTCATATTCTTCCTGCCTATTCCCCAAATTCAAATTTACCATAAATTCCACATTTTGAAATTTGAAATTCAACCAAAATTTTCTTTTTCCACCCTAATTTCTACATTTTTCAACCGATTGAACCCATTCCAACTTTCAACTCTTCATATTCTTCCTCCCTATTCCCCAAATTTACACTTACCATAAATTCCACATTTTCAAATTTGAAATTCAACCAAATTTTCCAAAATTTCCTATTTCCACTCTAATTTCTACATTTTTCAACCGATTCAACTCGTTTCAACTTTCAACTCTTCATATTCTTCCTCCCTATTCCACAAATTCACACTTACCATAAATTCCAAATTTTCAAATTTGAAATTCAACCAAATTTTCCGAAATTTCCTTTTTCCACTCTAATTTCGACATTTTTCAACCGATTCGACTCGTTTCAACATCATTCTTCGGCATTCCCCGAGTATTTATTCAACTTCTTCACCTTCACACGCAATTTCCTCAGGAATTGCAAATTCTAGTTAGTGTGAAGGCGAAGGCCTTCACACTATTGTTATTAGTGTGAAGGCGAAGGCCTTCACACTATTGTTATTCTACTTTATTTTTCTTCTTATTAGTGTGAAGGTGAAGACCTTCACACTATTGTTATTCCTGTCCTTTATTATTATTATTAGTGTGAAGGTGAAGACCTTCACACTATTGTTATTCCTGTCCTTTATTAGTGTGAAGGTGAAGACCTTCACACTATTGTTATTCCTGTCCTTTATTATTATTATTAGTGTGAAGGTGAAGACCTTCACACTATTGTTATTCCTGTCCTTTATTATTATTATTATTATTATTATTATTATTATTATTTTACTTATTCTGCCTACTTTTTCGGCGTTTAACTACTTCCACATACTTCAACCTATTCACTCCGTTCCACTTTTCACTTATTCCAAATATTCATGACACGGCTGTTCACATTTTCTTCATTCAAAAAATTTTCCGTTTTCACAAAATTCACAAATTTCCGGCAATTTTTCCCCATTCATTCTTAATGGCAGATTCAACATTTCACATTTACGTTGTTCCAGTTTGAAATTCACATCATTCAACCCATTCAAATCACATTGGGGACATTCCCAAACTTGGCAAATTCAAAATTTTCACATATTCACGTTTCAAAATTTCACAAAATTCCACAAAATTCCACAAAATTCCACAAAATTCCACAAAATTTCCTTTTTCACTTCTAATTTCTACATACTTCAACCGATTCAACTCGTTCCAACTTTCAACTGTTCATCTTTTCCCTACCTATTCCACACCTTCCCATTCAGCAAAAATTTCACATTTTTCAAATTTGAAATTCAACCAAATTCTGCAAAATTCTCGTTTTTCACCTCTAGTTTCCACATTTTTCAACCGATTCAACCCATTCCACTTTTCAACTCTTCATATTCTTCCTACCTATTCCCCAAATTCCCACTTAACAAAAATTCCACATTTTTCAAATTTGAAATTCAACCAAAATTTCCTTTTTCCACTCTAATTTCAACATTCTTCAACCGATTCAACCCATTCCAATTGTATTCACTATGTTCAACTTATGCATTTTCGCTAACTTTTTCAATTTTTGTCCGATTCAACCCGTTTCAACATTTATCTCCGAGAGTGACAACTAGACGGCCGTATATTTCGTTTCGTTCCAAATTTCAAAACTTTTTGGCGCAATTTTTTTTTAAAATTCCCATTCATTCTCAATGGGGATTTATAATTTGCTCTAACTTCTACATTTTTCAACCGATTCAACCCATTCCAACTTTCAACTCTTCATATTCTTCCTGCCTATTCCCCAAATTCAAACTTACCATAAATTCCACATTTTGAAATTTGAAATTCAACCAAATTTTCCAAAATTTCCCTTTTCCACTCTAATTTCTACATTTTTCAACCGATTCAACTCGTTTCAACTTTCAACTCTTCATATTCTTCCTCCCTATTCCCCAAATTCACACTTACCATAAATTCCACATTTTCAAATTTGAAATTCAACCAAATTTTCCGAAATTTCCTCTTTCCACTCTAATTTCGACATTTTTCAACCGATTCGACTCGTTTCAACATCATTTTTCGGCATTCCCCGAGTATTTCTTCAACTTCTTCACCTTCACACGCAATTTCCTCAGGAATTGCAAATTCTAGTTATTATTATTATTATTATTTTACTTATTCTGCCTACTTTTTCGGCGTTTAACTACTTTCACATACTTCAACCGATTCACTCCGTTCCACTTTTCACTTATTCCAAATATTCATGACACGGCTGTTCACATTTTCTTCATTCAAAAAAATTTCCGTTTTCACAAAATTCACAAATTTCCGGCAATTTTTCCCCATTCATTCTTAATGGCAGATTCAACATTTCACATTTACGTTGTTCCAGTTTGAAATTCACATAATTCAACCCATTCAAATCACATTGGGGACATTCCCAAACTTGGCAAATTCAAAATTTTCACATATTCACGTTTCAAAATTTCACAAAATTTCACAAAATTCCACAAAATTCCACAAAATTTCCTTTTTCACTTCTAATTTCAACATACTTCAACCGATTCAACTCGTTCCAACTTTCAACTGTTCATCTTTTCCCTACCTATTCCACACCTTCCCATTCAGCAAAAATTTCACATTTTTCAAATTTGAAATTCAACCAAATTCTGCAAAATTCTCGTTTTTCACCTCTAGTTTCCACATTTTTCAACCGATTCAACCCGTTCCACTTTTCAACTCTTCATATTCTTCCTACCTATTCCCCAAATTCCCACTTAACAAAAATTCCACATTTTTCAAATTTGAAATTCAACCAAAATTTCCTTTTTCCACTCTAATTTCAACATCATTCAACCGATTCAACCCATTCCAATTGTATTCACTTTGTTCAACTTATGCATTTTCGCTAACTTTTTCAATTTTTGTCCGATTCAACCCGTTTCAACATTTAACTCCGAAAGTGACAACTAGACAGCCGTATATTTCGTTTCGTTCCAAATTTCAAAACTTTTTGGCGCAATTTTTTTTAAAAATTCCCATTCATTCTCAATGGGGATTTATAATTTGCTCTAACTTCTACATTTTTCAACCAATTCAACCCATTCCAACTTTCAACTCTTCATATTCTTCCTACCTATTCCCCAAATTCCCACTTAACACAAATTTCACATTTTTCAAATTTGAAATTCAACCAAATTCTGCAAAATTTCCTTTTTCCACTCTAATTTCCACATTTTCAACCGATTCAACCCATTCCACTTTTCAACTCTTCATATTCTTCCTACCTATTCCCCAAATTCCCACTTAACAAAAATTCCACATTTTTCAAATTTGAAATTCAACCAAAATTT
The DNA here is from genome assembly GCF_054491065.1 of Syngnathus leptorhynchus. Classification (NCBI taxonomy): domain Eukaryota; kingdom Metazoa; phylum Chordata; class Actinopteri; order Syngnathiformes; family Syngnathidae; genus Syngnathus; species Syngnathus leptorhynchus. Next base: position 24,568,583 of record NC_141196.1, read on the forward strand.
CCTTTTTCCACTCTAATTTCAACATCCTTCAACCGATTCAACCCATTCCAATTGTATTCACTTTGTTCAACTTATGCATTTTCGCTAACTTTTTCAATTTTTGTCCGATTCAACCCGTTTCAACATTTAACTCCGAAAGTGACAACTAGACAGCCGTATATTTCGTTTCGTTCCAAATTTCAAAACTTTTTGGCGCAATTTTTTTTAAAAATTCCCATTCATTCTCAATGGGGATTTATAATTTGCTCTAACTTCTACATTTTTCAACCAATTCAACCCATTCCAACTTTCAACTCTTCATATTCTTCCTACCTATTCCCCAAATTCCCACTTAACACAAATTTCACATTTTTCAAATTTGAAATTCAACCAAATTCTGCAAAATTTCCTTTTTCCACTCTAATTTCCACATTTTTCAACCGATTCAACCCATTCCACTTTTCAACTCTTCATATTCTTCCTACCTATTCCCCAAATTCCCACTTAACAAAAATTCCACATTTTTCAAATTTGAAATTCAACCAAAATTTCCTTTTTCCACTCTAATTTCAACATTCTTCAACCGATTCAACCCATTCCAATTGTATTCACTATGTTCAACTTATGCATTTTCGCTAACTTTTTCAATTTTTGTCCGATTCAACCCGTTTCAACATTTATCTCCGAGAGTGACAACTAGACAGCCGTATATTTCGTTTCGTTCCAAATTTCAAAACTTTTTGGCGCAATTTTTTTTAAAAATTCCCATTCATTCTCAATGGGGATTTATCATTTGCTCTAACTTCTACATTTTTCAACCGATTCAACCCATTCCAACTTTAAACTCTTCATATTCTTCCTACCTATTCCCCAAATTCCCACTTAACAAAAATTCCATATTTTTCGAATTTGAAATTCAACCAAATTTTCCAAAATTTCCTTTTTCCACTCTAATTTCAACATTCTTTAACCGATTCAACCCATTCCAATTTTCAACTCTTCATATTCTTCCTACCTATTCCCCAAATTCCCACTTAACAAAAATTCCACATTTTTCAAATTTGAAATTCAACCAAAATTTCCTTTTTCCACTCTAATTTCAACATCCTTCAACCGATTCAACCCATTCCAATTGTATTCACTTTGTTCAACTTATGCTTACCATATTCAGCCCCTTCAACCCCACTTCCACTATGCTTCCAAAATTCAACCATTGACCCCCACTTCCACTGTGGCGGCCATCTTGGATTGACCCAGAAGTGACCCCAATGACCCCTGAATGGACCGGAAGTGACCCCAAATGAACTGGAAGTGACCTCAGGCAAACCGGAAGTGACCCTCAATAGACTGGAAGTGACCTCAGGCAAACCGGAAGTGACCCTAAATAGACCGGAAGTGACCTCACGCAAACCGGAAGTGACCCCAAATGAACCGGTAGTGACTCCAGATAGACCGTAAGTGACCTCACGCAAACCGGAAGTGACCCCAAATAGACCGGAAGTGACCTCAGGCATATCGGACTAGACCCCAAATAGACCGGAAGTGACCCCCAATGAACTGGAAGTGACTTCAGGCAAACCGGAAGTGACCCTAAATAGACCGGAAGTGACCTCAGGCAAACCGGAAGTGACCCTAAATAGACCGGAAGTGACCTTTGGCAAACCGGAAGTGACCCTCAAAAGACCGGAAGTGACCCTAAATAGACCGGAAGTGACCTTTGGCAAACCGGAAGTGTCCCCAAATGAACCGGAAGTGACCTCAGGCATATCGGAAGTGACCCTAAATAGACCGGAAGTGGCCCAAATAAACCGGAATTGACCTCAGCTAAACTGGAAGTGGCCCAAATTGAATCTGAAGTGACCCAAAAAAAACTGAAGTGACCACTGCTAAACCGGAAGTGGCCCAAATTGAACCGGAAGTGACCCGTGCTAAACCGGAAGTGACCTGTGCTAAACTGGAAGTTACTCAAATCTAACCGTAAGTGACCCTATTCCAAGACAAAGTGCACCAAACAGCTACATTTTCGCCAACTTTTGCAATTTATGTCCGATTCAACCCGTTTCAACATTTAACTTCGAAAGTGAAACTTTTGAAGCCGTATATTTCGTTCCGTTCCGAATTTGAAAACATTTTGGCGCAATTTTTTTTTTAAAGTTTTTTCCCCCCTCGCGTTTACGTGGATGCCACAAGTATATCGAACACAATGTTTTGATTATTCTTAAGCATACTGTAAAATAAATACATTTTGTTGTTTACTCGTCAGACAACGCATCCACAAAGTTGTACTTGTGGTTGACGTTGAGGTGATGAAAGCCTAACCCTAACCCTAACCCTAACCCTAACCCTAACCCTTTTCTCCTGAAGGAACACAACAGCCTCTTCCTCAGTGCGCGGTAAATCAGAGATCTTCATACTAACCAACAAACCATGTGAAAAAAAAGAAAAAGTAAAAATCAAAGGTCCTCCCGATAATACGTAAGGACCTAAATGTCTTTAGTTATTCGGGATTTTGACGGTGGCGCACGAAGACAGGATATGGCGTCGTATTGTAGTTTTTTCCCCCCTCGCGTTTACGTGGATGCCACAATTATATCGAACACAATGGTTTTCATTATTCTTGAGCATACTGTAAAATAAATACATTTTGATTTCCTCGACAAACAACGCATCTTGATAACCGGTTGTGTTTCACAGTGCCCTATGTTGAAAAATCAATGTATATTTTGGGGTTGATTGATGCTTTGGAAAGTTACGTTACCACACCAAGTCTCGCGTGAGTTATATCCGCTTATCGCGATTGTTGCAGCCCGCGCGCAGTGCTGAGTCACAGACGGCGGATATCGAAAGAGACTGTAGCTGTGATCTTGCGCGTACTTGCCAAAAAGTGAGTATAAATATTTAAGTGATAATCCTGTTTACGGTTGTGCTGTTTGTGTAATCCCAGATTGTCTCGTGTGTGCGCCACGAGCTAGCATTAGCGAAACGTCCAAAAGCAACTACCTTGGTTGCAGCTCGGCGCCGGAGTTCAATAGGCGTAAAGAGGTTTAACATAAGAGGCGGTTGCTGTGTCGAATTATTTTTTTTATATTCAACTTTGATTCTTTCAATAATCGTAATAAAATGTTAAGTCTTTATTTCATCGAAATTTTGACGGTGGCGCACGGAGACAGGATATTGCGTCATATTGTAGTTTTTTTTCCCCTCGTGTTTGCGTGGATGCCACAATTATATCGAACTTAATGGTTTTAATTATTCTTAAGCATACTGTTAAATAAATACATTTTGATGTTTCCTTGACAAACAACGCATCTTGACAAGCGGTTGTGTTTCACAGTGCCTTATGTTGAAAAATCAATGTATATTTTGGGGCTGATTGTTGCGTTGGAAAGTTACGTTACCACACCAAGTCTCGCGTGAGTTATATCCGCTTATCGCGATTGTTGCAGCCCGCGCGCAGTGCTAAGTCACAGACGGCGGATATCGAATGAGACTGTAGCTGTGATCTTGCGCGTATTTGCCAAAAAGTGAGTATAAATATTTAAGTGTTAATCCTCTTTACGGTTGTGCTGTTTGTGTAATCCCAGATTGTCTCGTGTGTGCGCTGTTTGGTTGGTAACTTCGGCGATGCTTCACAAAAGAAGTCATTTTCATTACAATCGTTTGAGAATCAAAAAGGCCCTGGTTCATTTTCTCTGTGTAGCATCGCCACGAGCTAGCATTAGCGAAACGGACAATAGCAACTACCTTGGTTGCAGCTCGGCTCCGGAGTTCAATAGGCGTAAAGAGGTTTAACATAAGACTTGTAGTCCTCCGTGGACTTGTAGTCCTGCGACTTGTGGCTGACTCGTATACCCTCTCTGGTGGCCATCACTGTACATCATTTTATTTTAATTCCTTGCTCCTATTGTAACTATTGTGCCATAATATTTTCACCCACAAATTCATTTGTACCACATTCTTCTCACTAATAATCGTAAAACTACAGTTAGAACAGTTTTGCGTCTGATTTTTATAATGTTTATGTAATGTCTTCTTAACAAAGAAAAAAATAATCAATTAAAAAGATACTTTTGTTTTGAGGTAGTTGTAAATTCAAAGCATGACTGACTAATTACATTATAGGTTATTGATAGTTGTTCTTTTTTTCCTGCAGAGCTCCGTGGACTTGTAGTCCTGCGACTTGTGGCTGACTCGTACACCCTCTCTGGTGGCTATCACTGTACATCATTACATTTTAATTCCTTGCTACTATTGTGCCATAATATTTTCACCCACAAATTCATTTGTACCACATTCTCATCATTAATAATCGTAAAACTACAGTTAAAACAGTTTTGTGTCTGATTTTTATAATGTTTATGTCATGTCTTCTTAACAAAGAAAAAATATAATCAATTAAAAAGATACTTTTGCTTTGAGGTAGTTGTAAATTCAAAGCATGACTAATTACACGATAGGTTATTGATATATGTTCTTTTTTTCCTGCAGAGCTCCGTGATCTGTGGTTTTGCTACGCTCTGTGGACTTGTAGTCCTGCGACTTGTGGCTGACCCTGTATACCCTCTCTGGTGGCCATCACTGTACCTCATTACATTTTATTTCCTTGCTGCTATTGTAACTATTGTGCCATACTATTTTCACCCACAAATTCATTTGTACCACATTCTTCTCACTAATAGGCCTCTTGTATACAAGTTAAAATTACAGTTAACACAGTTGTGCATCAGATTTTTCCAATGTTCATGTAATGTCTTCTTTTAATAAATAAATTAATCGATTATAATTTAATTTTGCTTTGAGTTAGTTGTAACTAATTACAGTAGATTATTGATATTTGTTCTTTTTTTCCTGCAGAGCTCTGTGACCTGTCCTTCTGCGACGCTCTGTGGACTTGTCCTTCTGCGACGCTCGGGGACCTGTGGCTGACCCCCTATACCCTCTCTTGTCGCTGCTCTATCTTTTGTCCTCTGTCTTCCTTCTATCTACATCCTTTGAGAATCTGATATGCCGAGGAAAGGGAGGCGATCGCAGGCTGTAAAGTTGAGCTGGGAGCGACGCAAAAATCGTCGATGCTCGCCGCCGCTAATTACATGCACTGATCCAACCTTACCTACCCGGCATAACAAAATTGCACCTTTTGAAAACCTAACCGCACCTTTTGAAAACCTAACCGCACCTTTTGAAAACCAAACTGCACCTTTTGAAAATCAAACTGCACCTTTTGAAAATCAAACTGCACCTTTTGAAAATCAAACTGCACCTTTTGAAAACCAAACTGCACCTTTTGAAAACCTAACCGCACCTTTTGAAAACCTAACCGCACTTATTGAGACTGACAAACGTGGCGATGATCCACTTTGTCAAACTGATGAACGTGCCCTTGATGCACATGATCCACACTTTGAAACTGACGAACGTGGCCATGATCCACATTGTCCAACTGCTGAACGTGCCCTTGATGCACAATTTGAGACTGATTCCTGTGATATTGGACCTGACGTTCCCGCTGCAGCTATGGCTTCTGTGCAACCTCATTTGGTAACGTATGTGTTGGCATCTCACAGCCAAGCTCATCCGAAATATGGAGAATTCAGAAACAGTCAATGTGTGGCTAACTCTGTTACATTTCTGGCTTTCCTGCAGGAGCTCAATCACCTGACCAGCTCTGACCTTGATGCTGTTCTTAATGTTGGCAATGAACTGTATACATGTACTGTTGCTGCATTGAAAGCCCAAGGATGCTTCTTAGACAGATTTCTGACAGCTGATGAACTTCCAGGGATTGTACGTGGTTTTTCAAAGCAGCATGTCTTAATAAAGAATCAGTCAATGGGTGGTATGTTTACCTCTTTCTACGGAGATGAGCTGTTCCTGAACCTTCGTGACAGACTCCAGTGCTTGACCTCAGAGTTCAATTATGCTCTGCTGATTATGCGGTTAACGTGCATTGCTGTTTTCCGAGACCACCAAGGCAGGTATGGATTTTTTGATCCCCACTCTAGAGGACGAGATGGCCTCCATGCTGACAACGGCACAGCGCTCATGATGCGCTTCACACGTGTGTCCGACCTCATCGATAAGTTGACGGAGGTTTACACAAGCTTGAGATGCTTTGGTAATGAACCGTATGAGCTTGTACCAGTCTGCTTTGAACCTGTTGAAGGTCCCGTAACTGACCATGAGATGACGACATGTACACAGTCACCTCCCGTGATGAACATCCATGACGCTGCCACAAGCAGACCTGTTGCAGAGATTGTCTGTGTTGAGACGGGCGAGACTACACGTCACTACCAAGAATTGATCGATAACGACAGTGAAGTGGTTTTCCCAACAATAGGTAAACAGCTGCAAAATGTGTCAAAAATTGCAAAATCTAGTAGGCAAAAGTTCCAACGACGAATGAAAGCACAGGAAAAGTTAAAAGAAACAGCTGAAGTGAGTCGTAAAAAACAGGAACTAAAGAGAATTAAAAAGAACTCCAAACAGAAGGACAAGTACAGGAAAAACGCAGAGATAAGACAAATCAAACGTTGCTACATTACAACGCGTTATCAACAAGACAAGGAATTTTGTTCCAAACAGAAGTCCTATTTTACACAACGTTGTCAGATGGATAATGAGTTTAAGAAGAGAAATTGTTCCCGTGTGTTACGTCGTTATAAGACAGATGAGTGTTTTAAGATGAGACGACGCGCTTACATTACAGAACGTTACCGTGGCGATGTTGGGTTTAAGAACAGACAGCGTTCTTACATCACAGAACGTTACCGTGAAGACGATGGTTTCAAAACCAAACAGCGCAGTTACATCAGAGGACGTTACCGTGACGATGTTGGGTTTCGAAACAGGCAGCGCAATTACATTACGCGCCGTTACTTAAACAACCCTGAATTCCGAGTCAAACATCAGGAAATCATGAGGCGCATAATGAAAAGAACATCTGATTCACTGAGGACTAAAACAATGCGCAGAGCAAGTACGCTTTTACTAAAATACAAAGTCATTAACCAACTATGTAGGGAGCGAAATGACTGTGTGATTATGAAAGCTGTTGAGCTCTTCAAAGCCGAAGTTAAGAACGGCCCCACATTTGTCTGCACAGTTTGCCACAGAGCATTGTTTCCGAACCAGGTACGCCCTTGCCATCGTAGCTTTTATAAGAAAAACAGTCATGTTGTTGCACGTTGTCTCACGGGACAATTTGTCCATATTTGTGATGATGAATGTCAGGCCTCGTGCAGAGTACCAGCTGTAAGAAAACTGGAGTGGATATGTCACACTTGTTTTAGTCACCTCAAAGATGGTAAAATGCCTGCACTTGCTGTTGCAAACAATCTAACACTTTCTGATATTCCAAAGGAGCTGTGTGGATTGAACATCCTGGAGAGACACCTGATTTCAAAATGCATATCATTTGCCAAAATCGTACCTCTTCCCAAAGGTCAACAACGAGCCATTCGTGGAAATGTTGTGTGCGTGCCATCTGAGGTACAAGAGACGGTCAATGTCTTGCCGAGACTACGAAGTAAGTCACAGATGTTGAGAGTGAAGCTGAAGAGACGGCTTTGCTACAAAGGCCATCAGTTTTTCCAAACCGTCACTTGGTCCAAGCTAATGAGTGCTCTGCTGAAACTGAAACAAATCCATCCACAGTACAGAGACATAACTATTCGCGACGACGCGGACCTTTGCGACCCAACCCTCACTGATGACGAGAGCAGCTCGGACGAAGCGGAAATGAGTGACCGTGAGTATAATGAGGAAGCTCTGGAGGAGATCTACAGATTTGAGAGTGAAGCTCTGTGTGGGACGAACAGTGACTCACGAGATGACAACAGTGGTAAGAAACAGCAGCGAGAAAATGCAGATGATGGTGATGAACCAAATGGTGGAGTGATCCTTGAATCGTGTCTCCAACCGAATGATGTGTCGGAGGAAATCATGAGTTTTACAGAGGGCATTTACTGCGTTGCTCCTGCAGAGAGAAACAACCCGGTAAGCTTTTTCAAGACGCCCAAACTTGAGGCCATGGCTTTTCCAGTGCAGTTTCCCACTGGTCAAAACACCCTTGATGAAGAGAGAGCGGTAAAACTCACACCAAGCAAATATTTCAAAACGCGTCTGTGTTGTGTCGATGAACGTTTTGCTCGAGATACCAACTACTTGTTCTTTGCCCAGTTTGTGACTGAAATTTACCAGGCAACGTCGAGCATGACGATACAGCTGCGCAAAGGTAAGCCTTTCACCAGGGATGGTCGAAGGATCAACAACGCCATGCTTCAGGACAAACGTGAAGTTGAGAAATTGGTGCGCAGCAAGGATGCCGTCCGATTCATGACACCACTGAGAGGTACGCCGGCCTATTGGGAGAGAACCACCAATGATCTTTTTGCAATGATCCGACAGCTGGGCACACCCACCTTCTTTTGCACGTTTTCTGCTGCCGAAATGCGTTGGGAAGAAGTCATCACTGCCATCAAAGCGCAACAAGGTGAAGTAGTGAATTTCGCCCAACTTGACTGGGCGACTAAGTGTGAGATCCTACGCAGCAATCCTGTGACGACGATGCGCATGTTTAACAAACGTGTGGAAGCTCTTTTCAGAGATTTGATCCTATCTCCGGCGCAACCGATTGGTGAGGTCGTCGACTACTTCTACCGACTAGAGTTTCAACACAGAGGAAGTCCTCACATTCATTGCCTCATATGGGTTCGAGGTGCCCCTGTATTTGAGGAAGCCTCAGATGAAGCCATCTGTCATTTTGTGTCTCGCTACATCTCGGCTGAGCTGCCGGACCCGGAGAAGGAACCGGAGTTGTACAAGAAGGTCACAGAGGTTCAGATGCACAGTAAGAGCCACTCTAAAACGTGTGTCAAACACCAAGGTGCGAATTGCCGCTTTGGATTCCCCAAACAACCCTGCGACGAAACAACGATCGTCAGACCTCTACCCGTCGATGACGACAATCGGGATCGACACAAGGACAATCGGTCGGCGGCAAATGACAAGCTTGTGCCCGTGCTACGTCTGCTGAATGAGCCCGAGGCTTCATCCCTGACTTTGTCGCAGGTACTGGCTAAATGTAACCTCACCGGTGTCGAGTACATGAACTATTTGCAGACGACTGCCTCGTCGAGTTCTGTCGTGCTGAAGCGTGAACCGAAAGACTGCTGGGTCAACAACTACAACCGCCATTTGCTTCTCGCCTGGGATGGGAACCTGGACGTCCAATACATCCTGAATGCCTACTCTTGCATCGCGTACATCTGCAGCTACATCAGCAAAGCTGAACACGGTTTGAGCCAATACCTGAAATCTGTGATTGAAAACTCCCGCAGCGAAAATGTCAACGAGAGCGATGAGATGAAGCAGATTATGCAAGCGTACTCCAAAAAGAGAGAAGTGAGCGCCCAGGAATGTGTCGCACGCGCATGCGGCTTGCATATGAAACAGTCCTCCCGCAGTGTGGTATTTATACAAACGAGTGACAATGCGCTTAAAATGAGTTACCCTCTCTCACTGCTTGAGGGCAAAACGCAGGAATCTCATGAGGTGTGGATGACTGGCCTGCCAGACAAGTACAAATGCAGACCTCAGACGGAGGAATTTGAAGTCATGTGCTTGGCTGATTTTGCATCGACGTGCAGAATTGTTTACGGCAAACAAGTCAAAGGTAAGAATGTTTTGCCTCTGTTGAACGAGATGGGCTTTGTCCAGAAAAGAACGGAAAAACACGCGGTCATCAAATACTGTAAGTACTCTGAACAAAAGAATCCCGAGGAGTATTACTGCGCCTTGCTCAAGTTGTACCTGCCTCACCGTGCCGATTGCCAGCTAAAATCTGAGCGCTTTCCCACGTATCAGTTGTTTCATGATCACGCCTGTGTACAGTTACCGTACGACGACTCTGTGGAGCGTGTGTGCCAGATCGTCAAAAGGAACAGAGACAGGTATGAGAAACACAGTCGAGACATTGACAACGCCATCCAAGAGGTGGAGGACAGTGGGCTCGTCATCAACGAATGGTGCCACCTGGCTCCCGAGAGTGAGTTGCAGAGACTTGAATGCCTTGAGGAAATCAACGCGAGAGATGAACCGAATGACAACGTGGCGGAGAATGTCCCGGACTACGACGTCAGGTCAGAAAGAACACAAATGTCCATCGTGACAGAGGCCGCCGCCATCGATCCCGCAGTGTTACGCGACATGTATCGTAACCTTAACCAAAAGCAAGCGTCTGTCTTCTACAAGGTCAGAGATTGGTGCATAAAACGTGTGTGTAGCTCAAAGCCAATCGAGCAGTTCTTCTACCACATTAACGGTGGCGCCGGGACCGGCAAGTCCCATCTGATCAAATGTATCCACGCAGAGGCTACCAGAATACTGCAGAGACTACCACGACTGGCTGAGGAGGCCGACATTTCCAAGGCAACGGTTGTTCTCGCAGCTTTCACAGGCACGGCGGCGTTCAACATTTCTGGGACAACTTTGCATTGTCTCCTCAAACTGCCGAGAAGTCTCAAACCCCCGTACCACGGCCTGGGCAATAAGCTGGACGAAGTCCGAGCCGAGCTGTCGATGGCCCAGATACTCATCGTCGATGAGATTTCCATGGTGTCGAAAGACCTCTTCGCCTACGTCAACGCCAGGTTGAAACAAATCAAAGGAATTGTTTTACCTTTTGGTGGCATGTCTGTTCTTGCTGTTGGAGATTTCTTCCAGCTCCCTCCCGTGAGACAGTCCAAACCTCTGTGCGTGTACGATCCCACGCGGCTGGACCACTGGCGTGACAACTTCACAACCATCACACTCAGCGACATCATGCGGCAGAAAGACGATATCGCCTTTGCCGAACTGCTGAACCGACTCCGCGTCAAAGAAAAGTCTGACGAACTGTCGGAACTGGACAGAGCTCTCCTTGCCACGAGGTACACTTGCCCGGAAATGTGTCCAAAGCATATTCTGCACGTTTTTGCCACCAATAAACAGGTGGATGGCCATAACTCCGCGATGCTGAATCTGCTTCATAAGGACATTGTGCAAATTGACGCGGATGACTACAAGAAAGACAAAGGTACTGGCAGAATGGCAAGGCAAGCTTACCCTGTGCAAGGCGCTAAGAATGAGCTCCCGGACTCTATCAAAGTTGCCTTGGGCGCACGTGTTATGATCACTCGCAATATCGATGTTCAAGCAGGTCTGTGCAATGGGATGTTTGCAAAAGTTGTCCAATTGGTCAACTATCCAAATGAAGCACGTGTCCAGAAGCTTGGCTTGGAACTCGACCATGTGAGTAAGACCGCACGTACTGCTAACCCCGTGTACATTGACAGACAGGAGGAAAAGCTGAAGAAGGCCGGAGTGGTGCGCCGACAGTTTCCCATTAAGCTTGCTTTTGCCTGCACCATCCATAAGGTACAAGGCATGACGACATCAGAGGCTGCAGTTTCGCTGAAAGGTGTTTTCGAACACGGCATGGGGTACGTAGCTCTGAGTAGAGTCACTTCGCTCAGTGGTCTGCATATTCTGCATATGGATGAGAGAAGAATCCACGCGAATCCAGAAATCACTGCTGCTCTTGCTGAGATGGCAGTGGATTCTTTGGACAGCGTAATGCCTCTCCTTCACCTGATGCCGTCGGTAGATCGGGCAAATCACCTGGTTGTCATCCATCATAACACCGAAGGGCTGTCTTGTCACGTGCAAGATATCGTGTCTCATCACGAACTGCTTTTTGCCGACGTTTTGTGCTTCACAGAGACACACCGCCAAGGACCAGTGGCTGATGGCCGCGCTTGCTTGCAAGGCTACACCATGTTTCACAGGAACCGAAGGGATTCTTACACAAACTTTCCTGACTTGGCCACAAAACTTGGTGGTGGCGTAGGTATTTGTGTCAAAAGTCACATCGCAGCCCAGGAAAAGAAATACATTCAGGGCGTGACCGACATCGAATTTGTTGTGGTGAAACTTGAAGCGCCCCTCAATGTGTTGATTGCTGCCGTTTACAGGCCTCCGGGCAACAGTCTGCGCACTTTTCTGCCAAGCTTGGGAAATCTGTTGCGGTACCTTGAAGTAATGGACCATCATCAGATCTTGGTATGTGGAGATTTTAATGAAGATATGCTATCTGCCTCATTCAAGCCCATTCTTGATTTGTTTTGCTCAAAAGGTTACACGCAACTCATAACCACTGCTACCACTGACAAGAACACATTGCTTGACCTCATTTTTGTCTCTCGACCTCAGTGTGCTCTTCATTCAGGTGTCTTGCGAACCTACTACAGCTATCACAATCCCGTTTTCTGTGTTTTGACCAGTGAAAGGTAAGTCACGGCTAAATCATGCGGTTCAGCATTTTCAAAAACAACAAGGATGGAAATCGAAACGTGAATGGTGTCGTAAGTGTATGATAATAGTGGTGGGTGACTTGTTGACTTGAGGTGAAATGGGATCTGGGGCCAAGGTGGCTCAGAATGGTAAACGTAATGTTGGCATTTGGCAGAAACCTCACAATTTCCACATAAAAAATAACTATCGACCCATGTGGATAGCGATAGCTGCGAAAGCAGCCTTGTACCGCTAATGTAAATTGGTGGCAAACAAAATGAAATCCACCCCAATTTTGTACACTGAGGTTTCTGCTTGATGCTAGCAATAAACTGGTTGCCTTGCTGGCATTACAAATGAAGAAAACATTGACTTGGAAAATAGTTATCGATGACAAAGATTGGCTTGACACGAGAAGCATGCATCAGAGTGAGTGAAGGGGAGATGGAGAGGTGTGGCCTTTTTAATTTGGATGAACTATTATCATTTTCAAAGGTAAATCATATAGGAGTGTTAATGGAAACAAATAGTGAGTAAAGCCAAACATGGAACTGTGATTAAAAAGTATCATGAGTAAATGATACATGCAAAGATAAGAAGAGTTGAAGTCATTCATGCCTGTGGTGGTGAGTTGAGGATGGGCCTGTATGTTGAGATGGAATGGGGGTTGGTGTTGACTCAAGTTCAGTTAAGGGAAGGCCAAGGCTTTTTAAAATCTCAAAAGCCTTCCCTTAACTTGATGTGACTTTTTAATATTTTAAACTTTTTAATTTGTTTTATTAGTTTTCAAAAAGCCTTCCCTTAGCTCGAGTTGATTTAAGTTTTTAACTTGTAAACCTTTTAACTTTTAAAACTTTTAACTTGAAACTTTCAACTTTTTAAATTTTTAACTTTTGAAACTTTTAGAATTTTTAAACTAACTTATAGACGAGTTAAGGGGAGACTTTTTATCGTTTTTGATTTCTGATTTTACCACCACATTTTAAAGATGAGTTATAGGAAGGCCTTTTAAACGTTATTTATTTTTTAATTGTTTTTCACACCAATTTATTTATTTATTTATTTATTTATTTATTTGTTTATTTATTTATTATAATTGTTCTACATCATAATCATGAGGCGAGAACAGAAAACAGACTAGGTAAGTTTCTCATCATGACACATGTTTTATCTTTCTTTCAAAAGACAGTAAATGCTGCCATTTCACTCTTCTGTATTTTAACAGTTTCCTTTATCTGGCGAAAGCAGCTCATTCCAGTATCAAGGCCAGTGTGCCATCAGGTGCACAAGTCCAGCTCTTCGCACAAACATCAGTCCTTATTGCGATGACTTATCCGCGAATCATTTTTGTCGCCATTCCCAAAAAGCAGCTCGTCCCAGAATCGAGGCCAGAGGTAGGCATGACAAATTACTTTATTGTAATGTAAGTGTAGAAAAGGAAAGTATTACATTTGAATGTATTGTAATTCATAGGCAAGGTTGTGTAAGCCCTCTGCAGAATCGTACATTTTTATTCAATTTTTTGGGATTGTCCTTTTTTTCTCCACAAAGACCTTGAGCATGCCAAAACATTCATAATGGACCAATGACTCCCAAACCAAAGTGGCGAGAAGCGGACTTCTCATTCTTTCGTGAGTAGCCAATAAGACGATTGTCATGAAAGAGCCTCTTTAAATTTGAATATCTTTTCCACCTCATGTCATCTCCACCTCAATGTTTGTTTTTTTATTTTTTCATGTTGCCTGTGGTTCCACACGCTCCTTTTGTCTAGACAGGAGCTCGGCCACCCTGGGAATCAACCTTGATGAGAACCGACCTATCTCGCCGGAGAAATGAATGGCATGTTACGAAGATTCATGCGCCCAATGTTCTTCTTAACTTTCTATTGACTGAAAGCAAAACGTAAGTAAGCCTAATTCCAAACTCTTACATTTGTAAAGCCAAAACAAAATGGTTGTGCCCGAAAATAGGATACAGGTATGTGAATGTTTTCATGTCATTCACTCTATAGTACAAAGATACTCGTTGTACATGTGCTGGAAGTATGACTTCATTGTAATGTGACTTTCAAAAATGAATTGATTATGATATTATGTACAGCGAGAGCCAAGCATTTCAAGAAGACTTGTACAAGGGAGCCCTGCATCATGGAACACAAACTCCCAAACACACATGACTTCTCCTGATTCTTCTGTGAGTAGCCAACAAGGAAAATTGTCAGGAAGCACTCTTCAATTTTATCGCTTCTCCTCAACACCTCCTTCATGTTTTTCTAGTATGCTCTTGGCCCAAGAGTCTTGGGTCTTGCCTGTGGTTCTACACGCATGCAGTCATGCAGACAAAGAACACCTTGCCCTTTAACTGTCGGAAGCTGTCCCTCTGCGAAGCCTCGTAGCATACAGTCTGTTTTCTGTTCTCATTTATTTATTTGTTTATTTATTTGTTGTTGATTTATTTTTTTGGCTATTTTTAACACTGCTTTGAACTTAGACGTTTTAACCGTATTGCGTTGCACAATTGTCGGCCTTTCTATATCTCTTTGCCTTAAATTATGTTGACATTATCTTTTGTATATCATATGTACCCCCAGTCTGACTCACATCTACAATCATGCTACACTTAAACTTTTTAATAAAAATAGTTTGATTCAGTTGGGGGAAAAAACATTATCACATCAAATTATCAATTCAGTGAAACATTTATGGTTTTTTAAATTTCTGTTATTTCTTCAGAGTTTCTAAAAGTTATTTATAAAATTTCAAGCATTACATATTCACATACAAGTGAAGTCCAATTGATTTATTCTTGTTTGTCATTTGTTATGTTTATTATTTATTGAAACAGTAAAACATTTGATTTTTTTTTTTAGTTTTGAAGAGTTTTTTTTAATATTTCAAGCATTATATATTTGATTCTCCCCCCCCCCCCACAAAAAAAATCGTACTGTATTTCTATTCCAAAAAGCACCATGCAAGTTTTTTTTTCATTCTTGTTTAGAAAGAAAAGTCTAAAGTGTATGTTGACTACTTATGTTGTGATTTGTCGTATAAAAGAACCTGTTTTGAATGACATTATGAAACTTTAATTAAATACTTATGTTTTATCTAAACTTTGCATGTTCATTCATTACTTTCACACTACTCACTATTTTAATGTCATGTTGTCATTATTCATCAGCCAATGCATGCATCAGGGCTGGAGTGAGTTGGGATAGTCGGAGGTTTGTTTTTGGGGAATGAGAAAATTATAGAAAGTTTACTATAATATTGTCTTGTGATCATAGTTTATTGTTATGTTGTCTTGTATGTACATTCTATAACTTGCTATACTGTATATTGTTTTATCTTTGCGATTGTACTGATCACGTTGCATTGAAATAATTTGAAAAATATCGGTAATCTCATGAACTGTGGCGATTAAAGTTATTAGCATTACTGTACAACTATTTGATTACTATCATGACCAGTTCTAAAGATGCTGAAGCACGGTCACTCGATCGTATCGTTACGTATCGCGTGATTGTGTTTACCGCCTTAAAGTCGGCGCTACCATTTTTCACCTTGGGTGGGGGGTGGGGTCTAGAAGCATTGAGTTCGCGTTAATATAAACATGCACATGTTCACTCAATTGTGTAATCATATTTCACATGAATCTCGTAGCGATGTGTTCCGCTCTCAGTGTTTTTCTTCTGTGTGGAAGAAAGTTTGGATGCTACGACAAAAAGTTAATATCCCTTTTCAGACTTCGCACAGACCTTCGCGCCACCGAGATGTGGGTGGAGACAAATTGGTGCACTGGCTCTCTTTCTCTGCTTGACGACGAGAAAGGTAAGTGGCTTTTCAGACGTCTACCCCCAACCCGAGATTTTTTTACAACTTTATTAAAAACCCTGAGTATATGCTTACATTTTTAACCAGGATTGTTACGATAGTTCGGAAAGTAGCACTTCCTCACTTCAAATTGAAGTTAATTAAGATCGGCACAGTTCAATTACTGTACTATTACATCTTATTACGCATTAACTATACATATACAACGACGCAAAATTCATTTAATTCAGTCAACATCTCTTAGTGAGCGATCTATAAATGGATAATTACAAATTCCGATCTTTCGTCCATTCACTTCTTTGCTTTCCGTCGAGCAAAAAAAAAAAAAAAAACCCCGCCCGCCATTACGAAAGGCGCATATAGCAAATGAACTTATAATTAGTAATTAATTAGTCAGTCAAAACTACATGTTTGTTTTGCGTTCCAATCAATTACGGAGGATTCCCATTTTTATTGCTCCTGGCTATGACTATTTGGACCTATCGTCCGCCGTTTGCTTCTGCCACAATCACAAAATGGACGTGCCACGCCCATGATGCATGCACTTTGCGTTACGGAGTAAGGACATTTCTGGAAAGATACACGACGCGTAATTCATTTAGTTCAGACAACTCGTAGTCCGCCCCACATAAATGGATAATTACAAATTCCGACCCTTCGTCCATTCACTTCTTTGGTTTCCGTCGAGCAAAAAAAAAAAAAAAAACCCCGCCCGCGATTACGAAATGCGCATATAGCAAATGAACTTATAATTGGTAATTAATTAGTCAGTCAAAAGTACATGTTTGTTTTGCGTTCCAATCAATTACGGAGGATTCCCATTTTTATTGCTCCTGGCTGTGACTATTTGGACCCATCGTCCGCCGTTTGCTTCTGCCACAATCACAAAATGGACGTGCCACGCCCATGATGCATGCACTTTGCGTTACGGAGTAAGGACTTTTCTGGAAAGATACACGACGCGTAATTCATTTAGTTCAGACAACTCGTAGTTCGCCCCACATAAATGGATAAAAACAAGTTTTACAGTGTTCTTTAATTTAAATATTTGATTTCGGTCGGCACCCAAAGAAATTTACAGGCGCCATTATGAAATGTGCGTCTCAAATTATATAGCGGATGGCATAAAAAGGGTGATCTAAAAGCATTGAGTTCACTTAAATATAAACATGTATATGTTCACTCAATGGTGTAATCATATTTCACATGGATTTAGAGCGATGTGTTCCGCTCTCAGTGTTTTTCTTCTGTGTGTAAAAGTTTTGACGCTACGACTAAAAGTTACCCTCCCTTTTCAGACTTTCACACACATTCTGCACCGCAGGAAAATTGGAGAATTTTTGAAGACGAGAAAGGTAAGTGGTTTTTCAGATGTCTCACCCCCAACCCGAGATTTTCTCACAACTTTCTTAAAAGCCCCGAGTATATGCTTAATTTTTAAGCAGGATTTTTGCGATTGTGGGGAAAGTAGCACTTCCTCACTTCAAACTGAAGTTAATTAAGATCGTCACAGTTCAATTACTGTACTATTACATCTTATTACGCATTAACTATACATGTACAGCGACGCAAAATTCATTAATTCAGTCAACATCTCTTAGTGAGTGATCCATAAATGGATAATAACTACCGACCCTTCGTCCATTCACTTTGGTTTCCGTCTAGCAAAAGAAAAAGAAAAAAAAAGATCCGCCCGCCATTACGAAATGCGCATATAGCAAATGAACTTGTAATTAGTAATTAATTAGTCAGTCAAAACTACATGTTTGTTTTGCGTTCCAATTAATTACAGAGTATTCCCCTTTTTATTGCTCTTTGGTATGACTATTTGCACCTAGCGTCCGCCGTTTGCATCGGCCACAATCGACAAAATGGACGTGCCACGCCCATGATGCATGCACTTTGCGTTACGGAGTAAGGACATTTCTGGAAAGATACACGACGCGTAATTCATTTATTTCAGATGACATCTCGTAGTTCCCCACACATAAATGGATAAAAACAAGTTTTATAGTGTTCTTTTATGAAATTCTTTGAGTTTGGTTGGCCCCCAAAAAAATGCACAGGCGCCATTATGAAATGTGCTTCCAAAATTATATAGCAGATGACATTGTAACTGTAAGAACTGATATGTACTGACCGAGTAACGTTCGTAGTATTGAATCATTGCCCGGTGTTTATTTGTAGCAGTCTTGATATGCTACACACTCGTGAACTATTGACTTTGTCACTCAGTCAGATGTATTATAATAGTAATTATTACAAGAATAATTTGCCAATTTTCATCTACAAACTAAACAAGTCAATTTCTCCCTTTTTTCTTCTCTTTCAGAATGGCGACAAAAATGATCCCGGCGAAGGTTGTCGCAATCAGGAGTGCTGTTCGAGCACGGAGCTGGATCTGTGCTGATGATGGCACCTTGTCCATGCAAGGACAGCACAAGAATGTGTCTGTTGCTCTCTGCGACGACAAGAAGGCATATAAAGTTGTTCTCTTTGAGCACTTGGCAGCCCTTGTCACAGAGGGCAACAGTTACATCTTTTTAAACTTTGGTTTGGACCAACGGGGCCTTGTGCTCCTCACCAAACCCGGCTCCAAAATTTTTAACGGGGCTCAAGTAACCACCAGCCCGGAATTGGAAGCAGAGGCCAGGGCCCTCGTATACCCTGACTCGGTGGAATCATCTCCTCAGGAGGTAGTGAGAAAGCTTCCTGAGGAGATGGTGTCACTTGATGGCGTCATAAGTGATGTAAGTTACCTGCACCCACAAATGCACATATACACACATGTATTTGTGTACATCTGTGAAGACATGATGCATGTGCAATGATGTACATGCATGCGGATGCTAAGCCCCACCCACACACACACAAAATCATTGAAATCCTCTGTTTAGTACTAAGGTATCAAAAGTTTTTTGTTTTTGTCATCGTTAAGGTTGTGTACACAGACACGACACGCTCATTGTCAAACACAATTATTGTAATTGGGATATCAATTTGGTCCACTTTAGATGCGTCCAATCCGCATGGTCTGCCAGAGAGGCAACCACCTTGTGCCGTTTCGGAGTGTGACGCTGAAAAAGGTAAGTAGCCATTTGTACGTCACGTTTTGTAGCACTTTGCACACATACTTAATGCATTTTTAAACAACTGCAGGATGAGGCCTCTGTCAAAATTGGCCTCTGGCGGGAGGCCAATCTCGTGGAGCTGAAGGTCGGCGGTTCCTTCAGATTCACTCATCTGAGTGCTCGGGTGAATGACTCGGGAGTGATGCTCCACTCCACAGGTTATACAGAAGTAGAGGTTAGTAAATGGCTTCACATATCTGTACTTTGTTGTTTTCCACCATTGGTAAACATTGTTATCCATTCATCAAAACTAATTTGATTGTTGTTTTTTTATTCAACAGGCCTGCAACTCCAGCCTCTCCTTCAACATTTTAGGGATCCACTATGGGGAAGAGCTGGTGGAGGTCCTGTCAAACACAGGAGACGTCACCAGTATCAATCTTGACGTCTGGAAACTGACATTCACCGAGCCCCCCCATATCCCACAAGATGGGATCCCCGTCATTGTCACGCGTGTCCAGGGCGCTGTGACAAAGATCGAATGCCTGAATGAATGCTTGAATGAATTCTTGAATGAATGAATGAATGTTGTATATTTGAATGAATGGTTGACAGTAATTGAATGCTTGAAATTAATTGAATGTGTGAAGGAATGGTGATACGTAAATGTTTAATGTTGAAGTTTCTAACAAAGTGTCCTTTTGTGTTCTTCTAGTGATAATAACACCTCAAGGTCGGTGAGGAACGAGAACAGCACCACGTCCAGGTGGTCGGGCTGCGAGAGGAAAACACCCCACTCCTGACCACAGTGATGACACCTCGACGGGGAGGAGATGGCCATCGACCAATCATCACGCAATATTTTGCATGCATTAATATTCAAATTGTGTTTCTTTAAAACTGGGCAACCCGGAAGAATGTGTCGTGTTTTGGTGGTTACAAAAACGCACGAGTTTTAGTGTCAGGGACCCGGGACCCAGGCCTGTATTAGTGCGCTTTGTTAGGAATAAACAATTGGTCAATTTGTTCTGATTGATCTACTGGTCTTCTCTTTGACAGAACAAATTCGCAAAATTGTTAGGTGCGCCAGTGTGTGGATTGGGACATAGCAACTTGTGTTAAGTGTTGATCGCAATTTGGAGTCAAATCAATAGCTAAAGATCCGTATCCTAACACTGAGTATCTCTTATTTAATGCGTTTGTGGATTTGTTTGTGAGCTTCTTCACATTCAAAGCATTCAGCACATTCAAATCATATTAGGAACATTTTCAAAATTCCCAAATTCTCCAAAATATCGTTTTTCAACTTGAATTTCTACATTTTTTTAACCGATTCAACCCGTTCCAACTTTCAACTGTTCATCATTTTCCTACCTATTCCAAAACCTCCCACTTACCAAAAATTCCACATTTTTCAACCCATTCCAACTTTCAATTGTAATTCCAAATTTTAAATTTGACCAAATTCCACATTTTGTTTTTTCTACTCTAATTTCTACATTTTTCAACCGATTCAACCCATTCCAACTTTCAACTCTTCATATTTTTTCTGCCTATTCCCCAAATTCACACTTACCATAAATTCCACTTTTTCAAATTTGAAATTCAACCAAATTTTCCTAAATTTCCTTTTTCCACTCTAATTTCTACATTTTTCAACCGATTCAACTCGTTTCAACTCTTCATATTCTTCCTACCTATTCCCCAAATTCCCACTTAACAAAAATTCCACATTTTTCAAATTTGAAATTCAACCAAATTTTCCTTTTTCCACTCTAATTTCGACATTTTTCAACCGATTCGACTCGTTTCAACATCATTCTTCGGCATTCCCCGAGTATTTTTTCAACTTCTTCACCTTCACACGCAATTTCCTCAGGAATTGCAAATTCTAGTTATTATTATTATTTTACTTATTCTGCCTACTTTTTCGGCGTTTAACTACTTCCACATACTTCAACCTATTCACTCCGTTCCACTTTTCACTTATTTCAAATATTCATGACAATTGTGCTCACATTTCAAACATTCAAAAAATTTTCCGTTTTCACAAAATTCACAAATTTCCGGCAATTTTTTCCCCATTCATTCTTAATGGCAGATTCAACATTTCACATTTACGTTGTTCCAGTTTGAAATTCACATAATTCAACCCATTCAAATCACATTGGGGACATTCCCAAACTTGGCAAATTCAAAATTTTCACATATTCACGTTTCAAAATTTCACAAAATTTCACAAAATTCCACAAAATTCCACAAAATTTCCTTTTTCACTTCTAATTTCTACATACTTCAACCGATTCAACTCGTTCCAACTTTCAACTGTTCATCTTTTCCCTACCTATTCCACACCTTCCCATTCAGCAAAAATTTCACATTTTTCAAATTTGAAATTCAACCAAATTCTGCAAAATTTCCTTTTTCCACTCTAATTTCCACATTTTTCAACCGATTCAACCCATTCCACTTTTCAACTCTTCATATTCTTCCTACCTATTCCCCAAATTCCCACTTAACAAAAATTCCACATTTTTCAAATTTGAAATTCAACCAAAATTTCCTTTTTCCACTCTAATTTCAACATTCTTCAACCGATTCAACCCATTCCAATTGTATTCACTATGTTCAACTTATGCATTTTCGCTAACTTTTTCAATTTTTGTCCGATTCAACCCGTTTCAACATTTATCTCCGAGAGTGACAACTAGACAGCCGTATATTTCGTTTCGTTCCAAATTTCAAAACTTTTTGGCGCAATTTTTTTTAAAAATTCCCATTCATTCTCAATGGGGATTTATAATTTGCTCTAACTTCTACATTTTTCAACCGATTCAACCCATTCCAACTTTCAACTCTTCATATTCTTCCTGCTTATTCCCCAAATTCAAACTTACCATAAATTCCACATTTTGAAATTTGAAATTCAACCAAATTTTCCAAAATTTCCCTTTTCCACTCTAATTTCTACATTTTTCAACCGATTCAACTCGTTTCAACTTTCAACTCTTCATATTCTTCCTCCCTATTCCCCAAATTCACACTTACCATAAATTCCACATTTTCAAATTTGAAATTCAACCGAATTTTCCGAAATTTCCTTTTTCCGCTCTAATTTCGACATTTTTCAACCGATTCGACTCGTTTCAACATCATTCTTCGGCATTCCCCGAGTATTTCTTCAACTTCTTCACCTTCACACGCAATTTCCTCAGGAATTGCAAATTCTAGTTATTATTATTATTAAACAATTTATTCCTCCCACTTTTTTGACACCTAACTACTCCCACATGCTTTAACCGATTCACCCCATTCCAACTTTCACACGTTCCAAAAATTCACGGCATGATTGCTAGTATTTTATTTGTTCATAACATTTACCGTTTTTGCATAATTAGCAAATTTGTGCCTTAAAATCCCCCATTCATTCTTAATGGCGCATTAGACACGAGCGACGTTCAGGAGTGAGTTCAAATTTTGACATCTGACAACTTTTTTCATTTCTTTCCTTAACTCATTTATTTAACTCTTTTATTTTTTATTTATTTATTTTTCATTCATTGATTTAGTTATTCATTTAATTTTAAGTTAAAAACATCATTTTACCGTTTTAACGTTCACCATTTTAATTTCTTGATTAATAGCAACATTCCACCACAAAAAACACAGTCGCTGTTTAGCTCAGTGAGAAAACAATGGTCCCTAAACACGAGCCACGTCCGCGAGCGAGTTCGAATCCTGCTTGGCCATAATTTTTTTTTCATTCATTCAATTTTAACACATTACTTTAATAATTACTTTCATCATCATCATTAATTTACCGTTTTTATTTTTCATTTAGTTATTCATTTAATTTTAAGTTAAAAACATCATTTTACCATTTTAACGTTCACCATTTTAATTTCTTGATTAATAGCAACATTCCACCACAAAAAACACATAGTCGCTGTTTAGCTCAGTGAGAAAACAA
Source organism: Syngnathus leptorhynchus (assembly GCF_054491065.1). Taxonomy (NCBI): domain Eukaryota; kingdom Metazoa; phylum Chordata; class Actinopteri; order Syngnathiformes; family Syngnathidae; genus Syngnathus; species Syngnathus leptorhynchus. The sequence continues at coordinate 24,591,766 of NC_141196.1, forward strand.
TGGTCCCTAAACACGAGCCACGTCCGCGAGCGAGTTCGAATCCTGCTTGGCCATGATTTTTTTTTCATTCATTCAATTTTAACACATCACTTTAATAATTACTTTCATCATCATCATTAATTTACCGTTTTTATTTGATTTAATCATTATTATTAATTTACCATTTTTCTGTCATTTAATCATCATTTCGAGTCCCACAATAGTGTGAAGTGCCTTCGCCTTCACACGCAATTTCTCCAGAAATTGCCAATTCTAGTTCTAGTTATTATCCTACTTTATTCCTCCCACTTTTTTGACACTTAACTACTCCCACATGCTTTAACCGATTCACTCCATTCCAACTTTCACACGTTCCAAAAATTCACGGCATGACTGCTAGTATTTTATTTGTTCATAACATTTACCGTTTTTGCATAATTAGCAAATTTGTGCCTTAAAATCCCCCATTCATTCTTAATGGCGCATTAGAAACGAGCGACGTTCAGGAGTGAGTTCAAATTTTGACATCTGACAACTTTTTTCACGATTTCTTTCCTTAACTCGTTTATTTAACTCTTTTATTTTTTATTTATTTATTTTCCGTTCATTCATTTAGTTATTCATTTAATTTTAAGTTAAAAACATCATTTTACCGTTTTTATTTCTTGTTTAATATCATCATTCCACCGCAGCAACACTAAGTCGCTGTTTAGCTCAGTAAGAAGACAATGGTCCATTGAACACGAGCCACGTCCGCGAGCGAGTTCGAGTCCCGCTTGGCCATAATTTTTTTATTCATTAATTTTTCATTCATTCAATTTTAACACATTTTAATAATTATTTTCATCATTCATTTAGTTATTCATTTAATTTTAAGTTAAAAACATCATTTTACCGTTTTTACCGATTTCTTGTTTAATATCATCATTCCACCACAGCAACACTAAGCCGCTGTTTAGCTCAGTAAGAATACAATGGCGTTTGGAATACGAGCCACTTCCGCGAGGGAGTTCGATCCCGGTTGGCGATAATTTTTTTATTCATTAATTTTTCATTCATTCAATTTTAACACATTTTAATAATTATTTTCATCATCATTAATTTATTATTTTTATTTTATTTAATCATCATTAATTTACCATTTTTATTTCATTTAATCATCATTTCGAGTCCCACAATAGTGTGAAGTGCCTTCGCCTTCACACGCAATTTCTCCAGAAATTGCCAATTCTAGTTATTATCCTACTTTATTCCTCCCACTTTTTTGACACTTAACTACTCCCACATTTTAAAATTCACGGCATGACTGCTAGTATTTCATTTGTTCATAACATTTACCGTTTTTGCATAATTAGCAAATTTGTGCCTTAAAATCCCCCATTCATTCTTAATGGCGCATTAGACACGAGCGACGTTCCTAGTTCGAATTTTGACATCTGACAACTTTTTTCATGATTTCTTTCCTTAACTCGTTTATTTAACTCTTTTATTTTTTATTTATTTATTTTCCATTCATTCATTTAGTTATTCATTTAATTTTAAGTTAAAAACATCATTTTACCGTTTTAACGGCATGTACCATTTTTATTTCTCGTTTAATATCATCATTCCACCACAGCAACACTGAGCCGCTGTTTAGCTCAGTAAGAAGAGACTGGAATTTGAAGCCCGGGCGCTGTTCCCGTGCGAGTTCGAATCCGGCTTGACCAATATTTTTTTTTCATTCATTCAATTTTAACACATCACTTTAATAATTATTTTCATCATCATCATTAATTTAACATTTTTATTTTATTTAATCATCAATTTACCAATTTTATGTCATTTAATCATCATTTCGAGTCCCACAATAGTGTGAAGTGCCTTCGCCTTCACACGCAATTTCTCCAGAAATTGCCAATTCTAGTTCTACTTTATTTTTCTTCTTCTTATTATTATTAAACAATTTATTCCTCCCACTTTTTTGACACCTAACTACTCCCACATGCTTTAACCGATTCACCCCATTCCAACTTTCACACGTTCCAAAAATTCACGGCATAATTGCTAGTATTTTATTTGTTCATAACATTTACCGTTTTTGCATAATTAGCAAATTTGTGCCTTAAAATCCCCCATTCATTCTTAATGGCGCATTAGACACGAGCGACGTTCAGGAGTGAGTTCAAATTTTGACATCTGACAACTTTTTTCATGATTTCTTTCCTTAACTCGTTTATTTAACTCTTTTATTTTTTATTTATTTATTTTCCATTCATTCATTTAGTTATTCATTTAATTTTAAGTTAAAAACATCATTTTACCGTTTTAACGGCATTTACCGTTTTTATTTCTTGTTTAATATCATCATTCCACCGCAGCAACACTAAGCCGCTGTTTAGCTCAGTAAGAAGACAATGGTCCTTTGAATACGAGCCACGTGCGCGAGGGAGTTCGAGTCCCGCTTGGCCATAATTTTTTTATTCATTAATTTTTCATTCATTCAATTTTAACACATTTTAATAATTATTTTCATCATTCATTTAGTTATTCATTTAATTTTAAGTTAAAAACATCATTTTACCGTTTTAACGGCATGTACCATTTTTATTTCTCGTTTAATAGCATCATTCCACCAGTGCAGCACTAAGTCGCTGTTTAGCTCAGTAAGAAGACAATGGCGCTTTGAACACGAGCCACTTCCGCGAGCGAGTTCGATCCCGGTTGGCGATAATTTTTTTATTCATTAATTTTTCATTCATTCAATTTTAACACATTTTAATAATTATTTTCATCATCATCAATGCCGTGCCATTTTTATTTTATTTAATCATCAATTTACCATTTGTATGTCATTTAATCATCATTTTGAGTCCCACAATAGTGTGAAGTGCCTTCGCCTTCACACGCAATTTCTCCAGAAATTGCCAATTCTAGTATTTCATTTGTTCATAACATTTACCGTTTTTGCATAATTAGCAAATTTGTGCCTTAAAATCCCCCATTCATTAGTGTGAAGGCCTTCACACTATTGTTATTCTACTTTATTTTTCTTCTTCTTATTATTATTAAACAATTTATTCCTCCCACTTTTTTGACACCTAACTACTCCCACATGCTTTAACCGATTCACCCCATTCCAACTTTCACACGTTCCAAAAATTCACGGCATAATTGCTAGTATTTTATTTGTTCATAACATTTACCGTTTTTGCATAATTAGCAAATTTGTGCCTTAAAATCCCCCATTCATTCTTAATGGCGCATTAGACACGAGCGACGTTCAGGAGTGAGTTCAAATTTTGACATCTGACAACTTTTTTCATGATTTCTTTCCTTAACTCGTTTATTTAACTCTTTTATTTTTTATTTATTTATTTTCCATTCATTCATTTAGTTATTCATTTAATTTTAAGTTAAAAACATCATTTTACCGTTTTAACGGCATTTACCGTTTTTATTTCTTGTTTAATATCATCATTCCACCGCAGCAACACTAAGCCACCGTTTAGCTCAGTAAGAAGACAATGGTCCTTTGAACACGAGCCACGTCCGTGAGCGAGTTCGATCCCGGTTGGTGATAATTTTTTTATTCATTAATTTTTCATTCATTCAATTTTAACACATTTTAATAATTATTTTCATCATTCATTTAGTTATTCATTTAATTTTAAGTTAAAAACATCATTTTACCGTTTTAACGGCATGTACCATTTTTATTTCTCGTTTAATAGAATCATTCCACCAGAATAGCACTAAATCGGTGTTTAGCTCAGTAAGAAGACAATGGCTCTCTGAACACGAGCTACTTCCACGAGGGCGTTCGAATCCCGCTTGGCCATAATTTTTTTATTCATTAATTTTTCATTCATTCAATTTTAACACATTTTAATAATTATTTTCATCATCATCATTAATTTACCATTTGTATTTTATTTAATCATATTATTAATTTACCATTTTTATTTCATTTAATCATCATTTCGAGTCCCACAATAGTGTGAAGTGCCTTCGCCTTCACACGCAATTTCTCCAGAAATTGCCAATTCTAGTTATTTTACTTATTCTGCCTGTTTTTTCGGCGCTTAACTACTTCCACATACTTCAACCAATTCACTCCGTTCCACTTTTCACTTATTCCAAATATTCAGGAATTGCGCGCTCACATTTTATACATTCAAAAAATTTTCCGTTTTCACAAAATTCACAAATTTCCGGCAATTTTTTCCCCATTCATTCTTAATGGCAGATTCAACATTTCACATTTACGTTGTTCCAGTTTGAAATTCACATAATTCAACACATTCAAATCACATTGTGGACATTCCCAAACTTGGCAAATTCAAAATTTTCACATATTCACGTTTCAAAATTTCACAAAATTTCACAAAATTTCACCAAATTTCCTTTTTCACTTCTAATTTCAACATACTTCAACCGATTCAACTCGTTCCAACTTTCAACTGTTCATCTTTTCCCTACCTATTCCACACGTTCCCATTCAGCAAAAATTTCACATTTTTCAAATTTGAAATTCAACCAAATTCTGCAAAATTTCCTTTTTCACCTCTAGTTTCCACATTTTTCAACCGATTCAACCCATTCCACTTTTCAACTCTTCATATTCTTCCTACCTATTCCCCAAATTCACACTTAACAAAAATTCCACATTTTTCAAATTTGAAATTCAACCAAAATTTCCTTTTTCCACTCTAATTTCAACATTCTTCAACCGATTCAACTCATTCCAATTGTATTCACTTTGTTCAACTTATGCATTTTCGCTAACTTTTTCAATTTTTGTCCGATTCAACCCGTTTCAACATTTAACTCCGAAAGTGACAACTAGAAAGCCGTATATTTCGTTTCGTTCCAAATTTCAAAACTTTTTGGCGCAATTTTTTTTAAAAATTCCCATTCATTCTCAATGGGGATTTATCATTTGCTCTAACTTCTACAATTTTCAACCGATTCAACCCATTCCAACTTTCAACTCTTCATATTCTTCCTCCCTATTCCCCAAATTCAAACTTACCATAAATTCCACATTTTGAAATTTGAAATTCAACCAAAATTTCCTTTTTCCACTCTAACTTCTACATTTTTCAACCCATTCCAACTTTCAACTCTTCATATTCTTCCTCCCTATTCCCCAAATTCAAACTTACCATAAATTCCACATTTTCAAATTTGAAATTCAACCAAATTTTCCAAAATTTCCTTTTTCCACTCTAATTTCTACATTTTTCAACCAATTCAACTCGTTTCAACTTTCAACTCTTCATATTCTTCCTCCCTATTCCACAAATTCACACTTACCATAAATTCCACATTTTCAAATTTGAAATTCAACCAAATTTTCCGAAATTTCCCTTTTCCACTCTAATTTCTACATTTTTCAACCGATTCAACTCGTTTCAACTTTCAACTCTTCATATTCTTCCTGCTTATTCCCCAAATTCAAACTTACCATAAATTCCACATTTTGAAATTTGAAATTCAACCAAATTTTCCAAAATTTCCCTTTTCCACTCTAATTTCTACATTTTTCAACCGATTCAACTCGTTTCAACTTTCAACTCTTCATATTCTTCCTCCCTATTCCCCAAATTCACACTTACCATAAATTCCACATTTTCAAATTTGAAATTCAACCGAATTTTCCGAAATTTCCTTTTTCCGCTCTAATTTCGACATTTTTCAACCGATTCGACTCGTTTCAACATCATTCTTCGGCATTCCCCGAGTATTTCTTCAACTTCTTCACCTTCACACGCAATTTCCTCAGGAATTGCAAATTCTAGTTATTATTATTATTAAACAATTTATTCCTCCCACTTTTTTGACACCTAACTACTCCCACATGCTTTAACCGATTCACCCCATTCCAACTTTCACACGTTCCAAAAATTCACGGCATGATTGCTAGTATTTTATTTGTTCATAACATTTACCGTTTTTGCATAATTAGCAAATTTGTGCCTTAAAATCCCCCATTCATTCTTAATGGCGCATTAGACACGAGCGACGTTCAGGAGTGAGTTCAAATTTTGACATCTGACAACTTTTTTCATGATTTCTTTCCTTAACTCATTTATTTAACTCTTTTATTTTTTATTTATTTATTTTTCATTCATTGATTTAGTTATTCATTTAATTTTAAGTTAAAAACATCATTTTACCGTTTTAACGTTCACCATTTTAATTTCTTGATTAATAGCAACATTCCACCACAAAAAACACAGTCGCTGTTTAGCTCAGTGAGAAAACAATGGTCCCTAAACACGAGCCACGTCCGCGAGCGAGTTCGAATCCTGCTTGGCCATAATTTTTTTTTCATTCATTCAATTTTAACACATTACTTTAATAATTACTTTCATCATCATCATTAATTTACCGTTTTTATTTTTCATTTAGTTATTCATTTAATTTTAAGTTAAAAACATCATTTTACCATTTTAACGTTCACCATTTTAATTTCTTGATTAATAGCAACATTCCACCACAAAAAACACATAGTCGCTGTTTAGCTCAGTGAGAAAACAATGGTCCCTAAACACGAGCCACGTCCGCGAGCGAGTTCGAATCCTGCTTGGCCATGATTTTTTTTTCATTCATTCAATTTTAACACATCACTTTAATAATTACTTTCATCATCATCATTAATTTACCGTTTTTATTTGATTTAATCATTATTATTAATTTACCATTTTTCTGTCATTTAATCATCATTTCGAGTCCCACAATAGTGTGAAGTGCCTTCGCCTTCACACGCAATTTCTCCAGAAATTGCCAATTCTAGTTTTTCTTCTTATTATTATCCTACTTTATTCCTCCCACTTTTTTGACACTTAACTACTCCCACATGCTTTAACCGATTCACTCCATTCCAACTTTCACACGTTCCAAAAATTCACGGCATGACTGCTAGTATTTCATTTGTTCATAACATTTACCGTTTTTGCATAATTAGCAAATTTGTGCCTTAAAATCCCCCATTCATTCTTAATGGCGCATTAGACACGAGCGACGTTCAAGTTCGAATTTTGACATCTGACAACTTTTTTCATGATTTCTTTCCTTAACTCGTTTATTTAACTCTTTTATTTTTTATTTATTTATTTTCCATTCATTCATTTAGTTATTCATTTAATTTTAAGTTAAAAACATCATTTTACCGTTTTAACGGCATTCACCGTTTTTATTTCTCGTTTAATACCATCATTCCACCGCATTAACACTATGTCGCTGTTTAGCTCAGTAAGAATACAATGATGTTTGGAACACAAGCCACTTCCACGAGTGAGTTCGATCCCGGTTGGTGATAATTTTTTTTTCATTAATTTTTCATTCATTCAATTTTAACACATTTTAATAATTATTTTCATCATTCATTTAGTTATTCATTTAATTTTAAGTAAAAAACATCATTTTACCGTTTTAACGGCATGTACCATTTTTATTTCTTGTTTAATATCATCATTCCACCACGGCAACACTTAGCTGCTGTTTAGCTCAGTAAGAAGAGACTGCAATTTGGAGCACGAGCGCTGTTCCCGTGCGAGTTCGAATCCCGCTTGACCAATATTTTTTTTCATTCATTCAATTTTAACACATCACTTTAATAATTATTTTCATCATCATCATTAATTTACCGTTTTTATTTTATTTAATCATCATCAATTTACCATTTTTTTCATTTCGAGTCCCACAATAGTGTGAAGTGCCTTCGCCTTCACACGCAATTTCTCCAGAAATTGCCAATTCTAGTTAGTGTGAAGGCGAAGGCCTTCACACTATTGTTATTCTACTTTATTTTTCTTCTTATTATTATTATCCTACTTTATTCCTCCCACTTTTTTGACACCTAACTACTCCCACATGCTTTAACCGATTCACTCCATTCCAACTTTCACACGTTCCAAAAATTCACGGCATGACTGCTAGTATTTTATTTGTTCATAACATTTACCGTTTTTGCATAATTAGCAAATTTGTGCCTTAAAATCCCCCATTCATTCTTAATGGCGCATTAGACACGAGCGACGTTCAAGTTCGAATTTTGACATCTGACAACTTTTTTCATGATTTCTTTCCTTAACTCATTTATTTAACTCTTTTATTTTTTATTTATTTATTTTTCATTCATTCATTTAGTTATTCATTTAATTTTAAGTTAAAAACATCATTTTACCGTTTTAACGTTCACCATTTTAATTTCTTGATTAATAGCAACATTCCACCACAAAAAACACATAGTCGCTGTTTAGCTCAGTGAGAAAACAATGGTCCCTAAACACGAGCCACGTCCGCGAGCGAGTTCGAATCCTGCTTGGCCATAATTTTTTTTTCATTCATTCAATTTTAACACATCACTTTAATAATTACTTTCATCATCATCATTAATTTACCGTTTTTATTTTTCATTTAGTTATTCATTTAATTTTAAGTTAAAAACATCATTTTACCATTTTAAAGTTCACCATTTTAATTTCTTGATTAATAGCAACATTCCACCACAAAATACACATAGTCGCTGTTTAGCTCAGTGAGAAAACAATGGTCCCTAAACACGAGCCACGTCCGCGAGCGAGTTCGAATCCTGCTTGGCCATGATTTTTTTTTCATTCATTCAATTTTAACACATCACTTTAATAATTACTTTCATCATCATCATTAATTTACCGTTTTTATTTGATTTAATCATCATTATTAATTTACCATTTTTCTGTCATTTAATCATCATTTCGAGTCCCACAATAGTGTGAAGTGCCTTCGCCTTCACACGCAATTTCTCCAGAAATTGCCAATTCTAGTTATTATTATCCTACTTTATTCCTCCCACTTTTTTGACACCTAACTACTCCCACATGCTTTAACCGATTCACCCCATTCCAACTTTCACACGTTCCAAAAATTCACGGCATGACTGCTAGTATTTCATTTGTTCCTAACATTTACCGTTTTTGCATAATTAGCAAATTTGTGCCTTAAAATCCCCCATTCATTCTTAATGGCGCATTAGACACGAGCGACGTTCAGGAGTGAGTTCAAATTTTGACATCTGACAACTTTTTTCATGATTTCTTTCCTTAACTCGTTTATTTAACTCTTTTATTTTTTATTTATTTATTTTCCATTCATTCATTTAGTTATTCATTTAATTTTAAGTTAAAAACATCATTTTACCGTTTTAACGGCATTTACCATTTTTATTTCTTGTTTAATATCATCATTCCACCACAACAATAATAAGCCGCTGTTTAGCTTAGTAAGAAGAGACTGGAATTTGGAGCACGAGCGCTGTTCCCGTGCGAGTTCGAATCCCGCTTGACCAATATTTTTTTTCAATCATTCAATTTTAACACATCACTTTAATAATTATTTTCATCATCATCATTAATTTACCATTTTTATTTTATTTAATCATCATCAATTTACCATTTTTATGTCATTTAACCATCATTTCGAGTCCCACAATAGTGTGAAGTGCCTTCGCCTTCACACGCAATTTCTCCAGAAATTGCCAATTCTAGTTAGTGTGAAGGCGAAGGCCTTCACACTATTGTTATTCTATTTTATTTTTCTTCTTATTATTAAACAATTTATTCCTCCCACTTTTTTGACACCTAACTACTCCCACATGCTTTAACCGATTCACCCCATTCCAACTTTCACACGTTCCAAAAATTCACGGCATGATTGCTAGTATTTTATTTGTTCATAACATTTACCGTTTTTGCATAATTAGCAAATTTGTGCCTTAAAATCCCCCATTCATTCTTAATGGCGCATTAGACACGAGCGACGTTCAGGAGTGAGTTCAAATTTTGACATCTGACAACTTTTTTCATGATTTCTTTCCTTAACTCGTTTATTTAACTCTTTTATTTTTTATTTATTTATTTTCCATTCATTCATTTAGTTATTCATTTAATTTTAAGTTAAAAACATCATTTTACCGTTTTAACGGCATTTACCATTTATTTCTTGTTTAATATCATCATTCCACCACAGCAACACTAAGCCGCTGTTTAGCTCAGTAAGAAGAGACTGGAATTTGGAGCACGAGCGCTGTTCCCGTGCGAGTTCGAATCCCGCTTGACCAATATTTTTTTTTCATTCATTCAATTTTAACACATCACTTTAATAATTATTTTCATCATCATTAATTTACCATTTTTATTTTATTTAATCATCATCAATTTACCATTTTTATGTCATTTAATCATCATTTCGAGTCCCACAATAGTGTGAAGTGCCTTCGCCTTCACACGCAATTTCTCCAGAAATTGCCAATTCTAGTTATTATTAAACAATTTATTCCTCCCACTTTTTTGACACCTAACTACTCCCACATGCTTCAACCGATTCACTCCATTCCAACTTTCACACGTTCCAAAAATTCACGGCATGACTGCTAGTATTTTATTTTTTCATAACATTTACCGTTTTTGCATAATTTGCAAATTTGTGCCTTAAAATCCCCCATTCATTCTTAATGGCGCATTCAAAATTTCACATTCACGTCGTTCCAGTTTGAAATTCACGTCATTCAGCACATTCACATCACATTGGGAAAGATTCTCAACATTCCCCAAATTCCCACTTCCCAAAAATTCCGCATTTTCAATTTTGAAATTCCACCAAATTCCCTAAAATTCTGTTTTTCACCTCTTAATTCCACGTTTTTCAACCCATTCAACCCATTCCAGCTTTCAACTCTTCATATTCTTCCACGCTATTCCCCAAATTCCCACTTCCCAAAGATTCCGCATTTTCAAATTATAAATTCCACCAAATTCCCCAAAATTCAGTTTTTCACCTCTAAATTCCACGTTTTTCAACCCATTCCAGCTTTCAACTCTTCATATTCTTCCACGCTATTCCCCAAATTCCCACTTCCCAAAAATTCCCCATTTTCAAATTAGAAATTCCACCAAATTCCACCAAATTCCCCAAAATTCAATTTTTCACCTCTAAATTCCACGTTTTTCAACCAATTCAACCCATTCCAGCTTTCAACTCTTCATATTCTTCCACGCTATTCCCCAAATTCCCACTTCCCAAAAATTCCGCATTTTCAAATTAGAAATTCCACCAAATTCCACCAAATTCCCCAAAATTCCGTTTTTTACCTCTAAATTCCACGTTTTTCAACCCATTCAACCCATTCCAGCTTTCAACTCTTCATATTCTTCCACGCTATTCCCCAAATTCCCACTTCCCGAAAATTCCGCATTTTCAAATTAGAAATTCCACCAAATTCCCCAAAATTCAGTTTTTCACCTCTAAATTCCACGTTTTTCAACCGATTCAACCCATTCCAACTTTATTCACCTTATGCTTCCCATATTCACCCCCTTGACCCCCACTTCCACTATATGGCGGCCATCTTGGATTGACCCTAAAGTGACCCCGATGAGCCCTGATTGGAGCGGAAGTGACCCCAGGGACCCCGGAAGTGACACCCAATGAGCCGGAAGTGACCCCCAATGAACCGGAAGTGACCTCAGGCAAACCGGAAGTGACCCCAAATAGACCGGAAGTGACCTCGGGCAAACCGGAAGTGACCCAAAATGAACCGGAAGTGACCCCAGCTAAACCGGAAGTGCCCCAAATTGAACCGGAAGTGACCCAAATAAACCGGAAGTGACCTCAGCCAAACCGGAAGTGACCCAAAATTAACCGGAAGTGACTCAAATAAACCGGAAGTGGCCATCATTGAACCGGAAGTGACCCTAATAAACCGGAAGTGACCTCAGCTAAACCGGAAGTGGCCATCATTGAACCGGAAGTGACCCAAATACACCGGAAATGACCTCAGCTAAACCGGAAGTGGCCTAAATTGAACCGGAATTGACCCAAATAAACCGGAAGTGGCCTAAATTTAACCGAAAGTGACCCAAATAAACCGGAAGTGACCCGAATTGAACCGAAATATTTATATTTATTCGAAATTTTCAACTTTCAACTCTTCATCTTTTTCTTCCTTATTCCGCAAATTCCCATTTCCCATAAATTTCACATTTTCAAATTTGAAATTCCACCAAATTCTCAAAAATTCAGTTTTTCACCTCTAAATTCTACGTTTCTCAAGAAATTCAACTCATTCCAAAATCATTCCGCAGTATTCCCCCCCCAAAAATTATTCAACTATTTTGCCTTCACACGCAATTTTTCCAGAAATTGCAAATTCTAGTTTTCATTATTATTTTAATGCCTATGATTATTATATTAATGCCTCATTTTATATGGTTGCCAATTTAGCAGGGTTATCACCAACACTTCTCTGTGCCTTGTCAAATAAAAAAAACATTTATTTACAGGGACTTTTTTTTATTTATTCTTAGTCTTCCTCTATTGTTCACTTATCTTTTTGTCTCTTTATCTTACATCCCCAGTCACATCTTTGCCCTTTCCCATTTGTTTTCATATTCTCTTTATTCATACTGTCCAACATATTTCCCAATTCACCCATTCTTCTGTTTTCCTGTTTCTTTCAATTAGTTCTTCCATTTAATCAGTTCTTGCCCTGTTAACACCTTGTATTAGTTTCATTCACATTCCCTTGCTGCCCCTGTCTTTCACGCCTCCCCCCACCTTTCTAATAATTCAATGGTAGTGTTTCTAATCATGGGTAAGGAGAGTAAATTAGCGGCCGTCGGATCCCCTCTGCTCTCTCATCAATCGGTTGTGGGTGAATGAAAGCAAATCTCAACCAGGAGAAACAAAATGAATATTTAGTGGCATGCTTGCATAACCTGGCATTTTAAATGACTTAATGTTGTGTGACAAATATCAGTCTGTGCCTGAGTGGATGAGCAATTGTGTATATTTGAATGTGTCGGGGTTGTGGCAGCAGATAAACAGAAGACAATTGGCTGTAAGACAGTAATCATGAGAACAGTCAGGTGTGTTATCTCAGCAGCTGACAACCATTCCTACAAATCCAGAGAAACTCTCTCTCTCTCACTCTCACACACACACACACACACACACACACACACACACACACACACACACACACACACACACACACACACACATATATATATATCCCTGGATGTTTTCCTCCCATCCAAATTCAATCAGACTGCCATCTGCCCGGCAGACCAATGTGGCACTGCCCCTGCATGACAGCATCAATTCAATTACCCTAGAAATTGATCCATATTCAACTCATATAAACTCATAGACAGTACCATTGGGGGAGAGGGGTGGGGGCTTCTGCTGCCAATAGGAAGAAATGTACATTAATCCTGTAATAACATTCATTTGGGCCAGAGTTTTCAAAACCATTCTCACCAGGGCAATTGTCGCTGTCACATAATGTTATCCATAAATCAGGCCTACAAAATATCAATTCATTTCCTAACAAAGAAAGAAAGGCCACAACTGGAAAGACACCAATTCATACAGTAATACAGTATTACTGCAGATGCAAAGAAAGGGAACACAAAACAGAGAGACTGCTGAGGGGCCCCTTGTGGCTTGAGCAAATTCACAGTCAGAAACAATCAAATTCAGTGCAGACAATGGTAATTTATTAAATTTTGTTATTTAGACTGCTGCATCCAGCAAACTATCACTTATACCAAAACACATAGCCATCCAAATAGATCTAAACATATGCAGCAGAATCTGCAGAATCACCAATTCTCCACAGTGATGACATACAGTGTTACCTCTACGTACGAACTTATTTTGTTCCGCGTGCCGGAATATACCAAAAGTCACACCTTTTGCCTTATTATCATGTGTAAAACACACAGAAAACTGGAAAAGAGTCAGGGTCGTGGAGCTTGGATCTCGAGGAGCCTGGATGAAGTGGAACCTGCTGAAGCACAAGATCATTTGGCCCGAACTCTGGAGACTGGAGCCTTTCCACATCTCTTTCCTGCTCCGCTCAGTGTATGACACTCTACTAACAAACCTTCACCCACAGTCCGTGATATTAGGACCCCACTTCATCTCCACCGTCACACTTACCGGCACCCCTTAAGCCTGTGTATTGAGCCCTCTCCTGTTCACCCTATACACCCACGACTGCTCTCCGACCCATCCCTTGAACTCCCTCGTAAAGTTTGCAGATGATAGCACTATGTTTGGGCTCATCTCAGGAGTAGATGAGTCTGATTACAGGGGATGAGGTCAACCGACTGACAGTGCGATGTTCAACAAACAGCCTGCCACTGAACACCACAAAGACATAGGAAATAATTCTAGATTTCAGAAAAGGCACTGCTGACCCAGCCCTGCTTTACATCAATGAGAACTGTGTGGAAAGGGTCAGTTCCATAAGGTTCCTGGGAGTGCAGATGTCCGACAGCCTCTCCTGGTCTGCCAACACTAAGTGGTGGTGGAGAAAGCACAGCATTCCTAAGCGTGCTGAGGAATAATCTGTCAAGTTACATGGTGGATAGGATGGTACAAGATGGTGCGTGAATGTGTATTGGATTTGGCCCAGACAAATTGGCTCAGATGAAATTCCAAATTTCACCAGAAGATGGTGACAAAGCTTGGCATGGGAGACCTGAAGGAGGGGCCTGAGAAAGGGTTACTTAAAAGTTAGTTCTTCAAAATTAACTATTGTTAAACTGGTAGAGGGAGGGTGACTGGTTTATTTAATCAACTTCTATTAGAGTTCCAAATATCACCAGAAGATGGTGCCAAAGTTGAATTGACCTATTAGAGTAGATCAGTTGAAGTTGTTCGTAACTAGGGAAACACGACCTGTCTGAATTACGCATAGCATCACACAATTTTGGAATATTATATATTATTTTATATTATTTTGTATTGCCAAAATATATTTTGAAACTGCTTGAATATTTTAATTTGCTAACTAGAGAAGCCCATGGTTAGGTGATGAGAATGAGACATGTTAATAACAGTTAAAGTAAGCTGCAATATGCTTTATTTTATTCTGGTTTGCCATATTATATAGTGAGTAGCAACTTGAGCAGCATCATATCACTGATGTTTCATGTACACATGAATGTATTAACAGTTGAGTAAGGACAAGGGGTTGACAGTGATACTGTTGGTGGAAGACTGCGATCCCACGCTTGAGCTTGACCTAGAGGTAACCAGGTTGTCAAAATATGTTTTGAAACTGCTTGAGTATTTTAATTTGCAAAACTAGGAAAACCCACGATCATAGTTATGATTATGTGTCAAGTTGATTATTGTGAAAGAATGTGTTATTATTGTCACGATGTTTAATCAATATCAAACATGCATGTAATGTTGATGTTCCATTTACACATGAAGGTATAAATGTGAGCGAAAACAAGGAGGCGGCAAGGGTTAATGGTGATACTATGTGGTGGAAGACTGAGATCCAAAACATGAGCGTAACCCGAGGTCACGTTCATCCAGTTAAGGCCCAAACACATTGCTGTTTGATGGAAGGCTTTGCTCCAATGCATGAGCATGACCCAGAGGTCACCTCATCTGGTCAGAGTAGGCTATTTTAGGATTAGTCCTGGGAAAAACAGGTATAGGACGTGATGGGAAAACTGGTACGTGACCAAGCTGGCATAGGACCCACGTACGAAAGCGTATAAAAGGTTCGTTCTGACAAAGAACAGGGCTCTCTCTCGCCCGGTGCGCTCTCCCCGTCAGAGCTTTGCCCCTGCGGGCTGCTGCCCGTGAGCCAAGAACGCCAAGATGACGATTGATTTTTCATTATTTTTGAGAGGAGACCAAAATCTACTGAAATGAATCTCTACTGTCTTCAAATTGGATTTTGTGAAATTTTAAGCTTAGGGATAGTCGAGGAGAGAGGACTTTGGTGCAGAAGAAAGGGAGAAGTTATTTTTGAGGCGTTGTCCTTTCCTCCTCAAGGCCGAACTATCGTTTTAAACAGAATTCGGATTCTTGGAACAGAGATAACTGATCACTCGACTTTTCCACCAAACAGCATTTTAGACCTCTTGCCCTTTTTTACTATTTGAGAGTTTTGCAATCGAGAGAACTTCGAGACTGAATAATCTTTGCTCTACTGAGATTGGTGACTGGAATTATTGTTGTATTGTTCGAACAATCGAGACTTGTAATTCTTTTTGTTGCTTATTCATTAAATTTCTACTTTATAATCATTTAATTTCGATTAATGATTATTTTGATCTTTTATGCTTTAAATCTCTTTTGTTTCTCTATCATAGTCACACTGTAAACCGTTCAGTTCTTTTTAAAGTGAAGACAACTTTAATCCTTGACGTCAGGAAGTGTCAGATCTGGTTCCAAATAGTTATCTTAAGCTCAGCTTGCGTGGCTGCACGCTAGTGGAAATAAACGAGTGCCTGCGGTCTTACCAAAGACAGCTAAAACTATTCCGAGCGGTTACAATAGCCCCAAATCTTACAGGAAAGAGAGCTGCTGAAACGGCCGTGAACAATTTGATCTCTGTGTCTCTACCAGGTAGTTACTCAACACAGCGGTCTGTTGAGTTTAACGGGACTGGGGTCCGGAAAAGATGGCGTTAGGGTTGATAGATTAGTTTGATCGTATGCTTATGTTGGAATGTAACCTGTAATAATTAACATAGCTTGTCCTGTCTTAACAAAATCGTAGAACAAAGTGCTAAGATCCTTTGAACTGATTGACCAACTGCAGAGGAAGCAATCAGAGGTGTTCTGTTTACACAACATCGTAAAACACCCCCTGCTGTGACCCCCTGAGAGGCCAGGGGTTCACCCCCACCTTGGCCACTGTCCCCCCCACCCATTTCTCTCAATAAATACTCTCTTGCATGGATCGAAAGTCAGATTTTGTTCGAACATTGCTGTACCTACAGTAACGAACAAATTCTCCACTTGCAAGTGCTTAAAGGGCATGCTGTCTCCCGTGTGGTTCTTGCAAAATAAGTTAGAGTGGGAACATCTCTAACAGATGGGATTAATCTAACTATAGGTTGGTAGCATAAACAGCGGTTAGACTCGGAACAAATCTTCTTTCCGTCACGGCTTACATAAACTCTTGTCTCCCCTCGAGTGCTGCGTTAGAGCAGCAGGGCTAAAGGATAGAATTTTACCCTTTAAACGGAGAGCCGGTCGCTTACATTAGACAAGTGCAGGATTTGACAAGGAGAAACTGCTGGTGTCTGGTGTTATTCCACATAGCCACCATAGAGAGCATCCTTGCATATGACATAATTGCCATATGCAGTGACTTTGGTCATTTTTTAACGTTTTTGCTTTGATTTTCTGCAGATGTTTCTTTGCTTTTATACTCTTTATTTCTTTTACTTGTGTATGATATTTTATGTTTGTATGGCGACCTTGAGTGCCTTGAAAGGCGCCTCATAAATAAAATATATTATTAATATTATTATTATAACTGCATGGTACAAGGGTTGCAGCAACAGACAGAAGAACGCTGCAGAGTGATAGACATGGCCCAGCTTGCAAACTCCTGCCGTCATGACCACATTCTACCGCGGCACCATTGAGAGCGTCCTCTCCAGTTGTATCGCTGTGTGGGGTGGTGGGTGCACGGAATACACCATGAAGGCCCTGCAGCGCATAGTGAACACTGCTAGTAAGATTATTGGGGCTTTACTACCCTCCCTGAAGGACATTTACACCTCCCATCTCACCCGCAAGGCGACCGGGATTGTGTGTGATGTGAGTCACCTCGCTCACTCTTTGTTTGATCTTCTGCCCTCTGGGAAGAGGTACAGATGCCTGCGCTCCCGCACCACCAGACTCACCAACAGCTTCATACTCCAAGCTGTCAGGATCCTGAATTCTCTCCCCCCTCCACTGCATAACTTCCTGTTCTTTTGCGCTATATTCTAGCTGTCTGCTGTATGCACGCTTGCTCCATTTGCTCCTCTTATTTGTCTATTTATTTATTGTTTATTTATTGGGTTATTTGCTTATTACTTATTCATTGCTCTTATCTATTGTTTTTACTCTTCGTGCTATTTGCTTGTATGTGTTGTGTAATGTGTCTAGTCACCGTGGGACGGTGGGAAATGTAATTTCGATCTCTGTGTGTCTTACCGTGGAGAAATTGACAATAAAGCAGACTGACTTTGACTCTTGGAATTGCAACCACATTTCATTACAATGTAAATTGTAATGACAATTAAGGCGATTCTGATTCTTTACTTTATTTCCAGCTCAAGACATGTCTAATACATACACAATCCTAGTCAAGTCAAATTGAGTAGCATAGCACTCACAAACATGTCTCAAAGAGTTTCACATGACCCTCAGTTGACAATTATAGTCAACATCCCCTGATCATAAAGGGAGGGTAATAAAGAGAGCCCAACATTGGCACTAATGTGATAGAATTATATATAAAAAAATTACATCAGTGCTACAATTGCCCCCTGAAAAAAAGAAGAGTTAATGGTATTTTGCAACAGAACACTTACAGACGCCCACTTTTTGGGCAGAGTCTGCTTGGTTTGAGACATCAGCCCGACTTTGTCATGGAAGGAAGAGATGACAATTTCCCCATTGGATTATTAATCAGCAGATGTTTGTTCTGCCAAATATCCCAATTAGCACTAAACGGTTTTGAAAGCAAAAAATAAAAGGAGAGGCATGAGGAAAATTGTTTTGCTGCAAGTGATTTGCTGTAGTTATTTTGGATAATCTAATCAAATATTCTCTTTTAAAATAATTCTACCCATCTTCAAATTGCAATCTGTTCAGAACACAATTGTATCGTGGATACATTGGTCACACACATTAGACACTCACAAAATCACAACACATATACAGTGTCAGCTTTCACAGGAATTACAAAGTTGCAAAGAATGCCCAGGCTCACAGCAGTGTTTAACAAATCAATTCAAGAATGCTTAGCTTGTAAAGCTCTATCAATATGTGCAAGTGCACACTGATGATTCTCTGAGCTTATCCAATAGGGCATTTATAAAGAGACACACTAGGCCACACTGTTGGAAATGTATAATTGGAAGGATAGCTACAGGCTGACCCACAAATTGATCCACATAATCTCTAATAAAGTGCCTCAAGCTAAAACACACACATCAGCAAGGGGGCTTATTGACTTTATTCACATTTAGTTGTTACCAGTGCTCATTTATCAAGTGATCAATATTCCCTGGATTTCTCATTTTTTTAAATATCCTTAATATTATTATTATTATTCTAGTTATTTGTTATACAGTATGTAAAAGGGGTAGCCGGTGACGGGGTTTGGCGATTTCTTTGAATAACTTAAAGGTGGAGGTGATAGTCAAAGAAAAGATCAATAAAATATAAAGTGTGATGGAGTAGTCAGTGAAAAGGAGAGTGAGGTTGTTGATGGTGGGCAATCACCAGGAAGTCATTAGCTTACCTGAACATTATTTGCATGTTAAGTGGTGTCAATCTTCATCGATTCCCAGCAAAATGAAATGCAGTTCTTCAATGGAGCCTTTGCTTTGCAAAGCCCTCCTAGCTGCTACAACCATTTTATTGGATTCAGATTAACATGTGCAGTATAGCGTTCTGAACCACTTATCTTTAATTAAAATCACTTCCTCCATTGGATTCTTTGAACAGGACTTTACCCAACTGATCCTTGACCGTCTGGCATAGATAAATTGGATTTCTAGGGACTAATATCAAAATTACAGATTTGAAAATCTCAAAATTCTTGGTGACACTTTGAAGTGTGTGGAATAGAATAATTTTTTTCTGAACCCAGTTCAGTCTTGACTGAAATGGACCAAAACGTACGAGACATAGAATCCATGCTAAGAATAAACAGAGTGCACATCTAGTTAGGGCATTAAAACATTGTTTTAAAATATCACATAATATACTATTAGGACTTTCCACAAACCTTCACAGATAACCTTGAAAATCCAAATATCTCTTTCTTTTAAAAATGGCTCATTAATGACTCTTCCCCCAGACGACTCGATGGAGATGACTTCTCCCATAATGTACATAGATTTTTCAAGGTCCAAATTTAAAAGTTGTGTGCATATCCATCCATCCATCCATTTTCCGAACCGCTATGTCCCCACAGGGGTCGCGGGTGTGCTGGAGCCTATCTCAGCCATCATCGGGCAACAGGCGGGGGACACCCTGAACTGGTTGCCAACCAATCGCAGGGCACACAGAGACGAACAACCATTTGCACTCGCACTCACACCTAGGGACAATTTGGAGTGCTCAATCGGCCTATCAAGCATGTTTTTAGGATGTGGGAGGAAACCGGAGTGCCCGGAGAAAACCCACGCGGACACGGGGAGAACATGCAAACTCCACACAGGGAGGGCCGGAGGTGGAATCGAACCCGCACCCTCCTAACTGTGAGGCGGACGTGCTACCCAGTGCGCCACCAAGCCGCCTCGACCTGAAGCATTGTGTCATAAAATCAATCAGGCCCGCTGGCACTGTTGTGGGGACCTGCACGCCCTGGAGTGAGCCACAGAAATGAAACTGTTACTTTCAAGTCCTCATAATCGGGTGCGAGCGCGTTCTCCCCTGTCCCTTTCCAGTTCCCACCCACACGTATCTGCGTTTGGAAGATAATCCATGATACACTTTCCCCTTCAAATGTCCGCACACCAAGGACTAAAGCGACGCTAAGATCAGAGACACTGTCAGTAATGCTGGACAGGGAAGGTAAATTAACCCGCAGACTACTGGTGAGAGCTCTATCTACTTCAGTGGTTCTTTACCTGGGTTAGATCGAATCCTAGAGGTTCGGTGAGTTGGTCAGCCTCCACTGCGGCGGTCCGAACACACCTGATTCATCATGTATATTTGTGATGACACACAGATTTAGGTATGTAATTTGTTGTAAGTTTATGCATTGTATTGGTTTTGTTCTTTGAACAAGGTGATATTCATGTACGGCTCATTTTGTGCACCAGTAAAAAACATCTTAGTATTGAATTTGAAAAAAAATAATTTTATTTTCACTAAAGAGGGGTTTGGTGAATGTGCATATGAAACTGGTGGGGTTCAGTGCCTCCAACAAGGTTAAGAAACACTGGTCTACTTACTAAAAACACTACTGCATGTCCGTGCCACCTACTGCAACTATTGAAAAGGAGATCACACTTTTTTCCTCCCCTTTTTCCGTGGATGCTAATGACGTTCCAGACCACCAAACTTGAGCTCATTGAGCTGCAGTGTGACGCGTAGAGTCATAATCGCTACAAACTGCCTCTCGTCAACTGTTACCGCCAGCTGGACAAAGACAGGTTCCAAGCAATTTGGAGATTTACAAAGAAAATGCTGAGCTTGTTTGGGCTGACAAAGTATTTGTGCAAGAAGACGTTTTCAATTATGAAGATTAACAAGAACCGCGTGACGACAAGACTAAGTGACTCACCTGTGCAACATCTTGTGCATAAAACCCACTGCTTTTGAGCCAGACCTGGCACCAAGGGCGACAAGACTCAATACAGGTCGGAGGTTGACCTTCTGGCCACATGGTGCAGGGACAACAACCTCCTGCTGAACTTCAGCAAGACTAAAGAGATAGATGTTGACTTCCGGAAGGGTCATACCCAACACCTACCACTGACCATCGACGGTGCTGTGGTGGAGAGAGTGAGCAGCACCAGATTCCTGGGGGTGCACATCAGTGAAGACCTCTCCTGGACCACCAACACTGCATCACTGGCAAATAAAGCTCAGCAACGCCTGTACTTCCTGCGGAAGCTCAGGCGAGCAAGTACTCCACCAGCCATCATGACCACATTCTACCGTGGCACCATTGAGAACGTCCTCTCCAGTTGTATCGCTGTGTAGGGTGGTAGCTGCACTGAATACAACATGAAGGCTCTGGAGCGCATGTTGAACACAGCTGGTAGGATTATTCGTGCTTCACTCCCCTCCCTGAAGGACATTTACACCTCCCGTCTCACCCGCAAGGCGACCACGATTGTGTGTGATGTGATTCACCCCACTCACACTTTGTTTGATCGGCTACCCTCTGGGTAGAGTTACAGAAGCCTGCGCTCTCGCACCACCAGACTCACCAACAGCTTCATACGCCAGGCTGTTAGGATCCTAAACTCTCTCCCCCTCCACCCTCAGCTGCATAATGTCCTGTACTTTTGTGCTATATTCTGATGTCTCCTGTATGCACACTTTCATCATGTTTGCTCCTCTTATTTATTTATTTATTTATTTATTTATTTATTTACCGTACGTTTCGGACTATAAGTCGCATTTTTTTCATAGTTTGGGTGGGAGGGGCGCTACTTTTACTCAGGAGCGACTTGTATGTGAATTTTTTCACAAATTTTCAAAATTCAAAAATCTGCGATGGAGTGAAACCGCGATAAACGAACCGCGAAGTAGCAAAGGATTACTGTCATTTGAACTGCAAGTGACGTCAGCAGCGCGGCGGTTGTTTACATAAGGACAAAAGATTCGATCACAGGATGACTGATGAAGATGACGAAGGGCCCCATGCTTGAAGGATTTAATGATTTGGAGTGACACAAGGTTTGAAAAACCTATTTATGTTATAGTTATTTGATATATTTTATTTCGTGTAGCAACTTGTATATGTTATTATCGTTACAGTTCAGTAGTTGTTGGCTCGTTGAACTCTTGTTTTGTTAAATAAAGAGCCGCTTACCAAACCCACGTCTTTTCTGGTACTTTGTTAATGCTACAATATGGTTATAAACTAGATCTGTGCGGCGCAAGCGCGGCGTTGTTGACATAAAGAACGAGGAATTTGATCGATGGATTTAATGATTTGGAGTGACACAGTTGGTTTGATAATATTGTTGTTATATAAACCCACGTCTTTCCTGCTACTTTGTTAACGCTAGAATATAGTTATATACTAGATCTGTGCGGCGCAAGCGTGGCGTTGGTGACATAAAGAACGAGGAATTTGATCAATGGATTTAATGATTTGGAGTGACACAGATGGTTTGATAATGTTGTAATATGATAGTTATTTGAAATATACTTTATATATCGTTATATGGGTCTGTGGAATAATTAGAAATGCAACTTACAACGGGTCAGACGTCTGCATATTTCGTAGCATACGCGACATTGTTTACATAAAGGACGATCGATGGATTTAATGAATTGAAGTGACACAGATGATTTGATCAATGTGTTATGTAATACTTATTTGAATAACTCAGAATGTTACTCGGGCCTGTTCTCAGCTCCTCGTTTGTGTATATGTCACGTTAGCATACCGTATCGTTTAGCCAGTTGTTGCTGGTTCATGTCTGTTTTTGGTGTTGGATTTTGACAAATACATTTGCCCCCAAAGTGCGACTTATACTCCGGTGCGACTTATACACATTTCTTTTCACTTTATTGTGCATTTTATGGCTGGTGCGACTTGTACTTCGGAGCGACTTATATTCCGAAAATTACGGTATTTTTATTTTTTTTTATCTATTCATCGCTCTTATTTATTCATTATTTGTGCCTTCTTGTTTTTACTTTTTGTGCTGTTTACTTGTATGTATATTGTGTAATATGTCTTGTCACCGTGGGATAGTGGGAAACGTAATTTCGATGTCACGTCTCGTCCCCAGCCGTTCCACTACGTGTCTGTTGACATGGTTTCCGTCTGTGTGCTCGCCCCTCCCCTCCTGTGTGCCCATGATTGGTTTAATTGTTCTCACCTGCCTCTTGTTACCTGTTGTGTATATAAGACCTGTCCACCCCTCTCTCCCGGTCAGATCATTGTTGTTGTCTGTTGTTTTGTTGTCGTGGCGTCTTCATCTCCTTTTGTTTCCTGTCGTTTTCAAGTATGTTTTGGTTAGGAAGTCATGTTAGTTTTGTTAAGTCAGGTCAGGTTATCGAGTCTGTATTTTGAGTTCCGCCAATAAACCCTGGTCCAAGCTGCACTTGGTCGCCCTACTCCATTCCGCTTCCACCCGTGACATTCGATCTCTGTGTGTCTTGACGTGAAGAAATTGACAATAAAGCAGACTTTGTCTTTACTGCAGTCGAAACATCAATAGCACCCTTCTCATTCATTATTAATGATTAATAAAACAATAAAACGACTAAAACAAACAATACAAGATTAATACAACAGTAACAAGAATAAAACAAACAGGCGAGAGAGGGTTGTCAGATGATTTTCAGACTTATTTATATTAATTTCAGTAATTGCGGGTTTTGACTGGGTTTTTGGAGCGGTCTCCGTAATCTCATCCCTAATAAACTGAATCTTTTGAGTAAAAAATTTGTAAAGAATGCATACAGTGCCACCCTTCTGCCCACACTTGGGAGAGGAGATCACAACTTGGTTCTGCCTCAGCCGGGCTACAAGACTAGACTGAAGAGACTTCCAGCGACTGATTACATCAACGTCTGCATGAATATGGTTCCAGTACAGACGATGCGCTGCTATGCCAACAACAAGCCATGGATTATGAGTGGGATCAAGCAAACGACTGAATCGAAAGAAGCGGGCCTTCAAGGACGGTGATGAGCAGGAGCTCAAGCATGTGCAGAAAGAGCTCAGGGTTCAGTTTAAAGGGAAATGTGCTTTCAGCAGTTTGCAAACATATTTTTTAAGGTTATGTTCAACTTATAATCATATCAATATAATATCTAGTATTGGAGTGCTCGTGTGGATTGGTGGTGGGGGTGAGGAATGTGCAGGCAAACTGCATGAACTTGTCTTCATTGAAGTGTTGTGGAACAAGCCCAGGAAGGGAGTACCAGACGAAGGGAGTACGGTACGGGACGAAGGGAGTACCGGACGATTACACCTCAAGGTCGGTGAGGAACGAGAACAAAGAACACCACGTCCAGGTGGTTGGGCTTCGAGAGGAGAAAGCCCAGCCCCTGACCACAGTGATGACACCTCGACAGCGAGGAGATGGCCATCGACCAATCATCACACAATGTTTTGTATGCTTTAATATTCATATTGTGTATCTTTAAAACTGGGCAACCCTGAAGAATGTGTCGTCTTTTGGTTGTCACAAAAACGCACGAGTTTTAGTGTGAGGGACCCGGGACCCAGGCCTGTATTAGTGCGCTTTGTTAGGAATAAACAATTGGTAAATTTGGTCTGATTGATCTACTGGTCTTCTCTTTGACAGAACGAACTCGCAAAATTGTTAGGTGCGCCAGTGTGTGGATTGGGACATAGCAACTTGTGTTAAGTGTTGATCGCAATTTGGAGTCAGATCAATAGCTAAAATCTGTATCCTAACAAGCTCAACAGGAAGAAGTGGGAACAGAAGCTGCAGCGGAACAGGGTGGTGTTGGACGTAATGAGGCTGATCACCGGCTGTGGTCCGAGGCAAAGTGTTACCGCTAGTGGCGGTGTGGAGAGGGCGAACCAGCTCAATGACTTGTTAAACAGGTTCAACAGCACCCGCTTGTCTTGCGCTAACGTCTCACATAATGAAGACTCTGGAGCGTTTGCTGCTTCACCACCTTAGGCTTCAAGTTTGCCATACTCTTGATCCTCTACAATTTGCGTATTGAGAGAAGGTGGGGGTGGAGGATGCTGTTGCCTATAAACTGCATTGCTTTCTTTCTCACCTGTACAAGGGAAAGGGGGTTGTGAGGCTTACACTGTTTATTGTTTTTCCATTAATTGTTCATCTATTTATTTATCTATTTGTTATTTATTATTTATTTATTAATATTAAGATACATTGTCTATCTCTTTAATCTGTGTTTCTGTATCTAACTGCTGGCATCTGAATCCCCCCCCCCCCAGAGATCAATAAAGTACCTATCTAATTAATCTTTCACGATCATCTTTTCACCATTTTTGCAGCACTCTCTCTTTCACACTCATTATTGAGGATTGAGACAACCATAACCGACAACTATGACATTACCATCCATCCACCCATCCTCTTCTGCTTATCTGGGGTCGGGTCGCAGGGGCAGCAGCTTTAGGAGGGACTCCCAGACTTCCCTCTCCCCAGCCACTTCGTCCAGCTCATCCTGGGGGATCACAAGGCGTTCCCAGGCCAGCTGAGAGACGGTCTCTCCAATGCGTCCTGGTTCGTCCACGGGGTCCCGAGACTCTTGAACTCCACTTATGGCAGGATCTCATCCCCGATCCGAGGGCATTCCATCCTTTTCCGACTGAGGACCATGGAATCAGATTTGGAGGTGCTGATCCTCATCTTGACCGCTTCACATTCTGCTGCGAACTGCTCCAGTGAGAGTTGGAGATTACGGCTTGAAGAAGCCAACAGCACCACGTTGTCAGCCAAAAGCAGATGCTGAGGTCCCCAAAGCACCCTCCACAGAACTTCTAGAGGGACACGATCGAACACCTTCTCCAAGTCCACAAAACACATGTGGACTGGTTGAGGAAATTCCCATGCACCCTCGAGGATCCTGCTGAGGGTATAGAGCTGGTCCACTGTTCCACGGCCAGGACGAAAACCACACTGCTCCTCCTGAATCAGAAATTTGACATCCCGACGGACCATGCTCTCCAGCACCCCTGAAAAGACCTTACCAGGGAGGCTGATGAGTGTGATTCCTCTGTAGTTGGAACACACTCTCCAGTCCCCTTTCTTAAAGAGAGGAACCACCCCAGTCTGCCAAACCAGAGGCACCGTCCCCGATAACCACGCAATGTAGAAGTGTGTCAGCCATGACAGCCCCACAACCTCAAGAGCCTTTAAAAACTCCAGGCGGATCTCATCCATCCCTGGGATCTTGCCCTCGAGGAGTTTTTTAACTACCTCTGTGACTTCGAACCCAGAGATTGGAGAGTCCCCCTCAGAGTCTACAGGCTCTGCTTCCACAATGGAAGGCATGGTCAGTGGAATTGAGGAGGTCTGTTGGGTCTTCAACATTCACAAAGAATTTCACAGAGGCAGAGAGTTGTCTTCAATGGCCACAAAGGTTCTTTTGCAAAAGGACGATGATTAAACTCCAAGTGTTGCTCAAAAACCGAGCCCTTCTTCAGGCTGGCCGCTTTTTATCGAGTAAATACAATGGGTGGGGTGTATAGCTTCTCATTTGTTCACAGCAGTCAGTTGAACACATGATCGCAGAAAACCCAGATGTTAATACTTAAGGAGAGCAGTATAGACCTCTCAACGGTGTCATTCAAATCCAGGACGTTCTTGCTTAACGACTCATGACTGTAGACATATATATCACGACTCATGGCTCCAGACATATACATCACAACTCATGGCTCCAGACATGTACATCACAACTCATGGCTTTGGACATGTACATCACAACTCATGGAAGAGCAAACCCAGATGTTTTTGCTTAACATTATATAACAGTTGGGAGCTCCCTGGACACAAGGTCAAACTGCCATACAGCGAACATTTTGCATTAAACCCATGAAATCTAATGATAATGTAGAACATTTTTCCCAACAAGGTCCTCCAAGTATTCTCCCCACCGACTCACGATGTCGAGAATCAAGGTCAGGAGCATGCCATCTCCACTGTAAAGAGTGTTGACTGTGCACTGCTTCCCCCTCCTGAGATGCCGGATGGTGGACCAGAATTTCCTTGAAGCGTCCAGAAGTAATTCTCTATTGCCTCGCCAAACTCCTCTCACGCCCGCGTTTTTGCCTCACCAACTGCTGAAGCCTCATCCTAAACAAATTCATTACAGACAACAAACTTGATTTGCTCTGCCTAAACGAAACATGGCAAGAACCCCTGGACTATTTCTCACTCAATTAAAGGATACTCTTATCTGGACAGCCCACGCACTGAGGGCAGAGGGGGTAGCATCGCTTCTATTTTCAATCGAAACCTCACACCCAGTGCACCGTCCTTCCCCTCTGCCCCATCATTCGAACATCTGGCTTTTAAACTTCCAGGACCCCCTCATTACTGTCATTATTTACCGCCCCCCCAAACCAAACCCATCTTTGTTATCTAACCGCTCAGAATTCATCACTGCACTTTTATCTGTTTCATCATCTCTCCTGCTTCTTGGTGATTTCAACCTGCACATTGATTCCTCAGACTGTAAACATTCTATGGACTTCCTGGATTTCCTCAACTGCTCCGGCTTCACGCAACACATCACCTTCCCTACCCACAAGCACGGACACAACTTATACTTGGTCTGCTCCACTAGCCGCCTCCACATCCACGACATTTCTAGCTCGGACCTCACCATATCTGACCACCTAGCCATCTTATTTGACATTGACACCCCCCACCCCCGAACAAAAACAAAACTGCACAATCATCTTTCGCAACCTCAAGTCCATCTGCCCAGACACACTCTCCATCTGCATATAAAACACACTTTCCGTCCTCACGCCACCTGAAAACCCAACCCCCACGGACCTCGTCAACACTTGCAACAACATTCTGTCTACCTCCACCAACACAGTGGCTCCTCTCGTTCTCTGTAAAACGTTTAGGTAGCCAACAACATTCAGGACATGTGCAAAAATGGACAATTATTCTCAAACACAGCACTGAAACGGTCCTACTCAGTTACAAATGATCTCCTGCTTTCCTCTGACTCTGGCTCTCACCATCCTCCTCCTCCTCCTTGATGCCTTTGACACAGTAAACCACTCCATTCTTCTCAACCGCCTAGAATCCATCAGCATCACCAACACCGTGCTCTCCTGGTTCAAATCATACCTGTCAGACAGATGTCACTACATCATCAACCAACACAAATCCCACACCACCCCTCAAGGATCAGTTCTGGGCCCCATTTTCTTCATTCTGTACATGCTTCCCATTGGACACCTCATCCGCCACCATGGTCTCAAATTCCACTGTTACGCCAGCGATACACAACTCTACATCACCACTAAAACCATCTTCTCTGACATTCTCTTGACCCTCACTTGCTGCCTCACAGACAAAGACTGGATGACTCGGAACCTTCTCAAAGTAAACAGTCAGAAAATGGAGATCATCATCTTTGGTCCTAAATCCAGAACCTCACACTCCGTATTGACAGCCACTTTGTGACTCCCTCACCACTAGTCAGAAACCTTGGAATTTATATAGATCCCACACTCTCCTTAAAACCACACATCAACCACATTACCAAAACATCCTTCTTTCATCTACGAAACATTGCACGCCTTCGACCCTTTCTTTCCACCCCTGCGGCAGACATTAATTCATGCATTTATCACCTCCAGCTCACCCGGTCACCTTCCAGACAGCACATCACCCCTGTCCTCCGTCAACTTCACTGGGTTCCCATATAACAGTGCGTACATTCCAAGATCATTGTCACCACATACAAGGCCCTAAACAACCTTGCCCCCCTAACTGTCTGACCTCCTGCACCGCAATACCCCCACCCGCCGACTCCGCTCATCCCCACCACCTCGACCAAATACCGGACCATTGAGGATAGAGCCTTTGGCATTGCTGCCCCCACTCTCTGGAACTCTCTCCCCCTGACCATTTGTAACTTTGACTCCCTGCACTCCTTCAAACACCATCTCAAAACCCACCTCTTCAACTCTGCACATGACACCTAACTCATTGTGTGTGTGTGTGTGTGTGTGTGTGTGTGTGTGTGTGTGTGTGTGTGTGTGTGTGTGTGTGTGTTTGTGTGTGTGTGAATTTTTCTATGTAAAGCAGCTTTGAATACTTAGAAAAGCGCAATATAAAACCAATCTATTATTATAATTCTTATTTTTATTATTATTACAGTGGAGACGGTATGTTGCTGACCTCAACTCAGGACGTCGTGAGTCAGTGGGAAGAACATTTTGAAGATCTAAATTCCACAGACGCGCCTTCCATTGTTGAAGCAGGGAGAATCTGTGGTGGACTCCAATCTCTGGGGTCGAAGTCTCTGAGGTAGTTTAGAAAACTGCTCGGAGTCAAGTTCCACGGGGTGGATGAGATCCATCTGGAGTTAAAGGCTCTGGATGTTGTGAGGCTGTCCTGGCTGACATACATGCCTCTCCTGCATTGTGTGGACATCGGGGACAGTGCCTCTGGATTAATAATAATAAATAATATTTCAAAGAAAGCAATTGGAAGCAGTAAAGTCATCCTAAAACCCAGACGCTCCAAATGCAATGCGACAGTGAGCGCCCGGCGCGCTGCGGTTGCGCAATCGGATAAAATTAAGCTCCCTACGCACTGAGGTCCACTTAAATTTTGGAAAGTACATCAGGACTTTAAAAATATTTTGTATATTTCTGTGACAGAGCAAACACCTCGTCGCTTCAAGAGGAAGGGTTTTATATTGTGACAAGTGACACACTACTTGTCATCACAGTCAGGCGCGCATCGTGTTACATAATTATTACGGTGGCAAAACACAAAATGCTTTTGTTAATGGACTAGTTACATAATTATTACGGTGGCAAAACACAAAATGCTTTTGTTAATGGACTAGTTCTGACACAAACTGTCGAGCTCCTCTGTCAAGGGACTGCTGTCTTCAATTTCTCATATGTGACCCATTCTTTACTGCGTCACTCTTTGCTTGGTGCTCTCTGCTTTGGCACATTGGATCTTGTGTCGCGTAGTGTGACATCATGACAGTCAAAAACGATTTGCGTGCATGGAGTCTTACAGACTTGAACAGATCCTGTCAAAATCAGTTCTTTAAATAGCTCCAGCATGTAGTTTCAATCTGTCTCACACAAAATGGATTTTATTAGTGTTGTACCTGTTCAGACTACAATAGAGCCATCGAGTTTCAATTGGGATGGGCTAAAAATCTGAATTTGCTGGCTGAAAAGCCTTTGTCCGCCACAAACAAAATTGTTTTGGTGGATGAAAAACTAGCATATGTACAGTTTACCACACCCCTGAGGGCAGGGGTATCAAATTCATTTTTGTCGTGGGCCGCATTGTAGCCAGTTTCCTTTGGAGTGCCATTCTGACTGTCAACCCAAATAAATGTATGGACATCTCATATTATATACAGTATAGGCTACACAAACTGATGAATAGTTTTGAAACTAGAGACTAGTAAGAACTGTTAAAATTTTTAAAAACATGAATTGTAATAAACATTCCGTGAAAAATCTCTATTTTTTAAAGGCGAAGGCAAGTTGCAATTTTAGTATTGACACAAAGTCGATGCACAATTTGTCTTTGCAGGCCGAATGTAATTACACTGTGGGTCAAATTTGGCATAAGTCTATTAAGTGTAAGTATATTGTGCTATCTCTGACATGTCTGACTTAGTGACTGAGCGTCTCTAGCGTCAGTCTGGCAAAGAGGTACAAAGAGCTGGTTAGTCTTATTTTCCATGTTTGACACACATTGTATTAAACATACAATGTGTGTCAAACATGGAAAATAAGACTAACCAGCTGTTGAAAAATAACAGCACACCACTTTTGTTGTTCTCGTGGGGCGCAATAATTGAAGCTGATGTGAAATTGATCTTGTGGGGTGCAAAAATAGAAGCTGAGGTGAAATTGATGATTAACTGCTACATAAGTATTTTATTTGCTGCTGCAGTTGGTTCTCATGTCACTTCTTGTGATTTCATACATAGTTATTTTCTTCTGCTGAAAGAGCTGGGGGGTTTTCTAATTACGTTTCAGTCCATTGTCCCTTGTCTTTTCACATATTGTCTCTTATTTTCATCTTACATTCTTCCTTACTTGTCACTATGCAGGTTTTTTTTTTCTGCAGTTGCCGTTGATTTTCATCCCACTCTTTCTCTCATTCTTTCCCTTCATCTCTTCATTTATCTGTTTTTGTTTTAGCTTGAAACAGATAACATCATTGCTTTACTGCTGCACAAAGCTGACAGTCTTCTTGTCCTCGCCATGGTTTTAAACACACTAAATCAGTGCCTGAAAGAAATAGATATTTTGCCACTAAAGATAAGCCTATTTCCTAGCAAGCATTCATTGAAATGATATAATAACTGACATGGTTAGGAGGATGGTGGTAGAAGAAGACTGTGAGGGAACAGAGATGAATTTGGGATTTGTAAGTTTCTTTTTCTAACGTTAAGATGCCTCTTTTTCTGTAAGAGAAGAAATGGTTGTGGAATCTAAACGTTGACATGAGAGGTGGTAAATTGAATGCCGTGATCTGTCTGAGGCTCTCTGTCTCTAAAAAGAAATCCAATTAAGGTGTATTGGAGGGTTGTGAATAAGGCAGTGACTAGGCTCCTCATGGCTGATAAGACTGGTGCTATAACTGAAGTCAGATCACTCTCTGCTAAACGTGTAATCCCCTCCAGCTGAACAATATGGCCACAAGTCTGATTCAATGCAGCACCAGCCAATTCCCTACATTAAATCAACACAGGGAGGCCAGAGGTGTTAACACACTGCCTCAGGCTTAAGTCACACTAAGAAATCAGAAAGTGTGGCTGCGTATCTATCTCCTTTTAGCACACATGCATGCACAGTGCATAAAAGGTCCCTGGGGAAGTGATTTTTGTCTTTTTAGTGGTAAGTACTTCTCTCAATAATTTCCAACTAATGCAGCACTTGAAGACTGTATGTATTTTTGTCTGTACATTTGTATGTTCTCTACAGCGGCCCTTAAGTGCAAACCACAAACACAAGCGAACAAGAAAAAAAGAATTGCAAACAAAAACAAAAACACATGACAAAACAAACGTGAATGAAAATTGAAAAAAAATCAAAGCATGCAAACAAAAGAAAGGTGACAAACCCGAAAAAGCACGCAAACAAGGAAACCGTGACGTACAAGAAAAAGCATACAAACAAGAAAAAGGTGGTAAACATAAAAAAGCATGCAAATAAGAAAAAGGTGGTTAACAAAAACAAAGCATGCTAACAAGAAAAACATTTAAAAAAGGAAAAGGTGCGTCACAAGAAATGTCTGGTAAATGAAAAAGGTGACATGCAAACATGCAACAGAAAAGGCAGGCAAACAAGAAAAAGCTGACAAACAAGAAAGGGCAGGCAAACAAAAATAGCTAACAAGAAAAAGGTGACAAATGAGAAAAATCAGGCAAATAAGAAATATGTGACAAAAAAAGCTGACAAATAAGACAAAGGCGACAAGAGAAAACAGGAAAAACATGCAAACCAGGAAAAGGTGACAAGAAAAAGCTGGCAAACAAAAAAAGGCTGACAAACTAGAAAAAGCGAGGGGTGTGAGCTGAGGGCAAGGGGTACCAGACTCACAGCTAAGTAAACGAGAGAGACAACTTGATTGGACAAAGACACTGTTAGTCTTTGAGCAGGAAGTTATACCTTAATTTTTTTTTTTTCTAAAATTGAGCACGGCCAGCTATTCAGACCTTGGTGCAACGAATTAATATTTTGATCCTAGATATACTCATCACAACAGTCAAATGACCTATGAAATGCACCTAAGACGCAAGAAGTTGATTTGCAAAGATGGCAAAACTTAACTGAAACACCAGTTACATGTTAAACAGGATGTTGTAATGAAGCTGTTGAAGCAACTTAGTCCACAAAGGACTGCACTGAGAACACGCAGGAGGTTTATGATGCACGTAACACTCCATGGGCTCAAATTACATTTGGCATGTGGATTGATATGAGAAACCAAACGTTTATTAGTTATTGCTTTATTCAAATCATATTCAAACTGCCAGTTTATTTGTTATTGCTGTATTCAAATCACTGCTGTATTCAAATCATATTCAAACTTGCACTTTATTTATTGCTATATTCAAATCGCGTTATCTGGTCAAATTTCTGTTATCTTTTGTTTCTCTCTTTTCATGATTATACATAGTAGTACTATAGTGATGTACATTGTGTACATTGTCTGGCAGTGAAACCTTGGTTGTAATAAGGACGGGACTAGATAAGCAAAATTTTGTCAACCCGCTTCCCTTTTCAACAAATCGCAAAACAAAATGTGAAATGAAGTTGTAATTAGTGTGTGGTATTTGCCAAAATAAGATCAAATAAAAAAAAACTTTGGCTTAGCCTTGTCCGATGTATTTGTGGATTCTTATGGAGAATAATGTGGCTTGTGTGTGGCCCAACAAACAATTCTTCCATAACCACTCACAATTATATTATCGTATTTTCACGACCAAAGGGCGCACCGTACTAAAAGGCGCAGTTAGTTATGTGTGTCATTACTGTATTTAACACACACATAGGGCGCACTGCATCACTGGGCGCATGCATGCCATGATTTATAGTGTAAAAAAAAAAAACATCACAGGAGCAAGAAAGTGAGTTGGGTTGTACTTTCTTCTACTGTTTACCCATGTACTCTACTGTACTCACATTTTTGTTGATCGATATTGATACGCAAATCCGTCCAAGTCCTCATCTTCTGTATCCTGTCATAGTTGTAGCGATTTGTTTGACCCACATGCAGAAACCAATCAGGAGTCCCAGATGGATGTGGAGTTTTAAAGGGAAATGTGCTTTCAGCAGTTAGCAAACATATTTTTCAAGGTTGTGTTAAACATATAATCATATCAATATAATATCTAGTATTGGGGGGAGGCTCGGTTGCAGTTTCCGCCAGTTCTGAGTTCCTCCCCCACGTGCTCCTCCTTTTGATGTCTTGGATGCCCTGGCTACAGAGGCGTTGCTACACTAAAGGAAGGGAGATAGTGGCTGTAGTAACGCTGATTAGAAAAGGAATGTAGTGTAGTGTGAATTGATCTTCTCGACCCCCACATTGGGAGTGCAGAGTCTGCTTTCTTCCCCCAACCAGTTGTCCTCTCCACAGGTGGCCGACTCCTGCTAAGTTTAACTTCTTAGTAAACTAACACAACACATAATAATAATAATATCTAACCTTACTTAAACCTTTCAGCACATATTAAGTAAATGTAAGGTAACTGATATACAGTTCCTTAAACGAACATTGAGTAAATATGGGATAACTTTAATGTGACTTCTTCAAACTGTATATAACCAATTTTGATCATCTACAATCTATGAATCAAAGCTACAGTTAACTAAAAGGAATGAAGTCCCTTTAAACTGACAAAGAACATTTCGCCTATGCAAAGAAGCTCTGCTCATTGTCATTGAAGACTTCTTACAAAACAAACACAAAAGTAACATAAGGACAGGAAGGAAACATAAGGCTGACAAGGATCAAAAGACATTCCTTGAACCAAATAGAAAGCATTTAGTTTAAAGGAGAGTCGTAAACTCATAAAGATAAGGCCTCCTGGTCTGGCAGGCCAAGGCTTCCCCCGAGATTGTTCCAACAGAGTACCAGACGATAACACCTCGAGGTGGGTGAGGAGCGAGAACAAAGAACAATACCACGTCCAGGTGGTTGGGCTTCGAGAGGAACACCCCCAACTCCTGACCACAGTGATGACACCTCGACGGGGAGGAGATGACCATCGACCAATCATCACACAATATTTTGCATGCTTTAAATATTCATATTGTGTTTCTTTAAAACTGGGCAACCCGGAAGAATGTGTCGTCTTTTGGTGGTCACAGAAACGCACGAGTTTTAGTGTGAGGGACCCGGGACCCAGGCCTGTATTAGAGCACTTTGTTAGGAATAAACATTTGGTAAATTTGGTCTGATTGATCTACTGGTCTTCTCTTTGACAGAACGAACTCGCAAAATTGTTAGGTGCGCCAGTGTGTGGATTAGGACATAGAAACTTGTGTTAAGTGTTGATCGTAAATTGGAGTTGATCGTAATTTGGAGTCAGATCAATAGCTAAAATCCGTATCCTAACAGTTTTTATTGAAGGCAGTGAGTAAGCAATAGCGCATACTTTGCTCAAACGATAGTATTTATTTCCCAATGGCGGTGGAGGTACATACTCCTCTACGTGTTACATCCAGCCGTCTGATTGGTTTACCGCCCCGAGCGACGTACAACGTAATGTCCTCTGATTGGTTCATCTGATTGGCCTGTATATCACGTCTCTGTGTGGCGGAAGCCACACACAAAAATAGCGGCGAAGGTACATAACTCCTTTACGTGACACGTCTAGTCCTGTTTGGTTTATTTGTCCCGATCTACGTGGCGGAAGCCACACGAAACAATGGCGGCAGAGGTACGTACTCCTCTACGTGTTACGCCTAGTCCTCTGATTGTTTTTTTCTGTCCTGATCTACGTCTACGCCCGTATATTACGGAAGCCGCACAAAACAATTTAACAGATTTGTGGATTTGGTCCACACAAAGGCGCACCTTGCTAAAAGGCACGCCTTTGTTTTTTGAGAAAATTAAAGGCTTTTATGTGCGCCTTATGGTTGTGAAAATACAGTAATTGTGTCAAACATTTGGTGACTTACCAATGAGACTACAAACTACGATGGAGAATGGGAAGATGGCGGAAATATATTGAGCTTTCCGTCATGCGCATAAAGACTATTACCGTATTTTTCTGACTATAAGTTGCTCCGGAGTATAAGTCGCATCAGCCATAAAATACACATTAAAGTGAAAAAAAAAAACATAAGTTGCACCAGAGTATAAGTCACACTTTTGGGGCAAATTTATTTGTCAAAATCCAACACCAAGAACAGACATGAACCAGCAACAACAGGCTAAACGATACGGTATGCTAATGTGACATATACACAAACGAGGAGCTGAGAACGGTCCTGAGTAACATTCAGAGTTATTCAAATAAGTATTACATAAATAACATGTTTATCAAACCATCTGTGTCACTCTAATTCATTAAATCCATTGATCGTCCTTTAAGTAAACAATGCCGCATATGCGCCGCTGACGTCGGATTCGTTGTATATTGCATTTCTAATTATTCCACAGACCCATATAACAATATATAAAGTATATTTCAAATATCTATCATATAACAACAATATTATCAAACCATCTGTGTCACTCCTAATCATTAAATCCATCAATCAAATTCCTCATCCTTTATGTCAACAACGGCACGTGCGCGCCGCACAGATCTAGTATATACGTAACTATATTGTAGCGTTAACAAAGTACCAGGAAAGATGTGGGTTTGGTAAACCCCTCTTTATTTAACAAAACAAGAGTTCAACGAGCCAACAACGACTAAACTGTAACGATAAAAACATATACAAGTTGCTACACAAAATAAAATATATCAAATAACTATAACATAAGTTTTTCAAACCTTGTGTCACTCCAAATCATTAAACCCTTCTTTCTTTATTTTCCTTTCTTGCTTATGTTTGATTGGGGTAACATAATAATATAATAAACAGGAAGGAAATGTCAGGGTTGACAAATTATCTTGATCGTATGATTATGTTGGAATGTTGACTATATTGATTAACCAGTTGCTTAGTCCCAAAGGTCCGGACACTCTACTACTAGGCCACTGAGCTGGACTTAGGGGAAAAATCTAACTTCTGTTCCCACATTGTAAAACAAAGTGCTAAGATTGCGTGCGCTGATCTGACTAGTTGCAGAGGAAGCAATCAAACTTCTTCTGTTCCCTTCACATCGTAAAACAAAGTGCTATGACCCCCTGCTCTGATTTGACCAGCTGCCAAACCTGTTCACTATGACCCCCACCCTGTTTTCTCTCAATAAATATTCCCTTGCAAGAGGCCAAAGTCAGACTGCTTTCAAGCACCACTCTACCACACAGGGTGCTGATGGCTTCTCTGCTTGCAAGCGTAAAATGGCCGAACACACGGAAACACCAGAGCCCACGACATAAACACAGCTCACAAACAGCACCAACAAACAACGCTGCGCAAACGTCACCCTCTATTTTGATGTTTTGGTTATACTATTTTAT
Source organism: Syngnathus leptorhynchus (assembly GCF_054491065.1). NCBI lineage: Eukaryota > Metazoa > Chordata > Actinopteri > Syngnathiformes > Syngnathidae > Syngnathus > Syngnathus leptorhynchus. The sequence continues at coordinate 24,629,289 of NC_141196.1, forward strand.
CATATTTGTGGCCTTTATCCATCATACAATTGTCACATCATCCTTAGACATAACTTGTATTTTGTCTAATTTCTCTTTATTTTTTTGTTTTCTTTGTAGGGTGTTACAATTTTTCATTTTACTTTAGTATTATGCATTTTTGCGTTTTTTTTTTTCCTTCTTTTTTCCTTTGAGGATCCTCAATGCAGGTTTAAACGGACCTTTCAACAAACTACTGGCCTGTGTTATTGCTGTAGGTTTTCAAAGTCAAAGTCAGTTTTATTGTCAATCACTTCATATGCCAAGACACACAAAGAGATCGAAATTGCATTACCCACTATCCCACGGTGACAAGACATATAACAAAACATCCAAAACAACAACACAAAAAGTAAAATCAAGAAGGCACATACAATGAATAAATAAGAGCTACGAATAAATACAAATAAATAAACAAATAAGAGGAGCAAAAACGGAGCAAGTGTGCATACAGCAGTCAGTCAGAATATAGCGCGAGAGTAGTGCAAGGCAGCCAACACGGCCCAAAAGGTCAGGACGTTATGCAGCGGAGGGGGGAGAGAGTTCAGGATCCTAACAGCCTGGAGTATGAAGCTGTTGGTGAGTCGGGTGGTGCGGGAGTGCAGGCTCTTGTACCTCTTCCCAGAGGGCAGCAGATCAAACAAAGCGTGAGCGGGATGACTCAGATCACACACAATCGTGGTCGCCTTGCGGGTGAGACGGGAGGTGTAAATGTCCTTCAGGGAGGGGAGTGAAGCACTGACGTTCAGCTGGAGGTTGTTGTCCCTGCACCACGTGGCCAGAAGGTCGACCTCCAACCTGTAGTGAGTCTCGTCATCCTTGGTGATGAGACCCACCAGAGTCGTGTCGTCTGCAGTTATGCGTCAGCAGGGTGAAGAGCAGCGGACTGTTTACCAGTACTACTGCTTTTTAATCAATTTATCCTATCAGTCACAATCAAGTTTTTTCCCTGCCAACGCGAAGTACTCTTTAAAAGAGCTACCTCATCCAGAGGGGGACTCTACAACACCCCCTCCTTCCCTGGGACTTCAGGACACCAGTCCTGTTACCCATGTACTAGTTTTTTTATTTTCCGGTGCACTTTTTGCTTTTACGCATTTCACATCAGCGCTATCACAAATTTTGGGCTATTACTTACTTGTCTCTTGGTTTGTTGCACTTTCGGATCCTGTCAATCTGCTGTAGTCAGGGAAAGGCAGACTTAAGATGCTGGCCCAGCGAAGAATTCACTTACCAGGACTTTCTTTACCATGTCCTGCCAATGGACGCTGGCCCTTTGACGGTGTTCAGCACGTCGTCCACCGTCTGTTAGCAGTCGGGTATGTTGGGATCCGGGTCACAGCACCAAATTGACAAAAAGCTAAGCAAGAACGTTTCCACATCATTCGGAAAGTTTCAACAACTGAATGTGGAAAGTTTCAATGAGTCAAGAAAAGGTGGAAGGTTTTAACAAAGTTAATGATTCTAGTCAATATTCCAACATACCGTAATTTTCGGACTATAAGTCGTGGTTTTTGTCATAGTTTGGGGGGGGGGCGACTTATACTCAGGAGCTACTTATATGTGATTTTTTTTTCACAAAATTCAAAAATCCGTGATGTAGTGAAACCGCGATAAACGAACCGCGATGTAGCAAGGGATTACTGTCATTTGAAATGCAAGTGACGTCACCCCTGCTGCGCGGCGGTTGTTTACGTAAAAGGCAAAGGATTCGATCACGGGATGACGAAGATGACTAAGGGCCCCACGTACTACCGGCATCATTAGCGGCTTTGTTTGTAAGTGACACGGAGGACGAAGAGTTTGAAGGATTTAATGATTTGGAGTGACACAGAAGGTTTGAAAAACTATTATGGCTTTTACGCACGCCCAGTCCTTCTTGACGGGAGCTCTCTTTCACCTCCGTGGATGGAAGTCGGGGGCCGGCGCTCGGCCGGATGGCTGTCCAGGACGGTGGATGGGGCTCTGACATGGCTTTTACGCACGCCCGGTCCTATTTATGGAGCTCTCTTCCACCTCCGTGGCTGGAAGTTCAGTAGTTGTTGGCTCTTTGAACTCTTGTTTTGTTAAATAAAGAGCCGTTTACCAAACTCACGTCTTTCCTGGTACTTTGTTAACGCTACAATATCGTTATATACTAGATCTCTGCGGCGCACACGGCGTTGTTGACATAAAGAACGAGGAATTTGATCGATGGATTTAATGATTTGGAGGGACACAGATAGTTTGATAATATTGTTGTAATATGATAGTTATTTGAAATATACTTTATATATTGTTATATGGGTCTGTGGACTAATTAGAAATGCAACTTACAACGGATCCGACGTCAGCATATGCGGCGCATACGCGGCATTGTTTACGTAAAGCACGATCGATGGATTTAATGAATTGGAGTGACACAGATGGTTTGATAAACGTGTTATTTATGTAATACTTACTTGAATAACTCTGAATGTTACGTCAGGCCCGTTCTCAGCTCCTCGTTTGTGTATATGTCACGTTAGCATACCGTATCGTTTAACCTATTGTTGCTGGTTCATGTCTGTTTTTAGTGTTGGATTTTGACAAATAAATTTGCCCCAAAAGTGCGACTTATACTCCGGTGCGACTTATATATGTTTTTTTCACTTTATTTTGCATTTTATGGCTGGTGCGACTTGTACTCCGGAGCAACTTATAGTCCGAAAATTACGGTAATCATATGATCAAAATAATTTGTCAACCCTAACATAGGTTATGTAGTTCTCAAACTTAAGTTGATATGAGTTTTAAATGTATTTATTAATTTGCTGGTAAACGTCAATCAAAGAATAAAAATTAGTTCTGTTGAAGAGGTGTTCTTAAAATGTTTTGATACTTTTTAAAGTACAGTGATCCCTCATTTATTGCTGATAATTGGTTCCCCCGATAGGTGAAAATCCGTGATGTGGAGTCAATATTTTTACGATATTTGCACAAGACTATTATAATTGTATTATTTAACATTTTATTGTATTTTAAAACACTTTTTAAAAAATATATATATATATTTTTTTAAACATTTTAAAGTTAAACTGACACTTAGAAACATTCTTTAGGGCTTCACTAAAACTCACATAGTCACATGGTTTGTAGTGTCATAATGTTCAGTTTTGTGTATGTGATGCATAAAGTGCAGCAGTGATAAGTATGTAATAGTGCAAGGAGACAAAACAGTATTTAAAAAGTGTGCAGAGGAATGCTAAACCAGGTTGTGTACTTTTAAATTTACATGGATTACTAAAGTTCAGCAAAGTTGGCAGTGCAAGATAGTGGTTCGTAGTGTCATAATGTTCAGTTCTGTGTATGTGTGATGCAGAGTCCAGTTTAGAATTCAACAGTTCAAATGTTCAACAGTCTGATGACAGCAGGGAAAAAGCTGTTGCAGAACCTGGTGGACCTGCAGCGGATGCTGCGAAACCTCTTCCCAGAGGGCAGCAGGGAGAACAATCCATGGTGGGGGTGTGATGGGTCACCAATGATGTTACGGGCTCGGGACACGCAGCGCTGAGATGAAATGTCCTGAATGGAGGGAAGAGGAGCCCGATGATCCTCTCTGCTGTCCTCACCACTCTCCTCACGTTCTTCCAATCGGAGGCGCTGCAGCCTCCACACCACACAGAGAGACAGCTTTTCAGAATGCTCTCTATGGTGCTTCTGTAGAACGTCCTCAAGATTGGTGGGGGCAAGTGGGCTCTCCTCCTCCTCCACAGGAAGTATAAGCGGTTCTGTGCCCTCTTGACCAGTGCCGTGGTGTTCACAGTCCAGGTGAGATCGTCTGTGATGTGGACCCCCAGGAATGTGGTGCTGCTGACCACCTCCACAGCTGAGCTGTTTATGATCAGTAGAGCATGGTGAGGCTGGTTTTTCCTGAAGTCGACGATGATCTCCTTCGTCTTCTCCACATTCAGGATCAGGCTGTTGTCTCTGCACCAGCCCACCAGCTGCTCCACCTCCTCTCTGTAGTCCAGGTCGTTGTTGTCTCTGATGAGGCCCACCACCGTTGTGTCGTCTGCGAACTTCACGATGTGGTTGGTGGTGAACCTGGGGACGCAGTCGTGTGGCATCAGGGTGAACAGCAGGGGTGAAGAGCGGACGACGGGAACCAAAAAGACATGAAGACAAGACAACAATGATCCGACGGGGGATGAGGGGCAGACAGGACTTGTATACATGACAGGTAACAAGAGGCAGGTGAGAATAATCAAACTAATCAGGGGCACACAGGAGGGGAGGGGCGAGCACACAGACAGAAACCATGAGAACAGACACATAGTGGAATGGCTGGGGACGAGACGTGACAGTATTGGCGACGTCCCGAGGTCTAGGTCTAGCGTCAGCCGGCCAGGGGGGCAAAAGAGGAGATGTGAGACAACCACGCTCAATGGAAAAATGCACCGCCGTCCAGAAAGAATCGGGACAGCAGCAATGAGCCCTCACAGCGCGGGACGTGCCTCTGAGGAATGTGCTTCAATGAAGACAAGTGTGGGGTGCCGTGCATATAGGAAAAAAACAATGCCGTCCAAAAGTTGGGACAGTGGCAATAAGTGCTGATAGCGCAGGGCATGCCTCTGACCAATATGCGTCACTGAGGACAAGTGCGGGGTGCGCGTCTGGCTGCTGCGCACGTTGGAAAAAAGCACTGCTGTCCGGGAGTTGGGACAGTGGCAATGAGCCCTAATAGCGTGGGGCGTGCCTATGAATAATGTGCGTCACTGCGGACGTGACTGACTTCAAACGCAGGAGTGCGTCGTCAAAATACGACGTGTGATTGGAGGAGGGATGAAAGCACAATGACGCTTCAGTCAATTTCACTTAGCAGCGCGATGAGCAACCCCGCTCTGCCTTTTCTTGTCAAACTGCAACTATAAGGTCTCATTCTATGAGAGCATTCAAGAATATTATAAGAAGTTGTACTGCACTGAATGACGGTGAACCACAAATTGCTCTTAATGAGATGTAATGTTGTTTTAGTTATTTAAACAAACAAACAAACAAACAAACAAACAAACAAACAAACAAACAAACAAACAAACAAACAAACCAGTATACTATAGAAAGGTGTGCTATAAATCCTATGTCATGCCTGCCCCTGCATCTGCATCTATCCTGTCTGGGTGCCCAGGACACTGCACACACCTTGGAGAGTTTTATTTTTCTGGTGTGTGTGTGTGTGTGTGTGTGTGTGTGTGTGTGTGTGTGTGTGTGCGTGCGTGCGTGCGTGCAGGCGGGCGGGCGTACGTGTGTGAGACCTACTGTACTCAACCTACTGTACTGAAGTAAAACTGATTTTTCAGGCAGTGGAGGGCAGGGTATTCCGCAAGGACATTGATGGTTCATGCAAAATCGTATTCAATTCCAAAATCTGAAAGATAAAGTCAGTTTCCCCACTGAATCAACAGGGTAGACTTGGTGCTCCCAACGTTATCAAAATGGTTCTAGGACCCACCATATAGTTTGTAGTCAGCCATGTTGACAACATCAAGTCATCATTCAGGCTCTTCGCAACACCATCAATCAGAAATATTCTTCTTGGGATGACAAATTTAGAGGTGAAGCGAGTGTATGGGGACAGTTGGAAACACTCGGATGTAGTTGACTTGGAAGCCTACACTGGCTTGCTAATTTTGGCAGGGGTTTACAATACAAAAGGTGAAGCAACAGCAAGCCTTTGGGATGCTGTGACTGGAAGAGCAATATTTCCAGCCACCATGTCTCTGAAGACATTCCAAGTTTTGTCCGTGTCATGTGCTTTGTTGACGAACAAACAAGGCGGGGCCAACGAGAACATGATAAACTTGTGGCAAGAAGGCAGGGGTGTCCAAACCTTTTGCAAGGAGGGCCAGATTTAATAAAGTGAAGGGGCCAATAAATTTTTCGGACATTTTTTAACTACAAAAATTTCATGAAAATACACACTATTATAAAACAATTGTCATTGTCACAATTTTCTTTATTTTTCAAATGACAAAATAACCAAATATAAGCCACTCAGGCAGATGCGAGCAACTCTAACAACACAAATTCTGCATTTATTTCATATCTGAAGAGTCTGATAACATTGAACAAACTGTATGAAATACTTTAAATGTAATAATTTAAGTTTAAAATTATTTTTGCCTCATGAACATTTTAAACTGGAGTTATAAGTCATGCAAAATTGTCTGTTATTAAAACTTAAAACAAGTGAATTTTGCTCGTCATTTACAATATCTTTCAAAAAGTAATAGTTTATAGGCCTACAGGTTCATAACATCAACTGTATTAACATGGCCACTTCGCAGCTTGCTTTAGTAATATTTAGTTTTTTACTCACAGCACCGCGTGAAGAATCACTGTTGTGATGCCAGTTCAGCTTGGATTTGCTTAACTTTATCAGCACTAATCCTTAAACAAGTCAAACTCTTTAGAAATTGCCTTGATTTTCAGTGAAGAAGTATTGTAATTCCCGTTTCTCTTGAAAGCGACGGCCCTCTGTCAACTTTCCTCTTTTTCTTTGCAATCGCCATGGCAGAGATGAGCGGAGAGGGAAGGGTTCGCTGCACGGATGCAGACTGATATTCATAAAGTCTTGCCCACACCTTTTGGTATAAGGAGGAATTAAAGTTTCAAGTTTCATGTTTTTTTTCTTTAATTCAGTTTGACAGGCGGGCCATAAATAATACATTATAAGACCAAGGCTGCGGGCCGTATGAAATCTGACCGTGGGCCGGATTTGGCACGCTTTTGGGACTGTTAGAATAGGCCTCTTTGGCACATGTGATTAGCTAGGTAGCTTGAGCTATGTTGTTATATCGCTGTAACCTTTCTCTTGCTTCATTAGCTTTCTCTTCTCTATGACAGTAAGTTGCACATACTTAGAGGTCGCTCTCAGTTAAAACTATGAGGTAACACATTATCGCACAGGCTAGGCAGAGTCGCCTCCTTGCAGGAGGGCTGCCCAGAATAGTATAAGAGCAGAAACCCTGGTGGTGGGAGTTAGACCTTCTTCCGCATCTAGCACAGAAGGCTCCCCAGCTGTGTCTCGGTCATTCTGGCATACAAAAAATAGTTAAACTGGGAACGCTGACTCTTGGTAATTACTGTTAGCATCGCGAGCATTAAAGATAAAGAACTGGGAACAAACCTAACAGGACATAGCTGCAATAAGGGATGTGTGGGACAAATGAGTGCTGCAATTACCCCTGCTTCATAATCCAGGCCCCAACGTAACTGTTGATGAGTGCTCGGTTGCGTTTCCGACACTCCAACAATACATGCCTAGTAAACCAGCCAAATATAGCATAAAACTATGGGCAGCCGGTCCCAAGGCCGGATAACAAAAAGAGGACGGGTGAGTGATATGTTACAGTTACTAGCCACAAATACATTACAAAAATTAGGTAAAAAATAAGTCCTATGCACTGGTCATATTCCATCACCTCCAAAACCAGACTTGTGGTCAATAATGTTGAGGATACAATTTGAGAAGAGTTGTATGAAAACTTCAAGATAAATTAATTGGAATTTAAATATTTGACCTGGTGGTGGCGCTAGAGAGGATAGCGCACTGATTTTCATGGAGTTATTTATGTATTCAACAAATAAACACAAAAGTTGGACAACAAAATTCTGTAAATTAGTTTCTGTAGGGAGGCGGCTTGGTGGAGCAGTGGGTAGCACGTCCGCCTCACAGTTAGGAGGGTGTGGGTTCGATTCCACCTCCGGCCCACCCTGTGTGGAGTTTGCATGTTCTCCCCGAGCCCGCGTGGGTTTACTCCAGGCACTCCGGTTTCCTCCCACATCCCAAAAACATGCTTGGTAGGCCGATTGAAGACTCTAAATTGTCCCTAAGTATGAGTGCGAGTGTGGTTGTTCGTCTCTGTGTGCCCTGCGATTGGCTGGCAACCGGTTCAGGGTGTCCCCCGCCTACTGCCCGATGACGGCTGGGATAGGCTCCAGCACGCCCGCGACCCCCGTGGGGACAAAGCGGTTCTGAAAATGAATGAATGAATGAGTTTCTGTAGGTAAATGTGCCTGGGGTCAAATTGACCCCAAGGACTAAATTTGTGATTATGTTTTAGGACAATAGGAGGGTTAAAGGTGTTTATGAGGAGATGGTGAGCACGTTTTAGCCCGTAAAAGTATGCTTTCCTTTATATACCGCTAGATCATTAGTCTGAAAGCAATACGGCTGCTGCGTGTGTGGAGTTTGCTGTTCCAGAATTATGAACTTTGGCATAATTGTGACAAGCCCTATTAAAAAGAGTCACCTTGTTCAATGACACTTTACTGATTTGATGAGTACATGACATAAACCGTACTGTATCTGGAATGCGAATGTAGGCCAGTCTTTGTATGGCCTGTATTTGCCACAGAAGTGCTCATGCCGCACACATTTTCCTTAGTTTATCAAAGTCAAAGTCCGCTTTATTGTCAATTTCTTCACATGTTAAGACACACAAAGAGATCGAAATTACGTTTCCTAGACACGGTACACAACACTTACAATCAAATAGCATCAAGAGTAAAAACGAACAGACAAGAGCAACGAATAAGTTGTGTATGAAAGGTATGTATGTATCTATGAATACAAACACATTATTGGAATAGATTTTAAAAAAGATGCACCTCGCACTGTTGTCCAGTAATCCTTTAACAGATTTTTGTCACCTGTCAACCTTGTGTGTGTGTGTGTGTGTGTGTGTGTGTGTGTGTGTGTGTGTGTGTGTGTGTGTGTGTGTGTGTGTGTGTGTGTGTGCGTGTGTGTGTGCGTGAGTGTGCGTGTGTGTGGCTGTGTGTGTGTGCGTGCGTGTGTGTGTGTGCGTGTGTGAGTATGTGTGTGTGTGCAAGTGTGAGTGAGTGCATGTAAGTGCAAGTGTTGGCAGGTGGACAGATGGCTATTGTCTCTTTCTTGATGACCATATTGAACATGGTTTAGAGAAATCATCAGACCAAAAAATGGGTTTCATTTGGGGATTTAAAGAACAGCAGGATTTGTAATAACAGAGACTTCTGAATTATTCTTTGCTGACTGAAGAAAATGTGTAAAGTATGAAATTGAGGTAGTGAATCAATACATAATATTGAGAGCTGATCTGCCTCTGTGAAACAAGTTTGATTTATCAAATGAACTAACATGATAGCAGCTAGATAATGTTTACTGGTGACTTCGTCCGCTAAGCCAACATTCTCTCACTTAAAGTTGCTGGCATGGAAATCCCAAGTCTTTGCTGTGCCAGCAATTCGTGGCCACTAACAGTCTCACCAAATACATTTCTAAGGCAGAGCAAATCTGAGCAGAAAGACAGCAAAAGAACTAGAACTAGAACTCGAGATATTTGATATCAGAAAAAAACTTTTTTTCAGACCCACATTGTTAAGAAAAAAAGTGAATTTGGTTTGCCAGGTGAGAACTTCACAGATTTAAAAATGCCAAAAAATCTGAATGTAGCCTGATTTAACTACTGTAATTCTTCCCACGCCTAGAGTCTTTGGCAAAAGCTTCCCACTCACTTATGTGCAATGCAAATATATCTATATCAGGGTATCCGCGGGGTTGCAAAAGGTTTTAAAAGGTAGTAAATGAAATTAGCAAAAAATAAGGCTATTAAAAAGTATTGAAAAATAGTAAGTGTCATCTGATGAGGTATTAGATTCTTAAACGAGTATCCACCTGTGAGACTTTTTCCTGTTTATATTAGGTGCTGGCCTATTTCCTAGAAATCACGTAATTTCATTCATTATATAAATTACCGTAATTTTCGGACTATAAGTCGCTCCGGAGTACAAGTCGCACCAGCCATAAAATGCACAATAAAGTGAAAAAACAACATATATCACACCGGAGTATAAGTCGCACTTTTGGGGCAAATTTATTTGTCAAAATCCAACACCAAGAACAGACATGAACCAGCAACAACAGGCTAAACGATATTAGACTTAAACTTGGACAAACTTTATTGTCATTTTGTCTGCGCAGGGTGCATACAAAACGAAATTCTGTTGCATACGGCTTACAACAATACAGTGATATTGCGGTTGAATAAAAATAACATACTATATAAAAATATAAAATGAGTATAAAGTGCAGCAGTGATAAGTACCGTAATTTTCGGACTATTAGTCGCTCCGGAGTATCAGTCGCACCACCCATAAAATGCACAATAACGTGAAAAAAAACATATATAAATCGCTCCGGAGTATAAGTCGCACTTTTGGGGCAAATTCATTTGTCAAAATCCAACACCAAAAAACAGACACAAACCAGCAACAACAGGCTAAACGATACGGTATGCTAACGTGACATACACAAACGAGAGGCTGAGAACGGGCCTAACGTAACATTCAGAGTTATTCAAATGATTATTACATAAATAACACGTTTATCAAACCATCTATGTCACTCCAAATCATAAAATACATCGATCATCGATCGTGTAAACAATGCTGCGTACGCGCGCCGTCGGACTCGTGATTTGCATGTCTAATTATTCCACAGACCCATATAACAATATATAAAGTATATTTCAAATAACTATCATATAGCAACAATATTACCAAACCATCCGTCACTCCAAATCATAAAATACATCGATCATCGATCGTGTAAACAATGCCGCGTACGCGCGCCGTCGGACTCGTGATTTGCATGTCTGGTGTGATGTGTGCTCGCATGCTGTCCATCACGAGCAGAGCTTGCATCCTAACTTGCAGTGCTGCCCCTACTGGTTTTTTTTTTTTTTTACATCACCACACTAAATTCTCTTCACCAGACCTGTGCTTTTTAAAAACTCAAAAAAACAGCGCTTTCCCCCTCCCAGATGTTGCGTCACGGCCAATGGTGAAATTTAAATCACCCACGTTCAGTTTAGTTAAAAAATAACTTTTTTTTTCAGGTTTTTTTTTGTTTTGTTTTGTTTATTTGTTTCATGAACTTGAATATTGTGCTTTAAAGTGTGAATTGCTTTATTCGTTTTTTCAGTGTATTAAAAATAATATGTGAGGTGATCAACTGTACTAGTAAGTAATGTGTTAATGATCAAGTAAATTTTTTTGAAAAAAAAAAACGCATATAAGTCGCTCCTGAGTATAAGTCGCCCCCCCCCACCCAAACTATGAAAAAAACCGCGACTTATAGTCCGAAAATTACGGTATGTAATAGTGCAAGGAGACAAAACAGTATTTAAAAAGTGTGCAGAGGAATGCTAAACCAGGTTGCGTACTTTTAAATTTACATGGATTACAAAAGTTCAGCAAAGTTGGCAGTGCAAGATAGTGGTTCGTAGTGTCATAATGTTCAGTTCTGTGTATGTGTGATACAGAGTCCAGTTTAGAGTTTAAAGGGAAATGTGCTTTCAGCGGTTAGCAAACATATTTTTTTTTAAGGTTGTGTGAAACATATAATCATATCAATATAATATCTAGTATTGGAGTGCTTGTGTGGATTGGTGGGGGGTGAGGAATGTGCAGGCACACTGCATGAACTTGTTTTCTTCTAAGAGTTATGGAACAGGCCCAGGAAGGCAGTACCAGACGAAGGGAGTACGGGACGGTACGGAACGAAGGGAGTACCGGACGATAACACCTCAAGGTCGGTGAGGAACGAGAACAAAGAACAATACCACGTCCAGGTGGTTGGGCTTCGAGAGGAAAAAACCAACCCCCTGACCAGAGTGATGACACCTCGACGGGGAGGAGATGACCATCGACCAATCATCACACAATATTTTGCATGCTTTAATATTCATAGTGTTTCTTTAAAACTGGGCAACCCGGAAGAATGTGTCGTCTTTTGGTGGTCACAAAAACGCACGAGTTTTAGTGTGAGGGACCCGGGACCCAGGCCTGTATTAGTGCGCTTTGTTAGGAATAAACATTTGGTAAATTTGGTCTGATTGATCTACTGGTCTTCTCTTTGACAGAACGAACTCGCAAAATTGTTAGGTGCGCCAGTGTGTGGATTAGGACATAGAAATTTGTGTTAAGTGTTGATCGCAATTTGGAGTCAGATCAATAGCTAAAATCCGTATCCTAACAATTTCTTGGTGACCCCGACGTGATGTCAAGAGAAGGGTAATTGGCAACTCGTGGTCTGTATCCAGGACACCGGACAGCGTCTGGGACGCTGTCTCTCGGTCGGCGAACCGTTTGGAATAAGGTGCACAACGTTGAGCTGGTACAACGTGATAAGGTAAGCAGAATGCCTGTTACTAAAAGTCGAAATTCTGCAAATTGAAAGAGGAAATTTAAGAGGAGACTGTTGTTCAGATCAAATAAAGTGTGCAAAAGATACATACGGCGAATAAGTTTGGAACTTACGTGTGTGACGTGTACGGTAAAGTCAGGGACTTACGCGTATTACGAATAGGTCCGGGACCTAGCCTAGTCGTGGCGGACAAGGGTACGTTGACGAGCGTATTCAGATAGCCAGGTTTTTTGAGATCCTGGGAGCAGTGAGGCTCTCCCGAAAACATCCGGTGGTAACAGTTCCTTCTGTGAGAGATCAGACCGCTAAAACATCCAAAATGCCCCAAATTGATAGGAGTGTGTGTGAGATAGTGTGTGATGAGAGGAGTGCGTGTGCTGAGAGGAATGAATGGAGTGAGATAGTGTGTGTGATGAGAGGTGTGTGTGCGCTGAGAGGAATGAATGGAGTGAGATTGAAAGAATGTATGCAATGTGGTAGCGCAAATTGTGAGTGGCATTGACAGAAAGAAAGTGGCAAAGGAGCGTGTGAGACACCGAAAAGTCTTTGCGAAATTGGAAGCTGACAAATTGTTTCAGAGTTTTTCAACAACTTGGGACATGGAACGTTTCTCACGGCAATTGCAGCAAAAAGAGAGTTAGGTGCTGAAAAGAAAGCTCTCCTTAGAAGACAAGCAGAAAGGGGCCGGCTGGCGTAAGCGCAAGGTGCTCGAGAAGCACATTAGGGAGAGAGAGGAAGCGCGACGCTCTTTGCACAATATGGCAACAGCTGCAACAGGTTTGTTTGCCACTCAGAAGAAACTGCCCGTAGAAAGTGTTGTTAATGTGAGAAAAGCAGAGGAGGTAGAGAAAGCTGGCATAGACTTAGTGCCGAGAACGAGGAGCTAAAGAAGAAAGTTGATCAAGTTGATGAGCAGCGTAGACAGGAAGCGCAGATGTTAAAATGGGTAACGGAGAAAATAAGACAAGACGCGAAGAGCGAGTGGAGACAGAAAGAGCATTCACAGCGGGACGGCAGCGGAGGTGAGGAGGAAGATGATGTTGTGATGCAACAGAGGAAAATGTTGGAGTACGCGAATCTGAATGGTAGAAAAAAGGGCGGGCAGGGAGAGAGACAGACACGGAGAGAATATAATTTGCGGAGTGGTCATGGACAGATGATACAAGCAGAGGTGCAGAAAAATGAGTTGATGTGTCCGCTGGTGGCCACAGCGGACGGTCAGCGTTACGAGCCCATGGTGCTCCGTGATGTGACTGCGATGATGGAAAAGATGGCCCCACTACACAGAGGAGGCAAGGTGTGGCTGAACAAGTTTTTGGCTCTAATGAGTGGACAGAGTTGTACACTTGGTGACATGCGACAGATGTTGGCAGGAGCATGCTCCCTAGTGCAATTGCAGGCGATTGAGGAAGCAGCAGGCACAGCGAGACTGGGGAGGGAGGTGCCCTTGCCACAAGTAGCAGCGCCCCTGTTTGAAAACATTAAAATGACTTTCCCACAACCCACCATTTGGCCCCCACTATGTTTCCTTATGATGTGAAAATGTCACCTCCCCAACATTATGTAACGTGTGGAGAGTTGGATTGAAACCACAGGTCGCCATCCGGCTCTCACGCACGAGGCAGAGGTGCTCTTCCGGACGGCGCTGGTGGATGGACTTCCGCCAGATGTGAAGAAGCAGCTAATGTCACACCCTGACATTCTGGTTTGTGCCGAGGAACGATTTAAACGTCATCTTTTGCATCACTGCAGAATGTTCACTGAGTCACAAGCTAAAGTTGATAACGAGACAGACGCATTATTCAAACAGTTGTTGAAATTACAGTTGGCAAAAATGCATGGTGAAGCTAAACAGTCTAAATCACAGAAAAAGGAAATGCAAATGTCACAGGCTCCTCAGGTGGTGGGGCGCGGAAGGGGCCAGTTCCGGGGCGGATACAGAGGCCGGGGAGGGAGTGCACCTGCTTACCCGGGGAGGGCGACATACAAAAATCATTCGCCCAACGCATGCTTCATCTGCGGCGAAACCGATCACTGGGCAAGAAAATGCCCGCAGTATCGACCGCACGGAGCCGCATCAACCCGAGGCGCCGATACAACAAGCAGGAACAGCTCCCTCGGGTGGACGACCCTGGCAACAGCCACAAGCACACAGAGGTCAGTACTATCAACATGATGATCTCTGGTGTGGACAATTCGAATAGGGATGCCCGGGGAGCCAGAGAAGCAGCGGCCCGGCGGAGCCAATGCTTCATGTGACAGTGGAGGGAAAACCTGTGCAGATGCTGGTGGACACAGGAGCAACTTATTCATCAATAAACACTGCCCTTCCTGTATCCTCACTGTCAAAGAAAACAACAACTTTAGTCGGCTTCTCGGGAAAACCACAAACTCTGCCTTTTACCAAACCACTTGAGACTGTGATCACCCGGACGGGGTGTAGACTCTGGCACAAATACATCCATTCCACAGACACTCCGATCAATTTGATGGGGAGGGACTTGTTGTCAGCCATTGAAGCCAGAATTCTGTGTGGGCCAGAGGGAGTGATTATTCAATTTCCAGATGGCATCAGCATCCAGTGCTCACAACAAATACAACAACATGGTCAGTGGCTGATGGCGCCCCTACCGACAGAAGCAGAAACTGCAACCATCTACTGGGCCAGGCTGGAGCCAGAGACCCCTGCTGGTGGTGGTGTGTTCTCGACCTACCAACTGTGGAAACCTTGGATCTGCTCACTGACGCCATACCACCCACCTGTTGATCCTTTGCATTGCACTCTATATTATGACCGAAAAAGTGATGATGTATATCGGGATTTGTTTGAAGATATTGAAGGGCACATGTGGGATTTAACTTCATCACGCATTTTGATTGGTAAAGAGGGAGTTGCAGCGGCAACTGAACTGACACATGAACAAATGCAGTGGTTCAAAATGACAGAAAAAGGGGTGCCACACATTTCCCTAGCTCTTGCCCCAGGACACGAGGCTATACAATTGGGTTCAATGGTCAAGCGGTTGTTGCAACAGACTGATTGGCGGGAAACTCACATTCCTAATTTGTACTGGTCTAAGTCTCAGAATGCCTACCAAATTAAACAACCCATGTCAGATACAGGATTGCTGGAGATGACGATAGTGTCCCGCACACATGGTAGGGAATTAACTGACCATGAGGACGCTGAAGTAATGCTGGCGGCCTTGCCCGACACACTTTGGTCCCAGGGTCCATTTGATGTCGGATTTTGTCACTCTGTGGCCCCTATTGATCTCCAAATGGATGAGACGCGGCTTATCAAACAGCCTCAATATCGTTGGCCGGAAGAAGCGGACCAAGGCATGGAAGACACTCTGTGTGGCCTCTGGGACGCAGGGGTGTTGGAAGTGTCGTGTTCCGAATGGAACACCCCGCTGAGGCCAGTGCGGAAAGCAGATGGGAGAACATGGCGCATGGCACATGATCTGAGAGCAGTAAATGATGTCACTATCACTCCTGTTCTTCCTGTGCCGGACCCGCACCGGATCCTAGCGTCATTGAATCCTGCCTACCAGTGGTTCACAGTGATTGATTTGGCCAATGCTTTCTTTTGTCTTCCGCTTTCCCCCTCAGTGTGGCACGTGTTCGCATTCACCTACAATGGGATAAAATTGCAATACACTCGCATGCCGCAGGGATTCAAAAACTCGCCAGGTTTGTTCAATCAGGTTCTCAAGGGACTCCTCGAACCATGCCAAATGCCGGATGAAACTTTGTTGTTGCAGTATGTTGATGATTTGTTGATTGCAGCGAAGGATGAGCAGGCGTGTCTTGCAGGAACAAAGAAAGTGTTGTTGTGGTTAGGAGAGAAAGGATTCAAGGTGTCAAGGAAGAAACTGCAATGCTGTCGCCAACAGGTCACTTTTCTGGGTCGAGTGCTGACCCCTAGTGGCCTCGCCATGTCGCCTGAGCATAGAAACTCCATCCTCCGCCATCCACGGCCCGCCACTGTGCAGGAGATGCTATCATTCCTGGGGTTGTGCGGCTATAGCAGACACTACATACCCTGCTTTGCCGACAAAACCGGTGTCCTCCGAACTCTGATCCGTGAACAGGGAGCCAGGAATCTCAAGGCTTGCCTGGTCTGGACACCGGAGGCTGCTGAGGTCTTTGTATCACTGGTGCAGGAGCTGGCCTCTGCTGCAGCTTTGGCCACTCCTGATTACACTCTGCCCTTCCATTTAGATGTCTCCATTTCAGGAAAAGTTGTGAATGGAGCTCTGTACCAGAAAATGCAGCATGGACGTGCAGTGCTGATGTATTGCAGCGTCCCCTTGGACAACATTGAGCAACGACAACCCGACTGTTCCAGATATGCTGCTGGCCTGGCAAAGATCTTACTCAAAACAGCCCACACAGTAATGGGCCATCCCATTTATGTGTTGACTGATCATGCGGTATCCTCATTTGTCGCGTCAGCAGCGTTCACGTTGACTCCGCTGCGTCAAACACGGTTGTTGAAAATATTGACTGCTCCAAATGTCAACTATGTCCATTCCGGAGTGAACATGGCCGATCAATTGTTGGTGGGTCCACGAGTGTGCATTAAAGGTCCAGACAGTGGCGAAAGTCCGACCTGACCTCTATTCCACTCCGCTCGGGCACGGTCGGGTGGTGTTCACAGATGGCTGCTGTTGGAGAGACAAAGAAGGCTCCCTCCATGCGGCCGCGGCTGCGGTCGAGTGGAGGGATGGTTCCTTCCAGCCCCTTAAAGTGATGAAGCTCACCACCCGTCCATCGGCCCAGGCGGCGGAAGTTTTTGCATTGGTATTAGCCTTAGAGCAGTGTAAGGGGGAGGCTGTGACCATCTACTCCGCCTATGCGGTGTCGGCGGCCTTAATCGATCTGGTAGGGTGGCTACAGAATGGGTTCACAACGGCCAGAGGCTCAAAGATTGCACACAAGGACTTGATGTTGCAGCTGTTCGAGACGTTGAAATACCCGAGCGAGGTAGCCGTTGTCAAAGTGCCTGGTCACTCTAAAGCTGACACCTTAGTGGCCAGGGGAAACCAAGCAGCTGATGAATTGGCCAAACAGACGGCCGGGTATGGCGGGGCAGCGGACATGATGGTGTCCCGCGGTCCAGTAATCCTGGACGGGGAACACCCCGACTCCTGTTTGCCTCTGTCGCTCTCACATGCCGATCTGTGTGCCGCCCAGGATGCCACGTCCCCGGAACAAAAATCAGTCTGGCTGGCAGCAAAGGCTGTCAAACGATCGGATGGCTTGTGGGTAGGACCCAAAGGCCAGCCCGCTCTTCCGGAAGGAAGGCTAATGGCAGAGGTCCTATCACAGGCACACACACCGTCCCATGTGGGTCCCCATGCCATGATGGTCCATCTCCGAAGTTGGTGGCATCCCAGACTTTCGGACGTGGTCTGGAGATTCGTTGCGGATTGTGAGTCCTGCCAGAAATTTAATGCACGTCCTACGTTGAAGCCTAAGCCCGGCCTGTTTCAGCCGGCCCCGTGGCCGGGGTGATCATTGATTTCACCGACATGAATACAAGAGTGAATGGTAAACGCTTTTTGCTTGTGTTGGTTGACGCTTACTCAGGCTGGCCTGAGGCATATCCGTGCTCGAAGGAAGATTCTACTGCTGTGATCAAGGCTTTGATCACCCATTACATCCCCACGCATGGTTTTCCCGCCCTGATCCGCTCTGACAATGGTACACACTTTAACAACAAAGCCTTGGCCAAGGTGGAATCAATTTTGGGTTTGAAGCATCGATTCGGCTGTGTCTACCATCCTCAGAGCCAGGGCAAAGTTGAACGAATGAACCGGACGTTGAAGGAAAAACTGGCCAAAATTATGGCTCAAACGAAAATGAATTGGCTCCAAGCTCTTCCGCTTGCCTTGTTGTCTGTGCGCCAATCCGTTAACAGGCACACTGGATTCGCACCGTTTGATGACAGGTCGTCTAATGCCGGGACCAGCGACAACGCTCGTCCCGCCGGAGGATGTTACGGTACCAAATTTGTCTCATGCAGCATACTGGTCCTATTTGTCTGCTTTGGTGTCCAGTGTTTCTGCACAGATTGGAGAGAAAACCGCTGCAGCTGTGGCGGAGGAAGGCGTGTCGGTGGATAAACAGCTCACACCGTACGTGTACGTCCGAGTCGTCTCCAGAAAGTGGACGGAGCCCAGGTGGAAGGGCCCCTTTCGTGTCTTGGCCAGGACGTCTCACGCGGCCCAGCGCGACTTCAAAGGACGCCGGTGGTATCACTACTCACACCTACGTCGGGCCCCAGAGTTTGTTCCGTCAGGATGAAGGTATTCTTGTTTGGCCGTGTCCCGGACCCGGCCAAAAGGGGGAGAAAGAAGGAGAAGGAGAAGGAGGAGCAATACGGAAAAGTAAAGGGGAGTGTTAGGGTTGAATAGATTAGGTTGATCATATTATGTTGGAATGTAATCAGTGGTGATTGACCTAGATTAGGTTGATCATATTATGTTGGAATGTAATCAGTGGTGATTGACCTAAGCTTGTCCTGTCTTAACAAAGTGCTAAGATCCTTTGCACTGATTGACCAATTGTAGAAGACGCAATCAAAGTTGTTTTGTCTACTCAACATCGTAAAACATCCCCCGCTATGATGTGATCAGAGGCCAGGTGTTTCAACCCCCACCTTGGCCACCACACATGTAAATTGTCACCCCCACCCTTCTTTTCTCAATAAATACTCTCTTGCATGGGTGCAGCGGCAGACTTTGTTCGGACAGTGCTGTGTCAACAGCAACGAACAAATTCTCCACTTGCAGAATTTGTTCGGACATTGTTGTATCTATAATGACGAACAAGTTCTCCACGTGCAAGTGTTCAAAGGGCATACTGTCTCCTGTGTTGTTCTTGCACAGTAAGTTAGAGTCAGAACATCTCTAACATTTTGGTGCCGTGACCCGGATCCAACATACCCACTGCTGATCGACGGAGGACGACGTGCTGCATTGTCGACAAGCCAGCGTCCATTAGGAGGACCTGGTAAAGAAAAGACCTGGCAAGTAAATTCTTCGCTGGGCCAGCATCTAAGGTCTGCCTTCGTCGAACAACAGTGGATTGACGGAATCCGGCAGTGCAACGAACCAGGGGACAAGTAAGTTAAAGCCCTAAGTGTAAACGCGTAAAGGTGCACAAGATATACGGCTTTGGTTTGTCCGAGCTGTGAAATTTACGGTTTGGTTTGTCCGAGCTGTGAAGTTTACAGTTTGGCTTGTCCGAGCTATGAGATACGCGTAAAAAATTAAAGGTGCACAAGATATACAGCTTTGGTTTGTCCGAGCTATGAAGTTTACGGCTTTGGTTTGTCCGAGCTATGAAGTTTACGGCTTTGGTTTGTCCGAGCTATGAAGTTTACGGCTTTGGTTTGTCCGAGCTATGAAGTTTACGGCTTTGGTTTGTCCGAGCTATGAAGTTTACGGCTTTGGTTTGTCCGAGCTATGAAGTTTACGGCTTTGGTTTGTCCGAGCTATGAGATATACGGCTTTGGTTTGTCCGAGCTATGAAGTTTACGGTTTGGTTTGTCCAGGCAAAGAACAGCTTGGGTTTAAGTCCCAGTGGAAGGAACAGACTAGGGAAAACAGAGCTTCCTTTTCATTCATTGAAGAGGTGCGTAGATTCTTCTTTGTCTGTTCGTCCAAGCTGCGGGATCTGGCTTGGGTTGGAGTCCCAGTGGAAGGAACGTGCTAAGGAACACAGAGCTTCTTTTTTGTGATTCAAAGAAGAGCGTAGATTTTTCTTTGTACGTTTTTCCGAGCCAAAGAACAGCTTGGGTTGGAGTCCCAGTGGAAGGAACAGGTTGAAAAAAAAAAAAAAAAGACAGAGCTTCTTTTTCTTAATTGAAGAAGGGCGTAGATTCTTTTTTTTGCCTGTTTTTCCGAGCTGTTTGCATGAAAGTTGTGTGGTTGAGAGTGTGAATGGTAGGATAAATTGACAAAAAAAAAAAAAAAAAAAAGTACTAGCAAAAACCAACGGTAATACACAGGCTAGTAATTTTGTTGAAGGGTAAATTTA
Organism: Syngnathus leptorhynchus; assembly: GCF_054491065.1. Classification (NCBI taxonomy): domain Eukaryota; kingdom Metazoa; phylum Chordata; class Actinopteri; order Syngnathiformes; family Syngnathidae; genus Syngnathus; species Syngnathus leptorhynchus. Next base: position 24,649,567 of record NC_141196.1, read on the forward strand.
ATCCTGCATTGAGGATCCTCAAAAAAGTAAAACAAAAAAAAAATTGAATAAAAATTGGAAAAATCGAAAAATACCAAGTTAAGATAGGAAACAAAAAACGGTAAATCTCTAACTCTTGAAGGTGATGAGAAGTACATGGCAAGTATGCGATACATGCCAAAGTGGAAGAAAAAGTATGGAGTAGAAGGGAAGTTGAAATGTGGAAAATAGTGGTGGATGTTTTGGAGGAGAGTGTGGCTGGGAAGACAAAAGGACTGAGAAAGGAAAGATAAGAGGGAGAATTGCAATGTGCTAGAGTGTGGTTGAAAACTTCACGAGCGATGTGAACAAATTCAAAAGACCAAAAATGGAAAGATAAAAAGTGATGAGGCTGCCATTCCATTAACATTTGAAAAAGAATTTAGGGTGCATAATGGCATCCCATTCAATGATGCAGCTGAGAGTGCTTATCAGCAACAGCTAAAATATGCGCTCCCCAATGGTTCCCCACCTGAATTAGACAACAGGGTGCGGAAACAATTGGATACAGATAATATCCACCGCATCAATGACAAACCTGTTTTACCAAAATCACTTTTTAAGGCAGCAGCAATTGCGACACATGGGCCTTGCCATGTGTCGACAGGAGGGATGAGGTCAATTAACTACCTTTGGTTCAGATGCTTACTTAATTTTTTTTGTAAAGCATGTCCTGTTTGTGTAGGTCAATTCACTACCTTTGGTTCAGATGCTTACTTAATTTTTTTTTGTAAAGCATGTCCTGTTTGTGTAAAACATAATCCACAAGGAAACATGAGACCTAAGAGAGGCTCATTTCCAAAACAATCTTACCCATTCCAAATCATGCACATGGATTTTATTGGACTCACAAAAAAGAACCTGTGATCAAACTCTTTTGGATTAATGTCAACGCAACTGTTAAAGGACGAACGTTGCCGCAAGTGGCCTACACAGAGAGACCAGCTGAAGTGAACTATACATGTTACATCCAAGGAAACAAGACCCACAAATGCATCAACGACGACTGCTCTCCAGGAGGACACTGGATGGGAGCTTTGGATGTCACTGCTAAGTGTCAGGATGAGAGAGCCATTTCAAGTGGTTGTCCGATGCTGCCCGCCAACTGGACAAGTGTCTGCACCTGTGTGGGTGACAGACCACACCTACAGGATACAACATCATCAGCTGACGACAGCACGCAACTCTTCTGCACGTCCAACTCTTCTGCACGTCGACGCAGGACCGTTGTGACCTTTGACTCTCATGATCCTGTCTGGGGATGGTTCTGGACTTGATGACTGCAACACGACGGTTCCAGCAAGGAAGCAGATCCACCATCACCAGCGTCCCCGCCCCCAATTCAAATAGAGGCAGAATAATCCTCTTCCCCCTTGGTGGCCAGGTAGTCTACCCTGGCCACTGAAGACGACAACCACACGGCAGACACTTCCAGGTTCTCCCCCGACGAAGCAGTGCTGCAGAGGGGGTGAGAATTGTGCTCACCCTCCAACAGTGGGCGTGCCAAGCCCCCGACGGCTGAACAATCACGAGCAATTTTTGTCTTGACTGTTGTTATTGGTAACATTCTGGTCGCCTAAGGCAGAGGGACCGTGTGAGACTTTTCCTGCATTATAACATCTTGCCGCAGGTTTTTCACTCACACACTAAAATTGATCTACGTAGATTGCAATGATACGCTGTTTCTGTGTGTTTGTTGTTTTGTTTTGTTTTGTTTTTTAAATTGTTTTTCTTGACAACATCATATGATAAACAGGAGGGATATGTTAGGGTTGAATAGATTAGGTTGATCATATTATGTTGGAATGTAATCAGTGGTGATTGACCTAGATTAGGTTGATCATATTATGTTGGAATGTAATCAGTGGTGATTGACCTAAGATTGTCCTGTCTTAACAAAGTGCTAAGATCCTTTGCACTGATTGACCAATTGTAGAAGACGCAATCAAAGTTGTTTTGTCTACTCAACATCGTAAAACATCCCCCGCTATGATGTGATCAGAGGCCAGGTGTTTCAACCCCCACCTTGGCCACCATACATGTAAATTGTCACCCCCACCCTTCTTTTCTCAATAAATACTCTCTTGCATGGGTGCAGCGGCAGACTTTCTTCGGACAGTGCTGTGTCAACAGCAACGAACAAATTCTCCACTTGCAGAATTTGTTCGGACATTGTTGTATCTACAATGACGAACAAGTTCTCCACGTGCAAGTGTTCAAAGGGCATACTGTCTCCTGTGTTGTTCTTGCACAGTAAGTTAGAGTCAGAACATCTCTAACAGGGAGGGCTCGAAAGGTTTTTCGGATTTTTCCGAATTAATTTTAGTAGTGCTATTTTTAGTAAGTTGTCTTTTTGTGTGGACATTGATGACAATTGACCATCCAGCAGAAAACGTCCCAGATTCAAATTTTACTCACCTATAAACAATACCGATGCAGAGGAAAAGTAGTTTTTGAGGCTGAGGTGAACACAACAGAAGAGCTCTCACGAGAGGAACAGGGAGGTTTGAGACAGAGATGTGACAGCGGAAATTGGCAAATGCATGTCACGTTGTTTAATTGGACAGAGACAAACCAAACGTTACAGGAAAAATTGGAAAAGTACCAGAGAAGGGTGTGGAGGAAGCAAATTGAACAGGTGAGGGAAATATTGGATTTAGCCCCACCAGACAGAGCAGGGACATGTATTCACCAATGTAAAGAGGATAGACGGTTTGTAGTTGCTTCATGTCATGGACAAAAGAAGTTAACATATGGAAAAATGTGGTTGTTTTATTTTATTTATGGTTTTTCAATGCTTAGGGAATGAGTTTGGTTTGTCCTCGGTTGAGAGGGCATTGGAGAGTCACGGCATACAATTATTCACTAAAAAAGAAAGCCCGTTTTTGACAACCATGTGACTCAACAAAATATGACATGTTTAAAGTTAAAGGGGACCGGCATAAGTATTGGGACAATAGATTCCACATGGTGGAAATTCAATTTCAAATTCAAAAATTTGTCACTGACTGTAACCTCTCCTCTCTCTCGTGCAGACATCTGGTTGTGGTGTGGTGATGACAAATTATATGATCACTTGCCGAAGAATGCATCAGGTATCTGTGCCCTCGTGTCTTTGATAATGCCTGTGGTGGTTGTCCCCATTGAAATACAGAATCTCAATTGGGACCTGGAGTCCCCATTGGCGGAGCTCCTGAAGAGCCAAAAGAGACGTTTTGCCCCCGTGGTTGAGCGACGACGATCCAACATATATTGACGCTATAGGAGTGCCCCGAGGTGTACCAGTTGAGTATAAACTCGTTAATCAAGTGGCCTCGGTATTCGAAAGTATCTTCCTATGGATCACCCCCAATAAAAATGTAGACCGTATTAATTACATTCATTACAATGTCCAACGACTGGGTAATTATACAGCTGAATCATTTGCCGCAGTTCATGAACAATTGGCCGCAACCTCATTAATGGCGTTCCAAAATAGAATTGCGTTGGACATGCTATTGGCTAAGGAACATGGTGTGTGTGGAATGTTTGGTGATGCATGTTGTACTTTCGTCCCAAACAACACGGCACCAGGGGGACGACTGACCAAGGCGTTGGAAGGACTAAGGACACTGAATAAAAAGATGAAAGATCATTCAGGTGTACACACCGATATTTGGTTTGATTGGATGAAAACGTTTGGAAACTGGAAAGGGCTCATCATGTCTGTGCTTGTTGCTGTGGCTATTTTTACTACAATTATGATGTTATGCGGTTGTTGTTGTGTTCCATGTATTAGATCACTCACTGTCCGGTTGATCGAGAAAACCGTTGGCCCGTTGCCACCGATGGGCCAATATACCCTGGTGGCTCGACGAGCCGCGGGAGGAAGGAAGGACCGATAGCGCGCTGGTAGCTATTTGCTAGAGTAGCGGGTGATGACCTCATAAATGAGGTCATGAGAGGGAATAAAGGGAAATGTGCTTTCAGCGGTTAGCAAACATATTTTTTTTTAAGGTTGTGTGAAACATATAATCATATCAATATAATATCTAGTATTGGAGTGCTTGTGTGGATTGGTGGGGGGTGAGGAATGTGCAGGCACACTGCATGAACTTGTTTTCTTCTAAGAGTTATGGAACAGGCCCAGGAAGGGAGTACCAGACGAAGGGAGTACGGGATGGTACGGAACGAAGGGAGTACCGGACGATAACACCTCAAGGTCGGTGAGGAACGAGAACAAAGAACAATACCACGTCCAGGTGGTTGGGCTTCGAGAGGAAAACAATACTCATCACACAATATTTTGCATGCTTTAATATTCATATTGTGTTTCTTTAAAACTGGGCAACCCGGAAGAATGTGTCGTCTTTTGGTGGTCACAAAAACGCACGAGTTTTAGTGTGAGGGACCCGGGACCCAGGCCTGTATTAGTGCGCTTTGTTAGGAATAAACATTTGGTAAATTTGGTCTGATTGATCTACTGGTCTTCTCTTTGACAGAACGAACTCGCAAAATTGTTAGGTGCGCCAGTGTGTGGATTAGGACATAGAAATTTGTGTTAAGTGTTGATCGCAATTTGGAGTCAGATCAATAGCTAAAATCCGTATCCTAACAAATTCAACAGTTCAACTGTTCAACAGCCTGATGACAGCAGGGAAAAAGCTGTTGCAGAACCTGGTGGTCCTGCAGAGGATGCTGCGAAACCTCTTCCCAGAGGGCAGCAGGGAGAACAGTCCATGGTGGGGTGTGATGGGTCACCGATGATGTTACGGGCTCGGGACACGCAGCGCTGAGATGAAATGTCCTGAATGGAGGGAAGAAGAGCCCCGATGATCCTCTCTGCTGTCCTCACCACTCTCCTCACATTCTTCCAATCGGAGGCCCTGCAGCCTCCACAACACAGAGAGACAGCTTTTCAGAATGCTCTCTATGGTGCTTCTGTAGAACGTCCTCAAGATGGGTGGGGGCAGGTGGGCTCTCCTCATCCTCCGCAGGAAGTACAAGCGGTTCTGTGCCCTCTTGACCAGTGCCGTGATGTTCACAGCAGGTGAGGTCGTCTGTGATGTGGACCCCCAGGAATTTGGTGCTGCTGACCACCTCCACACCTGAGCTGTTGATGAACAGTGGAATATGGTGAGGCTGGTTTTTCCTGAAGTTGACGATGATCTCCTTCGTCTTCTCCACATTCAGGATCAGGCTGTTGTCTCTGCACCAGCCCACCAGCTGCTCCACCTCCTCTCTGTAGTCCAGGTCGTTGTTGTCTCTGGTGAGGCCCACCACCGTTGTGTCGTCTGCAAACTTCACGATGTGATTGGTGGTGAACCTGGGGACGCAGTCGTGTCTCATCAGGGTGAACAGCAGGGGGCTCAGGATGCAGCCCTGAGGGGAGCCTGTGCTGAGGGTAATGACATCGGAGGTGTTCTGTCCAACCCGGACTGACTGAGGTCTGTTGGTGAGGAAGTCTAGCAGCCAGTTGCGAAAGGGGGGCTGAAGCCCAGGTGTTCCAGTTTTTCTACCAGGTGCTGTTAGATGATGGTGTTAAACGCTGAAATGAAGTCCAGGAACAGCATCCGCACATGGATGTTCTTCTCCTCCAGGTGAGCCAGGTGAAGCGCGGAGGAGATGGCATCCTCAGTGGAGCGGTTCTGCCGGTAGGCAAACTGGAATGGGTCGAATGTTGGGGGGAGTCTGGAGACGATGTGTTCTTTAAGCAGCCTTTCGAAGCACTTCATCATGATGGGAGTCAGTGCAACAGGCCGGTAGTCATTAAATGAGGTGATTTGAGGTTCCTTCGGCACCGGAATGATGGAGGCAGTCTTGAAGCATGTTGGCACTGTGGCTTGACCCAGCGAGGTGTTAAAAATGTCTGTGATGACACCAGCCAGCTGCACATTCCCTGAACACCCGCCCAGGTATGTTGTCGGGGCCTGGGGCCTTACGTGGGTTGACTCTCCTCAGAGTCTTCAACACGTCGGCTGAGTCAAGGCAGAGTGCCTACTCTTCCTGATGGGGAACAGTTTAAACTGCTGGAGTGCTGTTTAGTGCCTCGAACCTGCCAAAGAAATTATGTAGTCCATTTAGGAAGTCAGCATCAACTTCACCCACCGGGGGGGAGGGTGAGTTGTAGTCTGTATTTGCCCGTATGCCCGTATACCCCTGGTGTTGTTGGCATCGTGGAAAAGATCCTGATGGCTAACTTGATGGCACAGTTCAAAATGGTGCTCGCTGTCCTCAGTGCCTCCTTGTCGCCAGACTTGAAGGCTGAGTTCCGTGCTCGTAGCGTTTGACGTACCTCCTCAGTCATCCAGGATCGTTGGTTGGCCCGGGTGATGATGTTTGTAGTGGTGCTGATGTCCTCGGTGCATTTGTTGATGTAGGCTGACACAGTCATGGCGTACTCATCAATGTTTATCTGGTTGTCATATGTTGCTGCTGATTTGAACATGTCCCAGTCAGAGCACTCAAAGCAGTCCTGGAGCGCCTCCATGGCCCCCTCAGACCACACCCTCACCTGTTTCACTGTGGGTTTTGCTCTGATCAGCAGGGGCCTGTATGCAGAGATTAGCATAACAGATAGGTGGTCTGAAGAGCCGAGGTGGGGGTGGGTGGCTGCTCTGAATGCATCTTTTATATTGGTGTAAACCAAGTGGAGTGTTCTCTCCCCGAGTTGGGAAATCCACGTGTTGGTAAAAATGAGGGAGAATAGTCTTCATATTAGCCTGGTTAAAGTCCCCAGCAATGATGAAAACACCCTCTGTATGCGTGGATTGCAGCTCACCGATTGTTCGATAGAGAACGCTCATGGCCTCTTTAGTATTAGCGCTGGGAGGCACATACACAGCAGTGATGCTAACAACAGTAAACTCCCTGGGCAGGTAGAAGGGTCTGCAGTTAACAGTCAAAAGCTCGATGTCCGAAGAGCAGAAGCTGGCGACAGATCTAGCACTTTTACACCAGTTGTTGTTGATGTAAACACACAGCCCACCCCCTCGGGATTTACCGCTTAGTTCGCTGTTTCTGTCGGCGCGGAATGTAGCGAGCCCCTCTCCAGGCTAACGGCATTGTCCGGTATTGATGAGTTCAGCCATGTCTCCGTCAGGATGAGAGGGCAGCAGTTTCTAAACTCCCACTTTGAAGAGAGTCCCAATTGTAAATGGTCTATTTTGTTATCCAGTGAGCGGACGTTGGAGAGGAAGATGGATGGAAGCGGCGGTCTGTAGGGGTTAGCTTTTAGCTTAGCCGTTAGCCCACCTCGACAGCTGCGATTCCACCGCCGGTCACACCGCCGACGCTAACTCCTCCTCCGGCGTGGGTTGCCCGGCGAGTCCGCTGCATCGCGAGCATCTGGGACTTGTGCCCGAAGCACTCCGAGGCTACGTAAACAGTCTAGGGTTGTTGTGGCTACGAGTCCAAAAACACTTGATGACCATAACTCCAGCAGGCGCTGGCGATCATATACTAACCTAATGGATGGATAAACGAATCTTTGTGTTGTTTGTAGCGTCCTAGGCGGCATATTTTGGATAAATGCTTGCAGGTTGTCGAGACCCGTAGCAGCCGCACCCGACGAGGGCGCCTCCATTTTGAAGTATGGTATGCTAACGTGACATATACACAAACGAGGAGCTGAGAACGGGCCTGACGTAACATTCAGAGTTATTCAAATAAGTATTACATATATAACACGTTTATCAAACCATCTGTGTCACTCCAATTCATGAAATCCATCGATCGTCCTTTATGTAAATAATGCCGCGTATGCGCCGCATATGCGCCGTGCCGCTGACATCGGACTCGTTGTAAGTTGCATTTCTAATTATTCCACAGACCCATATAACGATATATAAAGTATATTTCAAATAATTATCATATAACAACAATATTATCAAACCATCTGTGTCACTAACCATTAAATCCATCGATCAAATTCGTCGTCCTTTGTCAACAACGCCGCGCGCGCGTCGCACAGATCGAGTATATAACTATACTGTAGCGTTAACAAAGTACAAGGAAAGACGTGGGTATGGTAAACGGCTCTTTATTTAACAAAACAAGAGTTCAACGAGCCAACAACTACTGAACTGTAATGATAAAACATATACAAGTTGCTACACGAAATAATATATCAAATAACTATTACATAAATCAGTTTTTCAAACCTTGTGTCACTGCAAATCATTAAATTCTTCAAACGTGGGGCCCTTCATCATCTTCGTCATCCCATGATCGAATCCTTTGACCTTTATATGAACAACTGCCGCGCGGCACCGGTGACGTCACTTGCAGTTCAAATGACAGTAATCCCTTGCTACGTCGCGGTTCGTTTATCGCGGTCTCACTACATCGCGGATTTTTTAATTTTGAAAATTTGTGAAAAAAAATCACATATAAGTCGCTCCTGAGTATAAGTCGCCCCCCCCCCACCCAAAGTATGAAAAAAAACGCGACTTATAGTCTGAAAATTACGGTATATGTTCGAGTAGGACCTGTGACATACTATGTTGTAGTGTGCGGTGTCAATGCAATGCTGATGATGCCAACAATCGTAAAAGAATAATGGTTCTTGACGTCTATCAGTGTGTGTATGCAGTGAAAATGTCAACAAGATAATTCACACCTACATAATATGTAATGGAGTTAAAACGAAGTCATGGGGAAACGTACGTTTTTCGATATCTGGTTGTAGGACGCTACATTCAAAGACTCACAGCGACCGAACACCACTCACACACCTCTAATGAAGTCAAAGTCAAAAAGTCAAAGTCCGGTTTATTGTCAATTTCTTCACATGTTAAGACACACAAAGAGATCAAAATTACGTTTCCCACCGTCCCACGGTGAGTAGACACATCACACAACACATACAAGCAAATAGCACGAAGAGTAAAAACAATAGATAAGAGCGATGATAAGTAATAAGCAAATAACCCAATAAATAAACAATAAATAAATAAATAGACAAATAAGAGGAGCAAAATGGAGAAAGCGTGCATACAGCAGACAGCCAGAATATAGCGCAAAAGAACAGGACGTTACGCAGCTGAGGGTGGAGGGGGGAGAGAATTCAGGATCCTGACAGCTTGGAGTATGGAGCTGTTGGTGAGTCTGGTGGTGCGGGAGCGCAGGCTCCTGTTCCTCTTCCCAGAGGGCAGAAGATCAAACAAAGAGTGTGTGACTCACATCACACACAATTGCGGTCGCCTTGCGGGTGAGATGGGAGGTGTAAATGTTCTTCAGGGAGGGGAGTGAAGCACCAATGATCTTACTAGCCATGTTAGCTATGCGCTGCAGGGCTTTCATATTGTAGTCAGTGCAGCTACCACCCCACACAGCGATACAACTGGCGAGGACGCTCTCAATGGTGCCACGGTAGAATGTGGTCATGATGGCAGGAGGAGCACTTGCCTGAGTTTCCGCAGAAAGTACAGGCGGCGCTGAGCTTTCTTCGCCAGCGACACAGTGTTGGTGGTCCAGGAGAGGTCCTCACTGATGTGCACCCCTAGGGATCTGGTGCTGTTCACTCTCTCTACCACAGCACCGTCGATGGTCAGCGGCATGTGTTGGGTGTGACCCTTCCCGAAGTCAACAACAATCTCCTTCGTCTTGCTGACGTTCAGCAGGAGGTTGTTGTCCCTGCACCACGTGGCCAGAAGGTCGACCTCCGACCTGTAATTAGTCTCGTCGCCCCCGGTGATGAGACCCACCAGAGTAGTGTCGTCAGCATATTTCAGCACACGGTTGCTGCTGTAGTTTGCAGTGCAGTTATGCGTGCAGCAGGGTGAAGAGCAGCGGACTGAGCACGCAGCCTTGGGGGGCCCCCGTTGTCAGCGTGATGCTGATATTGTCGCCAATACGCACTACCTGAGGCTTCTGACAGAGTAAGTCCAGTAGCCAGTTGCAAAGCCAGGTACCGAGGCCTAGCTTGTCGAGTTTGCAGATGAGACGCTGTGGAACAATGGTGTTGAATGCAGAACTGAAGTCCACAAACAACGATCTCACATACGAGTCTCTTTTCTCCAGGTGGGTGAGGGCAGAGTGGAGGGGGGAGCAGATGGCATCCTCAGAGGACCGTTTGGCTCGGTACGCAAACTGAAAGGGGTCTATGGTGGGGGGGAGAACGTACCTGACGTGCGCCATGACAAGCCGCTCAAAGCACTTCATGATGATGGGTGTAAGTGCCACAGGGCGGTAGTCATTGAAGAAGGAAGGAGCAGTTTTTTTTCAGCACAGGTATGATGGTGGCAGCCTTGAAACATGACGGGACGATGGCCTGCTGCAGGGAAATGTTAAAGATGTCCGTGAAGACATCCATCAGCTCCTCAGCGCAGTCCTTCAGCGCTCGGCCCGGGATGTTGTTACAGGTACGCCCGCCGCCTTACGGGAGTTAATAGCGGCAAGCGTCCTCCTCACGCTAACAGCACAGAAGCACAGGGGCTGTTCGGAGGGGTTTTCAGCGGGCAAGTGCTGTTCTGAGCGTCGAAGCGAGCAAAGAAGCGGTCCAGCTCGTTGAGCAGAGGCACATCTCCCTCACAGCTCTGCGGCGCGGGCTTGCAGTCCGTGATGGTCTGAATGCCTTGCCACAGGTTCCGTGCATCCCTGCTGTCTGTGAGCGGTAATCTTGGAATAAAACACATTTTTTGCTTCCTTGATGCCCCGGGACAGGTTTGGCATAGGAGAGCACGTCTGCAATATGTTTATTGACTTGGAAATAGCAGAAAGCTTTGCGTGACCTTTAGTTATGTAGCAGGACGAGAACGGCTACATAATCAAGTTTGCTTTAGCGCCATACTTCAAGAAGAAGCGAGTTACAGGGGTCAACAAAACCAGACCATTCGTCCTCACGTTCGATGAAATTCTAAGTAAGTGTTCAAAGAAATAACAAATGGACATACTACAGATTCGTTTTTTAGTGACTGACTGTGGGACTTCAAGGTACTTTGGTTCCAAATTCCTGGGAGATGCAAGGGCAGATAATCTGTTACAACACATCAAAGTTAGTGTATTTTCATGTGTAAAAGAATGAACCAAGAATAAATAATAAATATAATAGAATACAATACACCCCTCCGTGAGTCGTCACCTTATCATGGTGGAGGGGTTAGCGTGCCCCTATGATCCTAGGAGCCATGTTGTCTGGGGCTTCATGCCCCTGGTAGGGTCACCCATGGCAAAAGGGTCCTAGGTGAGGGGCCAGACAAAGCACGTCTCAGAAGACCCCTCATGATGAAAAAGACAAATGGACCTAGTTTTCCTTCGCCCGTCCGCGGGTCACCGGGGCCCCCCTCTGGAGCCAGGCCTGGAGGTGGGGCTCGAAGGCAACCGCCTGGTGGCCGGGCCTTCGCCCATGGGGCCCGGCCAGGCATAGCCCGAATACAAAATGTGGGTCCCCCTTCCCATGGGCTAACCACCTGTAGGAAGGGCCAAATGGGTCGGGTGCAAAGTGAGCTGGGCGACGGCCAAAGGCAGGGAGAACCTTGGCGGTCCGATCCCCGGCTGCAGAGGCTGGCTCTAGGGACATGAGAGGTGAGATGAGGTGGCTCGGGCATCTCATCAGGATGCCTGCTGGACGACTCCCTGGGGAGGTGTTCCGGGCATGTCCCACCGGTGGGAGACTCCGGAGACGACCCAGGATGCGCTGGAGAGACTATGTCTCTCGGCTGGCCTGGGAACACCTTGGGATCCCACGGGATGAGCTGGATGAAGTGGCTGGGGAGAGGGAAGTCTGGGAGTCCCTCCTAAAGTTGCGGCCCCCACGACCCAACCCTGGATAAGCGGAAGAAGATGGATAGATGGATGCATCCGGAAGTCATTCTCCATGGCCTCGCCGAACTCCTCCCACGCGCAGGTTTTTACCTCAGCAACCACCGAAGCTGCGTTCGGCTTGGCCATCCGGTACCTGTCGGCTGCCTCCGGAGTCCCACAGGCCAAAACGGCTCGATAGGACTCCTTCATCTTGACGGCATCACTTACCACCATCCCTTACCACCAGCGGGTTCGGGGGTTGCCGCCACGACAGGTACTGACCACAGCTCCGGTCGGCTGCCTCAACAATGGAGGCACAGAACATGGTCCACTTGGACTCAATGACCCACACCTCCTCCGGGATGTGGGAAAAGCTCTGCCAGAGGTGGGAGTTGAAGCTCTTTCTGACAGGGGAACTTAAAACAATTTTCAAAATGTTTTAACTTCAAACTGCTTCCGATGAGTCACGCTTGAGATAACCTATTGCCCTCATTTCACCCAGTAAACCTTGGATTCTCACTTTAGGCCTCCCCAATTGGGCGACCATCTTGGTCAGGACATGAGGTATAAAGGGAAATGTGCTTTCAGCGGTTAGCAAACATATTTTTTAAGGTTGTGTGAAACATATAATCATATCAATATAATATCTAGTATTGGAGTGCTTGTGTGGATTGGTGGGGGGTGAGGAATGTGCAGGCACACTGCATGAACTTGTTTTCTTCTAAGAGTTATGGAACAGGCCCAGGAAGGGAGTACCAGACAGGCAGTACGAGATGGCACGGAACGAAGGGAGTACCAGACGATAACACCTCGAGGTCGGTGAGGAACGAGAACAAAGAACAATACCACGTCCAGGTGGTTGGGCTTCGAGAGGAAAACAACCAACCCCCTGACCACAGTGATGACACCTCGACGGGGAGGAGATGACCATCGACCAATCATCACACAATATTTTGCATGCTTTAATATTCATATTGTGTTTCTTTAAAACTGGGCAACCCGGAAGAATGTGTCGTCTTTTGGTGGTCACAAAAACGCACGAGTTTTAGTGTGAGGGACCCGGGACCCAGGCCTGTATTAGTGCGCTTTGTTAGGAATAAACATTTGGTAAATTTGGTCTGATTGATCTACTGGTCTTCTCTTTGACAGAACGAACTCGCAAAATTGTTAGGTGCGCCAGTGTGTGGATTAGGACATAGAAACTTGTGTTAAGTGTTGATCATAATTTGGAGTCAGATCAATAGCTAAAATCCGTATCCTAACAATTTCTTGGTGACCCCGACGTGATGTCAAGAGAAGGGTAATTGGCAATTCGTGGTCTGTATCCAGGACACCGGACAGCGTCTGGGACGCTGTCTCTCGGTCGGCGAACCGTTTGGGAATAAAGTGCACAACGTTGAGCTGGTACAACGTCTCCTCAACCCTGAGCGCTCATCACTGATAAGGTAAGCAGAATACCTGTTACTATAAGTCGAAATTCTGCAAATTGAAAGAGGAAATTTAAGAGGAGACTGTTGTTCAGATCAAATAAAGTGTGCAAGAGATACATACGGCGAATAAGTTTGGAACTTACGTGTGTGACGTGTACGGTAAAGTCAGGGACTTACGCGTATTACGAATAGGTCCGGGACCTAGCCTAGTCGTGGCGGACAAGGGTACGTTGACGAGCGTATTCAGATAGCCAGGTTTTTTTTGAGATCCTGGGAGCTGTGAGGCTCTCCCGAAAACATCCGGTGGTAACAGTTCCTTCTGTGAGAGATCAGACCGCTAAAACATCCAAAATGCCCCAAATTGATAGGAGTGTGTGTGAGATAGTGTGTGTGATGAGAGGAGTGCGTGTGCTGAGAGGAATGAATGGAGTGAGATAGTGTGTGTGATGAGAGGTGTGTGTGCGCTGAGAGGAATGAATGGAGTGAGATTAAAAGAATGTATGCAATGTGGTAGCGTAAATTGTGAGTGGCATTGACAGAAAGAAAGTGGCAAAGGAGCGTGTGAGACGAAAGTCTTCGCGAAATTGGAAGCTGACAAATTGTTTCAGAGTTTTTCAACAATTTGGGACATGGAACGTTTCTCACGGCAATTGCAGCAAAAAGAGAGTCAGGTGCTGAAAAGAAAGCTCTCCTTAGAAGACAAGCAGAAAGGGGCCGGCTGGCGTGAGCGCAAGGTGCTCGAGAAGCACATTAGGGAGAGAGAGGAAGAGCGACGCTCTTTGCACAATGTGGCAACAGTTGCAACAGCTTTGTTTGCCACTCAGAAGAAACTGCCCGTAGAAAGTGTTGTTAATGTGAGAAAAGCAGAGGAGGTAGAGAAAGCTGACATAGACTTAGTGCTGAGAACGAGGAGCTAAAGAAGAAAGTTGAGCAAGTTGATGAGCAGCGTAGATGTTAAAATGGGTAACGGAAAAGCGAGACAAGACGTGAAGAGCAAGTGGAGACAGAAAGAGCGTTCACAGCAAGACTGAGGAGGGAGGTGCCCTTGCCACAAGTAGCAGTAGCAGTAGTAGTTTGAAAACATTAAAATGACTTTCCCACAACCCACCGATTTGGCCCCCACTATGTTTCCTTATGATGTGAAAATGTCACCTGCCCAACATTATGTAACATGTGTGGAGAGTTGGATTGAAACCACAGGTTCCATCCGACTCTCACGCACGGGGCAGAGGTGCTCTTCTGGACGGCGCTGGTGGATGGACTTCCGCCAGATGTGAAGAAGCAGCTAATGTCAGACCCTGACATTCTGGTTTGTGCCGAGGAACGATTTAAACGTCATCTTTTGCATCACTGCAGAATGTTTACTGAGTCACAAGCTAAAGTTGATAACGAGACAGACGCATTATTCAAACAGTTGTTGAAATTATAGTTGGCAAAAATGCATGGTGAAGCTAAACAGTCTAAATCACAGAAAAAGGAAATGCAAATGTCACAGGCTCCTCAGGTGGTGGGACGCGGAAGGGGCCAGTTCCGGGGCGGATACAGAGGCCGGGGAGGGTGCACCTGCTTACCCGGGGAGGGCGACATACAAAAACCATTCGCCCAACGCATGCTTCATCTGCGGCAAAACCGATCACTGGGCAAGAGAATGCCCGCAGTATCGACCGCACGGAGCCGCCCGCCCAGCCGGAGGCCCGACACATCAACCTGAGGCGCCGATGCAACAAGCAGGAACAGCTCCGTCTGGTGAACGGCCCTGGCAACAGCCACAAACACACGGAGGTCAGTACTACCAACATGATGATCTCTGGTGTGGACAATTTGAATAGGGCAGCCCGGGGAGCAAGAGAAGCAGTGGCCCAGCGGAGTCAATGCTTCATGTGACAGTGGAGGGAAAACCTGTGCAGATGCTGGTGGACACAGGAGCAGCTTATTCATCAATAAACACTGCCCTTCCTGTATCCTCACCGTCAAAGAAAACAACAACTTTAGTCGGCTTCTCGGGAAAACCACAAACTCTGCCTTTTACCAAACCACTTGAAACTGTGATCACCCGGACGGGGTGTAGACTGTGGCACAAATACATCCATTCCACAGACACTCCGATCAATTTGATGGGGAGGGACTTGTTGTCAGCTGTTGGGCCAGAGGGAGTGATTATTCAATTTCCAGATGGCGTCAGCATCCAGTGCTCACAACAAATACAACAACATGGCTGGAGCCAGAGACCCCTGCTGGTGGTGGTGTGTTCTCGACCTACCTACTGTGGAAACCCTGGATCTGCTCACTGACGCCATACCACCCACCTGTTGATCCTTTGCATTGCACTCTATATTATGACCGAAAAAGTGATGATGTATATCGGGATTTGTTTGAAAATATTGCACATGTGGGATTTAACTTCATCACGCATTTTGATTGGTAAAGCTGGGAGCAGAGGTGATCATTGATTTCACCGACATGTATACAAGAGTGAATGGGAAACGCTTTTTGCTTGTGTTGGTTGACGCTTACTCAGGCTGGCCTGAGGCATATCCGTGCTCGAAAGAAGATTCTGCTGCTGTGATCAAGGCTTTGATCACCCATTACATCCCCACGCATGGTTTTCCCACCCTGATCCGCTCTGACAATGGTACACACTTTAACAACAAAGCCTTGGCCAAGGTGGAATCAATTTTGGGTTTGAAGCATCGATTCGGCTGTGTCTACCATCCTCAGAGCCAGGGCAAAGTTTGAAGAACCGGACTTTGAAGGAAAAAACTGGCCAAAATTATTGCTCAAATGAGAATGAATTGGCTCCAAGCGATTCCGCTTGCCTTGTTGTCTGTGCGGCAATCTGTTAACAGGCACACTGGATTTGCACCGTTTGAATTGATGACAGGTCGTCTAATGCCGGGACCAGCAACGACGCTCGTCCCACCGGAGGATGTTACGGTACCAAATTGGTCTCATACAGCATAAGGGTCCTATTTGTCTGCTTTGGTGTCCAGTGTTTCTGCACAGATTGGAGAGAAAACCGCTGCGGCGGAGGAAGGCGTGTCGGTGGAGAAACAGCTCACATGTACACGTCTACGTCAGAGTCATCTCCAGAAAGTGGACGGAGCCCAGGTGGAAGGGCCCCATTTCGTGTCTTGGCCAGGACGTCTCACGCGGCCCAGAGCGACTTCAAAGGACGCCGGTGGTATCACTACTCACACCTACGTCGGGCCCCAGAGTTTGTTCCGTCAGGATGAAGGTATTCTTGTTTGGCCGTGTCCCGGACCCGGCCAAAGGGGGGAGACAGAAGGAGAAGGAGCAGCAATACGGAAAAGTAAAGGGGAGGGCTCGAAAGGTTTTTCGGATTTTTCAGAATTAATTTTAGTAGTGCTATTTTTAGTAAGTTGTCTTTTTGTGTGGACATTGATGACAATTGATGAGACTATCCAGCAGAAAACGTCCCAGATTCAAATTTCACCCACCTATAGACAATATTGATGCAGAGGAAAAGTAGTTTTTGAGGCTGAGGTGAACACAACAGAAGAGCTCTCACGAGAGGAACAGGGAGGTTTGAGACAGAGATGTGACAGCGGAAATTGGCAAACGTAAGTCACGTTGTTTAATTGGACAGAGACAAACCAAACGTTACAGGACAAATTGGAAAAGTACCAGAGAAGGGTGTGGAAGAAGCAAATTGAACAGGTAAGGGAAATATTGGATTTAGCCCCACCAGACAGAGAAGGGACATGTATTCACCAATGTAAAGAGGATGGACGGTTTGTAGTTGCTTCATGTCATGGACAAAAGAAGTTAACATATGGAAAAATGTGGTTGTTTTATTTTATTTATGGTTTTTCAATGCTTAGGGAATGAGTTTGGTTTGTCCTCGGTTGAGAGGGCATTGGAGAGTCACGGCATACAATTATTCACTAAAAAAGAAAGCCCGTTTTTGACAACCACGTGACTCAACAAAATATGACATGTTTAAAGTTAAAGGGGACCGGCATAAGTATTGGGACAATAGATTCCACATGGTGCAAATTCAATTTGTCACTGACTGTAACCTCTCCTCTCTCTCGTGCAGACATCTGGTTGTGGTGTGGTGATGACAAATTATATGATCGCTTGCCAAAGAATGCATCAGGTATCTGTGCCCTCGTGTCTTTGATAATGCCTGTGGTGGTTGTCCCCATTGAAATACAGAATCTCAATTGGGACCTGGAGTCCCCATTGGCGGAGCTCCTGAAGCGAGCCAAAAGAGACGTTTTGCCCCGTGGTTGAGCGACGACGATCCAACATATATTGACGCTATAGGAGTGCCCCGGGGTGTACCAGATGAGTATAAACTCGTTAATCAAGTGGCCTCGAGATTCGAAAGTATCTTCCTATGGATCACCCCCAATAAAAATGTAGACCGTATTAATTACGTTCATTACAATGTCCAACGACTGGGTAATTATACAGCTGAATCATTTGCCGCAGTTCATGAACAATTGGCCGCAACGTCATTAATGGCGTTCCAAAATAGAATTGCGTTGGACATGCTATTGGCTAAGGAACATGGTGTGTGTGGAATGTTTGGTGATGCATGTTGTACTTTCATCCCAAACAACACGGCACCAGGGGGACGACTGACCAAGGCGTTGGAAGGACTAAGGACACTGAATAAAAAGATGAAAGATCATTCAGGTGTACACACCGATATTTGGTTTGATTGGATGAAAACGTTTGGAAACTGGAAAGGGCTCATCATGTCTGTGCTTGTTGCTGTGGCTATTTTTACTACAATTATGATGTTATGCGGTTGTTGTTGTGTTCCATGTATTAGATCACTCACTGTCCGGTTGATCGAGAAAACCGTTGGCCCGTTGCCACCGATGGGCCAATATACCCTGGTGGCTCAACATGAGCCACGGGAGGAAGGAAGGACCGATAGCGCGCTGGTAGCTGTATGTGCTTTCAGCGGTTAGCAAACATATTTTTTAAGGTTGTGTGAAACATATAATCATATCAATATAATATCTAGTATTGGAGTGCTTGTGTGGATTGGTGGGGGGTGAGGAATGTGCAGGCACACTGCATGAACTTGTTTTCTTCTAAGAGTTATGGAACAGGCCCAGGAAGGGAGTACCAGACAGGCAGTACGAGATGGCACGGAACGAAGGGAGTACCAGACGATAACACCTCGAGGTCGGTGAGGAACGAGAACAAAGAACAATACCACGTCCAGGTGGTTGGGCTTCGAGAGGAAAACAACCAACCCCCTGACCACAGTGATGACACCTCGACGGGGAGGAGATGACCATCGACCAATCATCACACAATATTTTGCATGCTTTAATATTCATATTGTGTTTCTTTAAAACTGGGCAACCCGGAAGAATGTGTCGTCTTTTGGTGGTCACAAAAACGCACGAGTTTTAGTGTGAGGGACCCGGGACCCAGGCCTGTATTAGTGCGCTTTGTTAGGAATAAACATTTGGTAAATTTGGTCTGATTGATCTACTGGTCTTCTCTTTGACAGAACGAACTCGCAAAATTGTTAGGTGCGCCAGTGTGTGGATTAGGACATAGAAACTTGTGTTAAGTGTTGATCATAATTTGGAGTCAGATCAATAGCTAAAATCCGTATCCTAACAGGTACAATACACCTTCTTGACCCTAGGCACTCTTAGTGGGGTGGCCATCTTGGCCAAAGTATCAGGTACACCCCGCATTCTTGCACCTGGGCCTCACCAGTGGTGTGGCTGTGTTGGACAGAATAATATGTAAACCCCACATTCTCGTCACGGCGTGTCTTCCATGTCATCGGAGCATATGGCATCCCGCTGTGGGTATGGTGGCATTGAGAAGCCAGAGGACCTCCATGGTTCACCAAATGAAGACAAGCAGTTGTAGCATTACCTCATTCCCTTGCATTTGTTCAGTATATTAATGATGTCATCCTCCAGCTGCTGTCTGAATGTCCATCTATCATTGCCGCAGTTGTCTATGTTGAAACGTGCAACCCCAAACTGCAGTAGTTGAAGAAACTTAAAGGGGGACCCTCTCTTTTTGGATGTTTTTGATCATCAAGATGCATCCACCAGCTTAAGTCCCAAAAGGTGTGAGAAGAATAAACCATGTTTCCCTTGCCTAAGTCATGTTCTTTGTTTGTTTGGTTGTGATTTGGATTTTGGATTGTTTTTCTTGGCCTTTGTGTCAGTGATATGATTTTCTGGTGTCCTTTGTATGTCTTGTTAGATCATTGCTCCCACGTGTTCCTACATCAACTAGGGGAATCAAAATCGAAAATGTACGTCCTATGGATCCCCCCCGCCCCACACACACACATAAACAAACAGTGACAGGGTGTTTGTAAAGTATATTTTACATCATGATTCAGAGGGATTTGCCTACACTAGTGTCATACATGGAGTGCTGATTTTGTCGGTATGTGCCTTAATCAAATACACCAAAATTGGGCCTGCATCTGGAATTAGAACGTTTATCCAGGCTAAAATTGAGTCTACATTTTCAAAATTTGCAGATGCGCTGGTGAACGAGGCAGTGGTACCAAATTCACACGTTAAACTAAACCATTGCTCCTGCATGAAAATGTTAATGTGGCCACTTTATCGCCAAGCACAGATTACTTCAATACATTTTCAGGTACGTCAGGGGCACCATGCCCAGTTAAGGCAAATATAGCCCACTCACGCTAATCTAGACTTGTGCTGATACAAAAATGACGTTAAGCCTATTTTTACACCAAGTGCACAGGTGCTAGTCTACCAGAATAGGGCCCTTTATGTGTGAACATGCACAAAAGAAATTGTGATTTTTCTTTCAAGATTTTGACTGTGTATCAGGAAGCTGAGTGGGAATCTGAGTTGTAGCTGCCTAATGATGTCTGCTGTGTATTGCTTCTTAGCCTACTGCTCTCTACATTTGTCATAATCACTGGCGGTTTTCTCATTAGTGGAGCCCATTAGCCATTAAACCTCTATCTGCCTCTTATCAGGCCACCACCACTGCATTACCAGGCTCAGTGCATGCACGCAAGTAGGCACGCACATACGTGCAGGGATGCGTGCACGAATGTGAGCGCACACACACGCACGTAATCACATACACGTACACATTTGCCGATACACCCACACACATTCCACATATACAAAGATTTACAAATAATCAAAATATGCAGCACAAGAGAATAACACTGCGAATGCCATGATGTTGTTCGTCTTTTGCACCATGTAGCCCAAGAATCTCAAATCTTCTTTAACATCACACATCTAACTGAATGAATCTAGTAGTGCAGGCATCAGTTACAAAGCACACCCATCCTAATCTGGGTCCATTAGCAATATCAGTCCCTTTCCAGTTGCTGAGCTTTGTTATGCTGTCAGGATGACCAATGATGTCACACCTCTGCCTGATTCATGATGACGACCCTGAGATCACGTGTGATGGAAGCATCGGGCCAAATGAGCAAATGCGCCCCACCAACCTATTATATTCAATTTATCTAACTGAACATCTAGCGGGAGCACTTCTTTCCAACATTGTGATGCTATCACAGATGGTTTGGAGGCTTTGACTCCATGGCTGAGGCTATCTGTGACAACTTTGAAACTGGAGCTGATGTTAACACGTCACACAGATAGGAAATATAGAATACAATATAAATGGAGCCCTTTAAAAGCACATGGATTCACTTGTGATTTGTCTGTAATAAATAAAACATTGTTCAAAATGTATCATGGAAAAGTTGTTCTAAACTGCGGATAAGCGAAGGAAGCAATCAATACCATGATTAAAAAACAAAGTCACACCCCACACTCATTTATCCCGGGTTAGGTCCTTCATTGGCTGGATTTTGGGCATTTGGTAGGAAACAAACCTACTCCATCTCCGTAAACGATAAACGCATGCACCAATCCACTACCAGTGTAAAACTCAAGAACATGGTAACATTTAACAACGGGCCTCTTGGGAAAGTCAAATCTGACTTTAGGACTTTCCTTAACCTTTGTAATCCGGTAAAGAATAACATATAAAGGCGCTTCTCTTCGAACATAGAAAAGGAATGCACTGTTTCAAATTAATTAAAATCCACTTTCCCAATCCAAGGTCATCCCGCGACAGTGACTATTACTGATATTACTAGAGAACCTAACCTACAAAATATTTGCTGAATAATATGGAAAAAAACATTTTAGTATATTTAATAGATTATACACTTCAAGTCTTTCCACGGCAATTCCAAAAAAGATAGAACCGTATTTCCTGCACCCTAAGGCGTAATTAAAAGTGTTTCCTTTTCTAAAAACTGATGGGGCACCTTTAATTAAGGTGCACCGTTCATGTGGGCTGAGTTCCAAAATCTGTATGTTGTTGAGCAACTGCCGAAACAGGGCCATAATACATAAGTTGACAGCGATCAGAGAATACTACATAGTATGCAAAATACATGACATGACAGCAATGAACCAATCCAAACCAAGTACGTACGGTGGAGTTGTAAACCAGTCATCAGAACATTATGTTATACGTAGAGTACGTACTTACCTCTGTGACTAGTACCGTATTTTCCAGACTATAAGTCGCTCTGGAGTGCAAGTCACATAAAATGCATAATAAAGAAGAAAAAAAACATATACATGTATAAATCGCACCGGAGTACAAGTCACATTTTTGGAGGGGACTTTATTTGACAAATTCCAACACCAAGAACAGATAGGCAATATACATGCACCCGATGAACCAATCAGAGGACATCATTTTTTACGTCGATCAGGGTGGTAAACCAATCAGACGACTGGACGTGACACGTAGAGGAGTACTTACCTTTGCCACCGTTGGTAAATAAACACTATTGTTTGAGCAAAGTACATACCTCCGCCACCATTGATACCAATCAGAGGACACTTTGTTTGACGTATTTCGGCGAGGTAGAGCAATCAGAGGACTGGACGTGACACGTAGAGGAATACGTACCTCTGCCACCATTGGTAAATAATACTATCGTCCGTGCAAAGTACGTACCTCCGTGGCCATTGATGCATATTGGCCCAAATATAAGACAACCCTGATTAGAAGACGACCCCCTCTTTTTCAAGACTCAAGTTTGAAAAGAAGACTTTTTGAACACCAAATTAAATTTTTTATACAGAAAATAATTACAGTACATCTGAAACAAATGATTATAACAATATATTCCAGAGAAAAAGAATGTTATTTTCCTACTTCAAATCATGCAAAAACTGTCTATCACATCTTAATATCTGAACATTTAAACATGTAAACTCAAGTACAATCACATTTGTAAATGAATGGCTTCTGGTTTTTCTGTTGTCTGTTATCTCTTCTCTTATTTTCTTACCTTTTCTTTCTTAACGCTATTTTTTATTTTTTTTGTCTTCGTGCTACCGCTATTAATATTTTTCTTCTTTTTGACAGGGGTTTGCTTTGGCTTGGGGAGTTAAGATCACCATTCGCTTTAAAGATATCTGGCGCCATCTAGCGTTGTGAATGGGTATAATGTCTAGACCCCGTTTGTATGAGACCCCCACTTTTTCAGTCTTATTTCAATGCAAAAAAACACCGTCTTATATTGGGGCAGTACAGTACTACCGTTTGTGCAAGTCTGTAAATTTCTTTTGTGTGGCTTCCGCCATACAGAGACATAATAAACAGCCATAATATGTAGACCCGATGAACGAATCAGGGGACATTACGTTTTATTTCGATCAGGGCGGTAAACCAATCAGAGGACTTCACGTAAGACGTAGAGTACGTACCTCCGCCGCCATTGATAAATACAATCGTTTGTGCAAAAAACCCAGCATTAGGACCTTCTAAAATGGCATATCTATATATAAACTATATATCGAATAACTATAACATAAATAGCAATTTTACCATCCTTGTCACTACAAATCATTAAATCCATCAAAATCTTCGTCCTCTGTGTCAGTTAAAAAAAATGCTGCTGCTGACTCCGGAAGTAAATGCGGGGTTGATGTCTGACTCATCGTCAGTTGTGGTTCCAATAATTCCACAGACCTATATATCTATATATAAACAGTGTCAAGTCAAGTTTATTTATATAGCCCTGATTAAATTTTTTCGTACGTGTGAGCAGTCTCGCCGCAGCATTTTGTATTAACTGTAGACTTTTAATACAGGGAAGACCAGGGAATAATGCGTTACAGTAGTCAAGGCGTGACATAATAAACGCATGTATAATAGTTTCCGCATCACGAGTCGAAAGAATCGGACGAATCTTAGTAATATTACGTAGGTGAAAGAACGCAGTTCCAGTTATGTTCTTAATGTCTTTTTGATAGGAGAGCGTTTGGTCAAATATAACCCCGAGATTAGTTGTGGCACAGGTGTTGAACTCAAAGTCCAGCGGCCAGATACGGTCCGCCACAGCATTTTCTGTGGCCCGCAAAGACAAATTGTGCATCTTAACTTGTTTCATTACTAAAATTGCAAATTGTTTTCCCTTTAAAAAAAATCTTCTTTTTAAAATATTTGAAAAGTTTCCACTCGTCTAATTTGAAAACAAATAATTTCTCAGTTTGTTTTGTAGCTTAAACTATCTACAATATGAGGTGTTCATACCTTTATTTGGCAGTTATAATGGAAAGGAAACTGTTGGAGTGAGCACCACTCTAACCTATTTGCAAGAACCACACAGGAGACAGTATATGCCTTTTGAACACTTGCAAATGGAGAGGTCGTTCGTCGCTGTGAATACAGCGATTTTCGAAAGAAGTCTGCCTTTGTCTCTTGCAAGAGCATATTTATTGAGAACAAGCAGGGTGGGGGTGACATTGGACATGTTTGGTGGTCACCTCAGCAACTGGTTAATCAGTGCGGAGAGTCCCAACTCATTGTTTTACAAGATTGTGGAAACAGAAACTAGTGGAGCATTTTGAATGACTAACTAAGCAAGATTGTTTCCACACCATTTGGAAAGTTTCAACAACTGAATGGTTAAACTTTTCAGAGTCAAGGAAAGGTTAGGGTTTAAACAAAGTTAATAATTCTAGTCTACATTCCAACATAATCATATGATCGAGATAATTTGTCAACCCTAACAGAAACTGTGACTATGATGCGGCCCATGACAAAAATGAGCTCTACACACCTGAGTAACAGTATCACTTTGAGTGATAGTAAACCACATTTACAGTGGTTTCTAAATATAAGTGATGATAACAAGCGGGACCAATTATCAACATCTCAGTTTTATCCGGGTTAAAACGTAGGAAATTGAGAGACATCCATTGTTTAATCTCTGCAAGGCACACCTCATGATTACAACAGTCCCGCGGATTTGACATCGATAACGTCATCTATAATTGGGTGTCATCCTCATAATATTGAAAACTAATGTATTTCCGTATTATGTCCCCAAGCGGAATCATATGAATACTAAATAGTATTGGTCCGAGTACCGATCCCTGCGGGACACCACGCGTAAGAGCTCAGAGGTTCCGTTGCCATGGATCACGCGGTGGGACCTCTCAGATAGATAAGAATTAAACCAGCAAAGTGCTGACCCTATATATTAAATCACTATAACAACCATCCATCCATTTTCTGTACCACTTTGTCCCCACGGGGGTCACGGGCGTGCCGGAACCTATCCTAGCAGTCATCGGGCAGTAGACGGGGGACACCCTGAACTGGTTGCCAGCCAATCGCAGGGCACACAGAGATGAATAACCATCCGCACTTGCACTCACACCTAGGGGCAATTTGGAGTGCTCAATCGACCTACCAAGCATGTTTTTGGGATGTGGGAGGAAACCGGAGTGTCCGGAGAAAACCCACGCGGACACGAGGAGAACTTGCAAACGCCACACAGGGAGGGCCGGAGATGGAAACGAACCCCCACCCTCCTAACTGTGAAGCGGACGTGCTAATCAGTGTGCCACCGAGCCTATGACTATAACACAAATAATTTTATCGAACTATCTGCATCACTCCAAACCATTAAATCCATCGAAATCTTCGTCCTCCATGTCACTTATCAAAAACGCCGCTGATAGTACATGCAGCACTGAGGTCAGACTCATTGTCAGTGTCGGTTCCAATTATTCCAAAGGCCTAGTGGCCTAGTGTGCCCTCATGCGGTTTAAAATGAAAATAACGTGAATTGTTCAACTATACTATGGTAAGTAAGTAATTTATTAATGATCAAGTAATACTGTGTTAAAAATTTCATATATAAATTGCTCCTGATTATAAGTCGCACCCCCGGGCAAACTATGAAAAAAACTGCGACTTATAGTCAGGAAACTACGGTAAATATTGGTTTGCATGAAACAAACAGCATCAGTTTGACCGCCAAAAATGGCAATGATGAATTTTCATCCTTACACGGCACAATTCAAGTTACAGGCCCCAGATATGCGGTGAAACATGGTAATAGAGCTGTTAAGGTTGAAGAACCGATGGACCCCTGGGTGACAAGAAAACCGACTGGCATGGCCCCACTGAAGAACTCGAGACCTGACTGAGTCCGGGACGACCAGACGCCGTGGAAGCACATTCCCTGGAGCAGGATGGGATCTTAATGCTTGTCTAACCACAGTCTCAATCTCCCAGGTGACCACGCCAACCACCTTAGTCTCCGGGAGGATGGCGGTTGGTTCTCCTGATTGGGGCTCCTTCGGGTGTAGCCGGGAAAGAGCGTCCGCCTTGGTGTTGCGGGAGCCAGGGCGGTACGTTAGTGTGAACTCGAACCGACTGAGGAAGCTGGCCCACCGAGCTTGTCGACCATTGAGGCGCTTAGTAGCACGGACGAATGTCAAGTTCTTATGGTCCGTCCAGATGGTGAAAGGCTGCTCCGCTCCCTCCAAGTAATGGCGCCACTCCTCCAGGGCAGCCACCACCGCCAGCAGCTCCCGGTTCCCGATATCGTAGTTCTCCTCGGCGGGAAGGTATCGGTGGGAGAAGAAGGCGCAAGGGTGAACCTTCTGGTCGGACGCTGACCTCTGGGAAAGAACAGCTCCCAACCCGGTATCTGAAGCGTCCACCTCCACAATGAACTGCCTCTTGTGGTCAGGCTGAAGCAGCACTGGAGCACTGGTGAACCTCTCCTTGAGGGACTGGAAGGCAGTGCGAGCAGCCTGGAACCAGATAAATGGCTGGGCGGGGGAGGTCAGCCTGGTGAGGGGTTCAGCCACTCCGCTGTAGTTCCGGATAAACCTCCTGTAGAAGTTTGCAAACCCAAGGAAACTCTGCAATTCCTTACGGGTTGTGGGTTCGGCCCAGTCCACCCGGTGGTGGACTGGGCCGAACCCAGGTCTGGATCTTGCGGGGATCAGCTCGAGTCCGGCCCTTCTCCACGATGAAGCCCAGGTAGTCGACAGAGTCCGAGTGGAACCGGCATTTCTCAGCCTTAACGAAGAGCCGGTTGTGGAGGAGGCGTTCTAAAACCCGGCGGACATGCCGGACATGCTCCTCGAGTGTCCTGGAAAAAATGAGGATGTCATCCAGGTAGACTACCACAAAGTCATCGAGCATGTCGCGGAGAACATCATTTATGAGTGCCTGGAATACTGCCGGGGCGTTGGTGAGGCCGAACGGCATTACCAGGTACTCATAAAGGCCATGGGGTGTCTTAAAAGCGGTCTTCCACTCATCCCCTCTCCGGATCCGGACCAGATGGTAGGCACTCCGGAGATCCAGCTTGGTAAAGACCGTTGCCTGAGTGAGGGGCTCGAGAGTGGAACTCATCAGAGGAAGGGGATATTTGTTCTTAATGGTTATATTGTTCAGTTGGCGGTAATCAATGCAGGGACGTAGACCACCGTCTTTTCTCTTCACAAAAAATAAACCAGCTGCCACCTGGGAGGACGACGGTCGAATGAGCCCTGCCGCCAACGACTCGGAGATGTATTCCTCCATGGCAGCCTTCTCAGGGATAGACTGTACAAACGGCTACCGGGCAGGGCAGCCCCAGGGCGGAGGTCAATAGCACAGTCATAAGGCCGATGTGGGAGTAGAGACTGAGCCCGGGTCTTGCTGAAGACCTCCCCGAGATCATGATACTCAGGAGGAACAGAGGAGAGGTCAGGAGCGGGAACACTGGAGGCAGTACGAGGGAGCGGACCAGGAGCAGCTTGAAGACACTGGGCATGGCAGGAGGGGCTCCACTCCAAGATTGTCCCAGAGGATCAGGCGATGTGTGGCTCATGCTTCATAAGCCAGGGGCGGCCCAGAACCACAGGGATTAATGGGGAATGGATGACAAAAAACTGGATTCTCTCCATGTGGTTCCCTGCAACGGTGAGAGAGAGAGCCGGAACGTTGTGTGACACTGGCCAGTCGTCGCCCATCCAGTGCGAAGGTCTTCGTGGGTCTCTCCAGTCTCTCTAGTGGGATATCGGCCTGGTTAGCAAATTCCGAGTCCAGGAAACACTCATCTGCCCCAGAGTCAATAAGCGCACCAACTGTGAGTCTCTGGCCGGCCCATGCGAGAGTAACGCTCACCAGCCGGTTAGCAGGAGTGGGGTTGCGGGAACAGGAAAGGCGGCTCATCAGGATCTCCCGAGGTCCTGGTGAGCCTAATCTTTTGGCAAGACTGGGCAGTTGCTGATACGATGTCCCTTCTGGCCGCAGTAGAGACAGAGGCCTGCCTTGAAACGGGCCTCTCGTTCCGCCGGAGTAAGGCGTGTGCGTCCCAGCTGCATAGGTTCCTCCCCGGTCAATGTCTGGGATGTGGCGGGAACCCTCAAAGGGGGATTAACATGAGCAAGGGTGCTGGTTGGTTGGGAAGTGGGCAGTGTTCCCCGCGGAGCTCGCTTGCGCCTCCTCTCCCGGAGGAGTCCATCGATACGAGTGGCGAGGTGGATCAGGTCGTCAAGGAAGGTAGGTTCCTCTCGGGTGGCTAGTTGATCCTTCACGGCGTCACTGAGACCCTTCTGGAAAGTGACACGAAGCGACTGGTCATTCCAACCACTCTCCGCCACGGCCAGCCTGAACTCCACTGCGTAGTCTGCAACACTGCCGCTGCCCTGCTGGATACTGCTTAGTCGCGTGCCAGGGTCCCGGCCATAGATGGGGTGATGGAAAACCTTCCGAAGTTCAGCCACAAAGTCCCGGTAAGAGAGGCAGAACCCGGCCCCCATGGACCAGGAGGCAGTAGCCCACTGTGCTGCCCGGCCTGTGAGGAGGTTGGTCATGTAAGCAACCCGAGCTGCATCGGATGAGAACATGCTTGGCTGATGAAGGAAGACCAGCTCACACTGCATGATGAATGTGGCGCAGGTCTCGAAGTTGCCGTCAAAAGGTCGTGGACTTGAGAGACAGGGCTCCCGGGAGGCATTGGGCCCCGTAGGGTTAGCTGGGGTGACGCCCACAGGGGCGGGGCCAGCTGGGACTGCAGGAACTGGTTGGCCCTGCGGCTGGATGCTGAGGGCCGCTGTGAGAGCCTGTAACTGCTGCAGAATCTCGGCCCCTTGATCCGCCAGCGCCGCCTGCTGGGCTGCCAGAGCTTCCACGGAGGCCCGCAGAGGCCGGACCTGCGCCCGAAGGCCCCGCACAGCCAAAAAGGCCTCCCGCAGTTGCTGCGTGTGGGAATTAGTTAACTGAATCTGCTTGAGGAGAGCAGCGTGGACTGGATTAGTTCCCACACTGTCTGTGCCGGCTGGGGTCGTCATGGCAGGTTCGTACTGTTAAGGTTTGTCTTCGACCCCAAACGCACGACACAACGGAAGTGAGACTTAGCCTTCAAAGGCGTGTTTATTTCTCAGAGTACAAGACAAGTCAGTCTAGGAGAACTCAGGAAATAAAGGCAACAAAGGTAATTCTCTTTAGTCTCTTGAAAAATCCACACAGGAAAAACTCGGGGGGGGGGGGGGGGAACTAGACTTGTAATTCACAAAAAGAAATCCACAGAAAGTCAGGAATTACCACAGGTGAGAGGAGGCTTGTAATCCAAGTCGAGAAGGAATCCAGCAGCAGCAGCTAGAGAGAGATCCTCACACTGGAGCTGACAACACAAACCTGCAACTGGTGACTGGGAAGCAGGCAGCTATATACCAGCCCTGCTGAGCTGATGAGCTGCAGGTGGTTAATTGCTGATTGGCCTCAGGTGCGAGATGAAGCACCTCTGGTCCTGGAAGGAGGCTTAGAGAGGCGGGTCCTAACAAGAGCTGTCACAAGAGAACACATTTACCAAGACTCTGAGGCAGCGTCAAGCGAGTTACGCGAGTTATATGAATGTATTGTGGATGCCCAGGTACAAGTATCGGCTTTAATTATTGTTCGAGCTTTCTGGACCAGCTCAGTGGCCTAGTAGTAAAGTGTCCGCCCTGAGACTGGAAGGTTGTGGGTTCAAACCCCGGCCGGGTCATACCAAAGACTATAAAAATGGAACCCATTGCCTCCCTGCTTGGCACTCAGCATTAAGGGTTGGAATTGGGGGGTTAGATCACCAAAAATGATTCCCGAGCGCGGCGCTGCTGCTGCTCACTGCTCCCCTCTCCCCCAGGGGATGGATCAAAATCACATGGGGATGGGTTAAATGCAGAGGACAGAGCCCTTTGAGACTGCTTGTGATTTAGGGCTATATAAACTTGACTTGATTGATTGATTGGAAAGCCGGGATCATTGCTGAAAAGCTCCGCCCCAAGGAGACTGACTCCAACAATGACAAGAGGGATCTTCGCATGTTTGATGGCGAACTTGCCTGGCTGTTTAATTTGTATTCAGGAGAAAAAGATTTTGATGGATTTGTGGATGAAGATTGTATAACAGGAACTGTTAGGGTTTATAAACTATCTTGATCGTATGATTATGTTGAGATGTAGACTAGAATGATGAATTTTGTTTGAACCTTTTACCTTTCCTTGACTCTGAAAAGTTTAACCATTCAGTTGTTGAAACTTTCGAAATGGTGTGGAGACATCCTTGTTTAATTAGTCATCTAAAATGCTCCACTAGGTTTTATTTCCACGACCTCGTAAAACAATAAACTGGGACCCTCTGCACTGGTTAACCATTTGCTGAGGTGACCACCAACTGGGACCCTCTGCACTGATTAACCATTTGCTGAGGTGACCACCAAACATGTCAAATGTCACCCCCGCCCTACTTGTTCTCAATAAATATGCTCTTGTAAGAGACTAACGGCAGAGTCTGTTCGAACATTGCTGTACCTACAGTAACGGACAAGCTCTCTACTTGCAAGTGCTTAAAGGGCATACTGTCTCCCGTGTGGTTCTTGCAAAATAAGTTAGAGTCAGAACATCTCTAACAGGAACTATCCCATTTATTGCTTCCTGCTTTAGATGATATTGTTTAACTTGGACGCCATTCTGATCTTGGTTTGATTTGGACTGGGGAAATGGACATTAAGAGTCCTACATCAGTTGGGCCCTTTGTCCACAGTTTTTCGGGAAGCTCAGCTAATTCCTCCTCCTCCTTATCAGTCAAACATACTGTCGATTTGTCAGAAAAGCGCACAAACGCGTGCCTCTCCAATAACTACATCACATACTGTTTGCTTCCACATGTCACAGCTGGTACTGTAACTCCACCCATCAACTTTGTCCTCATAATCAGTGACAGATCTGGCAATTTTAATTCAGCAACCCACATCTGTGAAGTTTTAACAATGAAATATGGGGTACAGCCAATAACTGGATTTGTCTTTCTGAGGAGTGGGTAGGAGTACAGCAGCAACTGCCAATGACCATCAGTGTACAGAGCAGTGATTGTTAGTTACTGCTGTGTGACTGAGAAAACTTTCAATATATTCATCTTGTGTAGCAATGAGGATATTCATGGTGAAGTTATTTACTATCAAAGAGTAGAGGGGGGCACATTCATCACCTCATCTGCATGGCGTAATGATGCCCGGGCGGCGACAGGTGGCGCGGGACTCATGGTGAGCCCCCGAGCACGAAAGGTGCATCCACACACCAACAGGATCCTGAGTGCTGATTTCGAGGGAAACCCAGTAACAACGGTCATGAGTGTGTACTCTCCCACCAATGTAGGAAGTGGAAAGGTTCTACGATGACCTAAGAACAGTTATCCACCGTGTGCTTCCTCACAACTTCCTAACAATCCTAGGGGACTTCAATGCAAGACTTGGAACAGAAGATGCACCCTTTGTGTACCATAAAAATACTAACCGCAACGGAGAACATCTAGCTACCCTCCTCACGGAACATGACCTACTGCCCGCCAACACTCTGTTCCGTAAGAGGATGGGCAAGAGATGGACGTTCCAGGACCGAGCCACCAGTATGCGGCGTCAACTGGACTGGTAAGGAGGAAATGGAGGAAGTCCATCTTGAACGCGGAGTCCTAAAGCACATTTGACTCCGTAGGCTCTGATTATCGGCTGCGTCTGAGCTTGAGGGTCCCAAAGAGCGCCCCAATGCCCTGGCCTGACTGGGAGGCCTTTGTGGGAAGCCCTGAACTCCAGGCCAACTACACAGCGGAGGTCAGAGCCCGCCTACATCTGACGGCCGAGGAGGGGGAGCCAACAACCTACGAGTGGTTCCTCTCTGCTATTGAAGAGGGAACCAGGAAATGGGTGCCGTCAAAGGGGAGACACAGAGCCTCCCCTAGATTTAAACACCCAGAAGTTGTCCGAGTGCGGACGCAGTTGGCAGAGGCACGTAGAAGCTATGAGAGAGAGGGGACTGCAGAGAGGAGCTGAGCAGGGCCAAACAACAGCTGTTCAGCACTTACGACAGGATCAAAGGGGAGGAAATGTTGGAGAAGGTGAAGAGGGTGGAGGCTGAACATGGCGAACAAAGATACAAGGAGTCATGGAAAGTGATAAACGAGATGACTGGACACAAGAGGACAAGAGAGGGACAGGTGGCAGGCTGCAGCCCAGAAGAGACAGTGACCTCCTGGTTCACCCAACTCCGGGATCTCCTGGGCACCCATCTGTTAGAGATGTTCCGACTCTAACTTATTGAGCAAGAAGCACACAGGAGACAGTATGCCCTTTGAACACTTGCACGTGGAGAATTTGTTCGTCATTGTAGATACAACAATGTCCGAACAAATTCTGCAAGTGGAGAATTTGTTCGTTGCTGTAGACACAGCAGTGTCCGAACAAAGTCTGCCGTTGCATTCATGCAAGACAGTATTTATTGAGAGAAGAAGGGTGGGGGTGACAATTTACATGTGTGGTGGCCAAGGTGGGGGTGAAACACCTGGCCTCTGATCACATCATAGCGGGGGATGTTTTACGATGTTGAGTAGACAGAACAACTTTGATTGCGTCTTCTACAATTGGTCAATCAGTGCAAAGGATCTTAGCACTTTGTTAAGACAGGACAAGCTTAGGTTAATTATTACTGATTACATTCCAACATAATATGATCAACCTAATCTATTCAACCCTAACACCATCCAACAGAGATGAGGAAGAGATACCTGTAGTCCTCACAAATCTCGAAATTGACGATGGCCCCTTTACAGCTACGGAGTTTGCTACTGTGAAGTCCACCCTGAAGCAAGGAAAAAGTCCCGGGCCGGATGTTATCCCCCCCCAGAAGTCCCTAAAAACTGCGATCTTGACAACATCATAATGGAGATCTGCAACCAGGCACTGATAGACAACATCAAGCCCGACATATGGTCTCTCTCTAACATCATCCTGGTTCCCAAATCTGGAGATCTGTCTAAGACAGACGATTATCGTGGCATTAGCCTGACCTGTGTCATAGCGAAGATGTACAACCGCATGATACTAAACCAGATTAGGGACGCCATTGACCCACGTCCGAGTGACAACCAAGATGGCTTTAGAAAGGGAAAGACCACAGTTGGCCAGATCCTGGCCTTAAGGAGAAGTGAAGAAGAACAACTTGACAGCAGTGCTGTGCTTCATTGACTTCAAAAAGGCCTTTGATTCAATAGACAGAGGCTTAATGCTGAAAATCCTCAAGGTTTACGGGGTCCTACCGAATTTAATCCGGGCCATAGAGGCCATGTACAAGGATACAAGAGCCAAGGTTGTAACCCTAGATGGCATTAGCGAGGAGTTCAAAATCCTAGCAGGAGTGCAGCAGGGAGACACTCTTGTCCCCTTCCTCTTCATCATAACTCTGGACTACGCGTTCAGGAAAGCCATCAATGGGCAGGAGCAGGAGCTTGGCTTCACAATTACACCAAGGGAGTCTAGTAGAAGCCCTGCCGTAGCCCTGGCCAACCTAGACTAGGTAGATGACATCTGGGTGGTGTCTGACCGTGTGGAGCAGGCACAGGAACTCCTGAACAGAGTGAAGGTTGGCCTCAGACTGAATGCAAAGAAAACTGAGGTAATCACCTCTAAGATCCACACGGACCACCCGCTGATTACATCAGATGGCACCCCTCTCTGAGAGGTCAATGACTTCAAATACTTGGGTTCCTGGGTGAACTCCACACAACAGGACATTAAGGTCAGGAATGCAGTAGCATGGAGGGCCCTGAACGGTATGTCAGGATTGTGGTGCTCGAATCTCCCTCGACACATAAAGCTGAGCCTATTCCACACCACTGTGGAGTCTGTCCTCCTGTATTGGCTGCGAAAGCTGGACCCTGACACCCACCCTGCAGAAGTCCTTGGATGGATGCTACGCCAGAAGGCTACGATCTGTTCTGAATGTGGATCAGAACATCCACATAACCAACAAGGACCTGTATGGGCAACTGCCGAGGCTCAGCAAGAAGGTACCAGACAGGAGGATGAGACTGGCTGGCCACTGCCACAGACATCGGGGGCTCCCGGCCAGCAGGCTGGTCCTGTGGGAACCAACGCATGGGCATAGATCACGAGGACGTCCCATGCTAACATACGTGGACGTTCTGAAGAAGGACGTGGGAGCTGCCTGGGTGTATGGAAAACCGGATGGATTGGAGACTCCGATGGAAGCTCGTCTGAGGACGACTGACAGAGGCCAAGACAGTTGTTTTTGAGCTTCACTCAGTAAACTGCTTGGTAGATCGGGGTTCACTTTAGGAGATATGTCATAGGAACAGCAAACCTGTTCCCCTGCTTGTGCAGCATATGAGTCAACATCTTTTAGTCTACATGCTCGCATACCATCCTTAACTGGAATTACGGCAATTCCCAGTCTCATCATTAGATCTCGTCCCAACAGGTTTATGGGGCATTTTGGGGATAGGACAATCAAGACTGAAGTTATGATTCCTGTTTCATTGTCTCTTACTTCGACTGGATTGGAGATACTTTCCTTGTGTATCTGTCCATCAGCAGATTTCACCCAAATAGTATTTTGAGAGACCTTTAGATTAGGGACTTTAGTTTTTATCATGGTTTTACAAGCCCTGGTATCACACAAAGACTCTACAACAGTTCCTCCAATGTTTAAGGCAACAAATGTTTTTCTACTATTACTTACTTTGTAAGAGCATGAGAGGCCATATGGGAGGGATCGAGTCATGTTGAAAATTTGTCTTTTCCCCTGCCTCTTCCTCCACACCTTGGGTGGTTTTGTTTTTTGTTATAACACTCTTTTGACCAGTATCCATGTTTCCCACAGTTCTAACAGTTGTCTGAATCTGGTGGGGATTTTGAATTGAATTATTATTTTTTTTATACATCATTAACGTCATCTCGCGGGCCAGGCAGAATAGATGGCGGGCCAAAATTGCCGACCACTGCCGTACATATTATGGTGTAGGGAGTAATTACGCCCATGGGCAGAACCCGAACAGAAAATGTGGGTCCCCCTTGCCATGGGCTTGCCACCTGTGGGAGGGGCCAAAGGGGTCGGATGCAAAGTGACCTTGGCGGTCCGATCCCCTGCTGCAGAAGCTGGCTCATGGGACATGGAATTTCACCTCTCTGGCTGGAAAGGAGCCCGAGCTGGTGTGTGAGGCAGAAAAGTTCCGACTCGACATAGTCGGACTTGCCACCACACATAGTTTGGACTCTGGTACAAGCCCTCTTGAGAGGGGCTGGACTCTCTTCCACTCTGGAGTTGCCCATGGTGAGAGGCGTCGATCAGGTGTGAGCACTCATTTCCCCCCTGGGTGGGTGCCTGCACATTGGGGTTCACCTTGGTGAACGAGTGGGTAGCCTCCCTCCGCCTTCGGGTTGGGGGGACGGGTCCTGACTGTTTGTGTCTCTGCACCAAATGGCAGCTCAGAGTACCCACCCTTCTTGGAGTCCCTGGAGGAAGTGCTGGAGAGCGCTTCTTCCAGGGATGCCATCGTTCTACTGGGTGACTTCAATGCTCATGTAGGCAATGACAGTGAGACCTGGAAGGGCGTAATTGGGAGAAACGCCCCCCCCCCCCCCCCCCGATCGGAACCCGAGCGGTGTTCTATTGTTGGACTTCTGTGCTCAACACGGATTTTCTATTATGAACACCATGTTCAAACATAAGGGTGTCCATGTGTGCACTTGGCACCAGGACACCCTAGGCCGCGGTGCGATGATTGACTTTGTAGTGTCATCGGATTTGCAGCTGCATGTTTTGGACACTCGGGTGAAGAGAGGGGCGGAGCTGTCAACTGATCACCACCTGGTGGTGGCTTGGCTGCGATGGTGGGGGAAGATGCCGGTCCGACCTGGCAGACCCAAACGCTCTGTGAGGGTCTGCTGGGAATGTCTGGCAGAATCTTCTGTCAGGAAGAGCTTCAACTCCCACCTCTGGCAGAGCTTTTCCCACATCCCGTGGGAGGCGGGGGACATTGAGTCGGAGTGGACCATGTTCCGCGCCTCCATTGTTGAGGCAGCCGACCGGAGCTGTGGCCATAAGGTCGTTGGTTCCTGTCGTGGCGGCGATCCCCGAACCCACTCGTGGACACCAACGGTAAGGGATGGCGTCAAGCTGAAGAAGAAGTCCTATCGGGCCGTTTTGGCCTGCGGGACTCCGGAGGCAGCTGACAGGTACCGTATGGCCAAGCGGAACGCGGCTTCGACGGTTCCTGAGGCAAAAACCCGGGGCGTGGGAGGAGTTTGGCGAGGCCAGGGAGAATGACTTCCGGACGGCTTCAAGGAAATTCTGGTCCACCATCCGGCGTCTCAGGAGGGGGAAGCAGTGCACAGTCAACACTGTTTACAGTAGAGACGTTACCAGCACGTTACAGAAATGATGAGAAGGAGCCATTCCGGTATACTGCAGCGGAGAAAAGAGGGCGCATCCTTAGATGTCTCAATGATGGGGCCGGGTGAAATCCGGCAGGAAGCCTGACCCCTGATGACCCCGATCTTCAACACCAAGACCAACACCAGAGTAGGCACCTGGAACGTACGCACAATACTCCTGTGTGGTTGCATGGACCAGGTGCTGAAGATTATAAATGACTACCGCTTGGACATCTTAGGCCAGGGGTGTCAAACTCCTTTCCTCGGGGGCTGAATCCCTACATGTTTTCCAAGTTTCCCTCGTTAAACACACCTGATTCAAATGACCACTTCATCCTCACGTTCTGAAGGAGCCTGATTAATTTAATCAGGTGTGTTTAACGAGGGAAACTTGTCGGGATTTGGCCCCTGAGGAAATGAGTTTCGACACCCCTGTCTTTGGCGTTAGTGAAATGAGGTGGACTGGACAGGGGTGCCTCATGATTGATGGAACAATCGTTTTCTACTCCAGAAAACAAGACCACCATACTGATGGAGTCGAGATCTTCCTTTCCAGCTGTGCAGCACAAGCACTAGTTGGATGGAAATTGGTGAATTACCTCATCATCACAGCGAGGTTCTATACTAGACATGCCAAAGTTACTATCGTGCAAGTCTATGCCCCAACCGAGGTGGCAAAGATAAAAAGAGAACAAGTCAAGTCAAGTTTATTTGTATAGCCCTAAATCACAAGCAGTCTCAAAGGGCTTCACATAGACAATCAATTGACAATTATTCTCAAAGCATCTTGGGCTCCCAAAAGGGCAAGGAAAAACTCAAAATCCCCTACCAGGGGAAAAATGAGAAACCTTGAAAAGGGACCACAGATGGAAGGATCCCCCTTTCAGGATCACCAGGCTGCAATGGATGCAAAGAGGGCATATAAAATACAAAATATGGAAAACAAAAAGTGGATGTCCAGGCCAAAGCGAAGAGCTGTCGGAGGTGCCTTCGATTGTCCTGGCAGTGTCCTCTAGGAGGGTAATCCGCTGCAGTTCCCTCATGCTGAATTGGTCCACGAGAATCTAAATAGCCGTCGTCAGCTTGGGTGTCACCTAACCACCTCCCCAGCCGGGGAGGGGTGGGGGGAGTGGGGTCGGGGAGAGGGAGCAAAAACAAACTCCAGCCGAATCGGCTACTACAGGTTAATTAAAGGCCATATCATAGAAATACGTCTTTAAACATGTCTTAAATGTTTCTACTGAGGTAGCAGTTCTAATATCCATTGGTAGGGCATTCCAGAGCTCTGGAGCCCGAATAGAAAATGTTCTAGCCCCTGCAGACATTTTCTTGGCCCTCTGTGTCACTAAAAGACTAGCGTTTTGCGAACGAAGGTTACGAGACGGAACATAAGGAACAACTAAGTCGACGAGATATGAAGGCGCTAAGCCATGCAATGATTTATAGGTTAATAGAAGAACCTTGAAGTCACATCTTAAATGGACCGGGAGCCAGTGTAAATTGGCTAATATTGGGGTAATGTGATCAAATTTTCTTGTCCGTGAGAGCAGCCTTGCAGCTGCATTTTGCACTACCTGTAGACTTTTGATGCTGGACTTGGGAAGACCAGAGAATAATGCATTATAGTAGTCCAGGCGCGACGTGATAAATGCATGTATAATAATTTCCGCATCACCGGTCGAGAGAATTGGGCGAATCTTAGCAATATTACGAAGGTGAAAAAATGCTATTCTGGTTATATTCTTAATGTGCTTTTGAAAGGAGAGCGTTTGGTCAAATATTACCCCGAGATTAGTTACAGTATCACTCTGAGTGATAGTACGGTTATCTATTGTTATAGTGGTTTCCTTAAATAAATGTTGATAACGAGCTGGACCAATTATCAACATCTCAGTTTTATCTGGGTTCAGACGAAGGAAGTTGAGAGACATCCATTGCTTGATCTCCGCAAGGCATGCCTCAAGATTACAACAGTCCCGCGGATCTGTCATTGATAACGGTAATTGGGTGTCATCCACGTAACATTGAAAACTAATATTATATTTACGTATTATGTCCCCAAGCGGTGTCATATAAATAGTAAATAGAATTGGTCCTAGTACCGATCCCTGTGGGACACCACGAGTAACTTTCTAGAGCTCAGAGGACGCATTGCCATGGACCACTCGGTGCGTCCTGTCTGATAGATACGAATGAAACCAGCCTAGTGCTGACCCCGAAATACCAACACAACCTTTAAGACGCTCTAATAAAATATCGAAGTCAACAGTGTCAAAGGCAGCACTAAGATCGAGTAGTAACAATACCGATGAAGTGTTTGAATCCATAGCTATGAGGAGATAATTAGTCTCTGACTCCAAACCCATCCTGACAGGTGGTTTAGTCACCTGTGCTTCGGCCTGCTCTAAGGTGACCTGTCATGAGTGGCTCAAACAGTAATCTATATTCCTAGAAAGAGTGAAGGTGCCTTCACGGTTACGATGAAGGCCGTCCTTCCTCAGCAGGTCGGGGTGGCCCCAGAAGGAGGACCGGAACAGAAAAGGAGTCTTCGATGCAGAGCTGCAGGAACGATAAATGAAGGTGGCTGGAGGAGAAAGCAAAGGAGGCACAAGAGGCAGCAGAGAAAAACAACACTAAAGCTAACCAGCTCCAGAAGCAGCTCTGGTGTGCCAATCAAGACCAGGGACAGCAGGACACGCCTAAGCGAGGAGGAAAAGGAGGCAAAGTGGGTGGAACAGGAGACCGGTGTGTTTACTGTGCCTTACAATGTTGGTATGAAGCCAAATAAATTATGGGAGTACTTAAAGTCATTGCACCCCAATCACGCTGATAAGATCCCTGAGTTTTTTCAGCGAAAACGGGCTGAATATTGCCAACAATCATCCCACTTTGTGAATACTACTTCAGTCAATCAGCAATCCAATCAGCATCATATAAAGCAGCGTACCAAACTGCTCAGTCAAAAAAAAAACACCATTGCATAAGAGCTGAGACTACCTGCAGCCGTGGATATGATCTCCGTCATGCAGCCTCATTTTGATAAAAAAAAAAAAAACAGCACAAATTGTTTTATTCATTTTTGTTTTGTAGGTTAAAATGTTTTATATATTGTGTTCCTGAGTTAATGTTGCTGATTACTTTGAATTGAAAAATATTTATTGCTGTTATTTAATTTAATATTATGTATGCTTTATTGTATTTTTTTCAGCATAAAATGGCAGTTGGTCAAGAATGTTTATAGT
The DNA here is from genome assembly GCF_054491065.1 of Syngnathus leptorhynchus. Classification (NCBI taxonomy): domain Eukaryota; kingdom Metazoa; phylum Chordata; class Actinopteri; order Syngnathiformes; family Syngnathidae; genus Syngnathus; species Syngnathus leptorhynchus. The sequence continues at coordinate 24,689,037 of NC_141196.1, forward strand.
TTAAATAATTATAAATTATTTTCTAATTTCAGCCAAAGTGATGCACATTGAATCTGTTCTGTTACAGACTAAAAACCAATAAATAATAAAGTTATTCTTTAGTGTAAGTTGATCTTTCTTTTTTATTTATTTTTTGTTATTCTTTATTGTTAATAAGGGTACAACCATGGGGGGGACGGGGGGCGAAATGTTTTCTTCTCCCTAGGTGGGGCATCACAGAAAATAATTTAGAAGCACTGATCTAGATGGAAAACATCAGAACTTTTGCCTTTCTTAATCACTTTTTCAGCCTGTCTGGCCCACTGCATGGTTGTTGTAACACTAGCAGTGTCCACCTCCACCAAGTGTTTCCTTATCCAGTTGCCTATTTCAGGGCGGAAACCAGTGAAGAGCGCATTTAGAAACTGTTGCTGATAACCACTCTCAGCCGCATCATTGAATGAGATGCCACAATGCACTTTGTATTGTTTTTCAAATTTCATGCAAAAATCATCAGTATCTTCCCCAGGTTTTATTCCTGCTAAATGACCATAATTTGCTTGTCTATGAAATACAGTTCTCACTCTTTGCAAGATCATTCCATTGTGCTGCATACCCTCTCAATTGATTTCCCTCGACGGGACAGGGGGAAGGCCCTTGATTTTTTTCTTTCTATTTCTATTTTCCTCTAACCTTGGTCCAGTCTATTACCAAAGAAGACTCATGTCCATTTAGTCCATAGGAATGTGTTATTCCAGCCATGATTTCTGCCCATTTATCGGAGTCTTCTGCAACAGGAGTAACCCCTTCTACTGCTTTTCTTGCCTCTTCTAAAGTCCATGGTCGAAAAATATATGTGTGTGGAGGGTGGCCTTTTCCTCCAATAGGGTTTGACACCTGTATCATTTGGTATACATCAGCATTGTCTATATTTTGGGCCAATTTAGCAACATTGGTCATACTTCTTGTTTGTGCAGGAGTTCTATTAGACTGACAATGACCTCTTTTGCTACTATATGGGGGAGGATTCAGGTCTGTTAAATTCAGGGATGAGAATGGCAAATGTGAAAAAATACAGAAAAGTAGCTGGGGGTCTGGGGGGCCAATGATATATATATATATATATATATATATATATATATATATATATATATATATATACTGTATATGCTAGATCTCTGCAGCGCACGCGCGGCGTTGTTGACATAAAGAACGAGGAATTTGATCAATGGATTTTATTTGAAATATACTTTATATATCGATATATGGGTCTGTGGAATAATTAGAAATGCAACTTAAAACGGGTCCGACGTCAGCATATGCGGCGCATACGCGGCATTATTTACATAAAGCACGATCGATGGATTTAATGAATTGGAGTGACACAGATGGTTTGATAAATGTGTTATTTATGTAATTGACTTGTAATTGAATAACTCTGAATGTTACGTCAGGCCCGTTATCAGCTCCTCGTTTGTGTATATGTCACGTTAGCATACTGTATCGTTTAGCTTGTTGTTGCTTGTTCATATCTGTTTTTGGTGTTGGATTTTGACAAATAAATTTGCCCCAAAAGTGCAACTTATACTCAGGTACGACATATGTTTTTTTTTTCACTTTATTGTGCATTTTATGGCTGGTGCAACTTATACTCCAGGGCGATATATAGTCCAAAAATTACGGTACATAGATTGTGAGCAGACACAGGAGGGGAGGGGCAAACACACAGACACGCAAACCGAAACTATGACATTAAAACAAGGAAACAAACAGATCTTGACAAAGTACTCTTTAAAAGAGGCCCTATACATTTTTATCTAACCAAATCTGGCTCGCTTTGCAAAACGTTTGCAAAAAGTCCCCAAGAGCACTTTTTACTATGCCAACTTAACCGCAGTGAAGGTGGACAATTTGAAAACATGCTTAGCACAGTGTGAAAATGCGATTGGAGCAGTGAAAAGTGTAAGTTGGTGTTACACCTAAACCATGCGTTGCAGGTGGGCGTTTATTCATGTACTACCTTGGTCAACTCTGCACTCTGAAGTCCTCAAGAGCATTTTTTACTATGCCAACCTAACCGCAGTGAAGAGAGGTAGACAATTAGAAAACGTGGTCAGCGTAGCGTGAAAATGTGATTGGAGCAATAAAAAGTGGACAGTAAATTGGGAGCTTCTCCAGCTACTGGAGAGTGAAGCTGGCCCTGGAGGAGTGGAGGCAGTGGTTCAAGGGTGCCACAGGGGGATCCAGTACTTGGTCGACTCGGAGGGCTACGATGACTCCCTGGGTTCCGGCTCGCTGGATCCTTAACCCAGACCTCATTGCGGAGCCTGCATCGCGACTAGCCCGCTTGCCGACAGGGGCGCCCATGAGGATCAGGAGGGCCACGGCGTCTGGCTATGCACGTCCCAATTCCGTGCTGTGTTCTCTGTTCCAGGTGTGCTGCCGCTCCCAGATCCGGCTCCTGATGTCGCCGATTCAGACGCCTCAGCGGAGTACTGATCCACTGCGGAGTATTGATCCATTCCCTTAGGGTGCAAGAGTGATAGAGTGCATACAAATGCTCGAAAAACAACCCTAACGTCTTCCTATACTGGACCTGAACAAGTGTCACAAGATTATAACCCCTTGCAAAACAGCCTACGAAGGATTGCGTCAAATCTCAAAATGAGATTAAAAAACAATACACAGCAACATGAAATAGAAAAATTATAAAATAATACAAAAAGCCAAACAAAAAAACCTATAAAATGAAATAAATGCATCCATTCATCCTCTGAACTGCTTGGGTCACAGCGTGATGAGCCTATCGCAGCTGACGACACAAAAGAAAAATAGTATGGAAATTATGCCGAAATTATTGAAAAAATATGTTAGTGTTTGGGAAGACATCTTGTGATAGACAAGGTGAAACATACTCCACCATCGTATGGTATAGGTTTGAGTGAGAGAAAGAGTGTGATTAAGATCTTGTAATGTTTGGTCTAACTTTGAGAGATTTTATAACTGTGAACAATTGCCAACATTACTGATTTAGACAGGAGACTCTAAATTTTCAACAGTCTCTCGCCTGCCACCCGAGCTGTCATTTCAGTGGCAGGTTATTCAGAAAGATGAGGTGGAAACAGAGTGTGTAGGGGAGAAAGAAAAGGATTCAGTCACTCAAAACAATGTTTTATCGTAAAAATGGGTGAACAGACGGATGACGAGAATGCTACAAGAGATGATGACAGGCGAGGAAAGAAAATATATAAAGCTCAACATGTTTTAACAATGACTGGTTAAAACAGGAGAAATACGCTATGCGGTTAAGACCGGACAGTGAGTAACTGCTGTGTGTTCGTGTTCACTGAGACTTGGTTGAATGTCAACCTGCTCCTTCCTGCTTCAATGACTACTGCCCTGTAGCACTGACACCCATCATCATGGAGTGCTTTGAGCGGCTTATCATGGCGCACGTCAGGTCCGTTCTCCCCCCCACCATAGACCCCTGCCAGTTTGCGTATCGAGCCAAACGGTCCTCTGAGGATGCCGTCTGCTCGGCCCTCCACTCTGCCCTCACCCACCTGGAGAACAGAGACTCATATGTGAGATTGCTGTTTGTGGACTTCAGTTCTGCATTCAACACCATTGTTCCACAGCGTTTCATCTGCAAACTCGACAAGCTGGGCCTCAGTACCTGCCTTTGCAACTGGCTACTAGACTTCCTCTGTCAGAGGCCTCAGGTGGTGCGTGTTGGCGACAATGTCTCCGCCAGCATCACGCTGAGCACGGGGGCCTCTAAAGAGTACTTCGCGTTGGCAGGGAAAAAGCTTGTGTGATTGAGAGTGTGGCTGTTAGGGTTTATAAACTATCTTGATCATATGATTATGTTGGGATGTAGACTAGAATGATGAACTTTGTTTGAACCTTTTACCTTTCCGTGACTCTGAAAAGTTTAACCATTCTGTTGTTGAAAGTTTCCAAATGGTGTGGAAACATCCTTGTTTTGCTCCACTAGGTTTTATTTCCACGACCTCATAAAACAATAAACTGGGACCCTCTGCACTGATTAACCATTTGCTGAGGTGACCACCACACATGTCAAATGTCACCCCCACCTTGGCCACTCTCACCCCCACCCCTCTTCTCTCAATAAATACTCTCTTGCATGAATCCAACGGCAGACTTTGTTCGAACATTGCTGTATCTACAGTAACGAACAAACTCTCCACTTGCAAGTGTTCAAAGGGCATACTGTCTCCCGTGTGGTTCTTGCAAAATAAGTTAGAGTCAGAACATCTCTAACAGTGACTGATAGGATAAATTGATTAAAAAGCAGTAGTACTGGTAAAGTCCGCTGCTCTTCACCCTGCTGACGCAGGACTGCACTGCGACCTACAGCAGCAACCGCATGCTGAAATATGCCGACGACACGACTGTGGTGGGTCTCATCACCGGGGGCGACGAGACTCAATACAGGTCGGAGATCGACCTTCTGGCCACGTGGTGCAGGGACACCAACCTCCAGCTGAATGTCAGCAAGACCAAGGAGATTGTTGTTTACTTCCGGAAGGGTCACACCCAATACCTGCCGCTGACCATCGACGGTGCTGTGGTGGAAAGGGTGAGCAGCACCAGATTCCTGGGGGTGGACATCAGTGAGGACCTCTCCTGGACCACCAACGCTGTGTCGCTGGTGAAGAAAGCTCAGTACTTTCTGCGGAAACTCAGGCGAGCAAGTGCTCCTCCTGCCATCATGACCACATTCTACCGTGGCACCATTGAGAGCGTCCTCTCCAGTTGTATCGCTGTGTGGGGTGGTGGCTGCACTGAATACAACATGAAGGCCCTGCAGCGCATAGTGAACATGGCTAGTAAGATCATTGGGGCTTCACTCCCCTCCCTGAAGGACATTTACCCCTCCCGTCTCTCCCGCAAGGCGACCGCGATTGTGTGTGATGTGAGTCACCCCGCTCACTCTTTGTTTGATCTTCTGCCCTCTTGGAAGAGGTACAGATGCCTGTGCTCCCGCACCACCTGACTCACCAACAGCTTCATACTCCAAGTTGTCAGGATCCTGAATCCTCCCCCCCTCCACCCTCGGGTGCGTAACATCCTGTTCTTTTGCGCTATATTCTGGCTGTCTGCTGTATGCACGCTTGCTCCATTTTGCTCCTCTTATTTGTCTATTTATTTATTTATTGTTTATTGGGTTATTTGCTTATTACTTATTCATCGCTCTTGTCTATTAGTTTGTACTCTTTGTGCTTTTTGATTGTATGTGTTGTGTAATATCAGTCACCGTGGGACGGTGGGAAATGTAATTTCGATCTTTGTGTGTCTTAACATGTGAAGAAATTGACAGTCAAGCAGACTTTGACTTTTTGACTTTGACGTACTCCTCTACGTGTTGCGTCTAGTCCTCTGATTGTTTTTTAGCCCCGATCTACGTAAAACATAATGTCTGCTGATTGGTTTATCGGGTCTTCATATTTCGCCTGTATATTAGGGAAGCCACAAAACAACTTGAGAGATTTTGGAATTTACTCCACACAAAAGGCGTGGTTTATTAAAAGGCAGACCTTCGTTTTTTGAGAAAATTAATAGCTTTTGAGTGCACCTTATGGTGCAGAAAATACAATAACTCCATCGTTTTGCTGTACCGCACTCACAACAAGCAATAGTTTGCTCGATTGTCAGCTGCTTGAAAGCCAATCGCTTCCGTTTTGCCGTTTTCTCTCACTCTCAGACTTATTCCTCCATAATTCTACAACTACATTCTCCATTGTTCTCCCATGTGGGCAGGGCTTATATTTTATGTCACCTCTCTATAAGCCAGCAAGAGCAACTCTGCCATCAACTGGTCCAAGTTAACCGCGACAATGCACTATAGACGAGTTTAAGTGAAGCGCTGGCCGGGAGTCTTTTCTACCCATTAATAAAGTAAAAATAAGCTGACGAGAGTACCCGTTGACAGGATCCTGCGACATTTGTGTCAATGACGAGTATTCTTGTCGCTGGGATACAAAGAGTTAAGAAAGCACATGGTGTGGCACCTCCACCTAACAGGTGTTTGCATGATCAACTGTTTGTACCCGTCCAGTTACGTCCACAGGCTATTCATTGGGCCAACACCTCGCTCCTTTCCTGCCATACAGACATTGTATCAGACTGGGTCCCCAGTTTGTGTCTTGCTTCTTGGCGAGAGTTTTGCCGCCATCTTGACCTCGAGTTACCACTGAGGCTAACGGCCAGACCGAACGCCTCAACCAGCAGCTAGAGACCAACCTCTGATGCCTAATCGCTCAAAGCCCCTCAACATGTTGCAAACAATTCATCTGGGTGGAGATCGACCATAATTTGCTACCAACCTCTGTTACAGGACTCAGCCTATTTAATTGTTTCTGGATACGATTCCTACCTCTTCACTAATCTGGAGTCAGAAGCCTCTGTTTTGCTGGTTTCAAATCTGGGCCTCCGCCTGGCAGATACTGGGATACCAGCGTAACAGGATGAAGAGTGCAGTGAATCGGTGGAGACCTACTCTGCCATACCAGCTCTCCTCCAAAAACCTAAACCTGAAAGTTCTAAGCCAAACGTTGGCCCCACAATTTGTGGGCCCTTATCCAATTTTATCAGTTATGCGCCGGATCACCTTCACCTGCCTCAATCCTTTCACGTGCATCCTACATTCCACGTCAGCCAAGTCAAGATCAAGGTTCCAGGATCCCGTGCCCCACCCCCTCCTGTGCTTGTGGACAGGGATCTCGTATACAAGGTGAAGCATCTGCTGGCCATCCGTAATCTGGGCTGGGGCTGGCAATTCCAGCTGGACTTGGAGAGGTACGGCCCTTAGGAAAGGCAGTGGGTTCCTTCCCGCTTCATTGTGGACGATATGATCATTTCAGACTTTTAAAGGGGTCATCTTGATCCTTGTGGCCTTATGGCAACAAGGCAAGGATTTGAGGATTGTAGATGCTTCGTGTCATGCATGCGAGGTCAAACCTCTCCTACCCCTCTCGTCCTGTCAGGCAACATTAACAATGATTGCCCGCACTTGCAGCCATTTCTACACCTGGTCCCAGCTCGTTAGCCGCTCTATATAAACCCTGCCCTCTCTGTCAGTTCGTCCCACATTGCTATCCCGTCCTGTCTGTTGCCCGCCTTTCCAAAACTCCCTCACGTTTCCGACCCAGCTCGTTTACCTGTCGCTCAATCCCTGTGTGAAATCTGCCTGGCCTGACCTTTTCCCTGTTACTCGACCACCTGTTTTGCCTACGGCTTACCTGCTTTGTGTTTGCTTCGTTCTCTGCCATGATACGACCATCTGCTTATCACTGACCACAAGCCTGCTTCGCCCTTGCCAGCTTCGCTGACGCAGCCGCTCTGCTCCGCTCCAGTGCCGGTGATCCACTTCCCCTTTCCCTCCAATACAATAAACGAGAGGACTGTGACGTATTTGGTTGTCTTGTCTGTCCCGTGACAGCTTCAGTGATCACGGTAAAGACGAGATGCAGACTATTTAATACATGAGGATAATTGGGAACAGGTGGACACAATTAGGGATCAGGATTTTGAAATAAAACAGGAAATGACGGGACAAAACAAAAGCTCAGACGAGACAACCTGTTGGATTTTGTTGGATTTGGTCCACAATTTGGGAATCACACTATCCGCACCTCACGGCAAAAGCCAGAGCCAATCATCTGTTATCCAATTTACTCACTGCGTGTTCGTTTTCTTTTTCAGTTTTTGGAAAAGACTAAGACACCGAAACAAAATTAGACTTACACAGGTTGGTTGAGTTCAATCACAATTCTTGTTAAGAAAGCTCTGTTTTCAGGATAGTACAATACAGCGCTGGGCCTTTCGTGCGACCATGCTCAAGAGCAGAAAGTCTCCATTCAGAAAAGGCAACGTTCAAGGTTCTTTGGTCAGCTTATATTCAGTTGCACTTGCCGGTGTGGGCCAAGTTTGATGGGTGATGAGTCTTTGGGGTGTGGCAAGTTCGCAGGAGAGTTTGATTCCATGAGAGTGGGTGCTGATTATGGGTGATTCGATGTGTGGGGGCTGTTGTTTTCCTTTTCGTCTTTCGGCCTTGGCGATCATCTTTGCCCGGGTTCTTGGCTGTCTCCCTCTGCCACCTGCTGGTTTTATCTCCAAGTGACCTTCCTGTAAACATTCTCCTCCATTCTTGCACATGCACCCACTTCACCCACTGTTGCCCCTTGCCCCTTCATCATCCTTCCAATTTTGTCATTTTGTACAGACTTATGTAAAGTGGGTGTGACATCATCAATTCGTTAATGTTCTCTGACTATCCAAAGTTCTTACTCATCACTTACCATGCATTTGTTTGTTTGTTCTTTTGACACTCCATGTACTTGTTTACATTGTCACATTCTTTTATTCAGTTTAAATATGTTCTTTTTATTCAGTTTAAATATGCTTCTGACCGTATTTTTCATTATTAGTCAAAACATTTTTCTTCTGTTCAGAACCTTCAGTAGTAATCCAAGACTGGTGTCTAGGATTAGACAAAATACGACGTCACATCAAGTATTAATCAAAACATAAGATATAATCAAGTACAGAACATTCTGAGACACTTTGAGCAGTGTCCGTGATTTAGAACACCAAGCATGCATTAAATAGTTCCTTAAGGGTCGTTATGCTATTCAGGCAATATATTTAGAAAAATACTTTTTTTTCAAAGTGCACAGAAATACATATCAGATCATGAAGTTATAAAAACCTATGTCATTACCATATGTAAAAACTAACTTTATTGGTTTGGTGTGTATGTATAATTATATGCTTAAAATGTTTCTTTTATTGATTTAATATGTGAATATACTTGTCTGCTTATGTACTTTATTCACTGAGGTTCTAGCATATTTGTTTTTGTAGCTAGGCAGGACCTTTTGTATTTCGACCCCATTCCTTCACTCCCTCTGTTGACCTCAGTTTAACTGAGGTCACTAAAACCGTTGATACCACCAGGGTCCCTCTGTTGGCACACCACATGTCACGGGTGGAAGAGGAATGGAGCAGGGCGACCAAGTGGTGCTTGGACCAGGGTTTATTGGCGGAACTCAAAATACAGACTTGATAACCTGACATGACTTAATAAAACTAACATGACTTCCTAACCAAAACATGCTTGAAAACGACAGGAACCAAAATGACATGAAGACGCCACAGCAACAAAACAACAGACTACAATGATCCGACGGGAGGCGAGGGGCAGACAGGACTTGTATACACGACAGGCAACAAGAGGCAGGTGAGAACAATCAAAGTAATCATGGGCACACAGGAGGGGAGGGGCGAGCACACAGACAGAAACCATGGCAACAGACACATAGTGGAACAGCTGGGGACGAGACGTGACACCACGTCTCTCTGGCGCCGCTTGAAGTCCCTCTGTGGAGCCGCCAATGAGTGAGAAAAATAAGCATAGATCAAATTCATACCCAGACATTTGTCAAGATGGAGAGTGGAAAGGCAATTGGCCCAAATGACATTCCTTAAAAAGTGAGAAGATTCCTGAGGAAAGGTGCTGGTTCCTATGTTTTATTTCAGACCACGGCAATGTGCAGAACTGAGGGAGTTACAGAGGTGTTCTGTTGATCAGGCACAGCATGAAGTTATGGGAAAGAATGTTGGAAGTGGGGGTTGGAAATATCAACTGGCCAAAATAATGGAGAGTGTGGCAGTTGTTGCATTTTAATTTAATAGAAATGGTGCGGGAGGACATTTGTTGATTGGTGTGACAGGACAGAAAGATTTGGAAACAATTGCTCTACTGTTGCGGCCCCTAACAGGAACAACCAAAAAAAGAAGTAGAAAAAATGCAAGAGAAAAATACATGAAGAAATAATGAAATACATACATACATATATACGCACATATAGACAGACAGACATCGAACAATCGCCCACTTTGTCACTCAGTCACTTTGTCTCGGTCACTCTGTCACTCGGTCACTCAGTCAGTCAATCAATCAGTCAATCAGTCAATCAATCAACCAATCAATCAATCACTCAGTCACTCACAAGTGTTAACTAATTTGTAATATTATTGCAAGCAGTTTAAACTCTAATGAAATATGTGAATGTCCATATCAGTTTTATCAAATTTTAATCCTACCTTTGTATAAGGGATAGCCTTCTCAAAGCATAGTCATTGTAATTTATTCAAGCCATTGTTTTACTAACATTTAATCATTGATCAATCACGTATCTTAAATCATGCTTTTCATCCTCCGAAGCGACTGTGTACTTCAAACCCAAACTTTACCATTTTATATGGAAAAAATGTTTTTGGGTGAATTTATTTGTATGCTCATTCTTTTATCTTTGTCTCATGTCCCAATCACGCCACTGTTTGAATGATCAATTATTTTCAACATAATACTCCTGCAGTCTTCTTGAATTTGTTCAATTTATCAATCCCTTCCATTGTTTATCCTGCAAATGAATGTGTTATTCAAACTTTAACCTTCGAAAGCCGCTTTAAATTATCAACCTTTTCCCAATTTCTTTCTAGTCTGTATGTTATTGCTCCAATGTTTTACATTTAATACTCTCCCAACCATTTGATCTTATCTTGTGAAGGTCTTTAATTTATTATATGCTATTTTAAAACTCCCCCCCCCCCTTGTTACCACGCTTTGGCTCCATTTCACGATGTTGTCTCCCATTCACTTCATTTCTGCCGAGCTGCCTCTTCTCCTCCGTCGAGCATGTTGAAGACTTAAAAACCATCAAATCTGCAAACACTTAAAATCTCACAACTCCCCCCTTTGTTTGTTTGTTTGTTTGTTTGTTTGTCCTCTCCCCTATTGACACATTCTAAAAAATGTGTCCTATAAATAAAACGTAAAAATAACAATGTCCATGGTAACATACCCATCACCAGCAGGACTTCGGTGTACCTCCAGATGCCATCCTGGCCTGAAATCACCAGTTCTCAGTCCCTGAAACTTGACAGGCAGCCTCTCACATGAACATGAACACGTATGAACAAAAGCCATCACCCTCCTCCATTGAACTCTTTTGTTGTCAATAGTACCCCAGAGTAATCCTAAACCCAGATTTAGTGTAAAATTAGCCCTGATCATTCTTGCTTTTTAAAATCTGTAGTATCTATATATTTTTCAGGTGAGAGGAATTTTATCCTCTGCTGTGATCACATCACCCCAACTTTGAATCACGTTAAAGTTAAAGTCCCAATGATCATCGTCACACACATATCTGGGTGTGGTGAAATTTGTCCTCTGCATTTAACCCATCCCCATGTGATTTTGATCCATCCACTGGGAAAGAGGGGAGCAGTGAGCAGCAGCAGTGCCGCGCTCAGGAATCATTTGATGATCTAACCCCCGAATTCCAACCCCTTCATTCTGAGTGCCAAGCAGGGAGGCAATGGGTCCATTTTTATAGTCTTTGGTATGACCCGGCCGGGGTTTGAAGCCCCAACCTCTCAGGGCGGACACTCTACCACTAGGCCACTAACCATTCACATTACACAAACGCCACACCACAAGCACAGACTTGATATTCATGCATCATTACAAACTGACATCTCACAACACAAAAAAACATAAAACATTAAATTATTAAAGGAACCTTTTCTACTCAAAAATGACTCTTCAGTTAAAATTTCCTTTTTTTATTTTAAATCCAAAATTAATATCTAATTATCTGGTCTACTGTCCTCTCATCGCCTGCCAATATGCATAATGCTGGAACATAATTTAAATCCTCATTTAGTTTGCTCACATCTCACACTTTTTGACTATTTGACACTTTGTGTTGAGCTGTAACTTCAATATTTCCACCTTCCCATATTTCTTCCACTAAAACAGTTCCATTTTGCTTTCAGTTTCACATTGATTCACACATTTTCAGTTTAAATTCATCCCTCCAAATAACTACCTCTGGCAAAGAACCAAAAATTTATGGAACACTCCCTTTTACTGTTACCTTGTTCCTTCATTCATCTCCTCACAAGTATTACTGACCCTCCTCCTAAAAAAATAATGATACGAAAAATAATGTTTAAAAAACAAGATACACAGCTTCCTCCTGCCACTTACACTATCATCTTTAAGATTATCGTTCTCATTTTTGTTGATGCCAATTACTCTTAGAATTAAAAAGAAATGCTTACTCTTGATACTGGAGTCATGCTATATCACAAATTTTGAAAACCTTCTTCCACGTTCCCCCTTTGTATCTATCAAAACCAATTAGAAATATTTTTGCTGTCATGACCATCATTGTGGCCTTCACACATATTATTCCTGTACTTTAAATTGTCAATTTTTGTACATCTGAAGCCCTTTGAGACTTGCTTGTCATTTAGGGCTATATAAATAAACCTGACTTGTCTTGACGTTATTATTATTCAACTTTTTCTGCATTCTTCTGCCTTTTTTATCTTAACTACTTCCACATAATTCATCTTATTCACTTCATTCCACTTTTAACACATTTCAAATATTCATGCCAAATATTCCAAATATTTACGGTTTTCGAGAAATTCACAAATTTTAAGCCAATATTTCACCATTCATTCTTCATGGCACATTCAACATTTCTCTTTTTTTCCACATAATTCCTCCAATTCACCTTCTTTCACTTCCTAGATTAAAATTTCATATTCTCACTTTTTAACATTGTGGTAAAATTCTGCAAAATTTCATTTTTCCCTTCTAATTTCTTCTAGTTTCTTTTTTCACTGACTTAACCCATTTCAACTTTTAATTGTTCATTTTATGCCTACCTATTCCAAAACTTCCCACTTACCAAAAATTTAAAATGTTCTACTTTCAATTCACGCCCAATTTTATAAAATTCTTTCTGTATTTTCATACATTTTCTGACCAATTCACCACGTTCCAAATTTAAACAAAATTGTGTCGCATTCCCCAAATCTTTATTCAGCGTCTTCGCCTTCACACGGAAGGCTCGCCTTCTAGTTATCATTGTTAATCCTCCGTGACCCTCGTAAAGACAAACCACACCAGTAATGGATAGATGGATTGTTAATCCTAACCCCAAGCGCCTATCATAAATTGCCATTTGAATCAATTGTCACAAGGGTAATGTCAATGTATTTATTTAAAACACTACTGTATTCGTTTTTAATTAAGTAGTGCCCTGTATTATTATTTTGCTGACTATCCAGAATTCCAAATTTCTTATGGCCCCTCACCCCTTCAACCTCAAATATACATCCTGTAAATTAGTCGCAATTGATGTGTAATTAAATTCTGTCGTTTTGATAAAGGTCAATTAAGTTAAGCAATTCAGCCTTCTGTTGCTCAAACCCAAATTTTCACTGGTCCAATTATAAAATTTCATGATTTCAATTAGATTCATCATGTCTTCAAAATGCTATGTTACATATAAAAATTTCATGATTCAAATGATTTAATTTCTATTGATCAATGTCCACTTTGTAAAGTTTCTGATCACGCTGTCATATGATTTGTTATTATTAGTGCATCTTCACTGTCCATATCTATGTATTTTGTTTTTATCCCCGTTTCAGTGTTAATAAGCAGCCTTATTATTCCCTTTTTTTATCAAATCTCCTCAGTTAAAACTCCTCACTCCCAGCACCCAATCACGCTTCCATCCCTTTTGTCTCAAACTCCACCACCTTTGTAATGCTTGAGCAGTCTTTAGCAATAGTTGTACTCAGTTCATTTTGTTTTCACTTTTCAATCACTTCACTGGTTCTTTTATCACAAACAAGATATTTTAGGTTGCATTACCTGACATGTTTCGGCTTGTACTTGATGAAGGCGGAAGTACAAGCCGAAACATGTCAGGTAATGCAACCTAAAATATCTTGTGATAGAAGAATCAGTCTTTAGCAAGGTGTCCAGTTTGACTTCATGTGACTCGTGCAAGTCTTTCGCAGCCTCTCCTCTTAGAGTCTCATGATGATGATTCAGGGCTGGACCATCCACCACTCTCTATATGCGTCCATCTTGTCTTTGTTTTTTTGTTTTTTCAGTCCCCCTTTTTTCTTTAAAAAAAAAGTATGCTTTATTTTTTAGGATCTGCAACTGTGTGTATTCCACCGGTGAAAAGCTGTGCTTGCTCCCTTCGAGCATGATAATAGTTCCTGTTGTTCTCCCAAAGGTCAAAGGTGCCTCATGACCAGGGACTGTTGACTTTGAGACAGCCAGTGGAGTAAGAAGACTCAGTTCAGGAATCGTGCCACGCCCTAGGGCAGAACACACTGGGACACAAATTTTACAGAACCATCTTCCTGCTATCAGTCTTCCTGTGTAGCATTTGTTTATTACCCCTAGACTCCTCCTATTAACCTTTTGTATCCTATCAGTTGCGCACATATCATTTTACTATCAAGCCGCCCTTATCAGATGCTTTTTTTTTTTGGAGTAATCCATCCACCCTACCCATTAACATGGCTAAAATCCACTTTCTTCAAAGTTGTTACACAACTTTTAAATAATCGTTTCCAACATTCAAATTCAAATATTCAACCCGCATTTTTCCTTCATCCTGATTTTAATCTTTGATTCCTTTTTCCTTCGACCATAAACTGGTCTCGGGTAAATAATTTCTTTTCCTCTTCCCATTTCTCACTTCACACGTCGTTCACACCCCCTTCTACATTGCTCGTTTTTTAAATTTTTTTATACTTCCGGTGTTTATCAGCAAATTAAGTTAAAACATCCTTGTAATAAACTGTAATGTAATTCAACATTCTACCAACATGATTGTATATGCTGCAAATGTTATTGTTCAATCTATAGGTCATACAGCGCCTGTGTTCCAAATATGACACTCCTCCTTGATTTACCATCTCATAAGTTATTGTTGTCAGCAGCGTTAAAGGATAATGCTTGAAAATGAATGTCTCATTGCCCAATTTGCAACAAATGCCACATTTGAGCTAGTATTTATTTATTTATTTATTTATTTATTTATTTATTTATTTATTTATTTTCCATCCTCCTGTTCGCGGGCATATGTCAGAATTAAAATGTAATTTTGCTTTTAATTTTAATTCTTTCAAAATTGCTATATCCTTACTGCACCGAGATAAACTGTTAAATATCTCTTTAAAAACAAACAAAAACAATCTATGCTCCTGCAGAGACCTTGCATGTCGACTCTTAAAAGTGCCACCCTAATGCCAGGTCACAAATCAAACCTCTTTATTCACGCTCACATTTTTTGATAAAACAGTCTACTTATCAAGACACTGTCATCACATACTAAATAATGGCCTGCAAGTTAAACATAATGTTGTTGCTGTAGTCCCTTAAAACATGTGACTATAATTTGGACAATTATTAACCCTCATCAATTGATCAATTATCTCCTCACTAAATTCCTCGCCTGTTAACCTATCTGCATAAAGAGGACATTTACAATGCAGGGGATAAGAGAATAACAAGGAACACCTGAAACCTAACCCATGAACACAAGGAAAACCTAACAATAAACAAAATAAACCCAAACCACAATCAGAACCAAATAAACTAGGACCATGACATATGTAGACCAACACAGTACCCCAAATACCCTCATTAAAACTGTAGCCTTTTTATGTAGAGCACCATTGATTTCTAATCATTGACCTAATTTTATCCTTAATTTAATCCCAATCGCGAATGCCCCCGATTTAATACTTTCAAGTCAAGTCAAGTCTATTTTATTTGTATAGCCCTAAATCACAAGCAGTCTCAAAGGGCTTCACATAGACAAACAATTGACAATTGTTCTCAAAGCATCCCCTGATCTTGAGCTCCCAAAAGGGCAAGGAAAAACCCAAAAAAACCCTACCAGGGGAAAAATGAGAAACCTTGAAAAGGGACCACAGATGGAAGGATCCAACTTTCAAGATCAGGAGGCTGCAATGGATGCAAAGAGGGCACATAAAATACATAATATGGAAATCAAAAAGTGGATGTCCAGGCCAAAGCGAAGAGCTGTCAGAGGAGCCCTCGATCGTCCTGGCAGTGTCTTCGAGAGGGTAATCCGCTGCAGTTCCCTCAACCTGAATTGGTCCACGAGAATCTAGATAGCCGCTGTCAGCTTGGGTGTCACCTAACCACCTCCCCAGCCTTGGAGGGTTGGGAGAGGGAGCAAACACAAACTCCAGCCGAATCGGCCACTACAGGTTAATTAAAGGCCTAATTAATCTATTAAAGACATAGAAATATGTCTTTAAACGTGTCTTAAATGTTTCTACTGAGGTAGCAGTTCTAATATCCATTGGAAGAGCATTTACTTGGTGTTCTTTTAAAAAAAAGTGCCCCCTTGCAATGTCGTTGTTATTTGTTGTTTTTTAACTCTAAGTTGTTAGGGTTGAATAGATTAGGTTGATCATATTATGTTGGAATGTAATCAGTAATAATTAACCTAAGCTTGTCCTGTCTTAACAAAGTAGTAGAACAAAGTGCTAAGATCCTTTGCACTGATTGACCAATTGTAGAAGACGCAATCAAAGTTGTTCTGTCTACTCAACATCGTAAAACATCCCCCGCTATGATGTGATCAGAGGCCAGGTGTTTCACCCCCACCTTGGCCACCACACATGTAAATTGTCACCCCCACCCTTCTTCTCTCAATAAATACTGTCTTGCATGAATGCAACGGCAGACTTTGTTCGGACACTGCTGTGTCTACAGCGACGAACAAATTCTCCACTTGCAGAATTTGTTCGGACATTGTTGTATCTACAATGACGAACAAGTTCTCCACGTGCAAGTGTTCAAAAGGGCATACTGTCTCCTGTGGTTCTTGCACAATAAGTTAGAGTCGGAACATCTCTAACATTTTGGTGCCATGACCCGGATCCAACATACCCACTGCTGATCGACGGAGGACGACGTGCTGCATTGTCGACAAGCCAGCGTCCATTAGGAGGACCTGGTATAGAAAAGACCTGGCAAGTAAATTCTTCGCTGGGCCAGCATCTAAGGTCTGCCTTCGTCGAACAACAGTGGATTGACGGAATCCGGCAGTGCAACGAACCAGGGGACAAGTAAGTTAAAGCCCTAAAAATTGTGTGATTGTGTTGTTGTGAAAGGGATTAAAAAAAATATATATATATATGAAGTTTACGGCTTTGGTTTGTCCGAGCTATGAGATACGGCTTTGGTTTGTCCGAGCTATGAGATACGGCTTTGGTTTGTCCGAGCTATGAGATACGGCTTTGGTTTGTCCGAGCTATGAGATACGGCTCTGGTTTGTCCGAGCTATGAGATACGGCTTTGGTTTGTCCGAGCTATGAGATACGGCTTTGGTTTGTCCGAGCTATGAAGTTTACGGCTTTGGTTTGTCCGAGCTATGAGATACGGCTTTGGTTTGTCCGAGCTATGAGATACGGCTTTGGTTTGTCCGAGCTATGAAGTTTACGGTTTGGTTTATCCGAGCTATGAGATACGGCTTTGGTTTGTCCGAGCTAAGAAACAGCTGGGGTTCTCGCCCCAGGGGAAGGAACAGGCTAAAAAAAAAAAAAAAACAGAGCTTTTTCTTAATTGAAGAAGGGCATAGATTCTTTTTTTGGTCCGTTTTTCCGAGCTGTTTGCATGAAAGTTGTGTGATTGAGAGTGTGAATGGTAGTATAAATTAAAAAAAAAAAAAAAAAGGTCAATTCACTACCTTTGGTTCAGATGCTTACTTTAAAAAAAAAAAAAAAAAAAATGGTCAATTCACTACCTTTGGTTCAGATGCTTACTTAATTTTTTTTGTAAAGCATGTCCTGTTTGTGTAAAACATAATCCACAAGGAAACATGAGACCTAAGAGAGGCTCATTTCCAAAACCATCTTACCCATTCCAAATCATGCACATGGATTTTATTGGACTCACAGAAAAGAACCTGTGATCAAACTCTTTTAGATTAATGTCAACGCAACTGTTAAAGGACGAACGTTGCCGCAAGTGGCCTACATAGAGAGACCAGCTGAAGTGAACTATACATGTTACATCCAAGGAAACAAGACCCACAAATGCATCAACGACGACTGCTCTCCAGGAGGACACTGGATGGGAGCTTTGGATGTCACTGCTAAGTGTCAGGATGAGAGAGCCATTTCAAGTGGTTGTCCGATGCTGCCCGCCAACTGGACAAGTGTGTGCACCAGTGTGGGTGACAGACCACACCTACAGGATACAACATCATCAGCTGACGACAGCACGCAACTCTTCTGCACGTCGACGCAGGACTGTTGTGACCTTTGACTCTCATGATCCTGTCTGGGGATGGTTCTGGACTTGATGACTGCAACACGACGGTTCCAGCAAGGAAGCAGATCCACCATCGACAGCGTCCCCGCCCCCAATTCAAATAGAGGCAGAATAATCCTCTTCCCCCTTGGTGGCCAGGTAGTCTACCCTGGCCACTGAAGACTGAAGACGACAACCACACGGCAGACACTTCCAGGTTCTCCCCCGACGAAGCAGTGCTGCAGAGGGGGTGAGAATTGTGCTCACCCTCCAACAGTGGGCGTGCCAAGCCCCCGACGGCTGAACAATCACGAGCAATTTTTGTCTTGACTGTTGTTATTGGTAACATTCTGGTCGCCTAAGGCAGAGGGACCGTGTGAGACTTTTCCTGCATTATAACATCTTGCCGCAGGTTTTTCACTCACACACTAAAATTGATCTACGTAGATTGCAATGATGCTGTTTAGCCGTACATGTCTTACAGACACTGAATGATTTGGCCATCGAAAATGCTTCGCAAGTGATGGGTGCAATGATACGCTGTTTCTGTGTTTTTTGTTTTTTTGTTTTTCAAATTGTTTTTCTTGACAACATCATATGATAAACAGGAGGGATATGTTAGGGTTGAATAGATTAGGTTGATCATATTATGTTGGAATGTAATCAGTAATAATTAACCTAAGCTTGTCCTGTCTTAACAAAGTAGTAGAACAAAGTGCTAAGATCCTTTGCACTGATTGACCAATTGTAGAAGACGCAATCAAAGTTGTTCTGTCTACTCAACATCGTAAAACATCCCCCGCTATGATGTGATCAGAGGCCAGGTGTTTCACCCCCACCTTGGCCACCACACATGTAAATTGTCACCCCCACCCTTCTTCTCTCAATAAATACTGTCTTGCATGAATGCAACGGCAGACTTTGTTCGGACACTGCTGTGTCTACAGCGACGAACAAATTCTCCACTTGCAGAATTTGTTCGGACATTGTTGTATCTACAATGACGAACAAGTTCTCCACGTGCAAGTGTTCAAAAGGGCATACTGTCTCGTTGGTTCTTGCACAATAAGTTAGAGTCGGAACATCTCTAACATAAGTGATTCCAATCTTTGATTTATCCTTACATGTACCCACCTTGTATAGTCTTATGTTATAACCAATCAATAATACCTCATAAATTTAACATCTGCAATCAAAATGTAATTTTATCCAAGTCAATAATGCCTGTTCTCTCTTATTCTCATATTTTTTATGAGGGCTGAGTCCCCTTTGAACTAGTTTCTGCTCACAACCCTCAGATTATTCTATAATTTCAGATTTTTACATTTAACAGTGCAAATCTGATAAACCAATGTCTAGCACACAATTTTCATGCACCATTTTAGACCAATTCCATCATTTATAGCGAACTGGTACACAGATAAACATAGATAACACACACACGGGCCCACAACATAGACACGACTTACAACATAGCAATCTTCCCAGCCGATGACAAATTGGGGGGGTCATCTGAAGTGCGGAGAGCCTCGCCACCACCACGTCACACAATGCGACCCCCCACCTCTGTCCTAAATATGCATTTGTGCCCACCTGACCGTTTGGCCCAAACTTTAGAGCTCCACCCTTTTGAAAACAAAAATAGTTACAGTTTAATCCCACTACACAATGGGATACAACCTTCATGCTAATTATACATGTACATTCTTTATTAAATTCTTGGTCAGCCATTTTTCTGACTCCAACTCAAATACCAAATCAAAAAATCAACTATTTTATACACTTCTCCAGCTGCGGCGCTGTCCCACCTGACAGCCAAGCTTAAACTTGCCCACTCAGAAGCCACCCAATTCAGCACCCGCGCAGTTTTGTACACCATCTTCACAGAGAAATCAGCACATGCAAAAAAGTCAAAGTCAAAGTCTGCTTTATTGTCAACTTCTTCACGTCAAGACACACAAAGAGATCGAAATTGCATTTCCAAATATATATATATATATATACAACTATTTATATGTCATTTATATATCAGTTATATATATATATATATATATATATATATATATATATATATATATATATATATATATAATATATATATTTGCAGACCAATATAATATATATATATATCATGGTTATAATGGAGCAAGTGTGCATACAGCAAACAGTCAGAACATAGCACAAACGTACAGGAGGAGTAGTGCAAGGCAGCCAACGTGGCCCAAAAGGCCAGGACGTTATCCAGCCGAGGAGTGCCTGGAGTATGAAGCTGTTGGTGAGTCTGGTGGTGTGGGAGCGCAGGCTTCTGTACCTCGTAGATCAAACAAAGTGTGAACAGGGTGACTCACATCACTCACAATCGTGGTCGCCATGCGTCCAGGCCAGCCTACTCCCCATAGACCCTCAGAGATGCAGAGCATCAAAAGCGCATTTATCCACTGACCATCCAGTTTCTCAGAGTAAAAAAAGCCACTCTACAAAAGAGTAGATACTCTTTGTCCGACTGTATAAAAGTGCTATGGTAGTGCGGGTATGGTGCTGCGGGCATGAATGAGAAGGAAGCCATGTCAGTTACCTGTCATAAGTATCCGATTCTGAATAAAAGAAGTACATATTTAGTAAAAGGTACATATTTACTCAAAAAAATATACACAGCAAGGGAATGTCAATTTTTTTTGTTCAGGCGGCGGGTGTTTTAAGGGAACTTGAGCTTCACTTTCAGTCTTAGACCAATCACCTCTGATAGATTCACATCTTTTAAAGAATTGGCATCGTAGACACATGGGATTGTATGGATCAATTAAATGCTTCCTTCCATTTGTTAGTTAAGTGTCTTATGAGGACACCACAGTTTTTCTTGCTGCACAGCAATTGATTACAGCAAGCAACAGCTCCCATTCAAATGCAAATCTATGCTAATTAATTTCATGTTTAACTGAATCAGGCTTTATCTGCAATGCATGGGGTCTACAGAAAGGTTTAATACAGGTCATAGACAAAAGAAACATTGCCTGTGACAGACATGCTTTAATCACTTAGTTCCATTGAATAGAAGTTCTACACTGAAAGTCTGAAGCAGGATCACCCAATGTAGGTTTAGGAAAGTTATAATTACAGCAAAATAATTGGCTCTTCATATTGAGATTTTACTATGCTGTGCTTGCTCTCTCCAGTCACACAGGAACAAAAAGAACAAGTGCAGCAGGGCCAAGTACCTATTCTAAAACCCGCATTAGTTTATCACCAAGATATACACACACGTGCGCAAAGCTCTGAGGCAGACAACAGTGATATCAAGTGGTAATATATTGAGGTTGCATTGAGGTTGTAATGGTGTTATTAAAGAAACAAGCTGAGGCTGAATAGAAAGAAAATTCTATTAAAATAATTATAGCGGCCCAGATAACTGCCGGGGATGCGTGTGCGTGTGTGTGTGTGTGTGTGTGCGTGTGCGTGTGTGTGCATGTGTGTGTTTGTGTGTGTGCGTGTGCATGCGTGTACATGAGTGCATTTGTGTCTGTGTTTCAACCCAAATATATGAGGGGTTATTAGGGGCATAATTCAAAATTACCATTCACACACACACACACACACACACACACACACACACACACACACACACACAGCAAAACACATTCACACACCATAGTAAAACCTCACACACTAAAAAATGAAATGTTTTTATACACACAATTAAAATGCTGTGTTCTCATGCACACACAACTGAAGTGCTTCTACACTAGTGAAATGCTCACACACCCAACTGAAATCTTCTCACTCACACAGAAATGATTTCACACACACACACATCTGAAATGTTCTGTAGGCAGCGAATGTTGTGTACTCACAACTAAATTACTTTACACTAATCAAATGTCATGTACTCACACACACAACCAAAAAGCTCACACACAACTGAAATGTTCTCACACACAAGTAATATGCTTTCACACACAAACAACTGAAACCCTCACACTCAACTGAAATGCTCTTGCACACACAACTGAAATTCTCTCACACCCAACTGAAATGCTCTCACACACAACTGAAATGCTGTCATGCACACAAGTACACGTACTATTGAACCCCTCTCATAAAATATTACAGCGATTTCAGTTGAACGGGAAGGCATTTCAGTATAACTAGAAGGTGATTCAGTTGAACAGGAAGTTAGCTGAAACAAGCACGTTGGCGTGCACATTTAGTCAAGTCAAGTCAAGTTTATTTGTATAGCCCTAAATCACAAGCAGTCTCAAAGGGCTTCACATAGACAATCAATTGACAATTATTCTCAAAGCATCCCCTGATCTTGGGCTCCCAAAAGGGCAAGGAAAAACTCAAAAACCCCTACCAGGGGAAAAATGAGAAACCTTGAGAAGGGACCACAGATGGAAGGATCCCCCTTTCAGGATCACCGGGCTGCAATGGATGCAAAGAGGGCACATAAAATACATAATATAGAAATCAAAAAGTGGATGTCCAGGCCAAAGCGAAGAGTTGTCGAAGGTGCCTTCGATTGTCCTGGCAGTGTCCTCTAGGAGGGTATTCCGCTGCAGTTCCCTCATGCTGAATTGGTCCACGAGAATCTAGATAGCCGTTGTCAGCTTGGGTGTCACCTAACCACCTCCCCAGCCGGGGAGGGGTGGGGGGAGTGGGGTCGGGGAGAGGGAGCAAAAACAAACTCCAGCCGAATCGGCTACTACAGGTTAATTAAAGGCCACATCATAGAAATACGTCTTTAAACGTGTCTTAAATATTTCTACTGAGGTAGCAGTTCTAATATCCATTGGCAGGGCATTCCAGAGCTCTGGAGCCCGAATAGAAAATGCTCTAGCCCCTGCAGACATTTAGACATGTCCCAGGAGCACAGCGGTCCACTAAGAGAAGCTGCTTCTATAATAAATAGCATTTCGGCATTGACAGACACACTAACAGCATTGTCTAATGCAGGGGTGTCCAAACTTTTTGCAAAGGGGGCCATATTTGGTTAGATGAAAATAGAAAGGGGCCGACCTTTCGGACTGACATTCCTTGAACCATGACCATTGTAAATTAACTTGTAAATATGTGACAACCGTAATTTTTGGACTATAAGTCTCTCCGGAGTATAAGTCGCACCAGCCATAAAATGCACAATAAAGTAAAAAAAAACCATATATAAGTCGCACCGGAGTATAAGTCGCACTTTTGGGGCAAATTTATTTGTCAAAATCCAACACCAAAAACAGACATGAACCAGCAACAACAGGCTAAACGATACGGTATGCTAACGTAACATATACACAAACGAGGAGCTGAGAACGGGCCTGACGTAACATTCAGTTATTCAAGTAAGTATTACATAAATAACTCGTTTATAAAACCATCTGTGTCACTCCAATTCATTAAATTCATCGATCTTGCTTTACGTAAACAATGCCGCGAATGCACCGCATATGCTGACGTCGGACCCATTGTAAGTTGCATTTCTAATTATTCCACAGACCCATATAACGATACATAAAGTATATTTCAAATACCTATCATATTACAACCATATTATCAAACCATCTGTGTCACTCCAAATCATTAAATCCATCAATTAAATTCTTCGTTCTTTATGTCAACAACGCCGCGCGTGCGCTGCAGAGATCTAGTATATAACTATATTGTAGCGTTAACAAAGTACCAGGAAAGACGTGGGTTTGGTAAATGGCTCTTTATTTAACAAAACAAGAGTTCAACGAGCCAACAACTACTGAACTTCCAGCCACCGAGGTGGAAGAGAGCTCCATAGAATAGGAGCAGGCGTGCGTAAAAGCCATGTCCGAGCCCCCTCCATCGTCCCCAGGCAGCCACCCGGCCGAGCGCCGACCCCTGACTTTCATCCACGGAAGTGGAAGAGAGCTCCATGGAATAGGAGCGTGCGTGCGTAAAAGCCATGTCCAAGCCCCATCCACCGTCCCCGGACAGCCACCCGGCCGAGCGCCGGCCCCCGACTTCCATCCACGGAGGTGAAAGAGAGCTCCTGTCGAGAAGAATCGGGCGTGCGTAAAAGCCATAATAGATTTTCAAACCTTCTGTGTCACTCCAAATCATTAAATCCTTCAAACTCTTCGTCCTCCGTGTCACTTACAAAAAAAGCCGCTAATGATGCTGGTAGTACGTGGGGCCCTTCGTCATCTTCGTCATCCCGTGATCGAATCCTTTGCCCTTTATGTAAGCAACCGCCGCGTGGCACGGTGACGTCACTTGCAGTTCAAATGACAGTAATCCCTTGCTACATCGCGGTTCATTTATCGCGGTTTCACTACATTGCTGATTTTTGAATTTTGAAAATTTTTGAAAAAAATCACATATAAGTCGCTCCTGAGTATATCAGGACTATGACCCAAACTATGACAAAAACCGTGACTTATAGTTGGAAAATTACGGTACTTTTGATAATGTGAAAGGTATGGCTAATAATTTGATAATATTCATATGAAGATAGTAGTGATGATAACTGATCGTTAAAGTATTAAAAAAAGGTGGTTTTTGTGCTCTTCGAAACGTTGGCCATAAGCCATGTCTACATGCAAATTGAGAATGCCGAGAAATAACTGGATAGGCAAAGGACTTTTGCCGAGCAGTAATGCATCTGGCTGAAGGCTGACTTTGAACACGCCAAGCAACAGAGGAACCTTCTGGACAGTGAGCGCCAACGTCTGAAGAATGAGGTGATAGCCACTGAAAACCAGAGAAAGAAGCTGGAGGAGGAGCTCACCAACATATGCAGCAAAATGGATGCTCTTCTTTTGATGAGAGCAGAGAAGGAGATGCTGTCCGCCACAGAAAAGACCAAGCAACTTCTTGAGTCAGACGTCCTGAAAATGCAGACGAAGTCACCAGGCTGAAGTTTGTCGCCAAGGAGGCCAAGAAGCAGAGGCAGGTACCGCTCACCTGGTTGGAGGAGGAGTCTGACTACAAAGGGGCATTGGCATGTAGAGCCAATTCGTCTCAACGCCAGTGGAAAAAGGGAAAGTATGTGACCCGAACCAGGACAAATATCACAAGTAGTGTATTTCTATATAATAAAGGGGGGAAATGTCAGTGTTACTGGACAAATATAAAAACACACGCTTGACGTCACGTCTTGTTTATTTTTAGCAGGCCAATTCTGTGTTTTATTTTTTTAGGCATTACAAATCAAAATGTGTAAATACGTACATACGTACACAGTCTTCTCAAAGGAAGACAGCATTCTTCCCACACGCACACACAGACACCCCACACACACTCACGGTCAAGACACGCATACACAAACATTTCCATATGGTAGTGTACTATGAGACTTGGAGACCTTCTACCAGGTCGAATGCAATAAAAGGCAGCAATAAATAAATAAAAGGAAGTGGAGCTTTGAAAGATCAGTGGCGCCGATCGCCATGCGGAGTGGAGATTATCCATGGCTTCTCCTTTCTAGCCTGGTGTGTCACGTGTGTTTTGTTGTCATGGTGTCCGTTTGCGTCTCTGTTCTGTGTCTGCGCTCTCATTCCTCCCCGCCTGTGTTTTACCCGTAAGCATTGTAATCGCTGTTACCTGCCCTTCGTTACCTGTCGTGTATTTAAGTCCTGTCTGCTTATCACTCCCCTGTCGGATTGTTCTGTTAGTTTGGCGGGTGCTCCTGTTACTCTGCCTCTGTCAGTTCTGTTTCTGTTAGCCAGCCCTGTCTGTCAGTTCACTCCCGTATGCCACCCATTTGCTCCTTGTGCTTCGGCCTGTCAGCCTGTGCTTTTTCCCTGTTGCCGACCGCTTCTGTCAACTGACCGACTACGCCCGAACACCGCCAATTGCCCTGACCGATTGCCCGCCCTTGACCACGCTCTGATTACTGCCTACCTCGACTACCTGCTTGCCCCAACCACGAATACGCGCTGCGCTCTTCTGCTCAGCCACACCAGCCACACCGGCAGTCCAGCTTTCCACTTCCCCTTTTCAATAAAGATTCGTGCTGCATGTGGTCGCCCTGTCTCTGTTCATGACAGTTCAGATGGGGAAATTGTGATCACTTCCTTCTGTGACATCAACCAAGATATGGATAGGACGGGGTTTGTGTCCATACTTCTCATTAAAAGCGGGCGTTTCTAAAGACATTAGTTGTTTCATTATTTCTCCTAAATTTATTGATGAAATTGAACATCTTAACGTCTTTCATTTTCCTGGTCAAAAAATAGATCAGTTAAAGACAAATGGACCACCGTCGCTTTTGTGTCTTTGTGTTCTTTCTATGCAGTTGCCATGTAGATGACATAAGCTAACTGTAGTGCTCTATGCGATAATCACTTCATTTTCATTTCATGCTAAGAGTGACTGTGATAGTGAGAATGTCTAAAAAAAAAACCAGTGACTTCCTTGTCAGACTATTGTCTGATCATCCCTGTGAGTTACCCGTCCTTTGCTGTGCCTTGTGCACTCTGTTTCCGTCTGATTTCGCCGACCTGTTCCGTGCTCTGACCAACCAAGCCTGATTGCTGTACGTCTCTCGACCAAGCCTAATTGCTGCCTGCCTCCATCTAAGCCCGCGTCCCAACAACGACTCAATTCCC
The DNA here is from genome assembly GCF_054491065.1 of Syngnathus leptorhynchus. Lineage (NCBI taxonomy): Eukaryota > Metazoa > Chordata > Actinopteri > Syngnathiformes > Syngnathidae > Syngnathus > Syngnathus leptorhynchus. The sequence goes on from NC_141196.1 coordinate 24,715,791, forward strand.
CTCAATACAATAACAAAGTGTCGCATTTGGTCATCCTGCTCTGCTCGTCTGTCAACCTTGATAGAACGATCTGACCACTTCACGACGAGCGCGCACTGTTTTTTTTCTCCCTCTCTCCTCCGCTCTCCATGAAGCGACTGGAGCGCACCGAGGCACGGCTGGAGAAACTTTCGGCAAAGGTCCAGAGCCTCTCTCAGCTGCTATAGCCCCCTCACTCCTCCGTCCGGCTCGGCTGCGTCTGCTTGCCTTGACTGACTCCCTCAATGCCAATAGCCGGCTGCCAGGTGCCCAAGGTGGGCAATCCGGAATGATTTGACAGCGACCCGCACTGTGTACGGCCATTCCTGTCAAGCAGCCGGATCCAGTTTGCACTGAAACCCCAAACGTTTGCATCGCAAGGGGCCAAGGTGGGTTACGCTATCACACACCGGTAAAGCGCTCCTAAGGGAAACATCCTATGTGTTCGGCCATAAAAAACCCCTGTGCTTCCTTCAAGGCATTAGCCCAAGAGATGACTAAAGTGTTTGACGTCAGCTCCACCATTGCCAAGGCATCACGGGAGCTGCTCCAGATCCGCCAGGAGGGTCGTCCACTGGCTGAACATGCACTAAGCTTCCATATCGCTGTCAACCGGAGTTTGTGGAGCCCTTCCTCAGTGGTTGAATTTTTTTACGCCAGCCTGGAAGACTACCTGAAGGCTGAGCTTGTCTTCTACAAATTTCCCATGTCACGAGATGAAGCAGTGGAGCTGGCGACAAGAATCGAGCGCCGCATCCGCATGATTTGTCCGCCTTGGTGGATTCAGGAGCAGAGGCCAACCTCATGGACATAGAACCCGTCCGGCAGTTGTGTGTTGGCAAGGTTCCTATGCCCGAACCCATACCTGCGCGTGAACTCGATGGACGCATCCTTGAAACAGCTACATCACCCCGCCAGTAGAGATGCTCCTGTCCGACAACCACAACTAGACCATCCAAATTCGCCTGTAGTCAGTCCCGGTCCAACCCCTCATCCTCGGTCATCCTTGGTTGCGGCAACACAATCCCCATATTAAATGGGAGACAAGAGTTAGAGCTCCAGGTGCCACCTAATCTGCCTGAGAGGAACCATCATTGCTACAGGCGACTTACCTGCCCTCCCCCTGATCCTTCCGTCGTCCCAGCCTGCTACCATGACCTTGAGGAGGTGTTCGGCAAAGCTAAGGCCACCTTGATGCCACCAGACGGGCCCTACGACTGTGCAATAGACCTCCTGCCAAGCAGCACCCCTCCCAGAGGTCGCCTATACTCCCTGTCAGTCCCAGAGGGGCAAGCGATGGACATGTACATCAAGGACTCCCTGGCGGCCAATGTCATTCGACCCTCCTCCCCCCCTGCGGGAGCCAGGTTCTTCTTCGTCAGAAAGAAGGACGCTCGCTGTGGCTCTGCATAACTACCGCGGTCTAAATGACACTACCGTTAGGAACCGCTATCTGTTGCCTCTTCTGTCCTTGGTCTTTGAGGTTCCGAAAGCACCACGTCCTTCATAAAACTGGATCTGAGGTCCATATCCGGGAGGGAGATGAGTGGAAAACGGCCTTCAACACCCCCAGCGGCCGCTATGAGTACGTGAGAGTACCTTCTGGCCTCACAAACTGTCTTCCAGGCACTCATCAACAACGTCCTCTGAGACATGCTCCACCGCTTCGTATTTGTCTACCACGACAACATACTCTTTTCCCGCACATCACTCGCGTCAAGTCTGTTCTCCGCCGCTCCTTGAGAATTCCCTATTTGTCAAAGCAGAGAAATGCAAGTTTCATGCAGAATCTGGGTCCCTGCTGGGCTACATCATGGCCAAAGGACACCTCCAGATGGACAGTAAAGGTGGAGGCGGTCACATCCTGGCTGATTCCTACCACCCGAAAGAGGCTACAACAGTTCCTTGGATTCGCCAACTTTTATAGGAGATTCATCAGGAGCTACATACAGTTCAGTCACCTCACCGCCCTCACCTGCACCTCCATCCGTTACCAGTGGACTCAGGCCGCCAACAGGGCATTCAAACTCAAGACATGCTTCAACTCTACGCCCATTCTCCGGATGCCCAATAGACAACCAGTTGATGACCAGTTCTTGTTCGAGGTCAATGTGTCAGACATGGGGGCCGCATCATCCCTGTGTGTTCTTTTCACACCGACTATCCATGCCGGAAAGGTACGACATTGGTAACCGCGTGCTTCTTGCAGTTAAGTTAGCCCTGGAGGAATGGAGGCACTGGCTGGAGGGTACAACTACTCCATTCATCGCGTGGACCGACCACCGCAACTTGGAATACTTACGATCTGCCAAGAGGCTGAACTCCCGCCAGGCGAGGTGTGCTCTGTTCTTTGGACACTTTAACTTCACTTTGGTTCACAGACTGGGAAGGGGGATGCCCCATCTAGAGGTGCACAGAGAGAGGAGCACCCTCGGGAGGGGCCGGCAAAGATCCAGACTCCGTGGTGATTGCAGCCATCTCTTGGGACATCAGGTCAGCCACTCGAGATCAGCCCAGTCCAAGTCCTTGATCACCTCTTTGTCCCCAATAACCTGCGCATACCGGTCCTGCAATGGGCACACAAATCTCGATTCTCCTGTCACCCCAGGGCTACACGCACGAAATTTGTGGTGCCCCAATGCTTCTGGTAGCCAACCCTGAGAGAGAATATCCAACACTACGTCAAGGCGTGCATCATCTGCAAACAGTGCGAGACGTCCAACCCACCTCTCCATCGACCCCGTCACCGGTCTACCGACCTTCGAGGGGAACGCGGTCATTCTCACGGTCATGGATCACTTCAGTAAGATGGCATGTTTTGTCCCGCTGGCCAAGTTGCCCACGGCCAAGCTGACAGCCTGGATCATGCTCCAGGAAGTGTTGTGGTAGCACGGGATGCCGAAAGACATCGTCTCTGGCCGAGGTCCCCAGTTTGCGTCGTCGTTTTGGGCAGAGTTCTGTTGCCTCCTGGGGGCTACGGCCAGCCTCACGTCCGGCTTCCACCCTCAATGGTCAAGCAGAGCGGCTCAACCAGGAGCTGGGTAAGTCTCTCTGCTGCATGTCCGTTGGGCCCAGCATCTTCCCTCGGTGGAATATGCTCACAACTCGCTTTCCAGCTCGGCCACGGGCATGTTTCCGTTCCGATGTGTGTTCGCCTACCAGCCGCCGCATTTCGAACACCAGGAGTGTAAAGCCATCTCTTCCTTGGCGCCAGTAAGTTTCCGTCAGAGGGCCAGTGCACCCTCACATCGTTGTCGGCTATGCCCGCCAGTCCAACAAGCACTGGACACCAGCGCCAACCTACCGAGTGGGCCAGCAAGTGTTGCTGTCACCATGGGACCTTCCACTTCGGGTGGAGTCACGCAAGCTAGCGCCGCGCATCGTGGAACCATTCCCCATTGGCAAGGTGTTCAACTCATCTGCCGTCCAGCTCAGTCTACCAAGGTCCATGAGCGTCCATCTAACGTTTCACATTTCCTGGGTGAAGCCGGTCCACGAAAGCGTGCTGACCCCCGCGCCTCCACCTCCCCGGCTTGTCGACGGGGATGGCGTGTACACTGTGCAGTCCTTACTCTAGTCCCGTCTGCGCGGAAGAGGACTCCAATACCTGGTCGACTGGGAGGGGTACGATGACTTCCACCGTTCGTAGGTGCCGGGCTGATAGATCTTTAACCCTTCCCTTGTCGAGGAATTCCCCCGCCAGCATCTGTACCTACTCACTCGCCAGCGGGGTCATCTGAGGGATACCGGGAGTGCTGCGTCACCTGGCCATGCACAGTGAGTTATGCCTTCTGCTGTGTCTACCGCTCCAGGTGTTCCGGTGCCGCTGCTCCCGGTTCGGCTCTTGATGTTTGGGATTCAGAGTATTGATCCGCTGCAGGGTATTGATCTGCGTATGCGCACCACCATCTTGAAGTGTTTCTCAACAGGAGGGGCTGGATTGTGTTGATGGAACTGGAAAATTTTTAAAAAACATGATTCGCACAGCACCGCTCTCTTTGTCCAAATGAGCGTAAGCCCTGTGTAACAATTAGATGATGGCATCCTTCATGCCCACCTTCTCCTGGTATCCAAACTGCAGTGGACGCAATGTAGTGGACCTGGGATCTGAGGAGATGAAGCAGCAGCCGTTTAAAGGTCTTCGTGATGTGGGATGTTAGTGCCAAGGGTCTGAAGTCACACAGATCCCCGGGGTGTTTTGTTTTGGGACTCGGGATGAGACATGATGCCTTCCAAAGCAGGGTGACCCTCCTCAGTTGGACATTCATTGAAGTGGCTCCCCCAATTCAGCAGAGGAGACCTTGAGCATTCTTGGACGCACCTTGTTCTGGCCCGCTGCTATCCTTGGGCGTAGCCTCTTCAGGTCGCTGCTCGCTTGAGTGAGTGGGGGTAGGGGGTTGAAGTGTCCATGGTGACGATTGAAGGAGAGGTTTACCAGCTCAGTGGCCTAGTAGTAGAGTGTCCGCCCTGAGACTGGAAGGTTGTGGGTTCAAACCCCGGCCGGGTCATACCAAAGACTATAAAAATGGAACCCATTGCCTCCCTGCTTGGCACTCAGCATTTAAGGGTTGGAATTGGGGGGTTAGATCACCAAAAATGATTCCCGAGCGCGGCGCCGCTGCTGCTCACTGCTCCCCTCTCCCCCAGGGGATGGATCAAAATCACATGGGGATGGGTTAAATGCAGAGGACAGAGCCCTTTGAGACTGCTTGTGATTTAGGGCTATATAAACTTGACTTGATTGATTGATTGATTGGGATGTCCACTCTGGCAGGTATGGGGTTTGAACTGTCCCTGGGTGTGGCAGGTCTGGGGGCTTTGCAGTCAAAGGTGATGGGGGTGTAAAGGGTGTGAAGTCGGTTGTGTGTCGGAGTATTAAAACCTATTAAAAAGCAGATTTAGCTGGTTGTTTCTCTCAGCATACCCGACTTGTGTTATCTTTCTTCCTTTAGCCTGTGATGTTTTGCATCCTATTCCATACCTCCCTCATGTTGGTCCCCTGCAGCTTTTCTTCCACTTTTCTTCTGTACTCTTCCTTCGTTTCTCTCAGCTGGACCTTGACTAAACCCCTGTACATCCTTCAGCTTGTCTCTGTCTCCGTTTTTTTGAATGTCCTCTTCTTCCTGTTAAGGAAGTCCTTGATATCACTGGTGACCCAGATCTTTTTGTTAGAGAAGTAGTATACAATTTTAATGGGGATCACAACATCTCTTCAGAAGTTTAGGTAGTCAGTAGTGCCGTATATGACACCCTCAAAGTTTTCACCATGTGGTTCCTGCAGGATGTCCCTTTCAGTGGATTCAAAGCAGTCCCTCAGAACCTCTACTGCCTTAGGAGACCATTCTCTGATGGAGCGTATGGTTGTCAAGTCAAGTCAAGTCAAGTTTATTTGTATAGCCCTAAATCACAAGCAGTCTCAAAGGGCTTCACATAGACAATCAATTGACAATAATTCTCAAATCATCCCCTGATCTTAGGCTCGCAAAAGGGCAAGGAAAAACTCAAAAACCCCTACCAGGGGAAAAATGAGAAACCTTGAGAAGGGACCACAGATGGAAGTATCCCCCTTTCAGGATCACCAGGCTGCAATGGATGCAAAGAGGGCACATAAAATACATAATATGGAAATCAAAAAGTGGATGTCCAGGCCAAAGCCAAGAGCTGTTGGAGGTGCCTTCGATTGTCCTGGCAGTGTCCTCCAGGAGGGTATTCCGCTGCAGTTCCCTCATGCTGAATTGGTCCACGGGAATCTAGATAGCCATTGTCAGCTTGGGTGTCACCTAACCACCTCCCCAGCCGGGGAGGGGTGGGGGGAGTGGGGTTGGGGAGAGGTTAATTAAAGGCCATATCATAGAAATACGTCTTTAAACGTGTCTTAAATGTTTCTACTGAGGTAGCAGTTCTAATATCCATTGGCAGGGCATTCCAGAGCTCTGGAGCCCGAATGGAAAATGCTCTAGCCCCTGCAGACATTTTCTTGGCCCTCGGTGTCACTAAAAGACTAGAGTTTTGCGAACGAAGGTTACGAGACGGAACATAAGGAACAACTAAGTTGACGAGATATGAAGGCGCTAAGCCATGCAATGATTTATAGGTTAATAGAAGAACCTTGAAGTCACATCTTAAATGGACCGGGAGCCAATGTAAATTGGCTAATATTGGGGTAATGTGATCAAATTTTCTTGTCCGTGAGAGCAGCCTTGCAGCAGCATTTTGTACTAACTGTAGACTTTTGATGCTGGACTTGGGAAGACCAGAGAATAATGC